>NC_059122.1:8963582-9563582 GCF_020740685.1 Jaculus jaculus | reverse complement strand
CACTAATATAATATCATTATCTCTCACCCTTAAATTCTTTAGCATGTCACTTCTAAAAATAAGGCCATTTTCCTGCCTAACCACAATACCATGACATCACTCATACATTAGTGGTCTATTATCTGATGCACAGTCCATATTTCGATGCCAATGAATGTCCCAATAACGTCCTTTTTTTGTTTGTTTGTTTCTCAGCGATTGTGTTTTATTTAATTCTCTTTCTCATTAGCCCATAATTTGAAAGTGGTCCTCGGGGTTCTTTTGTCCCTATACACTGCCCAATTTGAAGAGGATGGGCCAGCTGTTTTGCAGAATGACCCTCAATCTGAGCTGTGCGATTGTAGGTATCCCCATAGTTGGGGATACCCCATGTATTATCTGGTATCCGCAAGATTTCTACATTGTTAGGCCACTTTCCTTAGTGTAATTGATTCCTAAGTTAGTGGAACGTGATGCTATTGAATATTGAAGAATAGAGAAAGCTAGTGTTTGAAAGTCAGCTTTAGTTGGAAATTGAGTCCCGGAGACAACCAGGAGATGACACCCCACATGCCACCTTGCCCTGGCACAAGAATGGAACACTTGGAAAGAAATAAATAAAAAATTTAAAAGAAAACCCTCAATTTCTCTTAGATGAGCCTCACTAACTGTGCTGTGTTTTCCACATGAAAGCATGTTTCCTGCTTCCCACATACTTATGACTCTGCTCTGTCCTTCTTCCTAAAACCCCACAATTTGTGATTTCTCCCTAAATAAAGTTATTAAGGCTGGCGAGATGGCTTAGCAGTGAAGGCATTTGCCTGCAAAGCCAAAGGACCCAGGTTCAATTCCCCAGGACCCATGTAAGCCAGATGTACAAAGTGGCACACACGTCTGGAGTTTGTTTGCAGTGGCTGGAGGCCCTGGTATATCCACTCACTCTCTCTCTCTCTCTCTCTCTCTCTCTGCCTCTTTCTCTCTCTCAAATAAATAAACAAATTTAAAAACTTAATAATTTATAATTTATCCATCTTGAATTTTATTATATTTTAATCCTTTGTTACAAACAGAACAGAAACCAAAATTGGGGTTCATAAACTTTGGGGACTCACCTTGAACTCCAAAATCCTACATCACTAGGGAAATGGCTTAGAGGTAGTGGTTAAAGGCACTTGCTTAAAAAACCTGCTGGCCTGGGTTCATCTAGCTACAAAAAGCTAGATGCACAAAGTGGGTGCATACATCTGGAATTCATTTACAGCAGCAAGATATCCTGGCATACTGATTCATTCTTTCCCTCTCTCGGCCTCTCTCTCTGTTCCTGCAAACAAAAATACTTTTAGGAGACATTGGAGAGGTGATGGGCTATATCTGAGGTCAAATGAATATCTGTTTCCTAATTTCCCGTGCAAGGCTAGAAGTATCAGGGTATTCCTGATCTCGTTGATCAATTAGTAGAAGAGCAGTGGCAAAAGATTAGCTTCCCAAATCTGCCACTGCTTAAAAACTGCAGTTTTCCCTATAAAATAAACTCCCCTCCAGAGTGGGTATCATGCAGGGCAAGCAGATGGCTCTGCAGTATTTTGTAATGTGTTGTCACATTTTTTTTTGTCATTCTTATTTTTTTAGTATTTTATTTATTTATTTATTTGAGAGCATGAAAAGGGGGGGGAGAGAGAGAGAGAGAGAGAGAGAGAGAGAGAAAGAGCATACCAGGGCTTCCAGCTACCACAAACTCCAGATGCTTGTGCCACCTTGTGCATCTGGCTTATGTGGGTCCTGGGGAATTGAACTGAGGCCCTTTGGCTTTGCAGGCAAGTGCCTTAACCACTAAGTCATCTCTCCAGCCCATCTCTTTTTTTTTTTTGTTATTTGATTTTTTATTAATAGTTTTTTATTGACAACTTCCATAATTATAGACAATAAACCATGTAGTTCCCTCCCCCGCTTTCCCTTCACAACTCCACTCTCTATCATACCCCATCCCCTCTCCATCAGTCTCTCTTTTATTTTTATGTCATCACCTTTTTACACTCCAATTGATTGTCTCTACGGAAAGAGAGAGAGAGAGAGAGACACAAAGTCTCTGTGACCCTCCCAAACTCTCTCAGGGAGGTCTGGCACCTGACCCTCCCACTTTTCCTTCTGGTCCTCTGTCCCCACACTCTTGTGGCTTGACAGGTCTCAATGATGGTGCCGTGGTCAGCTCTTCATTGTTGGGACAAACATCCAACTAGACACAGCTTATGCGAGTGAAGGGTCTATTTCAGGCTTACAAATCCCAGGGGTACACCATCAAACAGCCAGTAAACATGAAAAAGCATGAGCCACCAGAGTCCCAAAATATTCTACACATACCTTAGGATCCACCCCTATTGACATACCTCTTCCCCAGTAGGGCTCCACCCAGTGGAGATTCAAGATCCAAGCCTAAGTCTACAGGGCCACATAATTAACCCGCTGCAGACAGATAATCACCTGTCGCTCTGCTTGTTTCCACCACAGTTAGCACCTTCCTTGATGTGCCCCCAGCTCCCAGATGGCGGTGGGCGCTCACAAGCGAGTGTAGAGTGACTGTGCCAACCAAGCAGGGTGGTAGCTCAAAATAGCAGAACATCTTTGTCTGAGGACACGGTTGGACATTTGACCTTTACAGATTACAGGAAAGGGCTGAGCCCCTGGCAGCCCCTACACAAGCTCAGACTTTCACAGGAGATGCCATGGGCCACTCTTTGGGATCTGTTACATGCGGCTGCAATTATGTCCTAGTGTGGACTTAGTCCTGGTTACCTCATGCTCTAACTGTGAAGGTTATTTCTCAAAGAACTAACATGTGAGTCTTCTTAAACTACAAAGCCAATGAATCTGAGCTAGGGCCCAAGGTCTTGCATTGCTCAGGAAGCCCCTGGATGAGACGGATGTGATCTGAGGAGCACATTTCTAACAGTGAGGCATTGCGCCACTTGCTATCTGCACACATTTGCTAATGAGGGTTTCCATCCTTCAAGTCCTCACCTTCCCTTCAGTGTCCAGAAGATGGGTTATCATCCTTCAGAGCTTTGCCTGGGGGGCTACCTAAACATCTCTTTCATTAACAGCTGATTCATGAGGACCTACTAAGTGCACCCCTGCCTCTGATCTGGGGTCTGTGATGTTACAGGTAAGTGAGATCAGGGCTCCTGCACATTCTCGTAAAGACAGACCAGTCATCAAGCAGACAGACACCATTCTGGTCAATGCTGCAGCAAATAAAGGGAATGATGAACACAGGGGCAGTCCTCAAAATTCATGATCAGGGAGGGTCCTTGAAAGAAGACATAATGACAGAGCTGAGGCAAAAGCCTGGGAGCATCCCAAGAAGCTCATCACATTGTCAGAGCATCCCAGGCAGAGGGCAGGACCAGAGCCCCAAAGGAAGCCGAGTGTGGAATGCTAATGGGTCCCAATAAAAGCCAGGGTGGCCTTCCTTTCACAAGTGTTGGGAAAGAGCTGGGCACAAAGAGGAGGTGTCAAGGTGAGGTCATGCAGGACCCCTGGTCTTGACGGTGTGTTAGGATTTCACTGGAACTGAAATGTGGAGTCTCTAGAGACTTCCAAGTAGAAGAACGATTGCATTTAATTTATGTTTTTAACCGAGCATTCTGGCTGCTTCATGAAAAATGTATAGTAATGGTAGCTAATGATAAGACCTAACGCTTATTGATTGTGTTTATTACGGCCCAGGCACTGCTCTGAGTACCTACAATTCATTTAATGTTCTCAGGAACTATGTGAACGGGGTGTTATTATTATTATTGTTCTCGTGTTATAGATAAAGAAATGGAGATGGAGAAGCTAGACCCATCATTTAGCTAGTACACGTGAGAGCTGAGATTCGAACCCAGGCAGTCTGGGTCCAAAGCCCAGCACAAATCCTCTGCCGTGTTCAGTCAGAACAGGGAGGCTCACTGGTCAGGTAAGGAGGTCAAGAGGTTGCTGGTGTGGACCAGGGCAGAGCTGAGGAGATATGAGAACTATGAGGGAGAAGCCAATGTGGCTGAGAGGTGTGAGGCTGGCTGCTGATGGATAGACTTCAGGAAGACTGGTGCTGTGTCCACACACTGAGAGAAGACAGGATGGGGAGAGACATATTTGCGTGGAAATCCAGAGAGACTTAAGCAGTGTATATGCTGAGATGACAATTTGAATAATTTATTTACTTCATGTGTGTGTGTTTTCTATGCCAAAGTATCTTGCTACTACAAGTGAATGCCAGATGCATGTGTCTTTTTTTTATTTTTTGTTTTTGCATTTGACTTGACATGGTGCTGGGAAATTGTACCCAGGCTGGCAGGCTTTGCAAGCAAGTGTGGTTGACCACTGAGCAATCTCTCTAGCTCCCTGAGATGAATATTTGAGGTACAGGTGTGAGAATGAGGTCCAGGGAGGAAGGCTGGATTAACGGCACAGTACTCACATCTCCAGCAGGCCTCACTAACAGGTGGACAGAAGAGCCAGACAAGATTCAACTGGGGTTCACACTCTGAGGAGGAGAGGCAGAAAATCACACGGGGAGACAATAGACAGTGCAGGGGAAGAGACCAGAGAAGCTGGTGTCTGAGAGGCCAATCAAACTCATGTGTCCAGGAATGGGGCTCATATTCCTGGGCAGTCTGGTGAGAGGGTCCAGGGGAGCATTTGTTCATTAGCCACAAGATATAAGGCTATAATTTTGTCATTGCCCCAAAACATACCATCCTCCTTTCTTCTTAGTACCAAGATTCAAACTAGTCACAAAACTGGTCATCATTGGGCTGAAGAGATGGTTTAGCCATAAAGGCACTTGCCTGTGAAGCCTAAGGACCCAGGACTGATTCTCCAGGACCCATGTAAGCCAGATGCACATGGTAGCGCATGCGTCTGGAGTTCATTTGCAGCGACTAGAGGCCCTGGCACATCTATTCATTCTCTCTCTGTGTTTCAAATAAATAAATAAATAAATAAATAAAAGTAAAACAAAAAACTAGTCATTATGAAGATCCCGGTCTCTCATAACTAGGTATGTTCAAGAAAACAGATCCTATACACAAAAGTGTTAGGAGAAACTTCTGGAAATAATCCTGAGAGGTGCTGGCCTCACAGTAAGAAACCCTTTTGCTCTTTCTTCTGCCAGAAGTGAGCAGACATCTCTGATGCTCCACCACCCGTTACGTATACGGACGAATTCACTGAGCAACGTAGAATTCGCACCAGTAATAATAGACACATGCCTACCTAGCAGGTCTTGCCAAACACTTCGGAATCTTTTGAATTTGCTAATCCTTCAGAACATTCCATGACATGACAGCTGTCAGCCTTCGTCCATATCAGGATTAAGAGGCACAGGGGTTAAGCAACTTGCGCATGGTGTCACAGCTGGAGGCCAGCAGAACTGTCACACCGCTCAGGCAACGTGGCTTGGCTCTGATTGACCTGTGGGACAGACAGAGCTCTGTGGTGATGGCACCCAGCAGGCTGCTGGTTACAGGCTTTCGTCCCACCATCGGCAGCTATTCCAATGCCAGGGAGAAGGACAGAGCTAGGGCCCTAGAATGATGATCCTGCCAGGCCAACAAGGGAAAGAGAGAGAGAGAGAGAGAGAGAGAGAGAGAGAGAGAGAGAGAGAGAGAGAGAGAGAGAGAGAGAGAGGAAAAACTACAGAGGCCTGTTATTAGAGTCATTGTATTGGTGGGTCATGGAATACAGGTAAGGACAAGGGGAGAGGCCACCTAGGAGGTAGGTGGGTCTTGTTATGTCAAGACCCCAGGGTCTTCTTCAGGTGGAGGCTCCAGCAGCAGGTGGCCCAAACCTCTTTTTTCTCTTTCTTTCTTTCTTTTTTTTTTTCTTTTGTTCTACAGTTCCGCACTCCTCTTAGTGCTTGGTAAATATTTGCTGAATGAATAAGTGAAGAGACGCCTGTGTACACTGGCAGCAGACATTTTCTTGGTAAATATACATGAAAAAATAAGAATATATTGGGTTAGAGAGGTGGCTCATCAGTTAAAGGCACTTGCTTACAACCCCTCTTGGCCCAGGTTCCATCCTCCGAAGCCAGACGCACAAAGGGGGCATGTATCTGGAGATTGTTTACATGGGCAGGAGGCCCTGGCATGCCTATAATGCAGGCTCTGTGTGTTTGCCTCTCTCTCTCTCTCAAATGAATAAATAAAATGTATTAGAAGTATAAGAATATAATATTTATGTATATTTGCCAAGCTAATGAATGTTAGGCCACCTGGTCTTTAAGAAACTGGAGATAGGGCTGGAGAGATGGCTTAGCGGTTAAGCACTTGCCTGTGAAGCCTAAGGACCCCGGTTGGAGGCTCCATTCTCCAGGAACCATGTTAGCCAGATGTACAAGGGGGTGCACACTTCTGGGGTTTGTTTGCAGTGGCTGGAGGCCCTGGCGTGCCCATTCTCTCTCTCTTTGTCTCTCTGCCTCTTTCTCTCTCTGTCACTCTCAAATAAATAAATTAAATAATGAACGACAACAAAAAAGAAACTGGAGATAAAAACATCCACATGCCTATAACCACACTGTCTGCAAACAAACAAACAAACAAACACAACTACTCTGCATTATTTTATATTCTGGATCCATATTATTGGGACTTTATGGCATATCTTGAGATTCTTATAATCAGGAGACTCCTGGGACAACCACCGGAAGGCTGGAAGGCATGAGATATTTCTAGGGAGGGTGCACCAAACACAGGAATCACCTCCTCTTCTAAGAGCAGCTGGAGAAAAGAGCTCTACCAAGAGGCAATCAGAGTCTATCAAAAGCTGCTCCAGGGGCCAGAGAGATGGCTTAGCACGTAAGGTACTTGCCTGCACAGCCTAAGGACCCCTGTTCAATTCCCCAGATCCCATGTAAGCCAGAATTACAAGGTGAAGTGTACACACAAGGGGGCATCCGTGTCTTGAGTTTGATTGCACTGGCTGGAGGCCCTGGTGCATCAATCCTCTCTCTCTCTCTCTCTCTCTCACACACACACACACACACACACACACACACACACACAAATGCGTGTGCCTCCACACTCAGCAAATTAAAATTATATTGACATTTACTGGCACACTACCACCATGTACCTGGTATGTTACACATTTTAAAGTAACTCATAGTAATTCATGACTTGCTGCTTAAGCACAGCGATTCTAGACGAAGCATGATTCCTAGCAAGGTACGGTCAAGCACCGCACCATGGCATCAGCAGACAACGGTGGCCGTGAGATTGCGACGGAACGGGAAGGCTCCTAACAATCTTGTGACCGGGACTCCTGGGATGGTGGAGCCCGGTGTCATGTGTTTGTGGTGACTCTTGGTGTCTGCCTCTTTCTCTGTGATGTGATGCAAGGCTCATTTTTAGACTGCGTCCCGTCCTTAAGGGACACGTGACTACTTAGACATTAGCATGTTTAAATGCCTCTCAACCCTATGGGGTGGGTGTCCTCTCCAGCTCCATTATAGGAATTCAGAGCCAAAGAGGAGAAAACAATCCCTTTCCCCAGGTCCTTGCCATGTGAGGCAGTGCCAGGAGAAATAAGCTGGCCTGGGGGGCATCTGAGCCCCTATGCCTCTTGCATGGGTACGCAGCTCCCAGATTACAGAGCCATTGTCTTGTTTTCCTTTAACATAGTCGCCTAAGACACGGATTCCTTGGGACCTTTCTCCTGCAGGAACATAGTTTTGAGTCCCTTCTCTGTGACTGTACTGTTTGATGAGAATCGTTCTTCCTGTGCCCACACATCAGCTAAAACCGTTAACCTCACAGGGCAGGATGCCACTGACAGCCTGCTGGACAGGCAAGATGACGGACTCACGGCTAAATCAAGAGAGTAGGGAGCGGGGGAGGGAGGAAAGGACTAGACTCGGTCCCCTCCCACCCCCGTCGGCAGCCAGCTCTTCTCCTTTCTGCAAATTGCTGACACTAATTAGCAGCCGGCTGCAGTGACACAGTCTCGGTGCCTGCGCCCTGCATCCTGCCTTCCTAGGAGGCACAGTGGAGGCCTGGGAAAGATCCCTTGTCCAGGAGCTGCCAGAGAAGAACTTGGCATCCCAGAAGCCAAGCTGATCAGACAGGGTGGAGGGAAGATGTAGAAATGGCCCCAAATGCCAGGGCTCATCCAGCTTCCCAAAATCCGCTCCTGTCTGGCTAGGACATCCCTCCACCGAGGCTCCGGGGCCGCTAGAAGCAGCAGCTCCCTGGCTCCGGGGTGGTGGAGGCATATGGCTCTGATTCCTGTAGCCAAGTCGTTAGCCCTCTGACCCAATTAGGGGAATTAGCAGGGAGAACAAAGCAATTGGGATCCAGCTACTTACTGGGCCACGTCTTCATTCTGGAAAGTGCTTTTGGATCCCAGTCTGTTTCTGCTGTCTGCTCTAAACATTGCCTGTTTTCCACAATTCAGAGGTTATGTCCAAGTTCAAAAGATCCTCCTGATAAAGGGCCCACGGGGGGGGGGGGCCCTGGGCGGGTGTGGGGGCCCAGGGCAGGTGTTTCTAGGAAGCTTGCTACTGGAGGGCTCCATGGTAGGACCCCGTATTTGATTCTCACTCCCTTACAGGCAGTGTGAATTTAGGTGAGGGACATTCACACTCGGTGGTCATCATCAGAGCTCTTAGGTCAGGACAAAATGGAGTCACCAAAGACAGCAGGATGTTGACAAAAGTGAGGAAGTGGGTCATCCATAATCCTCAAGAACCCAACCCGCCTGCCCAGCCATGATCCCTTCCTTCCTAACAATGCCCCAGGTCTAGGTTTCCTACCTCCTTATCTCCCAGGTCATCTGCTCAGTGCTCTGGCCTCACACCATATCTGTATGAAATGGCTGATGTAAAGAACAAAGGAGTTCTTTCTCCTTCCTCACCTTCCCTGAACTGAAGAGCTCAGTAAAGCCCACTATCTGGAATCTCAGGTGGGCTGTGCTCTGCTCTTGAGAGTCAGTCCTGGCAGCTTGTGTTTTTCCCCAAATAAAAGCTTCCATCTTTGCCTTAGGGTAGTCTCCATCACTCCCAAACCTTACAAGAGCAAAGATTACCGTCCTGACCATAAAGGTCTCTTCCACAATGTCCACTCCCACTCGACCATGACTCACGGCTGCATCACCATTGAAACATTTTAGGAAAGCCGGGCGTGGTGGCGCACACCTTCAATCCCAGCACTCGGGAGGCAGAGGTAGGAGGATCGCCGTGAGTTTGAGGCCACCCTGAGACTGCATAGTGAATTCCAGGTAAGCCTGGGGTACCGTGAGACCCTACCTCAAAAAACAAACAAACAACAACAACAACAAATCTTAGGAAAGTAAGTGCCTAAAACAATACTGAATTCTAAAATGTTGTGATCTTACAGCTGGTTTCTATGCAGAAAGAAGGATCATGAGCTTGCTTTCTTTGTTTTGTTTTATGTTAATTTAATGAAGTAATTTATAGAGTCTCCTTACATAGCTAAAGCAAACCCAGAACTCACGATGTAGCCCGGACTGGCCTGGACCTCAGGATCCCCTTGCCTTAGCCTCCTGTGTGTGTCAATCACAAACATATGCTGGCAGAGCAAGCTCCTTTTATTTATTTATTTAGTTAGTTAGTTAGTTAGTTAGTTGGTTAGTTTTTTTCAAGGTAGGGTCTCGCTCTAGCCCAGGCTGACCTGGAATTCACTATGGAGTCTCAGGGTGGCCTCGAACTCACAGCAATCCTCCCACCTCTGCCTCCCGAGCACTGGGATTAAAGGTGTGTGCCACCACGCCCAGCTTTATGTATTTTTTAATGTAAAATAAAACTAGAAAATGGCCTCATAATATTGAACCTAAAAAAGAAATGAACAAAGTCAGCTATATGGCTTTATATCTTTTGGTTAAAGAAGCAGTCTTTTTTTAAGAAAACACTATGAAATTGTGATTGCTCATCGTAGCTTTCTGTTGGGTAATAAATGTTGCTGAATCTGTATCATTTAGCAAAAAAAAAAAAAAAATGCTGCAAAGGAAAAAATATTGCAGGTTTAGTATCTTAATTATGTAGATTTTACATTCAATGAACTCTTGCCAAAATAAATTGCGTATATTATCTAAAAAGCAAATGTTAATTAAAACTGTATCTTGATGGCTTGGTTCACCAGACATTCGGAGCCCGTGAGATCACATGGCACACACATTAGCTACAATCAACAGGGGCCGAAGGTCCGGGTCATCTCACTGATTCATGGGAAGGTGCACAGCGTTGGCTGAAGCAAGCTTCTGACTGCAGCAGCTCACCTATTTCTATAGAAGGGGCAGCCGGATCCCAACTTATTTTTCTAGATGAGAGAAGCGCCTCTGCCTGCTCGAGTCTCATAAATAAGACCGCTGACTTGAGTTCCCATTAATTAGCTGTTTAACACAAAGCTACCGGGTGCTCACCGCATCCAATGGTATGGAAATAAAATCCCCAGCAAGGAATGAGATTGGGGTAAAAGTCACTGTATTCATCATTCTTCTCTCTTCCCCTCTGCTACCCTGAGCTTGATGTCCCTAAGATCAGACTGTCATCCATCCACTGTGATAGGTGGGGTAATGGCATTCTTGAGCCTGGTTTTTTACATCTTCACTCTTTATCCAGCAGTGGGTACATGAAATCCAACAGCTCCAGAGCTTTTATTTAATATTTATTTTTATGTTTATTCATTTATTTGAGAGCAACAGACAGAGAGAGAAAGAGGCAGAGAAACAGAGAGAATGGGTGCACCTGGGCCTCCAGCCACTGCAAACAAACTCCAGGCGCGTGCGCCCCCTTGTGCATCTGGCTAACGTGGGTCCTGGGGAATCGAGCCTTGAACCGGGGTCCTTAGGCTTCGCAAGCAAGCGCTTAACCACTAAGCCATCTCTCCAGCCCAGAGTCGTTTTTTAATTATAGGTGTTTACGCATGCTGAGATGAAAACCTTGGGAACAACAATTCCACAGCTCTTCTCTGGCAAGTGTGTACCTTCCAGTTTTCCCACTTTCCATTTTTTAAATATATATATTTTTATTTATTTGACAGAGAAAGGTGGGGAGAGAGAGAGAGAAAGAGAATGGGTGCGACAGGGCCTCCAGCCACTGCAAACGAACTCCAGACGCATGCGCCCACCTTGTGCATCTGGCTCACGTGGGTCCTGGGGAATCGAACCTGGGTCCTTAGGCTTCGCAGGCAAACGCCTTCACCGCTAAGCCATCTCTCCAGCCCCCACTTTCCATTTTAACAACCAGTCAACTGTGTGCTGCATGGAAGCGGCCTGTGATCGATAGAACGCTAAAATGCCCTGGGCTAAGGAAGAAACGGTTTTCAGGTAGGTGCCTGGCGCCACACTGAGGTCTTCATTTCGGTAGCGTTTGAAGCATCAGCTGGCTTTAGGCTACCTCCTCTGTCCAGTCTACTAGAAGCTCGCATACACTTGAGTTGCTTTTCCACCTGCCTCTATGGTCGGGTCCTTAAATATTGGCCTATAGTTCAGAAGTTTCTAAGGGGTTAGCAGCTGTGAGGAGCAACAGTTTGGGTCTCACCATTACTTAGAAGGCTTATGATGGTAATCAAGCCACCCCGGGTCTCAGCTTCAGTCTCACTGGCAGATGGGAGTCGCATTCCCTGCCTTGATAGGAGCAGGTGTGAAACTTGAGAGGCGCGTGGCACAGACTTAGCAATATGTTGGTGAAGGTGTGATCACTCATTCATCACCCGTCCACCCACCCACCCACCTATACATCCACCCATCCATCCATCCATCCAATGAGCATTTCCAGAGAGTTGGTTTAGATAATTGAAAACTTATACAAAAGATTTTGTATATGTGTGTGTGTGTGTATGTGTGTGACAGAGAGAGAGAGAGAGAGGGAGAGGAAGAGAGAGAGGGAGGAAGAGAGAGAGAGAGAGAGAGAGGATCGATACTATGGCTGAACATGTTTGGCAAAACACTCTATCACTAAGCTACTTCCTCAACCCTCTTTCTGTTGTTTTTTTTTTTAAATTTATTTATATTTTAAACTTTTTATTGACAATCTCCACACATATGACAATACACAACCAGCATGATCCTCTCTCCCAACCCACTTCTTTCCCTCCCAAATTCCTCCTTCCCTGAATCCTTCTTTCCAGGTAGTCTCTTTCCTATTTTGGTATCATTTTTCCCCGCCTAGTTAGCAGGTCTTGTCTGGGTCGTGACAGCCACCATGAGGCCACGAGTACCACAGTCACGTTGTGTCTGGAAGACGGTAGAAATCCTCCCCTTCCCTGCCTCTTCCACTTCTTCCCCAATAGTCCCTGAGCCTCGGAGAATGTGACAGAGATGGCTCGTTTCATGCTGACCACATCACTGTCATTTTTAAAAATTTTTCTAAGATTTTATTTATTAAAGTCAGTGGTGCGCCAGGGCCTCCAGCCACTGCAAATGAACGCCAGATGAATGTGCCACCATGTGCATCTGGCTTATGTGGGACCTGGAGAATCGAACCTGGGTCCTTAGGCTTCGCAGGCCCTTGTGCTTGCCTCACCTCTGTGTGTCTGGCTAATGTGGGATCTGAAGAGTAGAATCTGGGTCTTTAGGCTTCATAGGCAAGCGCCTTAATCGCTGGGCCATCTCTCCAGCCCCCGTTTTTAAATTTCAACTTGTCCAGCTGCTTCACAGCCAAATCCTTTTTATTTTTATTTTTTTGTGAAAGATCAAATGTAGTTTGTTTTTTCCCAACTGGACCCCAGTGGCTACACTTCCTGCACATCTGAACGTGGATATTACAAGTTGTGGAGAGAGAGCAGGTGAATGTGGGAGATTGCTTTTGCTTTTAGAGTGAATCGCTTTGGTGGGAGAGATGGCTTAGTGGTTCAGACACTTGACTACAAAGACAGAGAACCCAGGTGCCACAGACCAATCTGGGGAACGAACAGACAAGTGAATAATCAAAGACAGTAGTTTGCTATGGCACTGTTTATACTTTTAAAAAGTGTATAAGTGGGCTGGAGAGATGGCTTAGCGGTTAAGCGCTTGCCTGTGAAGCCTAAGGACCCCAGTTCGAGGCTCGGTTCCCCAGGTCCCACGTTAGCCAGATGCACAAGGGGGTGCACGCATCTGGAGTTCGTTTGCAGAGGCTGGAAGCCCTGGCACGCCCATTCTCTCTCTCTCCCTCTGCCTTTCTCTCTGTGTCTGTCGCTCTCAAATAAAAAAAAATTTAAAAAAAAGTGTATAAGTGATGTAGACTCCCACTGTGATGGAGATCATCAAAGCTATGCAAAAGCCCTTCATGATATTCGTGTAAACATGCCATGTGCATGCATGTATTACCCATGAATCACACACCTGCAAAACCAGAACTCAGATATCCAGGCACCACCCGGAATTCTCCTACACCCTCACGGTGATTTCAATGTGGGCTAAGTAAAGAAACCCTAGGCTAACATGCGAGTGACGGAGATTTTTGCAATGGCTTGAAAATGTGTTTTATCACGGTGGTTGGGCAAGAGGAAAATAGAAGCAATGAAGCCAGTACACCAAAGGACGAAATTAGGTAAGTGCATATGCAGGCAGGTTCCCAGACAGACCAAGAAATAGCATAACTTCTTTGCTATAATCATAGGCAAGAGCGACACAGCGTTTCTCTCTGGTGAATGGTAAAAATGATTACTTCTTGCTCTTTCTGATTTTCCATATTTTCTCAATTCTTGCTGATGAGCATGCATTTTGTGGCAGGAAAAAAACAATCCCAAAATGAATTAGTTTTACAAAAAGAAAAGAAAAATGGAGGTGGGGGGGAGCTGGAGAGATGGCTTAGCGGTTAAGGCTCTTGCCTGCAAAGCCAAAGGACTCAGTTTCGATTCCCCAGAACCCACGTAAGCCAGGTGCACAACGGGGTGCATGCATCTGGAGCTTGTTTACAGGGCTGGAGGCCCTGGCGTGCCCATTCTCTCTCTCTCCACCTATTTCTGTATCTATCTCTCCCGCTCAAATAAAAATAAAATATTTTCCAAAAAGAAAAAAAGAAAAGGGAGCAGAGCTGGGGAATGATCCAATCCCCCTGACCAGTCCCCAGCCCTGGCCAACACCTCCACCCTCCTCTCCTGGGTTACTTAGGCTATTTCTCCATCCTTACTCTGTCACCCAGGAGGCACATGGTGCAGCCATTGCCTTAAATCTTACCCCAGCTGCACAATAACTGGAATTTGGCGGCGGGTAAGCCACTAAACTTTCATACTTAAGACATCAAAGCTGGTAGCCTTGTTTTCAATTTCTCTCAGCTCATCTTCTTAGCAGGAAAAAATAAAATAAAATTCTCAAAAGGGGGCTGGAGAGATGGCTTAGCGGTTAAGCGTTTGCCTGTGAAGCCTAAGGACCCCGGATCGAGGCTCGATTCCCCAGGACCCACGTTAGCCAGATGCACAAGGGGGCGCACGCGTCTGGAGTTCGTTTGCAGTGGCTGGAGGCCCTGGCGCACCCATTCTCTCTCTCTCTCTCTCTCTCTGTCTGTTGCTCTAAAATAAATAAATAAAATTTTTTTTTAAATCTCAAAAGGGGCTTGATCCCTTGAAGTTATTGGGCACCATATTGAGCCCCAAACCCTGCTCAGGATCCAGTCAACGTCAGACAGTGTCCACACGTATAGCAAAGGCTCGGGTATATGTGAGAGGGAGAGAGAGGAGCGGAACGGGGCAGCAGACTGGCTCCGAGTGTCCCCATCCAGTTCCAAATCGTCGGTGTGACTGTGGTCGTGAGAGAAAAACGTACTGAGCATGAGGGTGGCTGTTGGGAGAGACTCTCTTTACAGCCCGCATGGAAGCTGACGTTATCAGCCTCACTTTCTAGAAAGTAACAGGCAAAAGGCTCCTTGGCAGTGAAGCCTGGACCATAACAAAATGCCAGCTCCGAGCAGGCGACCTGACAAGGTCCCCTGGTGTAGCCACAACCTGGCCTTTCAATCTCCCAGGTAATGAAATTACCGCAAAGAATTTGGCGGTCACCCTCCACTGATCTCATCTCTGGACTCGAGTTTTCCTTCTACTTTAATTTGGTCCACCACAGGGAAACCTGTGAACCCAGATTTCTTCAGGTTCAAAACCAAGAGAATGGGATGGAGGGCAAGTTTGCTACACAGACATGCAGGTGCCTCTGAATTCTAGCTCCAACCTGTCTTTTTCAATGCCCAGTAGGAGCAGCCGGCTTGTCCTGAATACTTACTCCACATGGGGCAACGGTGTCAGGGCTTTACGAAAGTGACTTTTCTGCCGGGCGTGGGGGCGCACGCCTTTCATCCCAGCACACGGGAGGCAGAGGTAGGAGGATCGCTGCGAGTTCGAGGCCACCGTGAGACTCCATAGTGAATTCCCAGTCATCCAGGGCTAGAGTGAGACGCTGCCTCGAAAAACAAAACAAGCAACCACAGCAACAACAACAACAAAAGTGGATTTACTTAACCCTCAAAATAACTCTGAGAGCAGAGCCCCATCTTACAGACGTGAAAACTGAGGCACAGGTGGGTTAAACGGGTCGAGTAACTCGCCTGAGGTCCTACAAACAGGAAATAGGAGGAGTCTCCACAGTCCACGGGGGAACTCTCCTGACCAGCCTGCTGTCTGGGTGTTCACAGGCGTGCGTGTTTCCTTCCTGTCATCCAACGACGGTACGCCCTTTTCTCCAACTGTCCTCGTGTCCCTTACCATGAGTGGGCATGTCCAGGGCCCATGAGCAGCTCTAAGGTCACAGTACAGTTGCCCTTACCCCTGTCTTCGGGGCAGTCACCTCAGGCTAAGGATCCCAAAGGGAGCCAAGAGCTCCGAGGTTAGGTGATCTTGGGTTGATTACACGTTAAGAACTCGGACCCACTGACTGTCTACAACGACAGTTAGTTAGTTCGTTTGTTTGTTTGTTTTCAAGCTGAGGATTCAACCCTTGACCTTGTACATGCTAGGCAAGTACTCTACCCTCAGCTACAAAAAAATCTAATAAATACTGATAGTAGAAAGCTTATTAGGCGGGGCTGGAGAGATGGTTTAGCGGTTAAGCGCTTGCCTGTGAAGTCTAAGGACCCCGGTTCGAGGCTCGGTTCCCCAGGTCCCACGTTAGCCAGATGCACAAGGGGGCGCACGCGTCTGGAGTTCGTTTGCAGAGGCTGGAGGCCCTGGCGCGCCCATTCTCTCTCTCTCCCTCTATCTGTCTTTCTCTCTGTCTCTGTCGCTCTCAAATAAATAAATAAATAAAAATTTAAAAAATAAATAAATAAATAAATAAGTGAAAATAAAATATTTAAAAAAGAAGTTTGTTAGGTTTCTCAGGTGTAAAACAGACAATCCTCAAAAGAAAGGTGAAAGGGGCTTTGAAAACCTCTAACCTCTTCCTTTCAACTCCCAAGGCCACATTTTATTAACACGTGTCTTGCTTTACTCTGGCTTTTAGCATGCTTATTGTCCTTCTCTTCCCCCATGTCAAGCTGAGCATTAATGTCCCTTAGTAGACTTGCCGGGTGGGTACATGGAGAGCTGGTCACAATGAAATCAGCTGTCCATGGGCTTCTGGGGACCTCGTGGCTGTTGTTTGTAAAGTGTTTAGGGTTAGCTGCTGGTATTAGTTTGCATTTTAGTCTGCAACCAACGCCTGAGATGCTTAGAACAATGAAAGGGGGCTGGAGAGATGGCTTAGCGGTTAAGCGCTTGCCTGTGAAGCCTAAGGACCCCGGTTCGAGGCTCAGTTCCCCAGGTCCCACGTTAGCCAGATGCACAAGGGGGCACACGTGTCTGGAGTTCGTTTGCAGTGGCTGGAGGTCCTGGTGCGCCCATTCTCTCTCTTTCTCTCTCTCTCTCCCTCTCTCTCTCTCTCTTTCTCTGTCACTGTCAAATAAATAAATAAAAATGAACAAAAACAACAACAAAAAGAGTGAAGAGCCCAAACCAAAGTAATGCCATGACAGACTTTAATTATATTAATAGGCCTAAATTTCTGTTTCCCTGCAGGGCCCAAATTACTGACACAGCACTTTGCAGTTACTGGGCAAAACAACCACAAACTGCTCAGTACCCCAAATAATCCCTGCAACTGGCCAATCAAAAAGGACCAAGGAGATGTTATGCATTCCTGTGGCTCTTGTGACTCTAGATAAGTTTGCTTAACGTTCCTCAGCTACTGTGTAACCAACCAGCTTGCAACATATATGATCTTGCTAAATGTCAACCAATCATGGAACTGCCATGTTGGATGCCATTTGGGGCTCTTGGACGGACCCACTGCGTTGGGAAAGTCTGGAGCCTGAGCTTAAGCCCAAGATAAAGCTCTTTGCTGTTGCATACGTGTCTGCCTCTCTCGGTGGTCTTTGGGGACTCTGTGATCTGGGCATAACAAGAGCACCCACCCTAGGAGGGGTGACTCCCTAACCAGACATGAGGCTCCAGCGGGTACATTCCCAGCGTGCCCTTCAGCTCGGTAGGTACCACCCCCACCACACGCAGACCTCAGGGCCCGTCTCCTCTCTTGTTCTCTCTAGCGAGACCCACCTGCTTCTTTGGACAGAGACCAGGGTCAGTCCCCCCGCACCCCACCTGCCAACCTATGTGCCCAGTGGCCTATCTCCCTGGACCTCTGTGCTTTCTTCTTCACAGAGAAGGCAGCCCCATGCGATTCCGTTAAACCTAGGTCAGATCAGGTCATTCTCTCTTCAAACGCGCCCTTGTGATTCCCATCTTAGCCAGTGGCAAAGCGAAAACCACTAC
Organism: Jaculus jaculus; assembly: GCF_020740685.1. Classification (NCBI taxonomy): domain Eukaryota; kingdom Metazoa; phylum Chordata; class Mammalia; order Rodentia; family Dipodidae; genus Jaculus; species Jaculus jaculus. The sequence continues at coordinate 9,545,889 of NC_059122.1, read as the reverse complement.
CGTGCCCTCTGAGGACCCATGTGGCTGTGCTCCGGGCCACCCCATTGGCCTGTCTCCTAACCTTACCCATGTGAGTCACGCTGGCCCTTTGGTGTCCCGGGACATACGTCCGAGTGATAGGTTCCCGCTTCCTTAAATGTCACCTCATCCCCTCCCCCACCCCGACCATTTTCCATCGCCGACTCTATTCCTCTCCTTTTCTCCCTGCCCCGTGGTAGCCCTCCGTGCAGGCACGACTTTTAGTGACAGCCTCAGCTCCCTACATGAGAAAGCCAAACTCAGGGTGTTTCTCCGAAGTCAACGCCACGGTAGGCGGGGCGTCATCCTCAGCGCCATTCCTTCAGGACACAAACTCAGTCTGAAGCGACAACACAATGTGGGAAGCCACCAGAGTCCCTTGAAATTGGCTGAACGTGCCCGGGCTCTGCATCCTCACGGGCATGGCAGGGCTGACATGCCCGCTTCGTGGGGGTTATTTATGAGGATCTTGCAGACTGGGTATCAAAGGCCTGCTCTCTCTGCCCCACGCAAACACTGTTAATAATAGGACGCTAGTCCACACAGAATGTAATTTTAGTAAGAATGGAAAAAGTACATGTCCATGCCCCTCCCATGACATGTTCCTTCTACACTTCATGAAAATGCAGACCCGATACAGTTCAAGCGATGGTGGCAAACATCTGGGCATTAAGATCACCTGTGGTAGCAAGCATCTTTCTTCCTATGTCCGTCCTGCAAGTTCAGGGGCTTTCCACACAGTTCTAGCACAAATCGAAAACATCGAAGTCAATTAATACCCTTTGGACAACATCCTGGCTCTTCACAGAGCGGTTCTTACTATGTCATCTAGTAATTCATGCAAAAACACTTAAGGAGCCTTAGAGAGAAAGAGGCAGACAGAGAGAGAGAGAGAGAATGAATGGGCGCTCCAGGGCCTCCAGCCACTACAAACGAACTCCAGACACATGGGCCCCCTCCTTGTTCATCTGGCATACGTGGGTCCTGGGGAATCGAACCTGGGTCCTTTGGCTTTGCAGGCAATCACCTGAACCGCTAAGCCAGCTCTCCACCAGCCCCTTGTCGGCCTCTTTGAAGGATACCTGGGGTGAAATGTGTACCTCAAGGAGCCGGCTGCCTTCTATCATTTGACCTGCAGGTCATCTAGGAAGAGCAACCAGAGGAACCAAAATTTCACCGATCAACGACTCCAACTCTGCAATTCAATAGACACAGAGAGGAAGCCCAGAACTCACCTCTGCTCACCTATGATGGGGGCGGGGGGCAGGCAAGAGTCTCTGTGTCTCACTTGAATCCTCTGTTCCCCATTAATAACTGGTTCCCGAAGCTTCTGGCTCACACAGCACCTCAATGCCAGATGTTATGATTCACATTAAGTTTTATCGCTACCGCTGTTAATAGTCTAGTATTAGATTTATTTAAAAATCAGCCGGCAAGCAGGAGATAGACTAGCTGTTCAAAGTCACGCCTCTCGAGGGATATCTTCTATGCACTTGCTATGCCAAAAGCAGGTGGCTAAACAGAACCGTGGGCTTGGAAGGTAATGCAAGCCATCAGCTCCAGGTTTCCTTCTGGTAGCAAATCATTACCACGGTTCTCTTCATGATCGTCATCCTACTTCAACAATTAACCTCTTGGCTGGGGAGGTGGCTTAGCAGTTAAGGCGTTTGCCTATGAAGCCTAAGGACCCAGGTTCGACTCTCCAGATCCCACGTAAGACAGACGCACAAAGGTGAGGCAAGCGCAAGGTCGCACGTGCCCACTAGGTGGCGCAAGCGTCTGGAGTTCAATTGCAGTGGCGGGGGGCCCTGGTGCGCCAATTCTCTCTCCTCTCCCTCAAATAAACAATTTAAAAAAAAATTAACCTGTGGGCTGGAGAGATGGCTTAGTGGTTAAGGTGTTTGCCTGCGAAGCCTGAGGACCCATGTTCGGTCCTCCAGGTCCCACGTAAGCCAGATGCACAAGGTGAGGCAAACACTTATGTATCACATGGCCACTAGGTGGTGCACACATCTGGAACTGGATCACAGTAGCTGGAGGCCCTAGCCTGAAAATTCCTTCTCTCTCTCTCTCTCTCCTCTCACTCTTGCTCTCTAGCATAAAAAGAAAAGGCCAGTCTGTTGGGCTTGCCTCAAAATAAATAAATAAATAAAACCTCTGATATGCCCTTAGAAACGCATGCTGAGTGGACTCCAGCTGTCCACTTGGCCCATCAATCACTCAGACCTCTGGACACAGGGAGGAAGCCCTGGCCCTCTGTGTCACAGGGACTGTTTGCAGCCAGTGACTACACGCTGACAAGTCTCAGGGATGATTAACAGCCAGGGTTTCCAGTATGAAATGGGTCACACTTGGAGCGCATGCAAGCGACGGGCGGAATTCACGGTAGCATTGTTCGTCCTAAGCCAGGGGACTGTGCCATTTTTATTCACTCCCTCCCCATTTATCAAACGCCATTTGGGTGTCAGGAATTGGGCTAGGGCCTCAGAGTGCAGAGCACGGTCCTTGCTAGAAAAATGCTCCTCAGGTCTTCATGTGAGGATTTTCTTTTTTTAATTTTTTTGTTGTTCATTTTTTATTTATTTATTTGAGAGCGACAGACATAGGGAGAAAGACAGATAGAGGGAGAGAGAGAGAATGGGTGCGCCAGGGCTTCCAGCCACTGCAAACAAACTACAGGCGCGTGCGCCCCCTTGTGCATCTGGCTAACGTGGAACCTGGGGAACCAAGCCTCGAACCGGGGTCCTTAGGCTTCACAGGCAAGCGCTTAACCGCTAATCCATCTCTCCAGCCCAGGATTTTCTTTTTAAAAAAAAAGAAATTATTTTTTATTTTATTATTTGAGAGAGAGAGAGAAAGAGAATGGGCGCACCAGGGCTTCCAGCCACTGCAAGTGAACTCCAGACGCGTGTGCCACCTTGTACATCTGGCTTACGTGGGTCCTGGGGAATCAAGCCTCGAACCGGGGTCCTTAGGCTTCACAGGCAAGCGCTTAACCACTAACCCATCTCTCCAGCCCAGGGATGTATTTTAAACTAAAGGTCAGATATCTGCACACTTCCCCTGGAACACCTCAATGCGAATATCATCGCTGAGATCAAAATTTGTTTCCAGGTTATTTTTTTTCCCCCAGTTTGGAGACAAAAATGGTCTATAGAGAAATGCAAAAACCTTATGTTGGCATTCTTGCTGAGTCTTGACAAGTTCACATACTTGAATAATTCAGTTTCTTATTAAGATGTATAATAGTCCATGATTCCAAAAAGCTCTCTTGATAAATAGTCACATTTAGACCCTAACCCTAAAGGACCCAGATCCAATTCCCCAGTACCCATGTAAGCCATCTGCACAAGGTGGTGCATGCATCTGGAGTTCATTGGCAGAGGCTGGAGGCCCTGGTGTACCCATTTTCTCTCTTTCTGTCTTCTGTCTCTCTCTCTCCTTGCAAATAAATAAATAATTTTCTTTAAAGAAAATACTGGACTGGAGAGATGGCTTAGCAGTTAAGACACTTGCCTGCAAAGTCTTTTTTTTTAATATTTTTTTTGTTCATTTTTATTTATTTATTTGAGTGTGTGAGAGAGAGAAAGAGACACATACACACACACACACACACACACACACAGAGAGAGAGAGAGAGAGAGAGAGAGAGAGAGAGAGAGAGAGAGAGAGAAAATGGGCGTGCCAGGGCCTCCAGCCACTGCAAACGAACTCCAGACGTGTGCGCCCCCTTGTGCATCTGGCTAACGTGGGTTGTGGGGAATCGAGCCTCAAACCGGGGTCCTTAGGCTTCACAGGCAAGCGCTTAACTGCTAAGCCATCTCCCCAGCCCTCCTGCAAAGTCTTAAGGACCCATGTTTGACTCTCCAGATCCCACATAGAGGCAGGCACACAAAGGTGAGGCAAACACAAGGTCGCACCTGCCCACTAGGTGGCGTGAGCGTCTGGAGTTTGATTTCTGTGGCTGATGCCCTGGCACGCCAATTCTTTCTCTCTCCACTCTCTCACTCTCTCTAAAACAACAACAACAACAACAAAATTTAAAGAAAATACTAGTAACTAAAAATTTTTTTTAAATGCATTTTACTTTTCATTTTACATTTTACTTTTAGGTTTACAACAAAATCGAGGCACGATACAGAGCATTTCCGTATGCCTTCTGCCCGTGCACGGATAATGAGCCCAGAATTCTGTCTGTCCCTCCAAAGCACAACCCTACCACAGTGACCTCACGTAGGCATGTCGTGGTCACACGCACACTAACCCTTAGTGTTGACGCGCACATTCTCTGCATGGTAACAGCAGCGGCCTTCACAGCTGCTTGGGTCCTTGTGCCACGCGAAAAGTCCCCTTCACTCCAGAACCCAAGTATGCCACCCACCCCCCCCAAACACAATTGATTCTAGCAGCTTTAAATGTCAAGGGGCCACAGACTTGGGAACCAGCAAAGCTGGGTTGTATCCTCCCATCGACCTCCTGCTTCCCTAGTTAGTCCCTGAAAACCCATGTATTCCTAGTTATGCCTTTTCTGGAATATTTAAAAAAGAGAGAGAGAGAGAGAGTCAGAACCATATGTATGCAGTCATATTGTATGTAGCCAGATAGTAAAAAAATAAGAGAGAGAGAGAGAGTCAGAACCATATGTATGCAGTCATATTGCATGTAGCCAGATAGTACGCAGTGTTATGATTGGTAGCTATACAGTATGATGTGTGAGTGTGTGTGTGTGTGTGTGTGTGTGTGTGTGTGTGTGTGTGTGAATGAAGGTAGATGCATACCATGGCACACGTGTGATGATCAGTGGGCAAGCTCACGGGTCGCTCTTCATTTGCTACCTTGTTTGAGGCGAGGGCTCCTGTTCGCCACCCGTGCACACCAGATTCGCCTGCCTCGCGTGCTTCTGGGGGATTCTCTTACCCTTTCCTCCCGATTCTCTGCAGGTAGCTGGGAGTCATGCAAGTGTGTTATACTAGCAGAAAACACCACGTAGGTTTCTGGAGTGAGAGAGTGCCAGAGCGAGAGGAAACCGGCACGCCAGGCCCTGGGCCACCGCAAACGAGCCCCGGACGTGTGTGCCACCTCGTGCGCACTGGCCACCTCGTGCGCCTGGCTTACGTGGGTTCTGGGGGGGCATCGAACCTGGGTCCTCGGGCTTTGCAGGCAAGCGCCTTAGCCACTGAGCCATCTCTCCAGCCCCCACTTGGTTTTTTCTGAGTAGTTCCTGTTGTGTGTGTTTTATATTTGCTGCAGGTGTCCCCTGGTTCTTCCCCAGCATGTCTTAATGGTGAAGTCAGCGTCTTATTTGCTGCTTTGCAATTTCAATGCTTTTCCTGAGTCATCTTCAAGCTTAGAGATTTTAAGCTTGCCTCGTCTACTGCTAATGCTGCTAAAGCATTTATTTATGTATTTTTAGAATTCCCACCCCTCTGTTTGCATTATGTTCCAATGTCTCCGTCTACTACTTCTACTGGCGTTCTTCCAAAAGGCCCCTTTCACACCCATGATGGAAGAAACTAGGGAACTTTCTACCCACACTGCTGGTAGGACATTTGAACCGAAGGCAAAACTTATTAAAGTATAGGTGTCCTCCTGCAATAATCTCATCTTGCTTTTTATTTAAGTCACTCTTTCAATTTAAGTATTGTTATTTTATTTATTTATTTATTTGAGAGAGAGAGAGAATGGTCACACCAGGTCAGGGCCTCCAGCCACTGCAAACGAACTCCAGACACATGCGCCCCCTTGTGCATCTGGCTCACGTGGGTCCTGGGGATTCGAACCCGGGTCCTTTGGCGTTGCAGGCAAACGCCTTAACCGCTAAGCCATCTGTCCAACCCTAAATTTAATATTTTTACCTTTATTTATTTATTTGAGAAAGAGAGAGAGGTACGTAGAGAGAAAAGGGGTACATCAGGGCCTCCATTTGCTGCAAACAAACTCCAGACGCGTGCACCACCTAGGGCATCTGGCTTATGAGGGTCCTGGGGAGTCGAACCTAGGTCCTTCTGTGGCTTTGCAGGTGAGTGCCTTAACCTCTAAGCCATCTCTCCATACTGACTCTGCCCATATGACTGCCCCCAAGGTTGGGCACACACGCCTGCCCATGCGGAGAAGCACAACGTGGGGTCCTTGCTCTGGTAGTTTTGTGTTCACAAGCCCGTGTCTCCAAGTGTGGGTTGCCCCATGACCTCACTCCTTTCCAATGTGCTCAGAGCCTGGAGATACCAGGGTGTGGTAGCATCTGCCAAAACTCTTCTGTCGTAGCCAAAGGCCAAAAGTCTCCATCTGTTTCCACAGTAGGATTTGACTATTCTAGAATTGTACAGAAACGGAATCATGATATTTATGTTCTTTTTAAAGACTTCTTTCACTCAGCATATTTTTTATATATTCACCCATGATATTATATTTATCAATAATTGGTTCCTGGGGTGTTTTTTTTTTTTGGAAACATACTCATTTGTATAAATATGTCACAATTCACTTATACATTTTCTTTTTCATGGGCACTCAGGCTGTTCCCAGTTTAGGCTAGAATGAAAACATCTGTTTGAGTTTTCTTGTAAAAATATTTTCTGGACACATGCTTACCTTCTCTTTGGAAAATAGCAAGGTGATAGGACTATAGGATAGGCACATGTCTTTTAGAGTGTTGCATCATTTTGCAATTTTGCTGAAACTTGTAACGGTAGCATTAGCCAATGCCTTTGCCAATACTTGATGCTTCTCTCTTGTTTTTTTTAAATTTTTACTTATTTATTTAAGAGCAACACACAGAGATAGAAAGGCAGAGAGAGAGAGAGATAGAGAGAGAGAGAGAGAGAGAGAGAGAGAGAGAGAGAATGGGCACCCCAGGGCCTCCAGCCACTGCAAACGAACGCCAGACACATGTGCCCCCTTGTGCATCTGACAAACATGGGTCCTGGGGAACCGAGCCTCGAACCGGGGTCCTTAGGCTTCACAGGCAAGCGCTTAACCACTAAGCCATCTCTCCAGCCCAGGGGGCTGTAATCTTAGCCATTTTGGTGGGGATACGGTTGCTTGTCATTGTTACAAAAGAACACAAAGATTATTTTGAGGGGCTAAGATACCTGGAAGTAATTGAAATGAAACATCTACAGTTCGGAATTTTATGGAGTTATATTTTGGGGTGGGTGCTGGGCTCTGGCAATGCCATTGGCACGGAGGCAATGAACAACATGGCTAATAGGGTCCGGGACCCTTCCGAGCTGCTTGTGTAAATCCCGGCGACTGTCCCCTCTCACCCTTCACCACATATTAACTTGACCCGATTCAATCTTGTCTACAATGCTTTGCACACAGACTAATTCGATGCCGGTTTTCCCAGAGGAAGCCGCTGGCTTGATCAAGACCAGGATAGGCGGAGGCAGGATCTGGACCTGCATCAGGGTGACTCGGAGACTCGTGTTCACCGGGTCACCTTGGGGCAGGAGACGACTTTCCGGAGGGCCATGCTACAGCGGAAGACATGGTCTGCACTTGCCTCAAAGTCCCCAGACTCTTTAAGGTCACCACCTGAGTAAGGTGGATGTGGGGGGGGGGGAGGAGGAGAAGGAGAAGGCACAACTTCTGCTGGTTCAGTGACCAGCCAGGGAGAGAGAGAACAAAATTTCCGTGAGTGGAGAAGCGGGAGTGTGTCTTCCCCTAAGGCAAGTCCTTTCTGGCTGTTTCAGTTGTATTCACTCAGGAGCTTCTGAGACGTCATCAACCGCCCCTCCTCCGGAATTTCAGACTCAGGTCCCATCGAGACATATGTCCCAATGCCACCTGCTGTGCCCGGCGCTGACTACCGTCGCTCGCAGAGGCGAGACTGGGGCTTGGGATGGTGCAGCTCATCTTGCCGTGGGAGGCACAGGAGCCCCGCTGCCCACACGACCCATTCTGGAGTCAGGGGGTGAGGGTTTCACTGACTCCTGGCTCGGCTGTCCTTTGGTGAATGGCATACTGGTGGTGCCCTCTTTTCTGTAGCTATAAAATGGGGACCCCGATAGGCGATTATGTGACATCATGACTGTAAAATATTCGTCACAGACCATAGACTTGTGCCTCATAAGTGTCAATTCTATTATGGGGATTATTTTATCGTGCCGGTCTCCGCTGGAGATGATTAAGTGGAGTTAAATGCTACCATTCAATGTGACAGAAGGGGACGGAGGGACCGCCGCGTGCTCAATGCCAGTTAAACGAACTCTGGATCCGCTCTGTTCACACCACGGTGGTTATGGCAGGAAAGATTGGCGTTCCCATTTTACAGATGAGAAAAGTGAGTCATAGAAAAGGACAATTACCCAAGGCACTTGAAGTGTCAGTGTCAAGGGTCACCATCACAAAAATGATTTGAGTGTGTAAAAATGTGCCCTAGATTGCTTAGTGGTTAAGGCACTTGCCTGCAAAGCCAAAGGACCTAGGTTCGATTCCCCAGGACTCACGTAAGCCAGCTGCACATGGTGGCACATGTGTCTGGAGTTTGTTTGCAGTGGCTGGAGGCCCTGACATGCCCATTCTCATTCTCTCTCTGCCTCTTTCTTTCTATCCTCTCCCTCAAATAAATAAATACATAAAATAAAATATATATATATTTTTTTAAATTTTTTATTTATTTATTTGAGAGCAACAGACACAGAGAGAAAGACAGAGGGAGAGAGAGAGAATGGGTGAGCCAGGGCTTCCAGCTTCCGCAAATGAACTCCAGACGCGTGCGCCCCCTTGTGCATCTGGCTAGCGTGGGACCTGGGGAACCAAGCCTCGAACCGGGGTCCTTAGGCTTCACAGGCAAGCGCTTAACCGCTAAGCCATCTCTCCAGCCCAAAATATATATATATATTTTTAAAGCTACCTAGAGTGATGCTTCTTAGAAACTCCCAGCTGGACTGGGCTGTCCGTGCTGCTGACAGAACTGGTACAAGGCTGCTTTGTTTGCAAAGGCATGCACTTAGAGCAGATCACAGCTCTCATGTTAGGTGGAACATGATCTTAAAGAAGGGTATAAAAGGGCTGGAGAGATTGCTTAGTGGTTAAAGCACTAGCCTGCAAAGCCCAAGGATCCAGGTTCAATTTTCCAGGTCCCACTTAAGTCAGGTGCACAAGGTAGCACATGCATCTGGAGTTCATTTGCAGTGGCTGGAGGCCCTGGTGCGCCCTTTCTCTCTCTCTCTCCCTCTCTCTCTCTCTCTCTCTCTCTCTCTCTTGCTCTATCTCTAATAAATAAAAATATTTTTTCTAGACGAAGGGTATAAAGGAGAAAGAATGGAATGGATTCCATTCTCAGAAGACCCGAACACCCCTCCAGCTTCATATCTGCCTTAAAGTGTGGCTCGGGACACTCACTCCATCATCCTAAACGCTGCTGTTCTCATCCCAAAAAGAAATATGTTATTTGGGACTCAGAAAACAACGACTTTACGGAAGCCCTCAGGTGGGTTCCTCCAAAGCAGACAGATTTAATCAAATCCCCAGCCTTGGGGATGAGGGTCTCCCACAGCCACTGGACACACACACTGGCCAGGAGATGCCCCTCTTGTGCCATCATGCTGGAAGCCAGGCGCCAGCCAAGCCTGCCTCAGGCCAGGCTCTAATGGATCTCCTTGGTAGTCCCCGACGCCATCGCTTCTGTCCAGGGACACTGACAGATGTCCCAGCTGTGATCCTCGCGATTACACGTGAACTCTGCAAGGGGCTCCCATCCCATCAAACACGGGACCGTCCTCTTCTTCGGTGATGCCATGGGCTTATTCCCACCAGAGACCTTCTACCACTTATTTCTTCTACACGTCCCCTGCCCCTTTCTCGTTTCAGGCTTGGCCTAAGCAACCTTTTCAAGTTCTAATGCTTCCTGGCCCCATTCCTCCCTGCTCTGTGTGGTCTCCCATGGTCACTATTTGATGTTACCTGGTGGGGCATTCTTTTCTCTTCTTCATTGAGATTCGCCTGCTCCAAGAGCTCGGGAAGCTACAAGAGAGCAGAGACCTTCCTTGTCCTGTATTCCTATCCTTAACATGGACTCCGGGCCTGGAGGGATGGCTTAGAGGTTAAGGCCTTTGCCTGCAAAAGCAAAGGACCCAGGTTCAATTCCCCAGAATGAATGTTAAGCCAGATGCGGGGGTGCATGCATCTGGAGTTCGTTTGCAGCAGCTGGAGGGCCTGTCGCACCTATTCTCTCTCTCTCTCTCTCTCTCTCTCTCTCTCTCTCTCTCTCTCTCCTCTCTCTCTCTCTCCTCTCTCTCTCTCTCCAGTAAATAATTTTTTAAAATTGAGTCTGGCATGCTATTGGTAATCACTAAATGGGTAAGGAGGCGCAAATAGGCATAGCTGATCTTTGGAGACGGTGATCATGCTATCTGTGGGCGACTTCTCTTGTGGGTCCTGGGATCCCGGAGGCAAGGAGTCCCGTGAAACTGATCTCACTGGTCACCCCAGGCAAGCCAGTCCAGCCCAAGGTCTGTGGTGGGACCATTAAGTGAGCAGCAAAGCCATGCTTAGGAGAAGAGCAGGCACTGGACTGAATTAGCCCTGGCGGCACACCTACGTTAAACAGGACCAATGCCAGCTGGCAGCTGTGGCGAGCCTCATGGAGCAGGGGGGCTGACAGGAGGTGGGGTCCAGAGGTAAACTGGAGGAGAAACGTGGGGGGGGGGGCGGTCCACAGCGACACTCTTCTGGGGCCGGAGGCCCAAGACAAGGATGCTTCCCGGCACGGCGGGTCCTAGAGAGGGTTGTCGTTCTAGTTTCTAGGAGTCTGCGCCTCTTCTATCCACACAAGACGAGGAGGAGAGAGCTCAGGTCTCCCCATCCCCTTGTAAGCTCTGTGGACCCCGCCCTCATGACTGACTCCCTCCCAAAGGCCCCAGCTTTGAATTTAACTTTCAACATTGGAATGGTAGGTGCTCAAGTGTTGAATTCAACCCACAGTTTTCTTTCCTTTAGGAAGCTTCTCAGTATGTCTGCTTCTCCCAGAAGGTCTCCTTTCTTTCTTTCTTTTTTTTTTTTTTAATATTTTTTGTGCATTTTTATTTACTTATTTGAGGGTGACAGAGAGAGAGGGAGAGAGAGACAGATAGAGAGAGAATGGGCACGCCAGGGCTTCCAGCCACTGCAAACGAACTCCAGATGCATACGCCCCCTGGTGCATCTGGCTAACGTGGGTCCTGGGGAATTGAGCCTCGAACCAGGGTCCTTAGGCTTCACAGGCAAGCGCTTAACCGCTAAGCCATCTCTCCAGCCCAGAAGGTCTCCTTTCAACTCTCACCTGCTCCCTTTCCATCACCTCTTCAACTCATCTTTGTCTTTGAGGTCTCAGCCTTAAAAGTCTGCTTTCTTCTAGAATATCTTCACACCCCAGGGAGAAGGTGGACAGAGCCACGGCCTTACCTCAAATGCATCTCATCTCCCGGTGAGACTGTGAGATGCTTGGAGACACCTTACACACTACTGCTGACAGACACTGCTGTCCCCTTGGGCAGACACACGGGAAAAGCAGTGAGGGCACACACAAGGGGCCAAGAACGCAGTGGGGCTTGCTACGGAGTCTGGTGTTTGCCCATGTAAGCCCACCGGGTCGCAGAATGCCAGGTAAGGACTGATGCTGGTCAGGACCACACCCTGGAGGCGGAGATCTCTGGGTGCGGGGTTGGGCTGCTCCAGGAGTCAGCTTGTATTGTAGAAAACCACAAGATGTTCATTGCGAGAACAGGAGAGTAGTTAAATCGCAAGTTAAACGGCAAAGTTACACAGGATTACTGTTAAACAGAAGAAATCACAAGGCGCTCATTACATGAGTCTCATAGGCAGAACTGAGGCAGACAAGGGGCGTTCCTTCTGCCTCAGATAATAGGAAGTGTCTGCATTTCACAATAAGGCCTGTGGCGACCATTCCTGAAACTTCTTTATTTGTCAAGAAGATCAGCTCGGGTAGTGACCTCCATGATGTTGCACACCTTTTTTTTTGTTTGTTTTTGATTTTTCGAGGTAGGGTCTCACTGTAGCCCAGGCTGACCTGGAATTCACTATGGAGTCTCAGAGTGGCCTCGAACTCACAGTGATCCTCCTGCCTCTGCCTCCTGGTGACCTCCATTATGTGTGCCTAGAGGCAAGGGCTGCACAGGAGAATGTTTAACCTGGTCCGCTGTGTCCCTTTACAGGCTGAGCAAAGGCAGATCCAGCTGCCCCATGGGGGCCTGGCCTGGCACTCTGCCCTCGCTTACTACCAGGCTGGCACTGCATCTGGAGGGCACACGGGGGCCTGCCAGGGCTGGGCAAGCAGCTTTACAACAGATCTTGAAAGACTGTCAACCGCATATGAATCTAATATGGTACCCTAAAGGCTTGAGATATGACTAATATTTCTTTTTTATAATTTTTATTTATTTATTTGACAGCAATAGACAAAGAGGCGCGCGCGCACACACACACACACACACAGAGAGAGAGAGAGAGATAGAGAGAGAGAGAGAGAGAGAGAGAGAGAGAGAGAGAGAGAGAGAGAATGGGTGCACCAGGGCCTCCATCCCACTGCAAACGAACTCCAGACACATGCACCCCCTTGTGCATCTGGCTAACGTGGGTCCTGGGGAAATCGAGCCTCTACCTGGGGTCCTTAGGCTTCACAGGCAAGCGCTTAACCGCTAAGCCATCTCTCCAGCCCACGACTAATATTCCAATGGGAGACAACACATGATGAGAGCAGATGTTAATTTGACTGCAGAAAGAGGTGATACTTTAGGAAAGCTTGAACATGTACTTAGGGGCTGGAGAGATGGCTTAGCGGTTAAGGCATTTGCCTATGAAGCCTTAGAACCCAGGTTCGATTCCTCAGGACCCACGTAAGCCAGATGCACATGGTGGCACATGCATATGGAGTTCATTTGCAGTGGCTGGAGGCCATAGTGTACCTGTTCTCTCTCTCTATCTGCCTCTTTCTCTACCTCTCTGTCTCTCAAAATAATAATAATAAAAGAAAGAAAGAAAACATGTACTTAGGCCCTTGAAGGATTCTAAGGACATATGGTCCCAGTGTGGCATAGGCATGAATATTCCTGGCCATCTAGCAATCCTTCAGGACTCTCTGACGTGATAGAAGAAATCCCCTCACAACTTCTCCACGATTATTGAACGTCTACAATCAAGCTTTTCCAAACTCTGGAATTTGTATCTTTGACTGAACTGAGGGAGGAAGGCCCAGGGCCACATGGTTTTTGGGGTGTGAGACCTTCAGACACTATCAGATAATCAGAAATAGGCTGCTTGCATCACTGCTCTAAAAAGAAGAAGTCCTAGAAAGTTTAAGGGAAATATGTCTTTTGCTCATTTTTTAAAAAAAATTTTTGCTGTTATTTTTTTTAAATATTTTTTGTTCATTTATTTATTTATTTATTTGAGAGTGACAGACAGAAAGAAAGACAGAGAGAGGGAGAGAGAGAGAATGGGCGAGCCAGGGCCTCCAGCCACTGCAAACGAACTCCAGCCGCGTGCGCCCCCTTGTGCATCTGGCTAACGTGGGACCTGGGGAACCGAGCTTAACCGCTAAGCCATCTCTCCAGCCCTTGCTCATTTTAATTACCACAACTTTGTAAGGTCACCACCATATGGAAATACCCTAAAATGTACACGTTGGGTTGGCACTCAACAAAGAAGGCAGAGGAGTCTGGGTAGGGTAGGTGCCTGGCCCACAGTCACAAAGACAGGGAAGGACAGACTACAGGTAAGAGCCTGTCTCCTAACTCAGTGCTTCTAGAACTTAGTATGCAACTGGGTCACCTGGGAATCTTGTTACTAGGCAGATTCTGTGTGGCTGGAGTCACACACTGCCTGAGATTTCAAGTTCTTTTGTCTCAGGACAAAGAATTTCACAAGGAACACACGGCACATCATCATGATACAGAGAGTTATTGAGAAGGAGAATGAGGGCTGGAGTTTCCCCAGTTTCCCCAGGACCCACGTAAGCCAGATGCACAAAGTGGAGCATGCGACTGGGGTTCATTGGCAGTGGCTAGAGGCCCTGGCGCGCCCATTCTCTTTCTCTCTAACTGCCTCTTTCTCTCTCTGTCTGTAGCTCTCAAATAAATAAATAAAATAAATAAATAAAATAAATAAATAAAATAAATAAATAAAAATAAACAAAAAAATTAAAAAAAAGGAGAATGACCCTGCTGAGAATCGGAGTGAACTACTTCAAAAAGCCACTGGGCCAGGAGGCCTTAGGCATGTACGGAGCTGGCATTGTTGTTTTCTTTTCGTTTCTTTTCTTTCTTTTGGTTTCAGGCTCATCTCCAGGCCTCTCTCTCCCCAGCCCCACACTCCTGTCAGCCTGGACTATTCTTCATTCCCGACAAACTCCCAGGGGAACCAATGACACTTCTCCAGAGACCCCCCGGCCCCCAACTCCCCAGCCATGTCTCCTCTCCCCACTCTCCCCCCCTGTGGGAAAGGCAGGCCCAGCACGCTGAAGCACAGTGACCCTGCAGAGCCCAGCTGAAGAAAGAAGCCACTGGCCCAGGACAAGGCTTCGCAAACAGTGGCTGGCCCGGCCAGGGCCAGTTTCCAGCCAGGGGACGGGAGCTTTTGCATTCCTCTAGTGACTCATCTGGGCACCGTGGGTGATGGGAGAAGAAGACCTCAGCAGAGGGCACTCCCCGCTGCACCCCTGCACTTAGAGACTGTAAAGTTGCAGAGGATGCAGCAAGTACACGCATCATTGTTGTCAACACAGGGAAACGCAGTTCGCAGTTTAGCATAGCGATGAATATTCATGATCGTCCAGCAATCCCTGCTTTCAGGACACTTAGGCTTGATCTACAGCAGCTCCCCTTCCTCCCTCCCACCACCACGGATTATCAAGTGGCTATAATTAAAATATACGGCAGAGTTCCCATGTTGGGGACTCCAGTGCTGATCTGGGCCTCCAGCAACACGGCACGTTAATAATGCCTGGTGCTGGGCACCTGATACTACCTACACAAGGCCATCATAATAGGGGGAAAAGATGATGACATCAAAATAAAAGAGAGACTAAGCCGGGCGTGGCGGCGCATGCCTTTCATCCCAGCACTCGTCAGGCAGAGGTAGGAGGATCGCCGTGAGTTCGAGGCCACCCTGAGACTACGTAGTGAATTCCAGGTCAGCCTGGGCTAGACTGAGACCCTACCTTGAAAAAACAAAATAAATAAATAAGGAAGTAAATAAATAAAGAGAGACTGATTGAGAGGGCGAAGAGACATGATGGAGAGTGGAGTTTCAAAGGGGAAAGTGGGGGGAGGAAGGGCATTACCATGGGATATTGTTTACAATCATGGAAGTTGTTAATTATGAAAAATAAAATAAAATAATGCCTGGTGCGCTGTTTGCTTATCCGGGCTGGAGGAATGGCTTACAGGTTAAGGCGCTTGCCTGCAAAGCCAAAGGACCCCGGTTTGATTCCCCAGGACCCACGTGAGCCTGATTCACAAGGTGGTGCATGTGTCTGGAGTGTATTTGTAGTAGCTAGGAGCCCTGGTGTGCCCATTCTTTCCCTGTCCCCAGTCTCACATAAATAAAAAAAAATAAAAAATTTTTTTAAATGCCGTAGACCTACCTGTGAGCATTCTGGTAACGACACCTCTCCTTGCCCTGTCTGGCCTGGGGCATACGTCCAGGAGTCCAGCAATGCCTCTTTGTGCTCCTAACCCTTGCCCACACCTCTAGAACCATCCCTTTAATAAATGTCGCCACGTTTCCTGGTGCGAATCTGCCATATGGTTCCTGCAGGGACCCGATATGACACGCATGTCTGGCCACTTCCCTAAACTAAGTGAGCTGCAAGGCTTACACGGCCATGCAGAGCAAGCAAACGAAGAAGAGCTAAATTCTTGGAACTGGGAAAGACCTTAGAGACCACACCACCCCCAAGTCCTTTCTGCTGCGGTTGGCAATGGTCATGGTCCCCGGGAAGCCCCGTAGTTCACCCATCCGCTGTGTGGCGAATGCTGCTACGCTTGATTCGCATCGATTATTACCTCAGCGCCACCTGCTTTTGCCAAAGCCACCATGATCCTTGTTACAAAGTGAGACGACATAGTCATGGTCCCAGCTGGGCGTGGCGGCGCACGCCTTTAATCCCAGCACTTGGGGAGGCAGAGGTAGGAGGATTGCCATGAGTTCGAGGCCAGCCTCAGACAACAGAGTGAATTCCAGGTCAGCCTGGGCTAGAGTGAAATCTTATCTCAAAACACAAAAAAGAAAAAAAGAAAGAATCACATTCCCCAAACCTCACTGGTAGAAGAGATCTGAGTAAAAACTCCGATCCCAGCACTGTCTGACCAGAAAACCATGCGGCTACCTGACTGGCCTGAGTCGGGATGGAAGCGCAGAGAAGAGACCTGCCCCAGATCTCTGGCCATGGGGATCAGACTAGCAATCCCACCAGCAGCCCCTCCCCCTCCAAGTAGTATGTTGCTCATTTCTTGGCCTCGGCATCGCTGACATTTTGGCTGCACCCTGCATTCCATACTCAGGAACACCCTTAGCATACACATCCAGTGTCGCCAGCCGTGACAACCAAAGTATTGGTGGATAAGCGTCAAACGTTCGTGAAGAGGAAAAGCCTCGAGAGGTTGAAGACAGCAAGCCTGAGATCCTGTTTCTTGGGTGCTTCTCTGACTCACGTGCTTTGGGCAGGATTCGAAGCCGAAGACAGAGGGCTCAGGGCTGGGTGAAGGAGGCGGGCATGTGGCGCAGGAGACCACCCGGGGTAGGCAGCTCACTGTAACATTGTGCTTTAAGGAACATCTCGGGAGGGTGGTGTGGTGGGTGGATTCAGGCGTCCCCCATAAACTTAGGTGTTCTGAATGCTGGGTCCCCCCGGCTGATGGCCATTGGGAATTAGCGCCCCCTGGAGGCGGTGTATTTTATGGGCGTCATAGCCAGTGTCCCCTTGCCAGTGTGTGGCACACTCTCCTGTTGCTGTGGTCCACCTGATATGGGCCAGGGGGTGATGTCCACCCTCTGCTCATGCCATCTTTTGCCCCTGCCATCATGGAGCTTCCCCTTGAGTCTCTAAGCCAAAATAAACCTCTTTTTTTTATTTTTCCCCACAAGCTGCTCCTGGTTGGGTGATTTCTACCAGCAATGCAAACCTGACTGCGACAGTAAAGTACGTGGAGAGCCCGCAAGAAAGAAAGCTCAGGCGACGGAGTTGCCCCCCACAGGGCCACGGGCCACATTCCAAAGTGGCCGTTACTGGGCTGGAGAGATGGCTTAGCGGTTAAGCGCTTGCCTGTGAAGCCTAAGGACCCCAGTTCGAGGCCTGGTTCCCCAGGTCCCACGTTAGCCAGATGCACAAGGGGGCGCATGCGTCTGGAGTTCGTTTGCAGTGGCTGGAGGCCCTGGCGCGCCCATTCTCTCTCTGCCTCTTTCTCTCTGTCTGTCCCTCTCAAATAAACAAATAAAAATAAATAAGCAAAAAACCAAAGTGGCAGTTACTACAGCACCCCTTTGCCCCTGCAGATACAGATTCTTATAAAACCAGATCATCCACAGGTGCCTTTCCAACAGCATAAGCTTCTCTCTCTGCCTTGTCCTTGCGGCTTAAGAAACACAGCCAGTCCCCACTCCTCTGCCTGGGGGTCTTGCAACATTCAGCCTCTTGCGGGATTCACTAAGCCCACGGAAACCCACGCTGGCTCAGAGGCATGTGGGAAGGGCCCTGCCCTATGCACTCAGAAGGACATTTCTTTTGATGTTTGTCCCATGACTACTTCCTGAGGAACAGATTATGAATGTAGTCAGTGAAAACGCACACCTGTTTGTTAAGTGGAAAGGGAGACAGTTTACGTAATTGACTATCCAATCCCCAAATGCAACAAAAACCCTAGAGAAAAGTCTGGAAGGTTAACCATTGTAGTTTGAACTTAAAAATCCCCCCACCTGGTGCTGTGTATGGGAAGGTTGTGGAATCTTTAGGACATGCAGCCTTGCTGGGGGAAGGGAGTTATAGGGAATGGGTCTTGAAGTTTGTTTTATTTAAAAAAAAAAATTAAAAAAAATTTTTTTTTGTTTTTTCAAGGTAGGGTCTCACTCTGGCCCAGGCTGACCTAGAATTCACTATGGAGTCTCAGGGTGGCCTTGAACTCACAGCGATCCTCCTACCTCTGCCTCCCGTGTGGTGGGATTAAAGGTGTGCGCCACCACGCCTTAATTTTTTTCAAGTTTTATTTATTTATTTATTTGAGAAAGAGAAAGAGGGAGAGAGAATGGGCGCACCAGAGCCTCCAGCCACTGCCAACGAACCCCAGATGCATGCTCCCCCTTATGCATCTGGCTTACATGGGCCCTGGGGACTCGAACCTGGGTCCTTTGGCTTTGCAGGCAAATGCCTTAACCGCTAAACCATCCCTCCAGCCTGGCCATGAAGTTTTACATAGCCCAGGTTTACTTCCTGGTCTCCCTCTGACTATGCTGTGGTGTGACCAGTCACTTCTTGCTCCTGTCACCATACCTTCCCCACACCCCTGCTCTGAAACTGCGTCAGGTAGATGTTTCCCCTCCGTAAAGCGCTTCTGGCCGAGTACCTGTTCACAGCAGCAAGAAATAGCTAATACTCTGACTGAGTCTGCCAGTGACTTCACATTTGCATCTTTACAACTTTGAGCTGGGCGTGATGGCGCACGCCTTTCATCCCAGCACTCGGGAGGCAAAGGTAGGAGGATCGCTGTAAGTTCGAGGCCACCCTGAGACTCCATAGTGAATTCCAGGTCAGCCTGGGCCAGAGTGACACCCTAAAAACCAAACCAAAAAAAAAAAAAAAAAAACAATTTTCTAAACAAACGTTGCCTCTTATAAAAATGGGATGTTTGTATAATCATTAAAAAAAATGGAAGGGGTTTTGAACAGCTGTGGGCATCTGCTGTTGGCCACGGCCAGCTCTCTCCAGTCTGGCATCTAGCTTGTCACAAGTGAAACCAGGCTACCCCCCACCACCCGCGGCCCCCAGATTCTCAGTCAAGGGCTCCAAGTCCAGGTGACGGGGTTCAGGAGTGACATGGATCACTTCAGTCGATGCAAACTTTAGTTCCAGGCATTGACTTCAACACGGCTGCAACCATCAGACTAAGCAGTTCTTTTATTTATTTATTTATTTATTTATTTATTTATTTATTTGAGAGCGACAGACACAGAGAGAAAGACAGATAGAGGGAGAGAGAGAGAATGGGCGCGCCAGGGCTTCCGGCCTCTGCAAACGAACTCCAGATGCGTGCGCCCCCTTGTGCATCTGGCTAACGTGGGACCTGGGGAACCGAGCCTCGAACCAGGGTCCTTAGGCTTTACAGGCAAGCGCTTAACTGCTAAGCCATCTCTCCAGCCCCTGACTAAGCAGTTCTTGATGACACAGTTTGTGAGCCTTTCACCAGAGTGACTGGGGACGTGGTGTCTCTCCCCTGGGCTGGACGGGGAAATAGAACAATGAGCAGGTACCATTGCCAAAGGAGCCACTACGATGCAAATGATGAAGCCGTCCATCCCGAGTCAAGCCAGCCCTGTGGCCCCTGACCTCCTCAGACACTATTTTCCTTCATGGTCTTTTTCTACGGTCACCTATTAATGTTTGATTCCTACAAAAGGGTGATGGGACAGGAGCGACTGCGTCAATATGATGTGCCACCACCTCTACGCTGTGCCGTGCACTGTCCTCTTGTGCCCCTTTTTCTTGTCTTGACACAATCCTTTCCCTTTTCACAACATCAGTTGACCCCTATGGACAGATCCCTATGCAACGCATGATGTACATGGGCCTGTTTTTGTGCTGCATGAAAATGAAATCAGAGGGCTGGAGGGATGGCTTAGTGGTTAAGGTGTTACCTGCAAAGCCAAAGGACCCAGGTTCGATTCCCCAGGACCCATGTTAGTCAGGGGTGCAAGGGGGCGCACGTGTCTGAAGCTCATTTATGGTGGCTGGAGGCCCTGGAGCACCCATTCTCTCTCTCTCTCCCTCTTTCTCTGTCAAATAAACAAATAAAAATAAAATATTTTAAGAAATTGTAGCACATCTAGTCTGTTAGAATTGCTTTTCTCACCCAAATTTACTCATCCAAGAGTCATCTCTGTTTCCCTTTAGCAACAGTTCATTGACTTTCTAACCTCTAATAACTTTGATTTCTCATCATAAAGAATTTAATAGTTGCAGAAGTTCTAGCAACCTCCAAGCGAAGGGAAAGTCTTATATTATGTGGGTATTCAAGGACTGTTTCCTGGTCTCCAACACTGGGCTGAGCATTTTCAAGACACTGTCCCTCCCATCCTCAGGAGAATCCTGATCCTCATGTCTCCATTCACGGGTGAGTGCCGAGGCTCTCAACCTTTCTCCAAGCCTGGAGCCAGGCCAGTGCAGGCTGAAGGACCTGTCTGTTTTGCTCGTCCTCTTCCTAATTTCCCATCCGTATCCATCAAAAAAAAAATGTCAGTTAGCCTATGCTTCATTATGCAAAGCACATTAAGGAATCCCTGTTTAATGATAAGACCCCATTGCTGAATACTTGGGCTGCATAGCCACTGAGAAATCCTGCTGGAACTGAGCTGATAATCTCCTCCATGTAGACCAGCTGACAGAAAGCTGGAAGAAGCTATTCTGCATGCAGTTCAATGGGAGAGAGAGAAATCACCAGAGAAGATACTCAACAGTGGACACTGCAAGCTTATATTTGGCCAGCCAGGCCAAATGAGCCAAAGGGTGCAATAGTGGCATGTCTGTCATGGTGGAAACCAACTGCCCTCTAATTGGACTGGAGGCCCGCTCCATGGGAGGGAACACATCCCTGATACTGAAAACTTAAAACAGGGGTAGTCATGAGCCCTAGGGGTGTAACGTCGGCTGCTGTCTGGCTAAATGTATATACTATGCTCACCAAACTTCCCAGTAATCACTTCTCTTAATGTTCATACCCATATATTAATGCTACTCTCACTTTTGGTAGAGAATCTTCTCTTTTCAGATGGCACTGAACTCGGGATGACTGAGAAGGCATCACGGTGCTGGAAGGAAGTGACAGGAGTGCTCAGCACTGCAATATCTCTATCACACCCTCCAAGGCTCAGGGTCCATTGTGGAAGAGGTGGCGGAAAGAATGTAAGAGCCAAAGGAAGGGTAGGACTCCTTACAATGTGCTCCTCCAGACACAAAATGGCCTGGATATCCATGACCTCACAGCGCCTGACACTACCTACACAAGACCATCATAACAGGAGGAAAAGATCATGACATCAAAATAAAAGAGAGACTGATTGAGAAGGGGAGGGGATATGATGGAGAGTGGAGTTTCAAAGGGGAAAGTGGGGGAGGGAGAGAATTACCATGGGATATTGTTCACAATCATGGAACTTGTTAATTAAAAACAAAACAAAACAACAACAACAAAAAAAAACCAAGAATCCCTATTTAAGGACTTGAGAGAAAGAGCCCTGAGGCTAGACTGGGCTCCAACCTCAATTCTCTAAAATACCTAGTGGACACATTACTCGTGTTTCCTCATCTATACAACAGGGTTAGCCAACCAAAGGACCCACCTCCATGCGTGAGAGAAAGTCCAGCCAAGCACAGTACAGCCTCAGTACAGACAAATCCGTATCCTTCCCACCTCCACGCTCTCGCCTCGCTTCTGGACACTGGATCTTTTTCATTCCTAACTCCTTATCTTAAGGTCTTAGAACTGCTTCCCAACATGGCATCTGCAAGTGCCCTTCCTGATGACTTCTAAGAAGGATATTTCTAAAACATAAATGTTATTATTATTATTATTATTTCTCTCCTGCTTAAAAAATCCCTACTTGGGGCTGGAGAGATGGCTTAGCAGTTAAGCACTTGCCTATGAAGCCTAAGGATCCCAGTTCAAGGCTCAATTCCCCAGGACCCACGTAAGCCAGATGCATAAGGTGGCACATATATCTGGAGTTTGTTTGCAATGGCTGGAGGCCCTGATGTGCTCATTCTCTCTCTCTCTCTCTCTCACTCTCCCTCTTTCTCTCTCTCTGTCTTTTACAAATTTAAAAAATAAACCACTCCACTCCATTATTCATCAGATAGGGTCTTGAAGTTGACAGGGTCAATTTATATTGCAAAGTTTTTTTTTTTTTTTTTTTTTGAGAGAGAGAATGGATGCACCCAGAAACATGCACCACCTTGTGCATCTGGCTTACGTGGGTCCTGGAGAATCAAACCTGTTTCCTTAGGCTTTGCAGGGAAATGCCTCAACCACTAATCCAGCTCTCCAGCCCCATTGCAGTTTTTGATCGGCTCATAGTTCCTAGACCCCAGGAGGCGTTTTGCCTAACTCTTTGCATATTCTACCTGCTCTGCCTGGAAGGGTATCTCCTTCATCCGATTATGCCCTGTGTTCCAAAACACAGCATAGGCAGTATCTTCCCTCCTCACGCGAGCAGAGCCTCTCTTAAACCAACAGTACCTTGAACGCGCGCTGCCTGTTCGACACCCTGGCTACTCCGCACGACAGTCACTAGACTCACGCGTGCTCATCCGTGTCCTGCCTTCCCCGCGAAAGGTAGGTTTTTGTCCTGGCCCCTGTGATCTTCAAGAACATTGGCTGAAGTGAATGGAGACTCAGTGAAGACTGAGCTGGGTTGAGGAGGGAACAGATAGGACGGAGCAGAAGGGTACCGTGCTGACTTGGGAGCGCCCCTGCGGCTCCCCTGCAGACTGGCAAGCTGGCATGTTAGCATATAATTTATTAGACCCTGGCACAAGTTCATTTTTATGGGCAGAGCATCAATTTTAATGGCATATATATATATATATATATATATATATATGAAACCACAGTTTTCCATCTAGTGTTTTTTTTTTTTTTTTTTTTTTTTTTACCCAAAGAAAATCATGGACGGAAATGGGCTTGGGAAAGGGAGACGTTCTCTGCACAATTTGCTTCGAACAGGACCAGGAGAAGGAGGCGTCAGGCTTACATAGAAGCAGACACTCACCTGGAAAATTAGATTAGCTCAACAGACAGGATGGGATATAATTCTATTCCTTATCTATCTTAGTTAATGTTTTATTTGTATTTATTTGACAAAGAAAGAGGGAGAGGGAGAGAGAATGGGCACTCCAGGGCCTCCAGCCAGCGCAAACGAACTCCAGACGCGTGCGCCCCCTTGTGCAGCTGGCTAACGTGAGTCCTGGGGAATCGAACCTGGGTCTTTTGGCTTTGCAGGCAAATGCCTTAACCACTAAGCCATCCCTCCAGCCCATCTATCTTATTTAAATCACCAGTCTGACCAATGTACTCAAACTGGATTACCTCATTGTTTCTATTATGTGAAATCTCCTATTGCAAAGGTCCTTCCAGAGAGAAGTTGCCGTGTGATGAAACGAGCAAATAAACCTTGAAGCCAGACAGTTTTATGATTAAGTTCTGCTGTGGCACGTCCTGGTGGCCACACTTTTTGGGAAATGACGTCACAGAGCCTTAGTGTCCCCCCGTCTGGGACTGGACAAGGGCATGTAGCTCACGGGGCAAGTTCAATGAGTGGATGAAGTGATGCCTGCTCGGTGGGCCCAACCGCCCGGTGGTTGGTAGATGCCCTGCCAGCCTTGGCGAGGAGTGTCCTTGCTTCCCCTTGGCTGAGCAGGGGAAATGGGTAAGGTGCACTGGTAGTGGTGATGATACTGAGTCTCCATTCACGTCGGCCAGTGTTCTTGAATACCACAGGGGGCGGAAAGGCGAGGCCACAGATGAGCTGTAGTGCCCAGTAGCCAGGGTATTGAACGGGCAGAGCGCATTCCTTACACAATCCCTGGGTGGCCGGTCACAGGCACGACATTGGGCCTGGGCCTCTGGGAATGCTGACGATCCTCTTATGGCAAGAGTTGCCTGGGCAAGTTTAAGGACGGTGTTTAAAACTAGTCAATGAGGGCTGGAGAGATGGCATAGTGGTTAAGCGCTTGCCTGTGAAGCCTATGGACCCCGGTTCGAGGCTCGGTTCCCCAGGTCCCACGTTAGCCAGGTGCACAAGGGGGCGCACGCGTCTGGAGTTCGTTTGCAGAGGCTGGAAGCCCTGGTGCGCCCATTCTCTCTCTCACTCTCTATCTGCCTCTTTCTCTCTGTCACTCTCAAATAATCAAATTAAAAAAAAAGATTTAAAAAAAAAAAAAAAAAAACTAGTCAATGAAAGGTGAAAGACGGTGGACCCGCAGAAGGGGAAAGCAAGCTACTGTGGCTCTAAAAGCCACCCGAAGTGTGTTGGACGGCTCCTAGTAGCCATTCACTTATTCCTCCCTGGCTCATCACTTCTTCCTATAGCCTCTACCCAGTTTAGCTGGGCACGTGGCCAGCCGTCCTTGCCCACAGGCAGGACTACACAAGGGAATGCAAGGAGACAGGATGGTGGCTCACTCTTTAAGCAAACCACGGGCTCTGCGTGTCCTCCTCCCTCCCCTCAGGACCAGCGCAGGAGTTTTTCTTAAAATATATTTTTTTAATTTATTTGAGAGCAACAGACACAGAGGGAAAGACAGACACAGAGAGAGAGAGAGAGAAAATGGGCGTACCAGGCAAACGAACTCCAGACACATGCGCCCCCTTGTGCATCTGGCTAATGTGAGTCCTGGGGAATCGAGCCTCGAACCGGGGTCCTAAGGCTTCACAGGCAAGCGCTTAACCGCTAAGCCATCTCTCTAGCCCTGGCTCAGGAGTTTTAATGAAGCTGCGCCATTGTTTATCAAGAAGTTACTACAGTCAGAGCGTGGTGGCGCACGCCTTTAACCCCAGCACTCGGGAGGCAGAGGTGGGAGGATCGCCGTGAGTTTGAGGCCACCCTGAGACTACATAGTGAATTCCAGGTCAGCCTGGGCTAGAATGAGACTCAACCTCGAAAAACCACAACAAGCATACAAATGCAAGCAAACAAACAAAAACAGAAGTTACTGGGGGAGGCTGGAGCAGAGAGGCACAGAAACCAAGCTCCCTAAGCGTCTTTGCCAAACACTTCATTACTCTCCCCTTCCAGGTGGCCCCGCAGCTCCCATGTTACTTCCTGTGAAGTTACTAGGTCTGATCTGCTACGCCATGTAATTTAACATACTAACTAACCACACCCCGAGGACATATAGGGAGGCAGCAGTGAGTCTGACCGGGGCTGGGGGGAGCTCTGAGTGGGGCAGAAAGAGAGGCTCTGTGATGGTCAAGGCAAAGAGAAGACAAATGACTCACTTCTAGCTTCCAGGGGACAGGAAGTCTAGGATTCTGAGAGAGTTAACGTCAAGCCTCCTGGGCTGGAGAGCTGGCTTGGTGGGTTAAGGCACTTGCCTGCAAAGCCAAAGGACCCAGGTTTGTTTCCCCAGCACCCAAATAAGCCAGATGCACCAGGTGGCACATGCATCTGGAGAACATTTGCAGTGGCTACAGGCCCTGGAGCACCCATTCTCCCCCTGCTCAAATAAATAAATAAAAAACTTAAAAAATTTTTTAAAAAGCTAGGTGTGGTGGCATATGCCTTTAATCCCAGCGCTTGGGAGGTAGAGGTAGGAGGATCACTGTGAGTTCGAGGCCACCCTGAAACGACATAGTGAATTCTAGGTCAGCCTGGGCCAGAGTGAGACCCTACCTTGAAAAACAAAACAACACAAAAAATAATAAATAAATAAAATAATAATAAAATAATATAAAATATGTTACATATTTTATATTATTTTTATTATATATAAAATATACAATATTTTATATTATTGTATAATGTAATATAATATAAAATATATAAAATAAAAATAATCTCCTATGCTACTAAAACCAATGGACTAAAATAAAGATAACCCAAGGGAAGGGGGGACAAGAAAACATAACCCTCTGGTTTTGGATATGAAGTTTTCCTCCTAGACACATATTTTTGAATGTTTGATCCCCAGCTGACGAGGCTATTTGGGAAGCTTTCGGAGGTGGATACTTGCTGGAGGAAGTGTGTGTCACTGGCGGTGAGGGGTGGGTGTCTTGAATTATATTTATATTCCAGCCCCGCTTGGGGCCCTTGTGTTTTCTGCTTCCTCTATGCTGATGTAAAGATGTGACGCTGCCTAGCCGTTCCTGCTGCGCTTTTCCTGCCAGGATAAAAATCACTTCCCTGGGCTGGAGAGATGGCTTAGCGGTTAAGTGCTTGCCTGTGAAGCCTAAGTACCCCGGTTCGAGGCTCCATTCCCCAGGACCCACGTTAGCCAGATGCACAATGGGGCGCACGTGTCTGGAGTTTGTTTGCAGTGGCTGGAGGCCCTGGCACATCCATTCTTTATCTCTCTCTCTCTCTCTCTCTCTGCCTCTTTCTCTCTCTCTCTGTCTGTTGCTCTCAAATAAATAAATAAAATAAACAAAAAAATTAATAAAAAATCACTTCCCTATAAGCAGAAACAAAGCCTTTCCTTCCACAAACTACTTCTGCTAGGACGTCTTTCCCCCATCACATCCCCCTCCCTCCCAATACCTGCTTGACTCAAGAGTAGGAGGAGCCGGGCGTGGTGGCACACGCCTTTAATCCCAGCACTCGGGAGGCAGAGGTAGGAGGATCACCGTGAGTTCGAGGCCAGCCAGAGACTCCATAGTGAATTCCAGGTCAGCCTGGGCTAGAGCGAGACCTTACCTCAAAAAAAAAAAGAAGAGTAGGAGGAAGGCTACAAGAATTGAACTCCACGGCGCTCGCAGAGAGATGGGTGTGCTTCCGTGAACTGACCGCCGGCCCAGATGGGAGGTCAGAAAGGCAGAGACAGGTCAGCCCACCGTGAGCTGCCCTCAGGTTGCCCTTAGCCGCTTCTCCATGCTTTTTTTTTTTAATTTTTAATTTATTTATTTGAGAGCGACAGACACAGAAAGAAAGACAGATAGAGGGAGAGAGAGAGAATGGGCGCGCCAGGGCTTCCAGCCTCTGCAAACGAACTCCAGACGCGTGCGCCCCCTTGTGCATCTGGCTAACGTGGGACCTGGGGAACCGAGCCTCGAACCGGGGTCCTTAGGCTTCACAGGCGACGCTTAACCGCTAAGCCATCTCTCCAGCCTTTTTCTAGTTCCGTCCCCTGGAGCTGCACAGAGCAAGCGGGACCCCCGCATGACCCTTACTGCAAATGACAGCCGCTCTGGTGTTTGATGGTGTCTCATCTTGTGTAAGAAAATAACCTGCTGACTCAGATCTCCTGGTTATGCAATTCTATTTTATTTTTATTTATTTATTTATTTTATTTATTTATTTTATTTGAGAGAGACAGAGGCAGACAGAAGGAGAGAGAAAGAGAGAGAGAATGGGCGCATCTGGAGTTCGTTTGCGGTGGCTGGAGGCCCTGGCACATCCATTCTTTATCTCTCTCTCTCTCTCAAATAAATAAATAAATAAATAAATAAATAAATAAATAAATAATAAAATATATTTAAAAGAAAAAGATAGGGCTGAAGAGATGGCTTAGCGGTTAAGTGCTTGCCTGTGAAGCTAAGGACCCCAGTTCGAGGCTCGATTCCCCAGGACCCACGTAAGCCAGATGCACAAGGGGGCGCACGCGTCTGGAGTTCATTTGCAGTGGATGGAGGCCCTGGCGCATCCATTCTTTATCTCTCTCACTCTCTCTCTCTGCCTGTCTGTTGCTCTCAAATAAATAAAAATAAGCAAAAAATAAAACTAAATAAATAAAGATAAGCTCTTGGAACTGTGATTTCTGGATTGGATCGGCCAATAACAGGCACAGCAGGAAATCCACAGGTGGGAGGCGATACGTATTGTCCTCCTCCTGTGTTGGCAACAATTGGGTCCCTACGTCCCTGGCTCCTCTGCTGGCCCTGCTCCATGCCCCTATGAGCCAGTAGGTTCCAATATCTTCTCTTTGCTCGTTGAGGTCAAAGAAAAGAAGCGACCGCCCAGTGTAGGAATCTATGAATACTTGACATCCCTCTATGTCTGTTCTTAACCCTTCTCACACATCTTTAAATAGATCTTTCTCTAAAGCATCCCTCTGAGCGTACCATCTGTTTCCTCACAGGCCCCTAATTAATTCACTATAAGTTCTCTTCTCGATATAACTCCAATGGGGGTGAGGAAGAGTCCATCCTAAAAGGTCTAGGTGTCTTAGCATGAAAAACGTCTCTTAGGGTCGAGTATGGTTGTACACGCCCATAATCCCAGCATGCATGATATGACGCAGCAGAATTTTAAGGCTGGCATGGGCTACATATTGAGACCTTATCTCAAAAAGAGAAAGATGAAGATGAGAAAAAAAATTATATATATATATATATATATATATGTAAATATACACACTAACACATAAAACATGATGCAGTGTTAATTAGATTCCCATAATGGGCATCCATTTTTAGTCCTTTCTACTCCGAGAACAGTTTCTCCCCTTGTCCAATGTGCGTGAAACTGCCCATCAAAAAGAACCGTTCCCTGGTTGCAGAATGGGCATGCGGCCCGTGCCAGGACAAGCCCTCTTGGGAAGTTTTGAAAGTGGCTCTTATAAAAGAAGCTTCGTTGCTTTGGGGTGGTGACTCTAGGAAGTGATAAATCTGGGGACTGCAGTGGCCAGGGTTCAGCCCCAAGGAAAAAGTTGAACTATGATAGGAACCAAGTAAAACCGAGCCCCAAGGGAAAGAAGAGATTGCCTTTGGTGCAAGTGGGTACTGTGTTTGAAGACCTGGCTCCTCCTATGCCAAAAGCCCAGCTCTATGCCAAACTGTCAAGTTCACTTTTTCAACTTATATTCTTCTGCCTGTAATTCTTCTCCTGGTTAATGCCCTGTGGTAGAGAGGGAATTCAGGGTGGAGAGGGAATTTTAACTGGCGTGACCTCAGAAAGCAGTACCCAGCTATTCACGGTGAAATGCCTGAGCAAGGTTTGCTTTGTGGTTTATCAATGGCTTTCACACTTATTATTTCAAGTCGACAAGAGCTGTGGGTAACTAATAGTACAGGAAGCATTCCCCCCCACCCCCCTTAGCTGATGAGTCTCGGGGCTCAGAGAAGCAACCGCCTCAAAGATAACGATGCTTTCTGCTTTGGTCCTTGACCTGGTGGGACCGTGCCAAGCCTTCCTGCGGAGAAACACCGGGCGTGTGCTCATGCAATTTGTTCCCAGGTAGTTCTTGGAGTATATCCACACCCCATCTTTCTGCTGCTTTCTCTGCGGTTGTGAACACCCTGCTTGCTTTCTACCTTGAGATGTACAGTCTGCTCCGTTCCTCCAGCTTAAACTCGATGTGGCAGCTTCTCCCCTCGCTCATATCCATGTCCCTTAAAGTTCACGACTGAGTTCCTCTCCCCTGACCTCACTTCTGTGTTTACCTTGGCCACCCCATGAACTGTTTCTCTTCCCAGCCCCGTGCACAGGGCTCGATGTGAGCTTGGCTCCGGTCTTGGAAGGTCAAGGGTCTCAGTTAGTCTGATTGGGTCCAGCACTCTTTCTCCCTTTTTTTTTTTCCTTTTTAAAATTTTATTTATTTATTTGAAAGCGACAGAGAGAGAAAGAGGCAGAGAGACAGAATGGGGACACCTGGGCGTCCAGCCACTGCAAACGAACGCCAGACGCGTGCGCCCCCTCGTGCATCTGGCTAACGTGGGTCCTGGGGAATCGAGCCTTGAACCGGGGTCCTTAGAGACGGGGGGGGAGAGAATTGGTACGCTAGGTCCTCAGCCACTGAAGTTGAACTCCAGACGCTTGCGCCACCTAGTGGGCATGGGCAACCTTGCGCTTGCCTCACCTTTGTGCGTCTGGCTTACGTGGGATCTGAAGAGTAGAACATGGGTCCTTAGGTTTCACAGGCAAACACCTTACCTGCTAAGCCATCTCCCAGCCCTGAATGAATTCCTTATTATTTGCTGTTGTTGTTGTTTGAGGTAGGGTTTCACTCTAGCCTAGGCTGACCTGTAATTCAGTCTGTATTCTCAGGGTGGCCTCGAACTCATGGCGATCCTCCTACCTCTGCCTTGAATTCCATTTTTTAAAAACACACAAGAGCCTGGCCCAGCTACTCAGGGGGTAGAGGCAGCAGAAACACTCGAAACTGGGAGTTTGGTTTCTTGCAATGCTAGGGACAAAACCCAGCACATCAAACAGACTATATTAAGTGTTCTACCAATGAGCTCCTCCTCAGCTGAGTCCAGGAGTTTGAAAGCAGCCTGGGAAGCTTATGAAGATAAATAGTCACAATAGTATAGATAAATAGTGATGGAAAGTGAATGGCCAAGAACTTAAGGCCCCAAGCCAGTCTCTAAACCAGGACAAGAAGCAGGAAAGGGGCCTCTGGGCTTCAGAAACTCACTTTTCCAAGGGCAAGGTGCATTTTCTCATGTTTAGTTAGGCCATATTGACCAGGGAAAGGATCTGTTGCGTTAGAAAAAGGAATGTACCACGCCTTTTCTCACAGAATAAATACTCTATCCGAGGAGAGCACTCATAGTTTCACAGACCTACCTGTCGGGCTCTCAGCAAGAAACTGGAGTCACTCTCTAATGAGACTGGCTCCAGGGGAACACCCGTTACAAAGGGCAGGGAGCCTTAAGAGATGGAGCAATACCACCATGTGTATTGTTGCTCAATTTATAATAGCTGGGAAATGGAACCAGCCTAGATGTCCCTCAACTGATGAGTGGATAATGGAGATATGGCACATTTATACAATGGAGTTCTATTCAGCGGTAAAGAAAAATGAAGTTATGAAATTTGCAGAAAAATGGATGAATCTGGAAAGGATTATACTAAATGAGGTAACCCAGGCCCAGAAAGCCAAGCGCCACATGTTCTCCCTCATACGTGGATCCTAGCTACAGATGATTGGGCTTCTGTGTGAGAATGAAAATACTTAGTAGCAGAGGCCAGTAAGTTAAAAAGGAGACATAAAGGGAAGAGAAAGGAAGGGAGGAGGGCACTTAATAGGTTGGTATTGTATATATGTAAGTAGAGTGATTGAGATGGGGAGGTAATATGATGGAGAATGAAATTTCAAAGGGGAAAGCAGGTGGGGGGAGGGTACTACCATGGGATATTTTTTATAATCATGGAAAATGTTAATAAAAATTGAGAAAAAAAAAGAGATGGAGCAATAACCCAGAGCTGGTCCCAGTCTCCTAAGCATGGTCAGGCTGGAAGTGGATAAGTAGAGAAGAATCCAAAAGAGAGAGAGGGAGAGAGACCTGGTGACATGTGGGAGCAAGCCAGTCCCAGGTGATTCGTAGGAGGGAAAAAAATACTCCCAGTTCATGGCCTTCCCTGGAGTTTCATCACGAAGCCTTGAGCCCCGTGACCTCGTGACAAAGTGAGATAAGACATGCTACATCCCAACATGTGAGACTGAAGTGTCTTTACTCTCCTGAAACTATCATAATGAGGTCAGCCTCCTTCAGACAAAAGAGGGAAGAAACAAGAAAGAAACTTGCACTACTTGAGATTGACTTCGTGTCTGCCTAACCCATTAAGAGCAGATCTCTGCCAAATGCAACTGACATGTCGTTAAGCCGTTGAGCAAAAACTTAATGACATAAAATTAGACCCGTTTTGGGGAAGAATTTGTAAAGCATTGTGCATTGGGATGTAATGTAGAATTTGGTTATTGAAAGAATTCAACTGAGGGCTGGAGAGATGGCTTAGCGGTTAAGCGCTCGCCTGTGAAGCCTATGGACCCCAGTTCGAGGCTCGGTTCCCCAGGTCCCACGTTAGCCAGATGAACAAGAGGGGCGCACGCGTCTGGAGTTCGTTTGTTCGTTTGCAGGGACTGGAAGCCCTGGCGCGCCCATTCTCTCTCTCTCCCTCTATCTGTCTTTCTCTCTGTGTCTGTTGCTCTCAAATAAATAAAAAATGAACAAAAAATATTAATATATATATATATATATATATATATATATATATATATATATGAAGAAAGAATTCAACTGAGATTCCTTACTCAGGAGAGAAAAGAAAAGCTTGGGTCCTCTGAACACATATTTCTTCATGGACTTAATCATGGATAGCATAAATAAATTCACTGGATATAATCAAATAAATGGAGAAATAAAGGGTAATATTCAAAGAGGCAATGGGGAGTTGGAAGGCTGAATGAGCAGAGATCATGTGACTTATATCTTAACAGCGTTGCCTAGGGAAGAAATTGTACCAGGAAAAATAGGGAAAGGTCGGACACAATAGTTGAGGCAGAGAAGTGCAGTATCCCGGATTAGCTGAATGCTAAGGTGTCAGGTGAGGGAGGGGAAGAAAAGCTCCCCTTTACCCCTTCTCGTTACACTTCACTGGTCCAATATGGGTGGAGCTATTTTGTTGGGAGAGTGGAGAAACCAAGTTTAGTTTTGAACATATTGAGTTTGACATGTATACTAGATCTCCAAGCAGATATGTTAAGTAGGCTGTTAGATATAGAAATTTCTAGCTCAGCGTAGAAAGCTAGGCAGGAGATACCAATTTGGATATTGTCAGCAAGTAGATAGTATTTAAAGACACAGACAGGGTGAGGCTCTCAAAGGAATGAGTCTAGACAAAAAAAAAAAAAACAAAAAAAAAAAAACAAATCAGATCCTGAAGCACTCTAAAAATTTAGAATTTGGAAAAATGAAGACTAATCAATAATCAGTAAAGAAAAACTGAGGAGTGACACTAAGGTAGGAAAAAAAGAGTTTGCATGAAAGCTTGTTTATGATTAGGCATCTCAATGTGGAAGGATGTGAGTACAAAGTCCAAAGCTCTCTGTGGGGACTGAGAGTCCCAACATGATATGATCTTCCAGTGTGATATTTTTTCTCAAAAGGTTTTTTAACCATAGTTGTGATGCTCTGGCTAAGTTGGTAGAAAGAAGGTTAATTTCTTCACTCACTGAATAAGTGTTAGTTTATGGCACACTGCTGTAGATGCCGGGAACAGAGTTCACAGAAGGGCCTGCCCCAGGAGCTGGCTATCTAGAAGGAGTAGATGGGGAATGGCGTGTGAATCTCAGCAACTCCAACTGCCAACCTGAGAAACTTACTTTAACCTCTCCATCTTCCAGTGACTATCAATATAATAGAGATAGTAATAGGTATGAGTTTCCTAAGGATGCCATCACACAGTATCATGAGCCGGGTGACAGAAACAATGGAAGGGCATTCTCATGTACTTGTAGAGAACCAGGCACATCTGTGCCTAAGATATCATAAACCTGCTCAGTGAATGAAGAAATTAATGTTCTTTCTATCAGAGTATCAGAGCTATGGCTAAAGTCATTAAAAGAAAATTATTATACTAGGGCTGGAGAGATGGCTTACCAGTTAAGGCATTTGCCTACAAAGCCTAAGGACTGATGTTTGATTCTCCAGGTCCCACGTAAGGCAGATGCACAAGGGGGTGCATGTGTCTGGAGTTTGTTTGCAGTGGCTGGAGGCCCTGGTGTGCCTATTCTCTCTCTCTCCTTCTCCTTCTCTCTGTCTCTAATAATTAAATAAAAATTAAAATTGAATAGAGAAAATTGTCATACTGAGAAAGCCTGTTATGTTGGAACAAAAGTTCCAATAACCCATAGTAATTGTCCCAGGAAGTCCAACATCAAGGTGTTGGCAGGGTTGATTTCTTCTAAAGGCCATTAAAGTAGGATCTGTTCCAGGCCTCCCTCCTCATCTTATAGGTGGCTATCACTCTCCATCTAACATTCATATAATGATACTAGCCATCTTGGAATTAGATTTAGAATTGGGATTATTAGAATTAGGATTAGAAACCATGCGAATGACTTCATTTTAATTTGATTCAGTGAATATGATTAATAGGGCCTATGAAAAGCCCATCTCCAATAAGGTCACGTTCTGGATCCCTCAGGGTGGAGAGCCCAGGATCTCTTTGGGGGGGGGGCACACAGATTCAACCATAACATGACACCTGTCCTTCTGTCATCATGGACCACTGTGAGACTCCTGGTACGGGCAGGCAAGAAGTGGCTCAGAAGCCAAATGGTTACCACTCAAAAATACCAACCGTACAGTCGAAAGTCAGCTGTCAGTGTTGCCTGAATGTGCTTCTGACTGACTTTGGTTATTTCCCTTCATTTCAGCATAACTTTGAAGAGGAGGGGGATGGTACCTACTTTAATGGGTCATAACAATTGCCAACTATAACAAAATATGAATTTGGCATATACCCAGTATTCTAATAAGTGACAACTGTCATTCTAATGTGGATTTTTAAATGCTCACTGAATTAGTTTATATACAAAAGGAGGTAAGAGAATAGGGGTGCTCTTCATAAACCAATAATCCCATTTCTAAATGATTTTAAGAATCATACGAGGGGGCTGGAGAGATGGCTTAGTGGTTAAGTGCTTGCCTGTGAAGCCTAAGGACTCCCGTTTGAGGCTCAGTTCCCCAGGACCCATGTTAGCCAGATGCACAAGGGGGTGCATGCGTCTGGAGTTCGTTTGCAGTGGCTGGAGGCCCTGGTGTGCCTATTCTCTCTCTATCTGCCTCTTTCTCTGTCTCTCTCTCTCTCTCTGTTACTCTCAAATAAATAAATAAAAATGAACCAAAAACTATTAAAAAAAAAAAAAAAGAATCACAGGAGGGCTGGAGAGATGGTCCAGCAGTTAAGGCATTTGCAAAATGTAATGACTGGGGTTCAGTTCCTCAGGACCTATATAAAGGCAGATGGACAAAGTGGTGCATGCATCTGGAGTTCATTTGCAGTGGCTGGAAGCCCTGATGTGCCCATTCTCTCTGTCTCTCAGTCTCCCTCCCTCTCTCTCTCTCTCTCTCTCTCTCTCTCTCTCTCTGCCTCTGTTTGCAAATAAATAAAAAAATATTTTTTAAAAAAAGAATCACAGGGGCTGGACAGATGGCTTAGCGGTTAAGCGCTTGCCTGTGAAGCCTAAGGACCCCGGTTCGAGGCTCGGTTCCCCAGGTCCCATGTTAGCCAGATGCACAAGGGGGCACACGCATCTGGAGTTCGTTTGCAGAGGCTGGAAGCCCTGGCGCGCCCATTCCCTCTCTCTCCCTCTATCTGTCTTTCTCTCTGTGTCTGTCGCTCTCAAATAAATAAATAAATAAAAATTTAGAAAAAAAAAAAAGAATCACAGGACATTTTCATAGCCCCACAAAATCCACTTTGACGTCTACTCATTTAAAAAAATATATTTTTATTTTATTTATTTGACAGAGAAAGATGGAGAGAGAGAGAGAACAGGTGCACCAGGGCCTCCAACCACTGCAAATGAACTCCAGACTTGTGCGCCCCCTTGAGCATCTGGCTTACATTGGTCCTGGAGGATCGAACCAGGGTCCTTTGGCTTTGCAGGCAAACACCTTAACCACTAAGCCATCCCTCCAGCCTTGGTGGATACTCTTATGCCCATTTTATAGATGAGAACATTGAAGCTTTGAAAGGGATATAATGTCAGGCAGTTATAATTCAACAGACTATCCTGGGAGAGGTTCTCTTTCTCTTTCCCTTTCTCTCCTTCTCTGTCTGTCTTCATTATTCTGTAGCACTTAAGCCCATACACTGAGCATATAACAAAATAAACAGCTCTGATGAGAAGCTGTGTCCAAAGGAATTCAAAGCATCTTTGCGCTCCTTCCTGAATAATTAAAATCCTTAACACACCCTGGGCTTGAATTGGCTTCCTAAATGCCTTCACGCCTTGGAAGCTGGGGAGCTTGGCTCCGCGGGCACCTTCCTGGTTCTTTTCAAACCCAAAGCAATGGACTTGAAAATCTAAATCCAAAAAGCTAACAAAGACCTTATTAATTGTGGCTTCTTTATAAACAGGGTTTTTGTTTTTTTTTTTTCTCACTCTTTTCCCCCCTCTCTCTAGGCAACCCTTGCATAAAAATATCCATTCGCCAACTGTTCACCAACTGTTCCCCCTCTTGCTGGCATACCTTACGCAGCATTCGAAGCTGCCAGAGTGCCAGGCTTGCTTCAGCACTCCACGTTGCCCGGGCTTCCCGCCACCAGGTCCTGCTGTAAGGAGGGCATGTAAAGAGGAGGGAACTATCAGGCAGAGGCTATGTGACAGTCACGTCAGAAAGGCAGCGACCACACTGTGGCTTTTGAGCAGAAGAGCCCTGGCTTTGAATTACAGCTCTGCCTGGTACTTGGTGTGTGAGGGTCACTCAAGATATCACTGTCCCCAAGCCCAAGGGTTCTCTCTTCTAAGAGATGGCACACAGTTCCTAAGGATTCTCATGCAGATCCAGTGAACTTGAGCACACGATGGCCCTGATTCGGTGCTTGGCACAGAACACTATACAAGCTCAGCAAATAAAACTTTCCCTTGCTCCATGTGAGCTCTTACTACTGTAAGAGAGAAGCAAATCCACAAGAAGGGAAATCTATCGATGTTAAACATGAGGAAATACAGTTATATCCCATGATCAGGATGGCTGAGCAGTCTCAGAAATGCAGCCAGGTAGGAGAAACACGATCTAGAAAACCGACTTTTAGCATTTCAAAATAAGCAGTGTTATAATTGTCAAGCACGGCCACCCCGCCATGCAGGGTGACAATGAAATGTAGTAAATATTTGAGGTAATGGATTCGCTAACTGTCTTCAGCTGATCAATGTATGGGAATGTGGAAGCATCCCATTGCACCTCATAACTCTGTACAATTGCATGTCAATTAAAAATTTAAAGGATGCACTCGGGAGGCAGAGGTAGGAGGATTGCGGTGGGTTCGAGGCCACCCTGAGACTCCATAGTGAATTCCAGGTCAGCCTGGGCTAGAATGAGACCCCACCTCAAGAAAACAAACAAACAAACAAACAAAAATTTAAAGGAAGACATTAGCATGGGACACTTACTCACTGGTGACTAGAAAGAAAAAAAAAATGCCCAAAGTTCTAGTTTCCTAAGAGAAGGCACTTTCAAGGCTGTTTAGGGAGCCTACGTCTGTCTAGACTAGCTCTGCCTCTAACTGCTGAAAAAGAACTCCAGACACACGCACCCTCTTGTGCATCTGGCATATGTGGCTCCTGGGGAAGTGACCCTGGGTCCTTTGGCTTTGCAGGCAAACACCTTAACCTCTAAGCCATCTCTCCAGTGTGTCTGCAAAGCTCTTGAAGGCTGCAGATGTAACATCTCCCCAGGTCCTGTGCCAAGCCAGGTATCTAGTAGTCACCCCAAAACACCAGTTATCTTAGGGTTTTTATTGTCAATCAAACAAGACACATCTTTGAGAGCCCTTCAGTCTTGAGCATATTCGCTCACCCTCGCCCGGAATCAATCCTGAACGTTCTAGATTACCCTGCTGAGGTCTCGGTTTCCCCTTCCCCTTTCTCCCTTAATCATCCCTCGGGGAAAAGGCACTTGAACTCCACATTGGCCCCAGGGTGGTGCTCATGGGCTCAGCCACAGAGATCCTATCACCTGACATCTAATACACATGTGTAATGAACGCCACACACACTTGGCAGGGCTTCTGTGTCATTAAAAACCACATTGACAGCAAACAAGTCACATATTCTCCCTGTGAACACTGCAGGGGGGAAAAAAAAAAAGGAACATATCATTTTGTTATTGTTTGTACATATTTTTTTTACCCCCAAGTCAAAGTGGACATCATTTGCGTTTCATTAGAAAGACCATGCTGACAGTAAAATCACATGTCCCCAACACGGAGAAAGGAGAGAAACAAGCTGTTTGGGGGCCTCCCCCTCCCCCCCCCAAAAAAAAAACAACAACAACAACAAAAACCATGTTGCAAATTGCTACATATTCTTCCTGGAATGAACTTGGGAGGAATTTAAAATGTTAAAATATTGGGCAGTCATACTGCAGAGGCATTTGCTACACATTTAATTTTCACAGAGGCCCTGTGAGATCAGAGATATTGATTCTGTTTCAGAGCTTTAATAACTAAGCATGAGAAAGCTACTGTGGCTTGTTCGAAATTACTTAGCGAGGCGAAGATCAGAATTTGATCACATTGTCCCAAGTAAGTAAATGAATATTTACTGGGTGTCTACAGGGTGAGGAACTGCCCTTGCTTCTAGTTTTGGCACCAAGGCAACTTCAGTTTGATCCTGTACCTGTCACAATCAAAACACCCCCCCCCCCCACCGACTCCAAGCTCACTTACTTGTGGGTGCCCTATTTATTTATTTAGCAGCTCTCTGAACACTGGGTTTCCTGAAGACTGGGACTTGGGTCTTGATGTATTTCTATGGTCTGAGGGCTATAGCATAATTCCCAGGACAAATCAAAAATAACAACAACAATAATAATAAAGTATAGCAGTTGAAAAAAAAATCAAAGGAAGATGAAGGGAGATGATTACTGCCTTACTGAAGACAGACATGTAGCCAGCGAGCCGGAGTGGAATCAGGCAAAATAAAGGTATGCATTGATGAGTGGCTGGGGAAACACTGAGAAATAGGTGGTCCATGAAAGTGGGGAAATCAGCGTTTCAGCAAAGCAGAGTGTCACTTTCAAGAAATACAGAGAGCGAGAGTCGTGGTGCATGGAAAACAGATGACACATCCTCACCCACGGCCAACGGACAGGCTGGGGTGGTGACGGGTAAGCCATACGCCATCCTTTGAAGCCAAATGACAGAGTGTCCCACTTCCAACTTGCCATTTGGTAGGGGATAAGTTCCCTCTCGCATGAACTGAACAACTTACCTTCCAGAAAAAGGAAGACAGGTCACTGGGTCATGGGACTCAAATAATCCCATCATCAAGAACACACCCAAGGATTGGATGGATGGCTTAGCGGTTAAGGCATCTGCCTGCAAAGCCTAAGGACCCCCAGTTCGATTCCCCAGGACCCACGTAAGCCAGATGCACAAGGGGGCACATGCGTTTGGAGTTTGTTCGTTCGCAGTGGCTAAAGGCCCTGGTGTGCCCATTCTCTCTTTCTCTCTATCTGCCCCTTTCTCTCTCTCTCTCTCTGTCTCCCTACCTCAAATAAGTAAATAAATAAAATATTTTTAAAAGCCTTTAAAATAAAAAAAGAACATACCAGGGAAGTCAGAGACAGAGGTCAAGTTCTGCTCTGCCTTCTGATATGTAATGCCCTGGGCAGTCCAATTCTAACCCCTATGCTCCTGATAGGCAAAATCACTTATTAAGTCATTTATTTCTTCATTCAGCTATCCAAAAATCAACAACAACAAAAAACCAGTTCTAGGCTGGGAGTGTAACTCAGTGGTAGAATATGTGTGAATATGTCAGGTCCCGAGATCAATCCCCAGCATTCCAAAATGGAAAATGAACAGTCAGTGATACAAAGCTGACAGCCCAAACCTCACAGATTGTGAAGCCATGAGATAAGTACATGAATGATTTAGGCAAACCCTTTTCAGCTGGGCTTTGTACAAAAAAGGACTTGTCATAAGAGAGTTCGCAATCTTTAGGGAGAGCTGTGTGAGACAGAGAAGCTCAAATGCAAATGATAAATGGGCCACTCACATAGAAGACAGCCATGCACAGACTGCGTATCGAGGCAAATTCCACCTTTTTTTTTTTGTGTGTGTTTTGAGGTTAGGTCTCACTCTAGCCCAGGCTGACCTGGAATTCACTATGGAGTCGCAGGGTGGCCTCGAACTCACATCAATCCTCCTACCTCTGCCTCCCGAGTGCTGGGATTAAAGGCGTGCGCCACCATGCCCGGCTCAAATTTCATCTTTCTGAGAGCGTCTTCCACTTGAAATAGGAGGGGATAATCAAATCTAATAAATTCTTATAACAACTTGATGAGCTGATGTAAATAAAAAAAAAAAAACAAGGAATTGGCACCTTGCCCAGCTCACAAGTGATTTTTGATAATTGCTTACTCAATCCATAAGTGAATGAGTATTATAATAAAGACAACATGCACAGTATAGCACTGGGAGCTGGAGAGATGGCTTAGCGGTTAAGCGCTTCTCTGTGAAGCCTAAGGACCCCAGTTCAAGGCTCAGTTCCCCAGGACCCACATTAGCCTGATGCACAAGGGGGCATGCGCATCTGGAGTTTGTTTGCAGTGGCTGGAGGCCCTGGCACGCCCATTCTCTCTCTCTCTCTCTCTCTCTCTCTCTCTCTGTTCTTCTCAAATAAATAAATAAAAATAAAAATAAATACAGCACTGGTATACGAAGTAGCAAGCCAGGGAGGAACTAGTTTGCTAACTGTAGCTTGCCTTGATCACTTATTTTAAAGAAATTGTGGTGGAGCACACCTTTAATCCCAGCACTCGGGAGGCAGAGGTAGGAGGATCGCCGTGAGTTCGAGGCCACCCTCGGACTACATAGTGAATTCAGATCAGCCTGGGCTAGAACGAGACCCTACCTCGAAAAACATACAAACAAAACAAAACGAACAACAACAAAAGAAATTGTGATAAAGTCAATACAGCCCAAATACCTTCGTAGTATCTATCACAAGGAGCTGACGCTTTGAGTCTGAGATAAATGTGTCATTTGCTTTGACCATGGGGGTGTAGGGGACTTAGTATTTTGTGAGCTCTGAAGAGTAAACCCCAGGAAGCAGAAGCCATCCTACCTCTACCGTGTCAAGGAGAGAGCATGGCCTCCAGGAAGATACGTGCATGCGTGAGACTGCCAAAAAAGAAGAGGAGGAGGAGGAGGAGGAAGGAGAAGAAATAGAAGTTTCAGTTGTCGGCCGTTGCAGAGCAGCGAGGTACAAACAGCAACCTGTGGGGACAACGGTGACAGCGGAGCTGTCCTGTGTTGGTCACACGGTGTTGGCCATTTCTTGATACACTCAGCACTGTCCCCTGGGGAGAAAAGTTCCCAACCCTTTGCTTTTACATGGTCGCTTGGCCGTACTGTTGTATCGTGTGAAACAAATTCTTCCTGTGCCCAGCAACACGGATCCAGGAGACCTGCGATGTCAGCTGCTTGCCACGGTTCTGTTGACCGCTGAGGGTGTGATGAATGTGGTCTTGGAGACGGGAAGAGCCCCAGGATCTCGGTACACCTGAGCTGGACTCAGATCTTATTGTTGTTGTTGGTACGGCTTAGGAAGGTACCAGCCCTGACAGGTGCAGGGAAGCAAGGGGCAGAGCTGG
Organism: Jaculus jaculus; assembly: GCF_020740685.1. Taxonomy (NCBI): domain Eukaryota; kingdom Metazoa; phylum Chordata; class Mammalia; order Rodentia; family Dipodidae; genus Jaculus; species Jaculus jaculus. The sequence goes on along the minus strand of NC_059122.1, from coordinate 9,504,889 downwards.
GAGACACCCCAGTTAGGATCAAGACCCAGCCATATAAGTCAGATCGCGGCTTCTGGAATTTCACTGGGACACCAGTGCATCACCTTGAAGTGTCTTAGAGGTATCTAACAGCGCTTGACTGGGGTTTTGGGAGGAACAAACTGGTTAAATCCATATTCTGTGTATTTAAATACGTTAATGCATTCAAAACACCTAGAAGAGGGCTCGAGTTATAATGTGTTCAATAAATGTTGGGCATTTCAATGGAGATGGCAAATGATCATTATAATGGTACTAGAAATGGTGTGGTTTTGAATTCCAGCTCCAACACAAGCTGCATAATCTAACCTCCTCAAAAGTTTCAGTATTTTCTTTTCTTTTCTTTTTTCTTTTTTTCCTCTTATTTTTGGTTTTTCGAGGTAGGGTCTCACTCTAGCTCAGGCTGACCTGGAATTCTCTGTCATCTCAGGGTGGCCTCGAACTCACGGCGATCCTCCTACCTCTGCTTCCCGAGTGCTGGGATTAAAGGCGTGCGCCACCACGCCTGGCTTCGGTATTTTCTTATATAAAATTGGGACGCATGTTTCTTTTGGGCAATTAAATGAGGAAAGAGAAGAGGACCAGACATGTAATAGATATGAACTGTGATGGTGATTTTATCCTCTTCTGACTGATCCTGGAATATTATCTGGGTTTACACATGCATGTGTGTGTGTGTGTACGTCTAATGACAGGAAAGATAAAAGTCACATGACGCAATGATGGCAGGCTCAAAGACCTTGTTCCAGGGTCACATATGCCCTCTCTGTCACCAAGAGCTCTTCTCTGACCTCTGCTTGTTGACTTGCTATTAAAGGAGCTTTTGAGATATGTTAAAACAATAGCATCAACGGAGGTATAATTTCCTTCCCTCTCTTTAAGTAGCTGTGAACCACAGGAACTTCCAAGTGGCAACAGAATCCAGGAAAGCAAAGGGAGCTATCTGGATAAAACATGCTGCCAGTTGTAAATATATATATATTTAAACAGCAAACCCCTGTCTTTCAGCCCATTGCCAATGCCAGCCTAGAAAACTGGCATGGGGGCTGAGGAAATGGCTTAGCGGTTAAGGCATTGGCCTGCGAAGCCTAAGGATCCTGGTTCGATCCCCCAGGACCCACATGAGCCAGATGCACAAGGGGGCACATGCGTCTGGAGTTCGTTTGCAGTGGCTGGAGGCCCTGGTGCACCCATTCTCTCTCTCTATCTGCCTCTCCCTCTCTTGCTCTCTTAAATAAATTACACACATGTATATACATATACATATACATATACATATACATATACATATACATATACATATACATATACATATACATACACAGGCTTTTCTAGGTAGGGTCTCACTCTAGCCCAGGCTGTCCTGGAATTCACTATGTAATCTCAGGGTGGCCTCGAACTCACGGCAATCCTCCCACCTCTGCCTCCCGAGTGCTGGGATTAAAGGCGTGTGCCGCCACGGCCCAGCTATTAGATAAAATATTTTTTTAAGAACATTTTTTTAAGGCATGGGGGGGTTGGAGAACTGGAAGGCAACAAGCACAGCGTCTAGAAAAGTGGTAGAGCACAGACGGATGTGCGTCAGGAGACCTGTCATTGCCACAGGGAGAGCCTTGTCCTTGAGGTCTCAATCCGCGGGACCCTCGGCGCCCTCATCGGTGGGGAGGGCATGAGAGAGAGCGCAGCTACCGTGTGGCCACTGTCTGCTGCACAGAGTGTCCAGCAGAGCTGCCAGGCCTGACTGTCAAATCGGAACACTGAGGCATGAAGTATAGACTCTCCTCAGAACGCAGCTTTGAAACCCCGGCACGTGCTCAGCCCAGGCCCCCAGTCTTTCCTGTACGGTTCCACTGCACCCCAAGGCCTCCCTTGGCCAGCCCGTCCCAGCTTCATCAGACCGCACCGTTTGCTCACTGTGGAATTGTTGCAGGCGAAGTGATGACACGTACAAATTCTCAAACTTTCCCGCATCGTTCTCGTTTAACTGGAATAATTGAAGACCGACTACTCTGGTTATCTAATCACTGTACACATTATATATGGATAGTCACTTTTCAAAGAGTCAGCAAGGCTCATTTAAGAATTCAATATTTGTCAGCCTGTGGCTAACAGAGCCTGGAAGAACCATGAAATTTTAACAAAGAGTTCAAGAGTTTGTATATCCATCAAACACGGTCTGTAAATTGAAAAGAGAATATGTCTTCCAATACATGAATAACTGGTTTTCAAATGTACATGGATAGCTGCATACATGCCAATGCATCTTTGTGTAATATTTGTACATACCTCGAGTCCATTTAAAAATGACACCCCACTTTTTAAGTAGCTTCGATTGACCTTATCATTTCTCAAAAAGTAGATACAAAGTGTAGGCAATATCTCTCACAGAGCTTCCTGATGTTCAAAAGGAATCCTCCACTGGGCTTAAGGTTGAAATGGCTTCTCTCCATATAGTTATAAAATACTTTAAAATGGTCTCGCTCATTGGATCCTTATATTCATTTCAACAACCATCATTCTAAGGGCAAGATTCTATTTGGTTCTGCCTAAAAGAGGTGTTGCTCTACGGACTTTTGAGCCGTGGGGTTTGCTACACATTGAATATGTGAACCCACCTCCATTCCTATGCTGACATCCTAGCCTTCAATAAGAGGATAATAACAGGGGAAGCCTTGGTGATTGAGTTGCGAAGGTGGAGTTTCGTGAATGAGAGAAGTGTCCTTAGTGGGCACTCGTGGACTGAAAGAGGTACTTCAGAAGCTTCCCTGGCACTCTACCATTTGAGGACTCTGAGAGGACAGAGGTAGGCCCTTGCCAGACACCAGCGTGTTTGTGCCTTGAACCCATGCATGATTCCTGAAGCAAATAGAGCGTCTCTGTCAAACGCCATAGTCCTGAAATGCTTCTTCGCATTTCAAGGCCTCAGCCTCTTGAGGAGCGCCATGAAGGTGGGCTCAGACTAGATCATTCAGATAAGGGCTATTTGGAGTGTCACTGGCTCCCTCTGGAAGTTGGGGGAAAGAAAACTAATTATCCAGAAGGAACATGATTCCTGCGCACTTGCCAAGATAGCTGGTACTTGACTGCTGGTCACTCCAGGAGGGAGTAAGCCACGCTAATGATGGCACAGTTGTATAGCCTTTGTTACCTGTGTGCCCTTCCCATTGTGACCAGGGACCTGTAAAGGAACAATGTGGGCACTGTGGAGAGAACAAGAGCTGGAGGTCCAGTGGCTGCATGGCACGTTTTTGGGACAGGTCTGACAAGCAGGTATTCCCAGGATGTCCGTGAGGGACACGTAGAAGAAACGGTCACCTCTCAGCCTGTCACCGCTGGACCTCGGCAGTGCTGGGCCATCTCCGCTGGTCACGTCTGGAATCAAAGCCACAGTGGGGGACCCTAACTGGTATTCTACAAATGCTTTCATTTCAGAGATGATGCTTAAATCCTGTGGCAGGACATCAAGGCCACACGAACATCTCCAGGCCTAAATGCTAACAGCAATCAAGGGCGATTACTGACATCCTCACTTTAATCTCAATGAATCTGACGACAGGCTAAAACAAAAGTTTCTGAACTACTCTGCAAAGAGGAGACATCTTTATTTAGTAACTTATTTATTTTAAGTCAGGGTTTCACATGTCCCAGTCTGGCCTGGAACTTGCTATACAGCCAAGTATCACTCTGAACTTCTGATTCTTCCTCAGTATACCTCCTAATGCTGGTTTATGTTTTTGGAGATCAATCTCAGGGTGTTCTGCATGCTAAGCAAGGACTCCACCGTCTATATTCCCAGCCCTGGGCTTAGAAATTTAAAAGCATAAAAATGGGCCTATTACGATACAACCTCATGAAGACTGAATAATTGTTACCACTTACTAAAATGAGCCTCAGAAAATAAGACTGTGTCTTTGAGAAGTTGTGTTTATTGAAAACAAACGTAAATGCTGCTTTTCGCATTAAAAGCAGTTTACCTATGGTCACACCTTCCTATGAGCTTCCTGTGGAGAGGCGCTGCCCAGCTCCCTGTTGCAACAGGGAGTCTCTGCTCGACCCGTCCCCGCCAGACCTGTTCAGCTGTCCCCCAGCTTCTCGATGAGCTGTTCTTCTCTCAGTAACCATTAGCCCTCCTGATCTCTCAAGCCCTCTGCGGGCGCCGTATTCCGTCTCTGCAACCTAACCCACTGTTCCGGCGTAGCTGGGCCGCGCGTGGTGCCCTTGACCTTGGATATGTCGCCTCGAGAACTGTCATGGTTAAATGGATCTGGTTTACAGTTTGTTGCAGTGGCCCGAATGAGCCAAGAGACAGAGGTTACAGTCACTAAGTCCTTAAACGTGCAATGAAGAAAAAAAAAAGGATCCCAACTAGAGATAAGAGCTTTGCTTCAGAAACAGCCGATTCAAGCACACAGAGAGAACCACACAACAGCCTCTGTTCCTCTCCGGGGAGGACGAGGCCAGCCAGTGGGGTTCCCATGACCCCCACAGTGGGAAAGCCTACAACGTCCCCTCCCAGAGCCTGGCACAGCCCCCTGATGATATATTAAGGAGCTCGAGTATGACACAAGGATTTCTAGTGACTATTTATTTATTTATTTATATGCAAGCAGAGAGAGAGAGAAAGAGAGAGAGAGAAGATAACAGATAGAAAGAGAGAGAGAGAGAATGAATGGTCCAGGGCCTCTAACTGCTGCTACCAAACTTCAAATGCATGCATCTGGCTTTATAGATATATTTCATTTACTTATTTATGAAAGAGAAAGAAAAGAGAGAGAGAGTGAGAGAGAATGGGCATGCCAGGGCCTCCAGGCACTGCAAACAAACTCCAGAAGCATGCACCCCATTGTGTATGTGGCTAACATAGGTCCTTGGGGGAATTGAGCCTGGGTCCTTTGGCTTTGCAGGCAAGTGCCTTAACCGCTGAGTCTCCTCTCCATCCCTCTAATGGCCTTTGGAGGTGGCCACCATTGCTGTTGAGGTGCCACCTCTGGAGCAGTGACCGTGGGCATCAGTGGATTTACCCAGAAGACACTGTGGAAGCCTCGTGTTCCATCCTCATGGATGAGAAACTTATGCCTGTGGCTGGGAGACGGCTCCCGTGGGCCCAGGGCATGCCACACAGGCATGGGGACCGCAGTTCAGATCCCCAGCGCCCGCCTAAAATTCCAGGCACACCGGTGCACACCTGTAACCTCAGCACCAGTGCTGGGGAGCGGGAGACCTGGAATCCCTGGGGTTCACTGGCCAAACCACTAGTCTAATTCCATCAGTGAGCTCTCGGTTCAGCAAGAGAGACCTTAGAGTGAACATCCGTCATGCTCTTTCCAGAATGGAATGACTCCACATTCCAGTTTGCTCCTCTGGATGGAGAAGCAGGAGGTGAGAGCTGCGTCAATCCTCATTTGTGGATAAAACAAAGCACAGCAGCAGTGACTGTCCCCGCAGGAGCAAACAGCCCAGGCCTTCCGCCTCCATCAGCTGCGGCTTTTCCTGATTTCCCCTCGACTTGGACAATATCTTTCTTTTGTTCGCCATCTCCCTCACCTGACTACCTAGATTTTCTGTCCCTACCAGTCAGGGTCTTGAGCTGCCACGGGTGGATTTCCTACCTTGCCTTTGCTCCAATTTCCCAAGGTCTTATTTTTGACCACTGTCCACCAATAATAACAACTTGTAGTTCTAGAGTCCAGGCCACCTATAAGGAATTAGCGTCACCCTCCTCCTCCCAGGAGCCAAGAGGCTGAGATTCCAGGCCCAGCAAGTAAACCAACAGCTTTGGTGACAACAGACAACTTGGTAACTATTAAAGTCACAGCTATCTTGTCTCCAAAACGGCAATGGCATTGTCCTGTCTCTGCCTCGGAGATGGGGGAAGAGTTACAAAGGGCGAAGCGAGGGCAAAAAGGCCAAAGCTCTTTATCAATTGGAGATAGTATGTTTTGCCACGGATAATTATTTTACAGGGGGGATCACGAATCAGACACCATTATGGGCCAGGTAGTTTATGAAGAAAATCAGCCGTCAGGGTCAGCAAGATTGTCACTGGTGGGCTGTCACCCACAGGGGAGGACAAAGGCATGACGTGCCAGCTATTCAATGAGAACAAGCAACCGCACAAAGCGGGCATGCGAGCAGTCATACGGGGCCCACTGTCCGCGAGCCTTGTTTCCACGGCAATGCCTCCCAAGCGGTGGGCTCCAGATGCCCCGTTTCAAAGGATCAGCCCTGTAGTCACACACCGAACACTGTCCATCGCTTGAAAATCAGGTACAGCAGTGCCCGTGAAGGAAAGTGGATTCTACTGCGATTTAATAAAGCAGGGATTAGCCGGGCGTGGTGACGCACACCTTTAATCCCAGCCATCGGGAGGTAGAGGTGGGAGGATCACCGTGAGTTCGAGGCCACCCTGAGACTCCATAGTGAATTCCAGGTCAGCCTGGGCTAGAGCGAGACCCTACCTTGAAAAACCAAGCTAATAATAAATAAGTTAAATAAATAAAGAATAAAGCATAGCTTTGCCTCACAGAATGTGGTGATTATGATTTAATAAAGCATGGATTAGCTGGGCGTGGTGGCGCACACCTTTAATCCCAGCACTCGGGAGGCAGAGGTGGGAGGATCGCCGTGAGTTCGAGGCCACCCTGAGACTCCATAGTGAATTCCAGGTCAGCCTGAGCAAGAGCGAGACCCTACCTTGAAAAACCAAGCTAATAATAAATAAAATAAATAAATAAATAATAAAGCATAGCTTTGCTTCACAGAATGTGGCAAAACCATGTGAGCTTTCTGCAAACGCATGCTCATCCATCGAGGGACGCTAGCTGTATCCAATTTATTTGCATGGCAAGCAGAGGAGGACACACCATTTTCAACTTTCAAAGAGGCTTTAGAAACAGGTGCCGGAGAACAACTCTAAGACACGTTCGTGGTGAAGGCGGATGTCAAAGGTATACGTAAGTCTGTGGCGCCACCAATGAGGAGCTCTTTGAGATGGTTTTCTGGATCGGATCCTAATATGGCAGCAAATAAAAAAGATCCACGCCACAAATAAACTCTTCCTGGGCTGCAAAGAAGTTTGTTGGCAGCCAAATCACTGGTTGGAGAACACGGGGAAAGTGTCTTGTGTGGGGGCCACACAACAGAGTCTCTCAGGTTCACAGATAGCACTGGCAACCCCACATGGCCAGGTGTGCGCCCACACTTCTGTTTCTCTCATTCTGTCTAAAATTGATCTCCCCTCCCCCCAGCAAATGCCAGCTTATCACAATTTCCTGAACCCTTATGTGATTGGACTTCCCCTCGCCTCTCTCTGCCTTCATCTCAGGCACCAGCCTCTCGAACCTTCTCTCTGCCTGTGGACCTTGCCTCACTTAGGGCTGTGGTGTTAGTCATTCTAACTGAGCCCCCCCCCACCCGCTCCCCCCGTCCCACAGTGGGCGTTCATTCATTCAGCTGTCTTCCTCAGTATTTCAGTTCCAGCTTTGGGTCCGCCTCTTCCAAGTGTGTGTCCACGACCACCCCAAGATCACTCCAATCATGCTTCGTTTTATCACCCAGGTTTATTGTTGAGTTTTACAACCTTTAGTATCATGTGAAAGTCTTTTCAGCATGTATTGATTTCTCTTCTCATCCACTTCCCCTCATTCAAATAAAAATGCCCCTGTGTCTTGTTCATGAGATCCCTGGAGTCCACTATGGTGCTAACAAATGATGGTGGGGGGTGGAGGGGGTACTCGACAAATGCCATTTTAATAGATAGCTCTCATTTATAGCCAGGAACGTCAATGATACATGGCCATGTTCAATAGTACCAACTCCCAGGTATGATCTCAGACATTCCTAGGCAGTGAAGCCCATATTTGTATATTGATATAAGATGTGATATACTGTGATTTGATAAGCACGCAGCCTAGAGAATAATTGAATTAAATATCTATTTTTTGTTGCTGTTGTTTTTCGAGGTAGGGTCTCACTCTAGCCCAGGCTGACCTGGAACTCACTATGTAGTCTCAGGGTGGCCTTGAACTCACAGCGATACACCTACCTCTGCCTCCCAAGTGCTGAGATTAAAGGTGTGTGCCACCATGCCCGGCAGAATTAAATATCTATTTAATATACAAGTCCTCTGCATATAACCGAGAGCTCACACATGCACATCACCCACGTACAGTTTCCACAGCAGGCATTCATGTGCTCATGCACCTTTCACAGTAAGTGTTCCACATGTACAAATGCCCCAAACAATGATCTGTATGCCATCCTACACATGACTTGTAATTCTTGCTAAAAGAGGGCTACCATCTTCTGAGCATAACGACTACATAAGATTGGGATACATAGCCCTAATCTCAGATCTAACGAACCTCATAGCTCATGATCACTGTTTATGATCATAGACATAGAAAACCAACCCATGAATCTAGGGGGATTATATGCCTATGTCTCTTCAGATTCACAGGCTGGAATCCTAACCTCCAATATGATGGAACTAAGAGGTGAAATATTTATCAAGTCATGATATCGGAGCCATGGTAGATAAGATTAGTGCCCTTTTATAAAAAAGACCTATGATGCCGGGCATGGTGGCACACACCTTTAATCCCAGCACTCGGGAGGCAGAGGTAGGAGGATCACTATGAGTTCAAGGCTACCCTGAGACTACAGTTAGTTCCAGGTCAGCCTGGGCTAGAGTGAGACCCTACCTCAAAAAACCAAACAACAAACAACAACAACAACAAAAAAAAAAAGACCTATGAGGGCTGGAGAAATGGCTCAGCCAATAAGGAACTTGCCTGCAAAGCCCAAGGACCCAGGTTCAATTCCCCAGGACCCACATAAGGCAGATGCACATGGTGGCGCATGTGTCTGGCGTTCATTTGCTGTGCCTGGAGGCCCTGGTGTGCCCTTTCTCTCCCTTCCCACTCTGACTCTCTCCCTCTCTCTTTCTCACTCTACCTGCCTCTCTTTCTAAGTAAATAAAAATAAAATAAAATAAAAAGACCTATGAGAGGGCTGGAGAGATTGCTCAGTGGTTAAGGCACTTGCCTGAAAAGCCTAACGACCTGGATTCGATTCCCACGTAAATCCAGATGCGCAAAATGGCATGCATCTGCAGTGGCTGGAGGCCCTGGCTTTCTCATTGTTTCGGTCTCTCTTCCCTCTGTCTCTCTCTGTGTACAAATACTAAATAAATAAATAAAATTACATATATATTTTTTTCTTTAAAAAAACAGACCTGTGAGAGCTTGTTTCTCTCTCCCTTCTTGCCATGTAAGGATTCAGTGAGAAGATGGCCAATTTGCAAAGCTAGAAATTGGGCCCTCAGTAGAAACAGCTCTTCTGATGGCTTTTTTTTTTTTTTTTTGGTTTTTCGAGGTAGGGTCTCACTGTAGTCCAGGCTGACCTGGAACTCACTATGGAGTCTCAGGGTGGCCTCGAACTCATGGCGACCTTCCTACCTCTGCCTCCCAAGTGCTGGGATTAAAGGTGTGCGCCACCACACCCGGCTTCTTCTGATGTCTTGATCTTGGGACTTGCCAGCCTCCAAACTGTGATAAACCAAGGTGGGTTGAGTCATCTACGTATGCCAACTTGTTTTAGATGCCCAGATTGCCCAAGACAACCACCCAACAAAGCAGTGCCGGGCAAGATGGTAAGCAGACGGGGGCAGTGCAGAGGGCACACGGGCGTGGAAGGACAGGACAGTGCCGGATTCCAGACAAGATCATATTTACACCACACCAGGCGATGCACGGACGTCTGTCCTGAAAGACAGGCGTGGTGCATGTTGGGAGGAGAGAAGGGTGCTTGATGTGGAGAAAACCGAAGTTATAATGTAGTGACTAGTCCTTTTTTAATTTATTTATTTATTTTAATTTTGTACGTGGACCTGTCAATTGTTCACTTATTCAGTAGAAGCCTGGCTGCTTTGCATCCCAGGTACTACAGGAACTGGAGGCGAGAACCTGATGTTGGAACCTGAGGCGGAGCTCGATGAAATGAATTGATTACAAACTCGCCTCCTATGGCCGAGAGGCACAGCCCTCAGTCTAGATGAACTCTCGAAGCTGGCTTGCAGAAGAAACAAGAACGGGCACTGAATGAATAAAGGCCACGCTTCTGACAAGCCTGAGGACTCCAAAGACAACTGCCGATTCGTTCCTGCGGACCACAGCACTTTTCACTGGGCGGGCTGGCTGGCTTCTGGTGGCCCATTCGTCACCGGGCACTGACTGAGCCTCCGACCCTGGCAAATTGGTGCCTGTTACTACTTCCTGGCATTGAGAACATGAGCCTAACAGTCTTGTGGCACAGGCCTTGCTGATAAGGTCTGTGGTGGTTTGATTCGGGGGTCCCCCATAAACTCAGGTGTTCTGAATGCTAGGTTCCCAGCTGATGGAGATTTGGAAATTGATGCCTCCTGGAGGCGGTGTATCGTTGGGAGCGGGCATATGGGTGTTATAGCCAGCATCCCCTTGCCAGTGTTTGACACACTGTCCTGTTCCTATTGTCCACCTGATGTTGGCCAGGGGGTGATGTCCACCCTCTGCTCATGCCATCGTTTCCCCTGCCATTGTGGAGCTTCCCCACGAGCCTGTAAGCCAAAATCAAACCCCCCTCTTTTTTCCACAAGCTCCTTTTGGTTGGGTGATTTCTGCCAGCAATGCAAACCTACCTGCAACAAGGTCAGCAGAGAGCTGGGCGGGGGATGGGTTCTTTGGGCTCTCGTCACCCTGAATTACACTCTGGAAACTTAGAAGTAGCCCATCTCCTTGCCACCCTCAGGCCAGCTTGAACGGAACACAGAGAGCCCTTCAGTACCACGGCCGGCCAGCCCAGGAAGAAAGGACGCAGCGCGCTCATCTCCCTCTCCCTCACCTCTCTCGTCCCGGCCCGTCTCGCCTCCTTCACTTGAAGGGAATCTTGCCTGAGGCACAAGCAAAGCACCAAATTGATTTAATTTGAAATTTCAAACCTCCGGATGCAGCTTTCCTCGACTGCCATCTGCTTTCGCGGAGTGCAATGACACCGAGCCTGTTTTATTGTGTTGTTTGCTCAACCAAGTCCACCAGTAAAATATTAATAATTTCTCCTGCCGCCTGGGTGGTTTGTGTGCTTGGGATGATATCTGAACATTCATCAAGCTCATCAAAGTTATGAGCGAAATAATTTTTCTCCTAAGTGGGAGGGGAGGAGAGCTCTGGATTTTTATTACCAGTGCATATCACTAAGTGACACTTGCAGTTTTCTGTGCACAGGGAAAAAAAAAAAAAGCCAACAAGTGCCTTGCTTCTTGCTCCGACATTGCAATACACTTTCTCTAGAAAGATAAAACTTCCAGCCAGGCAAAGAAATTAGTAATCTGGGCAGATAGTCACGGGTACCATTCACAATGTCTCTGCCTCACGCCACTTGACATTAAGTGCTGCGGAGTTTATCTTTATTTGGGGGGTGGATTTCTTTCTCTGCGTTTCTATAACCACCGTCGCAGCTCCGGCCTGAACAGGTCATCTGGATTACCACAGTCAGCTGCCTCCGGCACTTAACTCTCCTGAAATCGCTTTCCCAATTTCTCCCCATCGCCAAGCTGGAGTCTGTAGCTCTCAACACAATTTGAGCAATTACGTTCTTGAAACCTTTCCCTGGCTTCCCACTGGCCAGCAGCCACGGTCCACATTCTTTTTCCTTATTTATTTTTGTAAGTTTGTTTGTTTGTTTTCTGAGGTAGGGTCTCACTCTAGCCTAGGCTGACCTGGAATTCACTATGTAGTCTCAGGGTGGCCTCGAACTCATGGCGATCCTCCTACCTCTGCCTCCCGAGTGCTGGGATTAAAGGCGTGAGCCACCATGACTGGTTTGTAATTTTTTTTTTTTAAATGAGAGAGTGAGAGCAAGAGAGAAAGAGACAATTGGCATGCCTGGGCCTCCAGCCACTACGATAGGACTCCAGACATGTGCACCACCTTGTGCTCATGTGTGACCTTGTGCTTGAGTCACCTTGTGTGTCTGGCTTACATGGGACATGGAGAGTAGAACATGGGTCCTTAGGCTCTGCAGGCAAGTGCCTTAACCGCTAAGCCATCTCTCCAGCCCCAAGATCCACAGATGCTCAAGAGGGTATGTGTGTCTGGAGTTCTTTTTCAGCAGCTAGAGGCAGAGCTAGTCTAGACAGACAGACGTAGGCTCCCTAAACAGCCTCGAAAGTGCCTTCTCTTAGGAAACCAGAACTTTGAGCATTTGTTTTTTTTTATTTCTAGTCACCAGTAAGTAAGTGTCCCGTGCTAATGCCTTCCTTTACTTGTTTATTTATTTTACTTTTACTTTTTAATTTCTTTATTTATTCATTTATTTTGGTTTTTCGAGGTAGGGTCTCACTCTAGCCCAGGCTGACCTGGAATTCACTATGGAGTCTCAGGGTGGCCTCGAACTCATGGCGATCCTCCTGCCTCTGCCTCCTAAATGCTGGGATTAAAGGCGTGCGCCACCACGCCCGGCTAAGATCCACATTCTTCAGCATGGGTTACAACTCGCACACCGGTATCTCATGCCCCCTCCGCCCCCCGCCCCGCCAGTCACTGTTGCCCTGGGGAAACGTGTCTGCTCTATCCCAGTGGCATTTGCACGCAGCATCCCCCACGACCTCTGGTCAACGACACGGTTGCAGTCGCCCCTCACATTCCTGAAAGTGGTGGCCCGGTCACCCTAGTTATTTTTGGTCTTTAGTCATGTCCTCTTTAGGGAAAGCCAAACAGATTGGCTTCATTTGTTCCCTTCCCTTTGGGGCCAGGGGTCGACTGTGCCAGAACATCAGCACTGTATCTGAGAAGTCACTTTGCACGGTGCTTTAGAGCCCGGAACCACGAGGACTGGGGCTCAAATGTGGTCTCCGTTAGTTCCTAGCCGCATGGCGTCTGCTGTCGCTGCCGGCTCCTGTATGGCGACAATATTACCTAAGAAAAGCGTCAGGAGGGATGGAAAGATTCAGGATTCAGGGCTTGTTCGGCCCCAAGAATAGGATTGAGCACACAGTTAACAGGCAGTTTGCAACAGAGTAATGACACGTATATACACACACCATTTCCATATATATATCGCCATCCACACACATACATACAGATCTGAAAACATATACATACACACACACACACATATATATACACACATATATATACACACATACATATATATATACACACACATATGTATGTATCAGGTTTGTGCATTCTTCCAAAGATTACAGCTTCTCACCACAACCTGCTTTGCTCCGGCTGTTTCCCTTCCTGGAATTGCCTCCATCTGTAAATGCCAAACTGGAGACATCGTCTGCATCTTCTTCAAAACTCATCTGAGTGCCGGGCGTGGTGGCGCATGCCTTTAATCCCAGCGCTTGGGAGGCAGGCAGAGAGGTAGGAGGATCGTTGTGAGTTCGAGGCCAGCCTGAGACTACATAGTGAATTCCAGGTCAGCCTGGGCCAGAGTGAGACCCTACCTCGATCAAACAAAAACAAAAACAAGCAAACAAACCAAAACACTCATCTGGAAAGTCAGCTCTTCTAGAGAGTCTTGACCAGCACCAGAGTGGAGTGGGACACGGGACCTGGCATGAAACTTCAAATTGTACTGTTTTCATCCGCATAGTGTGGAATATGTGGATTAGCCCAACTGAGTCTCACGCAAAATGAGCGTAAAATTACTCCCGCAGAGTGGCTTAAGCATTATAGTTAATGTATTCTATTTCTCCTAACTCCCCCCTTTGACCTCAGTGTAGGTTAATAATCATTGGATCTTAGCTTTCTGTGGAAAGTTTATCTACCTGTCTAGTTCCCTTATTGAGCTAGAAACACACACATATACATGGTACTGTTGATTACACCTGTTTTGTCTTCTTGGGTCCCTATGTGAGAAGCTAGGTGAGCCATGTAGGCCAGATGGCCCATGAGGGAGGGAGTCTTATGTCACACCTAGGCCCACCTGTATCTCAGATCAACGCCTGCTTCAGTTGCAAGATTCACCATCTGCCTATCTCACCTCATCGGATCTTCCTTGAGCACACACTTCGCCCAGGGTGTTGGTGAAGTCTTCACCTGAGCAGGCCACTTGGCTGGGATACCTGGTACAGGTGTGTGCAGGTATATGCTGAGCGTGGAGTTTATGACACACCTTTGGAAGGTTTTTCTTATCCGCTCTAGCCCCTGAACCACACAGGACATCCGCCTGGGTCCTTGCGTCAGCTAGGCTGCCGGGGTGGGAGGGGACACTTCTTATTACTGGTTAGTTTGTTTTGCTTTGTTTCTTTCGAGGTAGGGCTTGACTCTAGTTCAGGCTGACCTGGAATTCACTATGTTGTCTCAAGGTGGCATCGAACTCACGGCCCATCCTCCTACAGTGCTGGGGTTAAAGGTGTGCGCCATCACACCCAGCTGTTTTTTCTTTTTAATTTCTTTGGAAGTCCACTTTTTGTAAAAGAAAAAAATCCCCTGTCATAGTTTCTTTTCTTTTTTTTCTAAAATATTTTATTTTTATTTAGTTATTTGAGAGAGAGATACAGAAATAGGCATGGAGAGATAGAGAGAGAGAGAGAGAGAGAGGGAGAGAGAATGGGCACACCAGGGCCTCCAGTTGCTATAAACAAGCTCCAGATGCATGCGCCACCTTGTGCATCTGGCTTACATGGGTCCTGGGGAATTGAACCTGGGTCCTTTGGCTTTTCAGGCAAGCGCCTTAACTGCTGAGCCATCTCTCCAGCCCTCATGTTTTCTTTTTAATCTAAGGCCCATGTTTGTATTCATGGGCTTCCATGTACTGCATTTTCCACCTCCCTCTCTTACCTTCCCTTCCTCCATCTTTTCTTTTTTCTTTTTTTGGGGGGGTTTTTCAAAGTAGGTTCTCCTCACTCGAGTCCAGGCTGACCTGGAATTCACTATGGAGTCTCAGGGTGGCCTCGAACTCACAGCGATCCTCCCACCTCTGCCTCCCGAGTGCTGGGATTAAAGGCGTGCGCCACCACGCCCGGTCCTCCACCCTTTCTTGACCTAACTTCCCCATGATATCTGAATAAATTGTGGTGATCTAAAAATCATTCTCTCTAGTCTGGATTGCCAATTCTTTGGTTAATTTACAGATATGAGCTCAGGGTTTGAGGATCCAGAAAGCACCCCAGTGCCCCATTTCAGGACAGCTCCTCACTACACCTACTTACAACCATCTCTTACATACACAAATCAGATAAATGTACAAAACAGGAGTGGAAGCAGCCATTGACTAAAACCTTTTATCTATAAATCATATTTCCAAGGTCCTACCCAGTCTTGCCATGCCAGTTGCAACTCAGCTGCCTACTTCATTCTGCCACATTTATTTGAGGTCCACGGGGGTGGGGGGGAGCCACAGATTCTAATCCTGGCCTCAGTAGTCTTGTTGAATAGGGCTTCCTTCCATTATGTCACCAGCACTCTCCTGTTAAAATCGCCTCTCCCCAAAAGTTAGGGCAGGTAAAATAAATTAACAAACAGGTTTTTTAAAAAAATTTTATTTATTTATTTATTTGAGAGCGACAGACGCAGAGAGAAAGACAGATAGAGGGGGAGAGAGAGAATGGGCGCACCAGGGCTTCCAGCCTCTGCAAACGAACTCCAGACGCGTGCGCCCCCTTGTGCATCTTGGCTAATGTGCGACCTGGGGAACCGAGCCTCGAACCGGGGCCCTTAGGCTTCACAGGCAAGCGCTTAACTGCTACGCCATCTGTCCAGCCCAACAAGCAGGTTTTGATAGCACCATGCTAGGAGATATTAGAGACGCGTCTCAAACTCAACTCTCCTGAGTGTAGAGGGTTTTGTTTTTTGCTCATACTTGGTTCCTTGCGTCCCGTAATGCTTCTCCATGTTCTCAGAGCCATGCCTTTACCCGACGGAACCAAGACTGGCAGACTTCTCAGATGATATGTGCCTGGGACCATCATGAAGGGCCGTCTGCCTCCTCCTCTCCCGCCCTTTCCATTTCTGACAAGTGCATGATGCAAAGGCCGTTGCCAACCATGGCAGGAGCTAGGTAGAACTTGTGGAAAGCGACTGGGAGGCAAGCGTTGAGTCTGTACAATCGTCACATTTTCCTCGGTTAGCCATTCTTTTTCTGTAAGTGCATTTTAAGAAACAAAACAAGGCCTGGGGGGATGGCTTAGCGGCTAAGGTGTTTGCCTGCAAAGCCAAAGGACCCAGGTTCGATTCTCCAGGACCCACATTGGCCAGATGCACAAAGGGGCGCACGTGTCTGGTGTCTCCCTCTCTCTCGCTCTTTCTATGTGAAACAAATAAATAAAAATAAATTTTTTTTAAAAAGAACTGAAACAAAAATAACTGTATATACACAAATGTTCGTAAGGTAGATGTGTAAGTACAGATGCATACGTACAGACACAGTCAAGGGTGACGTAACAAGGAAGGATTCGACCCAGCCTGAACCCCGGACAAGGAGACAGGAGTTATGAACATCAGCTCCCCGAGACATCGAGAGCAAAATCATCCTTTGCCTTTCCCACGCTTGCGCTATCCTAGCGTAAATCATTTTAACCTCTTTGTTAAAAGAAGAAAAAAAAAAAAAAAACACAGTTGCCTCGTCTATATACCCGTCTCTGTAAAGAGATAATAAAGCCCACTTCATGGGGTTACCATGTAGGCTGGGTGAGATTTCACAGGGAAATAATTGAACTCGAAGCTGAACACATTAAAAGCCCTTAATAAGTCTAAGCTACGTACAGGAAGGAAAGGAATGAGGAGGAGGGGGAGGAGGAGGGGAGAATAATTAGAAGAGACAGCCACTGGGTAGAACATTATGCAGTTATTAAGTATTATGTTTATAGAGTCTGAATTAATAATACTGAAAGTGAATTAATGATCAGCCAAAAAAAAAAAAAAAAAGCACAATTCTAAGTTGTGAGCACAGGGTTCTGTGCAACGAAACGAAAACAGAAGTGTGTTGGAAGCAGATGCAAAACTTCCCCAGGGTCAAGAGGAAACACATATATGTAGGGCAATAATTCTCCACTGTCCTAGCTCTTCTTTGGCCCGAGTCGGCCTGCCCTTTCTCAGAACATTATCACGGATGCCCTGCATGACATGACCAAAAAATATATATATATATATAATTTTTCTTCATTTCTATTGTCCTGTAACAGATCAGTACAGGGCAATGAAGCTTTGTGAGCTCAACAGGCAGAATAATTTCCACCTGAACATGCAGACGATCTATACTATAAGATATGATAGGGTGGTAAGGATGTATATGCCATGTTATAAAGGCAGCTGAGAGGGCCTGGGATGGTACAGTGCCCAGGAAGCATGAGCTTTCTTTCTTTATCTCATTTGCTCTTCCGCTTCACTTAAAAAAAAAGAGAGAGAGAGAGATGGCTTAGTGGTTAAGTGCTTGCCAGTGAAGCCTAAGGACCCTGGTTCAAGGCTCGATTCCCCAGGACCCACATTAGCCAGATGCACAAGGGGGAGCATGCTTCTGGAGTTTATTAGCAGTGGCTGGAGGCCCTGGCGTGCCCATTCTCTCTCTTTCTCTCTCTCTCTCTCCATCTTTCTCTGTCTGTTGCTCTCAAATAAATAAATAAAAAGAAACAAACAAAAAAATGTCTAAGCTAGGTTGGAGAGATGCCTTAGAGGTTAAGGTGCTTGCCTGAGAAACTTAAGGACCTATGTTTGACACCCTCCCCCATCCCACATAAGCCACACACACCAGGTCACATGTGCACACAAGGTGGCCCATGTGTCTGGAGTTCAGTTACAGTGGCTGGAGACCCTGGTGTGCCAATACACTCTCTCACTCTCTCTCTCTTTCTCTCATTAAAAAAAAAAAAAATATATATATATATATATGTCTAAGCCATTTGCTAAGGAAGTATTAAGTGGCTCGAAGAGGCAGCTTCATCCTTGGCCTCCACAGAAGAGCCAACAATGGTCCTCAGAGAGTGGTGACTAGTGTCCTGTTGGCCAGCATGGGTTTGCAGAAGGAGCAAGTCCAATTCGGCCAAATGCTCTCAATGGTTCTTCCACGTGCCTCTTACTCCAGTCAAAAACCCACTTCCAATGTCACTGTTAGCTTGACAACCTTCGCTTCTTGCCCCACCCCTGCCCCCGGGAGCTGTGGAGCGTGGTTCTACGTTCCTCCTACCAGGGAGCACTTTCAGGCTATAAAGAAGGGCATGGGAGCTGGAGAGATGGCTTAGCGGTTAAGCGCTTGCCTGTGAAGCCTGAGGGCCCCGGTTCGAGGCTCGGTTCCCCAGGACCCACGTTAGCCAGATGCACAAGGGGGCGCACACATCTGGAGTTCGTTTGCAATGGCTGGAGACCCTGGTGTGCCCATTCTCTCTCTCTCCCTCTCTCTCTCTCTCTCTCTCTCTGCCTCTTTCCCTGTCCCTTTCAAATAAATAAATAAAAATAAACAAAAAAAAATTTAAATGAAGGACATGGGCAGGAGAGATGGTTTAGCCATTAAGGCACCTGCCTGTGAAGCTCAAAGTCTGATCCCCAATTAGCCACATAAGCCAGATGCACAAAGCGGTATATGCTTCTGGAGTTCATTCGCAGTGGCTATAGGCTCTGCCATGCCCTTTCTATCGCTATCTGCCTCTCTCTCTCAAATAAAAAAACAAGGTTAAAAAACAATAAAGAAGGTGTTGCAGTCAGGTTCACATCGCTGGTAGAAATCACCCAACCAAGAGCAGCTTGTAGGAAAAGGAGGTTTATTTTGGCTTATAGACTTGAGGGGAAGCTCCATGATGGCAGGGGGGAAAGGATGGCATGAGCAGAGGGTGGACATCACCCCCTGGCCAACATCAGATGGACAACAGCGACAGGAGAGTGTGCCAAACACTGGCAAGGGGACCCTGGCTATAATGCCCATAAGCCCGCGCCCAACAATACACGGCCTCCAGGAGGCGTTCATTCCCAAATCTCCATCAGCTGGGAAACCTAGCTTTCAGAGCACCCAAGTGTATGGGGGACGCCTGAATCAAACCACCACAGAAGGACACACATTTGGCTCCTTCCTTGAGTGGGGCATGGTTTTATGCTGATGTCTGCTTGCGTTGGATTTAACTTTCCTACTTATTTATTCAGTACCATCAAGGGGACACCTGCCACGCACCAGTCTTGGGGACGCAAAAGTGATGCCATTCTTACCACAATCCTTTTTGGGTAAAGTGTCTACACAGGGCAAAGGAGTCAATTATGTGTGTCACTTCAATGACTCCTGTGCTCCTCTGACATATATGTGACAAGCGATAGAGCAGAGGGCTGGAGAGATGGCTTAGTGGTCAAGGCGTTGGCCTGCAAAGCCAAAGGACCTCGGTTCGATCCCCCAGGATCCACATAAACCAGATGCGCAAAGTGGCATGTGCATCTGGAGTTTATTTGCAGTGGCTGGAGGCCCTGCCGTGCCCATTCTCTCTATCTCTCTTCCCCTGTGTCTTTCGCTCTCTCAAATAAATAAATAAATAAAAATAATAAAATATATTAAAAAAAAAAGAGATAGAGGGCTGGAGAGGTGGTTTAGCAGCTACGCGCTTGCCTGTGAAGTCTAAGGACTCCGGTTCGAGGCTTGATTCCCCAGGACCAAAGTTAGCCAGATGCACAAGGGGGCGCACGTGTCTGGAGTTCGTTTGCAGTGGCTGGAGGCCCTGGAGCACCCATTCTCTCTCTACCTCTCTGCCTCTTCTCTCTCTGTCTGTCACTCTCAAATAAATAAAAATTTTAAAAAAAATTTAAAAAGAGAGCAAAACCAGTAGATGCGGACCAGAGAGCTTAAAATCAAATAATTACCACCCCAGCTCTGTTCCTTTTTAGGTATTGAATTTCCAAGTACAGTAGAAGGCTAGGGTCAAGGTCACAGCTTGTCTGCATGTATCTCTGGCCAAGGGCAGTGTCTGACTCGTGAATAGTGGCTGTGTCAGTCTTCTCCTTACAGCTCCAGGCTTTAAGAAACCCCTGTGAAGATGAAGGTATAGACTCCATCTTTCCAAAGATGCCTTCAAGGGAGCAAACTTCTCTTCAGAATGAAGGCCAGTGGCTTCTCGGTATCTAACCTCCATGGACGTCAGCTACTGGTCACTAGTTTCAGCTGGGTGATTTCAAGTGTGGTGCCCTCGCCCCTCAAAGAAGATGGGATTGACCTTGTCAGCTTGCTATACCTGGCATTATGTCTCATACGCTGTCCAAGAGTTTCTCACTGAGGGCTGGAGAGATGGCTTAGCAGTTAAGCGCTTGCCTGTGAAGCCTAAGGACCCAGGTTCGAGGCTCGATTCCCCAGGGCCCACGTTAGACAGATGCACAAGGGGGCGCATGTGTCTGGAATTCGTTTGCAGTGGCTGGAGGCCCTGACATGCCCATTCTCTCTCTCTCTGCCTCTTTCTCTTTCTGTCTGTTGCTCTCAAATAAATAAAAATAAACAAAAAAAATTACAAAAAAAAAAAAAGTTTCTCACTGAACCTTCATGGATCTCAGCCAAGGGGAATCATGGCTCTACTTTTCTTTTTCCAAGGGGAAATAGAGTCTCCGAGGGAGAGCTGAGGTCACAGAGCTATGAATTGGCGGACCGGGCTTGTAGCCAGATCTGTCTGAATCCTAACCCTCTCACAGAGCACCCCGCAGTCTTTTGCCCAATTGCTGTTACTCAGTTAAGTCACTGGCCTTTCTTTAGGAGGCCAAACACAGGAAGGAGGAGATCAGCCTTCAAAACGTTCACTCCCCTGAGTCCCGAGTCTTCAGTGCCTGACACCAAGACATACCATCATTCACAAGAATCTGGAACAAAAAGAAGCCTTGATCTTTTGACATGTTAAGTCAAACGGATGTCTGATGGTCTTTCATGATGTGATCAGGCCTCACCAAAAGCTTGTCACCATCATAGTATAAAAAGCAGAGTCTCTTCCCAAACAGACGCAAGGTCCTTGTGTAGAACGACGCTGTAAGATTCGAGGCTGGAACCCAGCCAAAGGATTCTGGGCACTGAGTGGCGGGACTCGGTGCCAATGAACTATGTGGGCACAATGGGGGGAGGACAAAGGGCGGCAGGCACTAGCTTCATGGGAAAGTATAGGACTGAAGGCTAAGCCAGGAAGCCCAGTATACAGTCTGGTTCCCAGGCAACGGAGCACCAAGATTAGGAGGATACAGCGGGCTTGACCATGCCAAAGTAAGAGTCACTAGGCCCGGTCCACTATTCTGGAAGGGTGTGCCATCAACCCACATCAGGACCTGGAGATGGATCACACAGTGTCTCCTAAAAGGTTTCATCTTGAGGGACTGGAGAGCTGGCTTAGCGGTGAAGGCATTTGCCCACAAAGCCAAGGATCCTGGTTCGATTCTCCAGGACCCACGTTAGCCAGATGCACAAGGGGGCACAAGCATCTGGAATTCATTTGCAGTGGCTGGAGGCCCTGAGGGGCCCATTTTTTTCTCTGTCTCAAATAAATAAAATAAAAATATTTTTAAAAAAATGTTTCATTGTCGCCGGGCATGGTGGTGCACACCTTTAATCCCAGCACTCGGGAGGCAGAGGTAGGAGAATCGCTGTGAGTTCGAGGCCACCCTGAGACTCCGTAGTGAATTCCAGGTCAGCCTGGGCTAGAGTGAGACCCTACCTCGAAAAACCAAAAAAAAAAAAAAAAAAAAAAAAAGTTTCATTGTAAACTTTCCTTGCGAGAATGCTCCTTTTTCATTTTATTTTTCCTTCCATAATCCTAAAAGCAATCCTGCTTAAAGTGCTAAAGTAAATTCAAAGCAATTAGAAAGTCTAGCCACAGTGAGCCCATACGTGTTTGCAGTGATCTTCTGGAAAGGAATTGGAGGATCTTCACCCCCCCACCACCACCCAGCTACTTGCCTCAGAAAGATGTTGTTCCTTCCTTCATAGAAGGGCATAAGTGCGTCATGCACACGCTTACACTCACATGTGTACCCATGCATCCACACAGGCACACCTTAAGATTGAAAGACCGTGCTGTGGGTGACAAGCAACAAGAGGGTACACCTATCTAGTCACCAGTGATGAAATGGGAGCACGTGTGGTAACAAAACAATCGCAAGGTTTCAGGGTTCAGAGCTAGCTTAAAAGAAAAATCAGAGCCAAGCGTGGTGGCGCACACCTTTAATCCCAGCACTCGGGAGGCAGAGGTAGGAGGATCGCTGTGAGTTCGAGGCCACCCTGAGACTACAAAGTGAATTCTAGGTCAGCCTGGGCTAGAGTGAGGCCCTACCTTAGGGGAAAAGAAAGAAAGAAAGAAAGAAAGAAAGAAAGAAAGAAAGAAAGAAAGAAAGAAAGAAAGAAAGAAAGAGGGAGGGAGGGAGGGAGGGAGGGAGGGAGGAAGGAAGGAAGGAAGGAAGGAAGGAAGGAAGGAAGGAAGGAAGGAAGGGAAGGGAAGGAAGGAAAGGAAGGAAGGAAGGGAAGGAAGGAAGGAAGGAAGGAAGGAAGGAAGGAAAGGAAGGAAAGAAAGAAAGGAAGGAGGGAAGGAGGGAAGGAGGGAAGGAAGAAAGGGCAGGAGAGGTGGCTTAGCTTGTAAAACACTTGCCTGAGGACCCATGTTCGGCTCTCCAGATCCCACATAATGTAAGCCAGAAGCACGAGGGGACACAAGCGCCCAAGGTTGCCCAAGGTCGCACATGCACACAAGGTGGTGCATGTGTCTGGAGTTTGATCACAGTGCCTAGAGGCCCTGGCACACCAATTCTCTCTCTCATAAAAAGGGGGGCAGTCTTTTGGGCTTGTCTCAAAAAAAAAATTGATAAACTTTTAAAAAAAAAGAAAGGAAGAAAGAAGAAATGAAAACAAATCAAGTGCTTTAAATGCTCTGCTGGATCTCCAGGGTGGTCTTATGTTTCTAATTAATATTCCTCCTAATTGCTATCAAGATGGTAAAGTGGGCTAAATGCAAAAGTCTCTGCTCACCACAGAACTCTGGTGGGAGAGAAGGAAGGTGCCTCAGGAAGAAGGGTGACGGGCTTCCTCGCAACGCAAAAGAATGGAACAATTAAGAATCTAATTTTGGAAGGTGTCAGCAGCCTAATTACTCACAGGGCTTCTAGCAAATTAAGCAGCAGGTGGATTCGCACATCTAATGAGATCGAGGGTTTGGAGGCAAGGTGTTTTCACTTAGCATTCGAGGAACACATCTCCTCGCTCCATGTAAATGATTTGGGCATCCCCGTGTGGAAGCAATGGTCAGGGGCTCAGAGGGGGGTGAGTGAGGGAGCAGAATCATTTCTCTGCCCCTGGCCTACTGTGTACCTCCTCCTGTTTTTGCCCCCTCTCTCCCTCCCTGCTCCCCGCTCCATCAATACAATTGTCCAGCTTGGAAAACCGGTAATTCAACCGAGAGAATTAAGAAACTACATCCTCCCAAATGGGGTTAAAGAAGGTATAATGGAATTTAGGATGAAAACTTGCTTTAATATCTTCGTCGTCTCTCTCCTCTCTCTCTTATTTATGTATCTGTAATTGTGAAAAGATTCACATTCCTGTTATAAATTTTATGTTGACCAGTTGGGTTCCTTTAAATATAGAATCCCTTAAAGATGAAGACGTGTGATACTTATTTCTGTATTTTTTTTTCCATCCTGCCTAGGATATAATATAACACAGGCTGACTAAGGGTGTTAACTAGAACTTAATGGTTTCAAAGGCATAGTGAAATTGCTGTGTTAGGATCTGATTTCAACTTTGAGAGGACAGAGAGGATTGTCCACTGACCACATGAAGGGAAGATGAGCAGATGGACAGCCAGCATGTCTCACACAATGCACGTGTACAAAGGCGCTCACATGCCCAGGACCCAGGGACTTGACATGCTCTCACAGGCTGTGACCAGCCTGAAGGGTCAAGCCATGCAGTAGGACCTCAACCGAGGCCTGCTCAATCACCTGCCTGCTTTCATCCTAACCACGATTCGAGAGTGAATATTGACGTCTCTTCTTAGATGAAGAAAGTGACCTCTGGAAAGCTGAAGTGGAGTTGGTCAATCTCCCACACCACTATGGTCCTCTCTATTTTAGCCATTCAAAACCCTCCACACTTGACAGAGACCAGCAGACAACACAAAAAGCCACCCAGGGGTGGGTGCTGAGCTCCCCAGCAGCCCGGCTGCGACAAGAGGAAGGAGAAGAAGGGATTTTCCCACGTTCCTTGCATCTCCCTGTAGAAGGACCGTTGCGTTCACAGCCACTTCATCTTGTCACCTACTGTAAAACGGGGCCACTGAGGCGAGGCACCACAGCACGGAAAGTCCCTCGGTCTGTCATAGAATGGGAGTTTCCTCTTGCTGACCTGGCTGGAATGGTGTCCTCCAAAGCCATTCCCCACGGTGGACCACGTCCTCTCCATGGCTCTGCATATGGCCCTTTTCACCTTTTAAGGGCCTTAGTAACCATAATGATCACTTAGGTTGTAATGACTTCCCATTGACTGAATATCTTACTACATGCTGCAACACCAGCTTTCACACGCATTATTTTCATTTGCCACCGAGGCCCCACGTGAAATAGTGCCCAGTTTGACCCCTGCGTCACGGATAGCCACACGGACGCCAGTGGCTGAAAGGACGGTCCAAGCCACTCGTCTTGCTAGACTGAAATTCCACCTCCAGCCTGCTGACCCCCGGGACCCGTGTTGCTCTGGCTGGTTCTGATGGTCTCACATTAATTCTGGAAGCAGAACCGAGGGCCGACTTTCTGGAATTGAACCCCGGGGCCCAGCAAGACAGGTCGCTCAGCAGACATGCAGAAACATATGCTCCGGTTTGCACAATGAGCTCGTAGCCCTGTGTATAGCTGTTTCCCCATTTACAAGATGGATCTCACTGGTGTGACCTCAGTCAGCTCCCCACAATGTTTTGAGGGTGTCACAGTCAGGTTCGCATTGCCGGTAGAAATCACCCAACCAAGAGCAGCTTGTGGGGAAAAAAAAGAGGTTTATTTTGGCTTACAAGCTCGAGGGGAAGCTCCACAATGGCAGGGAAAAACAATGGCATGAGCAGAGGGTGGACATCACCCCCTGGCCCATATCAGATGGACAACAGCAACAGGAGAGTGTGCCAAATACTGGCATGAGGAAACTGGCTATGACACCCATAACCCTGCCCCCAGCAATACACTCCCTACAGGAGGTATTAATTCCCAAATCTCCATCAGGTGGGAACCTAGCATTCAGAATGCTTAAGTTTATGGGGGACACCTGAATCAAACCACCACATTCTGCCCCGGACCCATAAACTGATAAACATACATGATGTAAAATACAATCCATGCATCCAACTTTAAAAGTCCCCATAGTTTTTTATCATTCTCAATGATATTCATTACATCCAAGATCTTTTAACTGAGCCATAATACCAAAATATTCCCCCAAAACCCATAATGGCACTGAATAAATATTGATACTGCAAAGGGTAGCATTGGGCTAGCAAAGAAATATTCAGCCAACACAAGATTTAAAACAACCAGGGCAAACTTCAAACTCTGTAGCTTCAAGTCCAACAACTCTAGCCAGTGACAAATCTCCCAGTCTGATAATTCTAACCAGCAACAAGTCTCTGGAGTTCCAATTCTGCCCCTCCAGCTAGGCTACTCACAGTCCTGGAAAACACCATCTGAGGCCAGAAGCTCTCCTTGGCAGCCATCTCATGGTCCTGGCATCTCCACTGGGTCTCCATTGCAAGCCAGGGTTCATCCTCATGGCCCCATGGGATCTCTATGCAGGCATCCAGCAAACCTGCTTCACATTGCCCATGGCCATTTCCAAAACACAAGACCAGGTTGCAGTCAATGACCCTCTCTTTCCTGCATTTCTTATACTCCATAATACCAGGTAGGGTGCCAATTTTTAAATCCAGGGGGGAATAAAGCAGACTTTGAAGAACAGGACACTCCTTGAGCTCTCAGGCCCCTTCAAAAGAGTCCACATTCTTCCTGTTACCCCAGTGCAGGTCAGTTGGCCCAATCTCAGTGGTTGTAAACTCTCAAACAATTTGAAGGTGAATGGGCAGCAGTTTAGGCCCCAAAGTTTAATTTTTTCTGTGCCATATCCCTCTGCTCACACCAGTTCATTTCTATGCAAAGCAACCCTGCACAACTTCTCAGGACACAGGCATAACTGCAAGTTTTTCACACAACTGCCTCTAGCCCAGTCCAGGCAAAGCTCTTTCTCACCCTCATAAGCCAAACCTCACAGTCCATAGTTCTTACTACATTCAGATCTTTCAGCTCTGACCGGAATAATCCATCAAGCTGTACTTACAGCACTGCAAGGCATCTGTTTGACCAAGGTTTCAAATCCTTCCACATTCCTGTAGAAAATCAGCTCCAAAAAGCCAAAGCCACACAGTCAGGTGTCTAGCAGCAATACCACTCCTCAGTACCACTTTACTGTTGCAGTCAGGTTCACACTACTGGTAGAAATCACCCAATCAAGAGCAGCTTGTGAGGAAAAAAAGAGACTTATTTTGGCTTACAGACTCAAAGGGAAACTCCATGATGGCAGGGGAAAATAATGGCATGAACAGAGGGTGGACATCACCCCCTGGCCAACATAAGGTGGACCATAGCAACAGGAGAGTGTGCCAAACACTGGCAAGGGGACACTGGCTATGACACCCATAAGCCCGCCCCCAACAATACACTGCTTCCAGGAGGCATTAATTCCCAAATCTCCATCAGCTGGAAACCTAGCATTCAGAACACCTGATTTTATGGGGGACACCTGAATCAAACCACCACAGAGGGTGGTGTTGGTTTCTGAATTATAGAGATGAGAAAACAGCCGTTAATTAAGAAAGGCTATTATTCAAGGGCAAAAGGTCAATCAGGTAACAAGCTGGGGAGATGTATAAAATTAAGACACATGCTTTGGTATGAAACTTTTTTGTGCATCTTAAGGCTCAAACAAAGGTGACATCTCAGAAAGAGATACCCCTGGCAGCCTTCAGAAAGGTCACTAATTACCACTTACAGAAGATCCCTGCCCACCCCTGCTGGTTCTCAGACAGAACTTTTAATTTTTAATTTTTATTGACAACTTCCATGATTGTAAACAATATCCCATGATAATTCCCTCCCTCCCCCCTTGACTTTCCCTTTTGAAATTCCACTCTCCATCATATCCCCTCCCTTTCTCAATCTGCCTCTCTTTTATTTTGATGTCAGACAGAACTTTTAACTTGCTGGTGATGGAGTTGGAGGAGAGGAAGGGAAGTGCTATGAAGTTCCCCCTCCAAAGCAGAAGTGATTTCTGTTCAGAAAAAAAAAAAAAAATTATCAAGGTTACTCATGGGAGAGAGAAAAAAAAACTCCACAACACTGATGAGTGGATTTGGGGAGCAATGACATGCCTGAAGCCCCTGGTCGGGGCACCTCACTGTCCGACCCCTCTTGAAATTGCAGACAAGGAAGGAGAGAAAATCCATACTGCAGCTGTCCACGGAATGCTCAGAAGCTCAGTCTCACCAGGAGAGCCTGACAACGGGTGAAGGTGGAGACATCCCGGAAAGACTGTGGTGGCCATCTGCAAGAGGTGACAGGTCACTGCTGCCCCTCAGGCATTGTGGTAAGGAAAGAAAAGCTTGCACCATGCAGTGGGAGCTGGCCAGGGATGGAAAGGGGAGTCGTCCCCGCCCCCCTGCCCCCACTGTCCCAGGTTACCTGACAAGATGCAGAATGTCAAAAGAGAAAACGAAAGGTGTTTGGAGCCACACAAACTGGGATGCCAAGACTACTTCCCCATTCCCTCGATGGCTATGACCCCTTCAGAAACCAACGATGTCCCCCCTTTCAGTTGGATTTAATTTAAATTCAGGTGGAGCAGATGAAAGGCATCTGCATTAGCCAGGTTTTTGTCAGTGGGACAAAACACCTAAGCAAACAATGGACGGGCGGCAGGATTCATTTTGGCTCACAGTTTCAGAAGTTTCACCCATGCTCCCTGGCTTTTCTGTTTCTAGGCCAGTTGATGGTAGACCTCCACAACAGGAGCATGTGATGGAACAAAGCTATTTGCCTCATGGTTGCTGGGCAGGGAAAGAGAGGAAGGGTCTGAGGATGAGAAATAACTATGTCAAGGCTTCCTGTCCCCGACCTATTTGTTCCAAATAGGCCCTGACTCCCAACAGCCCACTCAGAAATGAATGAGTTTAGATACAATCACCTCACAATAGCGAAAAGGAGTAGACGCAAAATCGTTTCCTAATTTTTTTTTTTTTCGTTTCATTTGAGAGTGCAGGCAGAGAGAGAAAGAGGCAGATAGAGAATGGGCGCGCCAGGGCCTCCAGCCACTGCAAACGAACTCCAGACACATGCGCCCCCTTGTGCATCTGGCTAACGTGGGTCGTGGGGAATCGAGCCTCAAACCGGGGTCCTTAGGCTTCACAGGCAAGCGCTTAACCGCTAAGCCATCTCTCCAGCCCCCAAATCACTTCTTAAAGGTAGTCCCCCAGGGACAGAGGCCCAAGGAGATACCAACTCGCTTGCCCTGGAAAGACTGGAACCCTCAACTGATCTAGTCTCCTTTAAGCCGCAACTAAGCAGTGCTTTCTGTTCGAATCAGATTGGGGGTGGTTGCCAGGGAAGTTCTGAAAGTAGCCAGAGCTCAGAGAAAGCCTGGACTACCCTGCTCTCCAGGGCCACAACTCACTGGCAGCAGTTCTCCTCCAAAATCGGCGGGGACTCAGGAGAAAAAGAGGTCTCTCTCCTTCTAGGAGAACGTTGCTGTTTCTATACCAAAAAAAGTCAGGTACAGTCCGAGGTGGGATTCAGACTTGGCATGGTCAGAAACGCCTCCCCCATCCCCTGCCGTACATGGCTCCTCCCTCTACTAACCCTATTTATACCCATCCTAGGGTTTCTTTCCTGCATTATCAGTGACCCCCCAAACCGCCCCCAGCGAGTTCTCATGAATAGGGTCACAGCTATTTCCACAGCCACCTCTCCAGTCCAGATGGAGTCTATACTCCTGCTTCGGTCCCATGGGGGGGGGGGTCACACATCCACCTTGACGCCTCCCCCCCCGCAATCAGCCCCGTGTGGAACTAGCTCCTGTAACATGCCTCCTCCAACTTTCTATGTAATGACAGAGTTGGGACTGTTAGAACCAGAACGTCTCCATTTCTCAACTCTGACGGCCCATCTCATTGTAACTCTCAGTTTCCCAAGAGTGACCCAAACCACCCCTCCCAATTACCGCTTTCCTGTCACGACCCATGCCGCCTGTCCTACTGTGACTTCCCTCACGTGATCCATACCCTGAGGCAAGGTGGACCATCCTGCAACCAGAGTATTCAAATGACCCCAGCACCCCATAAGTATTCCCTACTCTGTAAGGGAAGTGGCTCCCCACATGTCTGTTCAGAGCCCTTCTCAGACTTTCCCAAATAAAGCCAATCTCTGCTGTTGAACCCAAACTTCTCTCTCATTTATTTTATTTTTTATTTTTTGAGGTAGGCTCTCACTGTAGCTCAGGCTGACCTGGAATTCACTATGTAGTCTCAGGGTGGCCTCAAACTCATGGCGATCCTCCTACCTCTGCCTTCCAAGTGCTGTGATTAAAGGCGTGCACCACCACGCCTGGCTTCTTATCTCATTTCTTTTCCTTTCCTTTCTTTCTTTCTTTCCTTTTTTTTTTTTTTTTTTTTTTTTTTTTTGGTTTTTTAAGGTAGGGTCTCATTCTGGCCCAGGCTGACCTGGAATTCACTATGTAGTCTCAGGGTGGCCTTGAACTCACGACAATCCTCCTACCTCTGCCTCCCGAGTGCTGGGATTAAAGGCGTGAGCCACCATGCCCAGCTTCCTCTCATTTTTTTTTTCCTGCTTTTTCTAACACTTTCTACCTCTTCAAGTTTTTCCAGGCTTAGCATGCCTGGGGCTGAGGGCTGGGGGGGGAGGGGGAACCAGTCCCTCCTGAGTCAGCCTTTGAGCTCAACAATCAATTGAGTCTCTCCCTTCCATACCCAAGTCTGACCAGGAGGCTCATCCTGACTGGATGTTGTGTGCATATAAAGGAGTCTGACGATGTGTATGTATCTCTTGGCTCCTCTTCACCGTCTGGATTCCTTCAGACACATACGTGTGACTCTCTCTCCCCTTTCACAGCCAGGCTGGGATGGGAGAGGACTTCCTTGTTTCTGAGTGGTTTCTTGCCTTGCTACATGTGTGATCTCTCTTTAAGCTATAAGTCCTTTGCTATCTCTTACTCCTCTCTGACCCCATACATGAGAGGCAACTTTTGGCTTGGGCTGTCCTGATTTGTTTGGAAAAGGGTGAGCCCCTTCTCCAGGGGCCTCATCCCCACAGATGTGAGGGAGACTTTCTCCATCTCCTCTCCCCCTTCTCAGCACAAGGGGGAAGGGGGAGAACATCTTTTGACTTGGGCTTACCGGCTAATCTTCCCCTTGGATCCAAACTGTCCCTAAAATAAATCTCATAATTCGTAATGTAGCCCTCTCTGAGTCCACGTTTTCATTTCATTGTTAGCTTGGACAAGGATCCCAAATTGTTGGGGTGGGGAGGGCAGGGTGGATCCATAGGCCTGGGCTCTCCTACATCTTTATGGAATTTCATCCCTAACCTTGGACCCCAAATTCTGCATTAATAGCATCACCAGCTGGGGACCAAGTCTTCAACAGAGGAGCTTTTATGTTTGTTTGTTTCAGTGGGGCTGGGGCACTTCATATCGAAGCCATAACCACATCTTACTTTGGGGACTTGAAGATCACAGATGATCATGTGTGTAAAATTTCTAGTATGCAGAAAGTCTTCAAGATTTTGAGTTCCTGTCCCTAGGAAGATATTTCCTTACACTAACCTGGGTGACAGAGTGCTGTCAACCAGACTTAACTAGGCCTGGGGAGTTGGCTCAGGGGTTAAAGGCACTTGCTTACAGAGCCTTCCAGTACCCATGTCAAGCCTCATGCACAAAGTGGCACGTGCTCTGGAGTTCTTTGCAATGGCAGGAGGCACTGGAATGCCCACACCTTCTCTCTCTCTCTCTCTCTATCTCTCTCTCTGTGTAATAAACAAACATTTTAATAAAAGAGACTCATTTGGTCCCCATATGTTCTTCCTGAGCTTCTAATAATGTGGAATTCTCTGGCCATTCGCTTCCTGGGATTGCAATTTGAGCACAGCCCTGTGCTAATTGGGCCTTTAGACTGCGCACGCTCCCTGGGAGGAAATTTGGGAGGTGTGTGTGTGTGGAGAGATGTAAGACTTCAGACCAAGGTAGGGATGTCAGGCACACAGTGTTCTCTGTGCTTCCAAATACTTAACAACTTAAATGCCCCAGAGCCTCTTCCTGGAGTTCAATAAACACCAATAGCAGATACCCTAGATTCATCAGGCACCCCAATATTGGCTTCTACTGAGGTTCTGAGAAGTAGAGTATGTCTGGAACCCATCAAAGACCTTAATAGGCTCAGTTCTGGATCTTTCTATGTCTACA
Organism: Jaculus jaculus; assembly: GCF_020740685.1. NCBI lineage: Eukaryota > Metazoa > Chordata > Mammalia > Rodentia > Dipodidae > Jaculus > Jaculus jaculus. Next base: position 9,473,398 of record NC_059122.1, on the reverse strand, counting down.
CTTCTCCTGAGCCCAGTTTCCTGAGCTCAAAAACTAAAGCATTCTTGAAGCTCAGCGGAGTCCCCCAGGCCTCCCCTCTGAAGACTGCATTCTGGCTCCCAATCACAGTCCTTGCCACTTTAGCAGTGAGGTGAACACAGGCGAGTCGCTTAAGTTCCCTTCTCCAAGTACAGATGCTGGTGTCTCAGAGCGGACAAGAGCATGCTGAGAAGAATGGTTAGAGGCAACTCGAACAAGTGGTCGCTAGAACCTCTGCTTTCTTTCATGGTCTTCACACCCTGAGCATATTCCCGAAGCAGGCAAAGGATACGGCAAAAACAACGTGCAATCATGATTTCTCCTTATGCTCCATAGGAAACAACCTCCCAACAGAACAACGACGCAGATCCAGTGAACAGGAATGACTGAGCTTCCTTTTTTTAAATTTATTTTTTTTTCTGTTTTCTTTTGTATATATCAACTTCCATGATTGTAAACAATATCCCACGGTAATTCCCTCCCTCCCCCCACTTTCCCCTTTGAACCTCCACTCTCCATCATATCCCCTCCCCCTCTCAATCAGTCTCTCTTTTATTTTGATGTCATCATCTTTTCCTCCTCTTATGATGGTCTTGTGTAGGTAGTGTCAGGCACTGTGAGGTCGTGGATATCCAGGCCATTTTGTGTCTGGGGGGAGCATGTTATAAGGAGTCCTACCCTTCCTTTGGCTCTTACATTCTTTCTGCCACCTCTTCCACAATGGAGACTCTAAGCCTTGGAAGGTGTGATGTCCCTCAACTGATGAGTGGATAATGAAGATATGGCATATTTACACGATGGAGTTCTACTCAGCAGTAAAGAAAAATGAAGTTATGAAATTTGCAGGAGAATGGATGGATCTGAAAAGGATTATACTAAGTGAGGTAACCCAGGCCCAGAAAGCCAAACGTCATATGTTCTCTCTCATATGTGGATCCTAATTACAAATGAGAGGACTTCTATATGAGTAGGAATAAAACTCATTAGCAGAGGCTAGTAAGCTAGAAAGGAGATATGAAGGGAATAGAAAGGGAGGTAGGGGGACTTAATAGGATGGTATTGTATATATGTAAATAGAAGAATAGATTCATGGGGGTGAAAAGTCCTAAGTGAGGTCAGGAGAAGAGATTGAGTAAAGGAAAGATGGAGGGAGGGCTAATCAAAAGCTTCTTTTCTTTTGACACAGACATGTGAAACCCCTTGCCATGGCACATTCTAGTACAGGGTAAGATCTTGTGCCCAAAATGGCTCTCATGACTCATCAAGCAATCATCCTTTGACCTCTCGCCCCCAACAGAATACACTCATCCCTGAAATTCTCCTTACCCTGTTTATTTGAACAGGAAAGTTTTGTGAGAAACGCTAATGACAAGCATGAATTTTGAAGCAGACGCTCATTTCTATCAGGGGAAGGAAAACATTAAGATGTCAGACTTAGGGCTGTTAAATGAGCACTGTAGCCCAGCCACAGGGAACTGGGGACTGAAGGCTCAGAGAAGTAATTGCCACAAATAAGACACAACTGGACATTGATTTATGCAGCCCGTTTGCTTGACTTCCACTTTGAGCTGTTCTGTTAGCTATTTCTCTTTGTTGTTCCTCCTTGGGAACATGACCCCAGCTTATTTAGATGGAAATATGTCACCCGTTACCTCATTAATTTCTGAGACTTCATATTATCTCTTATACCACCCCCCCTCCCCTGCTTTCTTCCCCCTCCAAGTCCAAAGTATTGGTGGGGCTGAGACAAATGATATCCCATTTCTCCATAATGTGCCCGGACCTGCACGTGTCACTGGAAACCCTGACTGTCATAACTCACCCAAGGAAGGCTGGAAGGTACCCTGGGAAGATCTAGTTACGGAGAGATGTTCAGATGGCAAAAGTGTCTCATCCACTCCCTAGGGGTAGTGTCTAAGCAGCATGGCAAATTGGGATTCTGTTTGAGTGGAAAATAATGGTGATAATACCATTAAAGTGCTTACTAAACTCTACATATGCATAGCGTCTCTTTCATCTTTACAAAAACCCTAAAAATGGGGCTGGAGAGATGTGAAGCCTGAGGACCCAGGTTCAATTCTCTAGGCCACACATAAGCCAGATGCACATGGTGGCGCATGCATCTGGAGTTCATTTGTACTGGCTAGAGGCCCTGGAATGCCCATTCTCTCTCTCTCTGTTTCTCTCCCCCACCTCCTCTCTGTTTCTAATAAATAAATAAAAACAAATCTTTTTTAAAAAGCCTAAATGGCAGACTTATAGAGGATATGTGATGTTCCTGAGATCACACAGTTGGTAATTGATAGCCATGAGATTTGGATCTCATAACCCATGTTCTTTTGCCGCCAAACCTCAATTTTATGTAATTTATCCCAAAACATACCACTGATCCAGGTCCATTCCTGGTTCAGTTCTGAATGTCACAAAGGCATGCACTGCTTGTACTTCCAGGAGAAGCCTGTAAGGAAGTATGTAAGGGCCACGAATAAGAGACCGGGGCATGGAGGAGTTAATCCACTTGTCAGAGCATACCCAGACCTGAAGAGTGAAGAAAAGTCTTGTCGTGGATTTTTCTGGGTATGACATGCATGTTTTGTTCACAAGACTCATTGCCTTTCCACTGAGGTCCAGACTGATGGTGGAGAAAAGTGGCAGGAGAGAAGAGAGAAGCTAATATGAGGTATACGGGTCAACTGTATAATGAGAGCCAGGGGAAGAACCCAGAAAGAGAGTGCTAACACTCTCTGGATCTTGACAATTCCAGCAAAAATTCCAGAGAGATAAGGATGATGGCCCGTCCTTCACACAGTGTGCACCTATCAGGGTACAGAGCACCTGTCTCAACCCCACCCCAATGCTTTGGACTTGGAGGGGGCAGAAAGCAGGGGAGGGTGGGGTGTAAGAGATAATATGAAGTCTCAGAAATGAAAGAGGTAATGGTTGAACATATTTCCATCTAAATAAGCTGGAGTCATGTTCCCAAAAAGGAACAACAAAGAGAAATAGCTATCAGAACAGCTCAAAGTGGAAGTCAAAACAGAGAGAGAGACAGGGCCCACCTGTGCGCTCTGGACAGCAGGAGTCACAGCAAGCTTCCTAGGCACCTGGCTGCAGGAGGGAGGAGGGGCTGATAAATAGCATCTTGAGAGCGTCTAGAGTAAGCTACAAAGAGCTTTCTGGGGCTGGAGAGATGGCTTGGCAGTCAAGCGCTTGCCTGTGAAGCCTAAGGACCCCTGTTCGAGGCTCGATTCCCCAGGACCCACATAAGCCAGATGCACAAGTTGGCACATGCATCTGGAGTTCGTTTGCAGTGGCTGGAGGCCCTGGCATTTCCATTCTCTCTCTCTCTTTCTCTCTCTCTTTCTCTGTCTGTCACTCAAATAAATAAATAAAAAATAAACAGATTAAAAAAAGAGAGAGAGAGAGCTTTCTGTGCTCCACCTCCAAGCAGACAGGGTTTTGCTAGATTCTTTCACTCTTTTTTTTTAAACTTTGCTTTTGTTCATTTTTTATTTATTTATTTGAGAGCAACAGACAGAGAGAGAAAGAGGCAGATGTAAGAGGCAGATGTGTGAGACAGAGAGAGAGAGAGAGAATGGGCATGCCAGGGCCTCCAGGCCCTGAAAACGATTTCCAGATGCGTGTGCCCCATTGTGCATCTGGCTAACGTGGGTCCTGGGGAATCGAGCCTTGAACCGGGGTCCTTAGGCTTCACAGAAAGCGCTTAACCGCTAAGCCATCTCTCCAGCCTGAGTCCTTCACTCTTGACCTTACATATATCACAACGACATATGGAAACAACTCGGTGACCTGCAGATCCACTAGACAAGAGGAACATCACAGAGGCAGAAGCGATTAGAGATGCTTCACAGGGCCCCTGAGAAGTATAGAGTACGTCATAAAATACTGACAATTAGCAACTGTTCCAGTAACCTAAGATTTGAGCCACATCCTTGGTTTTAATGATCTGCTCCAGAGTCATTGCTCTCAAAAGGAGGACATGAGTTGTTTTCAGGGCAAGGACAGGTTCAAGAGGGAGGGTGCACACCTGGAGACAGGAGAGTGTGGAGGGGTGCAGACAGGGGAGACACAGACAGGAGTCAGATTCCTGGGGACCACATGAGCTTGGAAGGGAGTTTAGACAGTCTTCTAAGTGTGGAGGGAAGTCACCAGAAGCTACTGAGCAAAGAAGTGACAGGAACAGACACGGAAGCAAAGAAAATGGAAAGGATAATAGAGTCTGGACAGGAGTATGGTCTCTATGGTAGAGTGGATGTTAGAGATGAGACAGTGGCAAGAATCCATAAAGAGGGTCTGCAGATTCTGGTGTACCGGGGGGGTGTCTAGATAAAGTTCTCTTTGTATAGGAACTCAGAAATAAGTTTTGAACAAGTTACTGTAAGATTCCTGGGAGTCATACATGTGGAAATGGGCAGATGACAGCTGAAACTCAAGCCCCAAGACTGGAGGAATTGTTGGGACTGGAGAGAGCTAACACGTTTCTGCATATGCAAAGCTGCCTCACCCAGGCCACCGCGGGTGTCTCTCTCATCACCCCTGCGGTGGCGAGTTTAAAATGCCACAAGGAAACTGATGCTCAGAGGAGGTGGCAGCAGGGTCTTATGCCAAACCACACGAGGATCGGGAAATGATGCCTGAAGCGGAACCAACCGTGCCCAGTTCACTGCCATATGCTTCCAAGCGACCCCAAACAATTTCAACGTGGGTGACTTTGGTGGTGACTATGAAATTCTGTGTTCTGAGAGACACGCACAGAATTGACGTGCACAAAGTGGTCCCTCCCTGCTATGTTTGTAAGTCCTATGTCTGTTTGTCACGGTGTTCCTATGAATTCTCTCGCTGTCCAACAGTCGCCTGAGAGGGAGAGTGCCACCTGCTGTGAGAGCTTGATTTGGGTCACCAGCCAGGCCACTTTCAGAGCTGTGTCTGTGGGAGAGAGCATGTCTTGCAGACAACTGAGGAGCTTCAAGGCTTTAGTTCCAGTGAGTTTAGGCCACCAGGAACACAGAAGACACCTTTTGCCTACGAGCCCTATTCTAGATGGAGGAGGCGACCCTTCTGGTAAGGACTGCGACATATTTTCCAGCAGATTCTACCATGCCTTCATGGCTCACATAAATGGCTTATGTGGCTTTATAGTTTGGTGGCTGTCGAGCCCTCTGGGTCATTGCTCAGCTCTCAAGTGTCTGCTGGTTTGCTTGTCTCATAATAGTTCCTCCCATTAGATGCTCATTGAAGGAATAGAAAGGAACTCAGGGCTAAGCAGGTGCCACAGACCCAAGCGAGCATGCTCAGTGCAGACGGTGCCCGGGCATGCCTGGCCCACGTGCCTCTTTGAGAAACTCACTTGTCTCCCAGGAAACGGATCCAACCCTGGACCTATGATACGTTCTGGGAATTGTACCCATTACAAATCCCTTTTAAGGAGCAACCTATGAGAAGGTGCCACCAGAGAATGCAAAATTCAGAAAGGATACAATTAATAGTCGGCTCATATTTTCCTAGGACCCATGTCCTGGTTGGTGAATGTATTAACCTGATAGTGGTCCCAACTGTGCATTTCCTGTGAAGTTTTAGACTCGGCAATTGGCTAGGAGAAAAGTGCCGTCAGGTACCACACTGACACTGTACAAGGGAGCTTTCTTTTTTTTTTTTTTAATTTTATTTTTGTTTATTTTTATTTATTTGACAGCAACAGGCAGAGAGAGATAGAGAGAATGGGCACACCAGGGCCTCTAGCCACTGCAAATGAACTCCAGACACATGCACCACCTTGTGCATCTGGCTAACGTGGGTCCTGGGGAGTCGAGCCTCGAACCGGGGTCCTTAGGCTTCACAGGCAAGCGCTTAACCTCTGAGCCATCTCTCCAGCCCTACATGGGAGCTTTCTGCATAGTATCTTCCGCAGTCCTGAAGACCACGCTGCTGGGGAAGTCCTAGTGCCCCTTTGAACCAAACGTAAAAAACCGAAAACGGTGGTTTTCAGAAGTAAAGTAAACTTATCCGAGGCCGTAGGATAGCACAGGAGACTTAACAACCCAAGTTTTTCCTCTTCGCTTTCAGTTAACCCTTTCCTGAACACACACACACACACACACACACACACACACACACGTGCACGCACGCACACACATACCCCTAGGGTGCTTTACAGCAATCGCTCCAGGGGTTCCCCGTATTTTCCTCAGAGCCAAAGAATTGATGGGTATCTGTGAGAGACTTAGAAATCTCTGACCACTCTCCTAGATAATTCAATTTTTTATTCCATTTTTTTTAAACACGATAGACTAATAACGAGAGTGTTGGCCATGTCCTGGAGGGGTAGAACCCACTGGGTCTTTCCAGCCAGCAGATAACATATTTAAATGCAGTCCATCAGTGGTAATCTGCTGTTGCCCCCCCCCCCCAAATCCTGGGAGAACTGCTTTATTGAACACTGTAATTGCCTGGATGCTGTTATTCATTTCTGTAGCTGTTGCTATTAATTAAATATTTTTGTCGGAAGCTCCCCGTGACATTTCTTGCTGCGTTCTTGAATATCTGATAAGATACCCAAGTCAGTAGTGCGCTGGTGCCTCTGCATCTGGCTGATAGCCTTGTCCTAATTTCTAACCCTCAAAACACTGAGGAAAATGCCATAGTTTTAGTGGAATGAGGACTTGCATTGTCACAGGATTTGGGGGCACAGGGAGTGTAAGAGTCTCAGTGACATAGATCCAAATGTCACGTTTTCGAGCTCATTGTGCCGGCTGAAGCTGGAAATTGGACTAGACCTTTACTTCCGGGCTGTGGTGGTTTGATTCAAGTGTCCCCCATAAACTTAGGTGGTCTGAATGCTAGGTTCCCCAGCTGATGGCAATTGGGAATTAGCGCCTCCTGAGGGAGTGTATTGTTTGGAGTGGGCTTATGGGTGTCACAGCCAGTTTCCCCGTGCCAGTGTTTGGCACACTCTCCTGTTGCTGTTGTCCACCTGATGTGGGCCAGGGGGTGATGTCCACCCTCTGCTCATGCCATCGTTTTCCCCTGCCATCGTGGAACTTCCCCCTCGAGTCTGTAAGCCAAAATAGACCCCCTTTTTCCAGACGCTGCTCTTGGTCGGGTGATTTCTGCCAGCAATGCAAACCTGACCGCAACACAGGCTTGCCCCATTCTGTAGGTCACAGAAAGTCAAGGATTATTCCAGTGCTGCCGGAAAGCAGTATGAAGACATTCTCCCATTTTCACAAGGCCTATGCAGTGCCTACTAAGTGTCAGAAACACAGAATTTTTTTCATAATTTAATTAATTACAGAGGGAGAGAGAGAGAGAATGGTCACCCCAGGGCCTCCAGCCACTGCAAAGGAACTCCAGACGCATGCACCCCCTTGTGCATCTGGCTTATGTGGGTCCTGGGGAATTGAACCTGGGTCCTTAGGCTTTGCAGGCAAGCACCTTAACTGCTAAGCCACCTCTCCAGCCTGAATTTTAATAATAAAAATAAGATAAGCTGGGCATGGTGGCACACACCTTTAAGCCCAGCCAGCACTCTGGAGGCAGTGGTAGGAAGATGGTTGTGAGTTCGAGGCCACCCTGAGACTACATGGTTAATTCCAGGTCAGCCTGGGCTAGAGCGAGACCTTATTTTTAAAAAACAAAAATAACAACAATAACAAGATAAAATAAAATAAAAATAAGTCTCTGCCCTAAGACACACACACACGCATGCACGCACGCACACACGCACACAATAAACAGGCAAAATTAAATGGAGGAAGGCACGCTAAGGTTCCAAGTATGAGGTTAGTTATACCTGAGGCTGAAAGGCTTCTGAACCTCAGCCTGTGATCCGTCAGCCAAAGACCCGGGGCGAGGGATCCCAGTGGATGTAGAGTGAGTGTCCCCTGCCTACGGGCTCAGTGTGGAGATAAGAGAAGAGAGCAGGAGCAGTCAATAACCATACCAACCTGAATGCCCCAATCTTGGAAGCTAAACAGGGTAGGACCTGGTTGGAAGAGCTGAGGGAGTGAACATTCCTGCGGCCTCTCGCTGATCTGAAGGACATGTGCTTGGGTCTTTATTTCTTTTAATTTATTTATTTGATAGAGAGATAGGCACAGAGAGAGAGAGATTGAGAATGGGCTCTCCAGGGCCTCCAGTCACTGCAACCAAACTCCAGATGCATGTGCCCCCTTGAGTAAGCCCCCAGATGGGTGGGTCTTGGGGAATCAAACCTAGGTCCTTTGGCTTTGCAAGCAAGCGCCTTAACCTCTAAGCCATCTTGCCAGCCCTGGGGTCTTTATTGTTAACTTGAACCAGAAAGCGATCGGGTCTGAAGACCCTATGGTAAAGCGCAGGTCAGCAAAGGAAGAGGGGTGACATTTGTCCCCACCTGCAATGTTTTGAGCTGGAATCCACAAGGGCAGAGAGGGGAGGGCAGAACTGAAGTTGTCGTTCCCACGAGAGACGGTGAGAGCCAGGTCACAGGGTAAACTGCCACTGGGTCCACACGCACGCGGCACAAAAGTCTCACACCGAAAGCCTTGACCAGTGAGAGGAGCCAGGTCAGACCAGATCAGTGAAGACAGCTCGTGTTTATTGGCACAGCTCTTGGGCGAGGTTCGCTGGTCCCAGGATGTGAGACCAGGGAAGTCGCATCCAGGACCTAAGTTGTGACGGGGGGCAGTGGTGGGGGGGTGGATGACGTGTTAGCCACAAACCTGGGGCAGGCTGAGGAGAGTAACTGTTTCAAGGATGGGGGAAAACAGAGGTCTCCTTATAAGGTTCCAACTAGGGAGGGGGGCAGCCGTTAGCCAGCAGGGCAGTCTTGAAACTGCTGGTCCCCCAATCATGCTCAGGAATGTGGGGGCCAGGGTTATTGGAGGGCATGGCCGTCATGTGAGGTCCTTTGTTCTGAGCACACGGTACCACCTAACAGTCCCACCTTTTTGTGTATATGGGCGCCCCCTCAAGTCCTGGCTACTTCAAGCTGCTTGGGGATGAAGTTGGGGGTGGGGGGGAGTCGGAAGTTGGTGGGTGTGTGTTCAAGGGAACATATGAGTGTGATAGCACCTGGTTGACCGCCACCCTGGAAATTTTCCAGATGGGCTCCTGGAGGAAGCAGAGGAGGCAAGCGGATATTAGAAGAAGAAGAAAAAACAAATCATTATTAATGGACTCATAAGCGGGGCAAGCCAGGGTAGAGGTGTGGATTGCCACCAGCTCGGGGAGGATGCCTGGTTACCAAAGTGACATTTGGAGTCTTCTAACCAAGGTCTGGAGTGTTTGGATTTGGGTCTCCCTCAGGTCCGGATTCGTTTATATAGCAGCAGCATTCTTTCCTGAGAAAGAGACATGTTTGGAACCTGTGGTGGTTATGAATAGATGGCCCCCAATATATGCAGTTTTTTATTGGTTTGTAGTTTGCATCTGCAGCCACCTGGCTGGAGGCGGTGTCACTGGGTGGATCTTAAGGCGGCGTGGTGGTGGGTTTCAGATTTCAATCTAAAGATATGCAAAGTGGGCCTAGCTGGAGTTCCTGAAGTGTGCTGTGTTCTGTGGCCTTTGGCTTTTGGGCTTGTGCTTCTCTCTCTCTCTCTTTCTTTCTCTCTCTCTTGCTCTCTCAATCTCTACTTGGACCTGTGAAGGTAAACCAGCTTCTTCTGCCATTTATGGAACCTCCCCAGGATCTGTAGGCTTCACTAAATATCCCTTCCTCCATCACTGTGCCTGGTCTGGAAGTTCATCTCAGCGAACCTGAAGCTGTCCGCTACAGAACCCGACCCAGTATTTCCTGGACTGGCAGTTTTGGTGACTGGGGAGCAAGCAAGTCTGTGTGGACACTGACCTTCTCGGGATGGATACCATGGGGCCGGTGACGAGAGGGCCTGGAGAGTTTCTGATAGTATGCAGAGCAAGGCAGGGGGGAAGAGGAAAGGAGTGAAGCAGATGGCGGAAGGGCTGGCTTATGATGAGCGCAGCCAGGGACACTCAGGGAGAGGGGAGCAACTCTGGAGTGTCGCACTTCTTGGAGGAAGGGGCTTTGACCTCGAAAAGTGTGGACGTGGTTTAGGTGGGCAGCCTTGTGCTACATGGACTCTGTGGTGGTTGGAATGATGAGGAAAGGATAGACGGGGGCCGGAGAGATGGCTGCGTGGTCAAGGCGTTTGCTTGCAAAGCCAAAGGACCCAGGTTCAGTTCCCCGGGACCCACGTAAGCCAGATGCGCAAGGTGGCGCGTGCGTCTAGAGTTCATTTGCAGCGACTGAAGGCCCTGGTGGACCGATTCTCTACCTCCTTCTCTCTCTCTCAAATAAATAAGTAAATAAAAGTTAAAACAAGATTAGATGGGGTGGGAGGGATTGCTCAGCAGTGAAGACACTTGCCTGTGAAGCTTAAGGACCCAGGTCCCACGTAAACCAGATGCGCGTGGCGGCACATGCATCTAGAGTTCGTTTGCAGTGGCTGGAGGCTCTTATGTGCATATTATCACTCTCTCTCTGTCTAATAAATAAATAAACAAATAAATAAATATCTTTTTTTTTAAAAAAAGGATTAGATGGGCCTACTATACAGGGAGAGAATGTGAGCAGTGCTTCTTGGGACTCAGCTGTGGGGGGTCAGAACAAAGGACCCCGAGAGGTCAGGAGGTCAGGGCCTGGGCCTGCCTTTCCTGAGGGATGTGTTTCCTGAGCCTCAAGTTTCCCCAGCTGTAAATGAATGGCAAGAGGGTCACTTCTGTGCTCTCCTGGGTCTGTGATCTCAGGAGCCGAGGCTTTCCAATGGCAGCCAGGCCCCAAGCCTAGCAAGGGTTACAGATGCGCTTAGGACCAAAGTTTCAGAGCAGAGCAAAAAGTGAAGGTTCTCATGGCAACCAGAATCTGCAGCCACTGCGCCTTGCCAAAGGCCTTCTCCCGACAGGTTTATGAATAATCCCGAAGCCATCCTGTTGTGAGGAATTGTCAGGGACTCTTTTGGGGGGAAGGTAGGGGTGGAGCACAAAGGCAAGACTAGCCAACCATTTTAATGAGATTTTTTTTTTTTTTTTTAATCAGTGCAACAATTTTTTGGCAACACTGTCGATGAAGGTGCCCAAATTTGAAAAAAAAAAAAAAAAAAGCATTTATATTTAATGAGGTACTCTATTTATTATTTATGTAATAATAAATGCCAGTTGGTGATTAATAAAATATTGCTCAGTCATTAATCCTCAATAAATATGGTTAGAGTAATTAGTATTAAAGTGACACAGAATGCTTCATAATGAGAAGGTAATTGTGACAATGTTAATGGATTATTCAAACAAACCTGAACTTGGAGGGAATCAAGATCCTGACCCTCCCGGGGAAAGAGACGAAAGTGACCTTGAAGACCCTGAAAGTTGAAAACCTGGAAAATGAGGCCAACAGGAATCCTTAAACGGCTGTTGAGACTCTCAAGTGTTTCAGAGAAAGAAAGTGACAAGAGTGTCCTTGACCAAACACCAGGCGGAAGGGGAGGGTCTTACAGACACGCAGTGGCAAGGTCAAGGGCTCCTCCACCCCTTCAGGTCAAGGTCAAGGGCTCCTCCACCCCTTCACCCCTTCGCACCTCCATTTGAAACACAAGCATAACCTTGCTTTCCACGCAGTGTCCTGGGAAAGATTATGAATGGATTCAGGAGCTGGGCATGGTGGCGCACACCTTTAAACCCAGCACTCGGGAGGTAGAGATAGGAGGATCGCTGTGAGTTCAAGGCCACCCTGAGACTCCATAGTGAATTCCAGGTAAGCCTGGGTCAGAATGAGACCTTACCTCAAAAAAAACAAAAATAAAATAAATAAATAAATGGATTAGGAATTTTTGCAAAATGCCACAGGACAGGCAAATATTCCATCAGTGACAGTTCTAGCTGAATTCCATGAGGAAGGGGTGTCCCTCGAGTGTAGCAAGGGAACGGTACACCCCCATTCCCTAAGGAGCCCACGTAGTGATCCCCTCTGCTTTGCGAAGCTGCCTGCCTGGATGTCAAGGGCCTGACAGCTTCGTGTGTCGGTGGTGATGGTGATAACAAGGAAAGGTGTAAATGTGAGTGGGCAGGAAGGCTGTTTGCCATTCCCAGCTCTGTGTAGACCCCAGAAAGTCCTTCAGTTTCCTGTGATGCCATCTTGCCACTTGTTCTGGGGACTGGAGAATCAAACCTGGGTCCTTTGGCTTTGCAGGCAAACGCCTTTACCACTAAGCCATCCCTCCAGCCCCTCAGCATTTTTTTTCTTTTCTACTTCCTTCGAAGAAATTTCTTCAAAGCAAATACTAGGTGGTGGAAAGTTGGGGTGCTGAGGCTAAAGCACAAGAGGACAGGCCAGTGCAGCTCACGTGAGAGGCTGTACCATGGGGCTCAGTGAACCGCGGGGAAAGCCAGCCTTGGGGATGAGGCCAGGGAAGAACTTTTTGGCTGGGAGAGCATGGACTGACTCTAAACTACCGCCCACCGCCATCGAGAAGTTCACGGGTCTCCCCGTTCAGGCCAACAGCTGCGAGTGCATTCTGGGAATCAGGTGTTGTGACGCTGGATGTGGGGATACAGAGCTATGATGTTGGGAAACCATCTCTTCAACCTTCCAAAGAAGAAAGGAGGGAAGAAACAGAAAACCCTTTCGTAAGCCCATAGCATAATACAGAGGAATGTAGGACAAGGCGAGCCCAGAAGATAGGACAGGCTGGGTCCAACCCTCGATTCTGCCACTTCCTAGCCCCGTGTGACCCTTCACAGCCCGAGTAATCACGGTCCCTTCCTCACTGGGTGCTTGTGCATTTCAAATGGGTTCACGTGTCTAAATCACTTGCAACGGTGCCTGGAATATACTAAAAGCCCAATAACTGGTAGGAAATATTATTATTAACACTCTACTCGCTTGACCCAAACCTGTCAGTTCTGATCCGTCACAGGAAATGCACTGGGATGAAACAGGGGAACGCTCTCAACCAGATGCCAAACAAGACATGGTCAAGAGCCCAGAGTTCCGAGGCAGGCGGGGACCCAGCACTGAGGGCTTTTCTCTGCACCCCCCCCCCCACTGCTCACCTGCTGGTACCACCGTCCACTCCTGGTAAAGACCAGCAATGCCAGTGGCTGACCTCCGCAGCGAGGGTGACAGCTGGGGGTGGGGGGGGGTGGAGCTGGACCTAGGGTTCTGTTCTGATTGTTTGCAATTTCTGTTTCATCTGCAAGGTTTCGTACAGCTATCTCTGTGGATTTGAGGCTGCAAACTGGCCTTTTAGAAAACACTATTTTTCTATGCTTTATGTTTTGAGTTGAGGAAAATGGGGCGGGGGGACAGAAGTGTGTTCATGTGCCTAGGTTTCCACAGCATAATACCAGAGCTTGAGAGGCCCGAGTCTAGAAGGTGGTGGGTGAAGCAAGGAGCCTAGAAGCCAGACAGCTCCATTTCCACTAGGGGCTGTGTTGACCATTTTCCTGCCCTAGCGAGAGGTCTGTCTTGTCAGTGAGTCCTCAAGTGGCCTTCCTTCCATGGACAGAGAGAGAGAGAAGAGAGAACACACCAGTTCTAAATGACAGGGCCAGGATTCCACCCTATGACCTCATTTAATCTTTTTATTTATTTATTTTTATTTATTTGCAGAGAAAGAGGGGGAGAGAGAGAAAGAGAGAGAGAGAGAGAAAATGGGCACACCATGGCCTCCAGTCACTGCAAACAAATTCCGAACGCATGAGCCCCCTTGTGCAGCTGGCTAATGTGGGTCCTCGGGAATCGAACCTGGGTCCTTTGGCTTTGCGGGCAAGTGCCTTAATCACTAAGCCATCCCTCCAGCCCTCATTTAATCTTAATTACCTCTTAAAAATTGTCATTCTGAAGCCGGGAGTGGTGGCGCACGCCTTTAATCCCAGCACTCGGGAGGCAGAGGTAGGAGGATCGCTGTGAGTTCAAGGCCACCCTGAGACTCCATAGTGAATTCCAGGTCAGCCTGGGCTAGAGTGAGACCCTACCTCAAAAAACCAAAAAAAAAAAAAAAAAAAAATTGTCATTCTGGGGGCTGGAGAGATGGCTAAGCGGTTAAGGTGTTTGCCTGCAAAGCCAAAGGACCTCAGTTCAATTCCCCAGGACCCATGTAAGCCAGATTCACAAGGTGGCGCATGCGTCTGGAGTTTGCAATGGCTAGAGGCCCTGGCGCACCCATTCTCTCTCTCTCTCTCTCTCTCCTCTCTCTCTCACTGCTTCTTTCTCTCACTTTCTCTAGATAAATAAATAATTTTAAAATATTCATTCTGTCATGTTCAAATGTCATCATGTTGGGGGCTTAATATTTTGTCAAAGGAATTTGAGGGGTTGTCACAATTCAGTTCATAGGCTAACTATGAAGAGAAACTGACTTCACCAAGTTGGACACAATGAACTTCTGGTAAGCCCAGGCCAGAATCTAGACTTCATGGCATGCATTATCAGCTCATTTCGTGGGCATTTTTTGGCTTCTGGACCGAGACAATCCCGTATTCATTGCTTCCCCCCCACAGGCAATGAGTGCCAATCACATGTCCTTCATTACGCTGGAGTAGGATCAAAGATTCAAAGAAGGAAAGAGACAGTCATACTCCAAAGAGAACTGAAATTCTGAGGGGTTTTAGAAGGGTTCATAGAATTCCTGACAGCCAGCTGTTTCTCTGCCTTGTAGTAGCAGGTCACACGCCAGCACTGCCTTGACCAATTGTATGGATGTCCCAGGACAAATTACTCGCCCTTTCTTGGAGCTCCAGGTTCCTCAGAGTGACAGACATGGATAACAAAGACTTTCTGGGACAGTGTGAGGGGAAACGTGCAAACAGGTGTGATCTGACATGCCCAGCTGTGAGGCGAGGAAGGCTAATTCTGTCTGCCCAGGGATGTGAGAAGGGCTTCGGGCAATTACAAGCCATAGATGCCCTTTCTTCTTGGGCATTCGTGACAGAGTTTGCACGAGGTCTTATTAACAGGTACGCGTTTGGCTTATCAATTTCCAGATTCCCGGGATCTTAGGTATGATGACAGCTTTCTTCGTTTATCTTGCATAACTGCAGGGGATGGATCCCACGGAGAGATTTATTAATAAGCGCAGACACTTTGTTGCTAAAAAGCCATTGAACCTCTCTGAAAATGGGAGCGTTTGCATGCTGCTGTGAGCGCACCGATGTGCATTTTTAATCCTCACGGTTCCTGTCACACACCAGCCTTCCTTTAAGAGAACTTTCCCTGTGAGCTATTCATTTTCCACCCCCCACTGGCCAGAGTCCTGTGTTGGGTATCTTAGACACATTAGTTCTCTTAATCTGCAGGAGAAGCCGGAGGGGAAATGTCTGTCTTGGTACTCCTCTGTTTTAGTGAAGTGAGGGGCAGACCGCGGTTCTCAAAGCATGAACCTGCAGCCTCAGCAGGACGTGAAAACTGTGCACGTCCTGGAGCCTCCGTCACATCCACTGTCCCCAGAACTCCCGCAGTGGGAGCCAGAACTGCGTGTGTTGACATGCCCCACAGGTAACTATGGTGCCTTTGAATGTGAGGGATTTATCTGTGATCACATGGCCAGGAGGTGTTGGGGAGAAGCAGAGCTGAGATCTGCCTACACATTAGAGCATCTCTCAGCCAATGGTGACTGTTCCCAGCACACCTAACTACACACACACTTGCCCGGTAACGCCTTAAGTTACACTGAGAGGGAGTCAGGTAGCTTGGTTTGGCAGTTAGGGTGACTGGGCCCCTGAGGGTGAGAAGCGAGAATTTCTCTGGGCTTGCCCCTATAGTCTTTGCTTTGCTAGAGATCAGACAAGAATCTGACTTCTCCTTATCTCTTGTCTACAGGAGTTCCCCAGACCTGTTTTTCCCTCCTGGGACGGAGGACTCCTTTCCTAGAATTCAAGTTGAATCCTGGCATCGTGATTGGTCAAGTTTAGACACCCCAGAACTTGGTGTCAGGGCTCCCCTCTTCCTGAGCCAGCCTCTAGCCCAAACTTATCACTCTTCACTCTGGCTCACCTGAGCCGGAAGTTGAAGTCACCATACATAGACGCTTGCCAGGCCATCACTCCTGAACCTGCAGGATCTGGTCAGTTTTCTCTTTTTTCCGCTCAGCTAGGCTAACACCCTTTCCCATTTCTTCTAGGCCCACCACATGGGGTGTCAGGCCACCGTGGTCTCCTTCTCTTGATTTTGTACTAAAGGACTCAGGAAACAGATGGACGCCATGACAGGCTTCAGAGTCCTCAGTAGGCCTAAGTTTCTGTTTCCCAGCAAGGTCTAAGTTTTTATTTTCTGGTAAGGGTGGTGTTGCAGTCCGGTTTGCATTGCTGGTAGAAATCACTCAACCAAGAGCAGCTTCTGGAAAAAAAGAGATTTCTTTTGGCCTACAGACTCGAGGGGAAGCTCCATGATGTCAGGGAAAACGATGGCATGAGCAGAGGGTGGACATCACCCCCTGGCCAACATCAGGTGGACAACAGCAACAGGAGACTGTGCCAAACACTGGCAAGGGGACACTGGCTATGACACCCATAAGCCAGCGCCCAACAATACACCGCCTCCAGGGGGCGCTAATTCCCAAATCTCCATCAGCTGGGGACCTGGCACTCAGAACACCTGAGCTTATGAGGGACACCTGAATCAAACCACCACATTCCGCCCCTGGCCCCCATAAACTGATAACCATAAATGATGTAAAATGTAATGCATTCATCTAACTTTAAAAGTCCCCATAGTACTGATGCACAAGACAGTTCCCACAACAAAGATGTCAAGGAGCCCTATGTCCATATGCCAAGTTCACATTCCCACCCTGCCGCAAGAAAAGACAGTTTGGAGCTGGGTGTGGCGGCGCGCGCCATTAATCCCAGCACTCGGGAAGCAGAGGTAGGAGGATCGCTGTGAGTTCGAGGCCACCCTGAGACTACAGAGTGAATTTCCGGTCAGCCTGGGCCAGAGTGAGATCTTACCTCGAAAAACCAAAACCAAAAAAACAAGAACAACAAAAGAGAAGACAGTTTGGAGGACACGGGGAAATAAAGGAGAGAGGAGGAGAGAAAGAAAACCAACAAAGAAGAAATATACTAAAAAAGAAGGCAGTTAGAAGAAGGAAAGAAAGGGACCTGAACACAAAGGGGCAGGAAAAAACAGAACGGAGGGGAGCGGGAATGGGATGAAAGATGGATTGGGAGGTAGTGAGCTGGTTTTTGGTGATAGGAAGGTGATGATGGAAATGACCTTTTTTTTAAATCATCCTGCTTGGAGCCTGAGAGCCACAGAGAATAGAAACAGAGCAATTCCTCAGTATATCATACTTAGTAGAACTTTTGGACGTGTAATGTACTTATAAAATTCCTTTGGCATTTCCAAAGCATGTTGTCCTCTGATAAGCCAGGGTCTGGAACCAGGAAAATTAAAAAAAAAAAAAAAAAACAAGGTGTGTATGGACAATGACCAGACTGTAACAGCCAATGGATGTGATTTGTAACGTGCAGCTGCTGTATTTATTTCAGCATATTAACATACGGACGTTTGTCACCTTACCAAAAGCCCTTGTTATGTCTTTCCCCATCAGGGGCTCAGGCTGGGCCGCCTGTCTCTCCTCTGCAGGCACAGCTCACACTTCAGGTCTTTTCTCCCTCAGTGCTCTCCTCTCTTCCTTCCATCCTCTATTTTCTTTCTTTTTAAAAATATTTTTATTTATTGGAGAGAGAAAGAGGCAGATAAAGAATGGGCGCCCCAGGGCCTCCAGCCACTACAAACGAACTCCAGACACGTGTGCCCTCTTGGGCATCTTGTTTACGTGGGTCCAGGAGAATCGAACCTGGGTCCTTTGGCTTTGCAGGCAAGCGCCTTAACCACTAAGCCATCCCTCCAGCCCCGTCCTTTATTTTCTTCCCCTTCCCTGCCTGCCTCCTGTCCTCTCTCTTTCTTGAGCCCTCCTCTCTCATTGCTCATTCTCCTCTGTCTTACCTCTGCAGCCCTCCCCTATCTTCTCTTTTTCAAAGTTTAGCCATTTCTCTTTTTTCTTTTTCTTTTATTTTTTTTTTTTGGTTTTTCAATGTAGGGTCTCACTTTAGCCCAGGCTGACTTGGAATTCACTATGGAATCTCTGGTGGCCTCGAACTCACAGCCATCCTTCTACCTCTGCCTCCCGAGTGCTGGGATTAAAGGTGTGCGCCACCACGCCCGGCTCCATTTTTCTATTTTACCTTTCTTCACTTTTCTCTAAAGCATGAGGTTTTCTTTTGTCTTT
Organism: Jaculus jaculus; assembly: GCF_020740685.1. Lineage (NCBI taxonomy): Eukaryota > Metazoa > Chordata > Mammalia > Rodentia > Dipodidae > Jaculus > Jaculus jaculus. The sequence continues at coordinate 9,455,141 of NC_059122.1, read as the reverse complement.
GTACCCCCGTTTCCAGTCATTTCCTTGCCCTCTGCCTGAGCTCATCCGCCCCCTTCCTCACTGTTTTGTCTCAGTGAACCCTTAGCATTTAAGGGGCTCTTTTTCTGAGCCAAGCTTCCTCTTGCACCTGTAGCAGGTATAAGACACATGCGTTTATTTTTTTAATTTGTTATGGACATATTCAGGACATGTTAGTACCATCCTTTCCCTCATCCTTGCCCCCTCCTCCAACAGGACCCTCCTTGTTGGGGACGCAGGTCAACCCCATGGGGATAGTGGATTGCGGGGCGTGGGGGCAGCCATCAGCTATGGGGAAGAGGCGGTGTCTGTGTTTGAAAAAGGAACAATGGGGCTGGAGAGATGGCTTAGCGGTTAAGCGCTTGCCTGTGAAGCCTAAGGACCCCGGTTCGAGGCTCGGTTCCCCAGGACCCACGTTAGCCAGATGCACAAGGGGGCGCACGCGTCTGGAGTTCGTTTGCAGAGGCTGGAAGCCCTGGCGCGCCCATTCTCTCTCTCCCCCTCTATCTGTCTTTCTCTCTGTGTCTGTCGCTCTCAAATAAAAAAAAAAAAGAAAAAGAAAAAGAAAAAGGAACGACGTCTGTGCTGGGAGTGGGCCAGGACCCAAACGGGAAGGATTATAAAGACCCAAAGCGTTCTCCGCTTCCTAGAAATATCGCAGCTTCGGACCGGCTGCCACGGGCAGAGGAACCCACGAAGATGCCCGTGTCTTCACATCTGGAACCTGCAAGTGCTGCTTTTGAAGAACCACAATCTTTGCAGATATCATTTAAGTCAAGGGCTCTGAGACGGAGACCTGTTCTGATGGATGCACCTTCGATGTGCACCCCCGCCAAGTCCTTAGAAAGGGCGGTGGAGGGTCAGCCAGCACACGGAAGGCCATGAGAGGTGGAGGTAGAGATTGAGGTAACGTGGCCCCATGCTGGCAAGGAGGAGAGAATGACCCCTAGGACTACCAACGGGGGGCACAGCCCTGCTTGTCCACACCTTGATTTCCGCTCAGCCACACCGATTTTGGACTTGATTTTCAGAACTGTGACAGAAAAAAACAAAACAACAACAACGAAAAAACTTTTGTGGCTTTGAGCTGTGATTCATGGCTGGCACGCTGACCTTGATCCTGAAGCCATGCAAAATGCTCTGACTTGTTAAACTCAGTTGTCTCCAGGATCTTGTGTTGCGATCTTGGAAGATCTTTATTTGGTTTTTTTTTTTTTTTTCCTTTGAAACTTGTGGCTAATTCATATAGTTTTCTACCTGTATAAGTGAATCATCTATTTCGTAAAGATAATACGCATCGGCCTCTGCATATCTTAAACCTTAAATCCACATTGTTTTCTTCCCTACCTATGAGGGTGCACAGAGAACCCACGTGCCTTAGCACACAGCCACACACAGCGAGGTTATTACCCTCTCTGAGCCTCCGATTCACTATTAAGCAGAGAAAACAGCTTCCTGCCAGTAACCCAGGGACACACCCTTGCTTCCAGTGACCCAGGGAGAGATCCTGTCTTCCAGTGACCTAGGGCACAGATCACACACAGCCCATACATGAACTGTGCCCGGTTACACAGAGGACCCAAGCTACCTCAGCTAAGCAAAGGCCTGCATGCTCAGGTTTTTTTTTCTTTTTCGAGGTAGGGTCCTACTCTAGCCCAGGCTGACCTGGAATTCACTATGGAGTCTCAGGGTGGCCTCGAACTCATGGCGATCTTCCTACATCTGCCTCCCAAGTGCTGGGCTAAAAGGCGAGTGCCACCATGCCCAGCATCAGGCTATTTTTGAAAGCATGCATTTAAAGAACAAATAAGAAGTATGAGAGCAACAAGGTATTTAGGGCCAGATAGCCCCAGCTTTTATTTCTCAGTCTTCTAGATTTGGGCTAGTTTTAAAATCCCCCTTTCAGGCTGGAGAGATGGCTTAGCTGTTAAGGCATTTGCCTGTAAAGCCTAAGGACCCCGGTTCGATTCTCCAGGTCCCACGTAAGCCAGATGCATATTGGTGGCACATGCATCTGGAGTTCATTTTCAGTGGCTACAGGGCCTGGCACACCCATTCTCACACACTCTCTCTCTCTGTCTGTCTCTAATAAATAAATAAAATAGTCTAAAATCCCTTTTTCCTTCTGTGTAATATGAGGACCATCGTATCTGTCATAGAGGCTTAACGTCACAGTATTCATTAAGATGCAGGGACATGGGCTGGAGAGATGGCTTAGCAGTTAAGCGCTTGCCTGTGAAGCCTAAGGACCCCAGTTCGAGGCTTGATTCCCCAGGACCCATGTTAGCCAGATGCACAAGGGGGAACAAGCGTCTGGAGTTCGTTTGCAGAGGCTGGAGGCCCTGGCGCGCCCATTCTCTCTCTGTCTCTCTCTGTCTCTGCCTGTTTCTCTCTCTGTGTCTGTGTCTCTCAAATAAATAAATAAAAATAAGTAAAGACTTTTTTTTAAAGGTGCAGGGACATGCCTGTGACAGTGTATAGCTTGTGGCACATGACCATTATGACTACAAATATTATTAACAGAGATGATTGGATTGTATGTGTGTTCTCTGAATTAATTGTATCATCATGGCAAGACCACTTCTGTTCTTTGAGCCTCCGGTGGTCTGTCTGAGATCTGTCCCTTCACCTCTAAGGAACTGCCAGGGTTTGACAGTGTCTGGCCCAGTGAACACAGTGGGGATTCAGAACAGCCCTTTCTTCCTCAGACTGGTGAGGACGTCGCCTCTCTTGGTTTCCCTGACAAAAGAAACCCAAAAGCAGCTGTCTGGTTCGGATGGTTTCTCTCTCCCTCTCTCTCTCTCTCCTGACATGTTTTTAAATAGACGGCCCTCAGTCTTATGGAAATCCTGCTGACACGGCCTCATACTTGCATCATAGGAGGGAGAGACCTGTTTTGACCATACAACTGTTCATTTAGCAAAAGCTCAAGCGTTTCTTTACAAACGCAACTCCCTGCTTCCCGAACAATCTAATTCAAATGTGGCAATTTCCGTTAACCCAGGTCATTAGGCCACATTCTACCTACCTGCACGGGTCAGGATGCCTCTGGCATTTATGCCCCTGCTTGAGCGTTCAGCCCGTCTCTCTTGCACCCCAGCGCCCCGTCAATGTCCTTGGCTGAGATTGAAAGTCCGCCGGGTCATTGCGTTTTGACTGGCATCGATGGACGCTTCCCCGGGCACGGTAGCCACGTGGGAAATGTTGCTGGCCATCACTGTCAGATGGCTGCTGCCAGAACCTGCTGGCCTTGAAGTTTACGAACCGAAAGGAGAAATTGGCAGGGTCCCCCTCACAATGGCTGTCCAGTTTTGCCCTGCCCTGACCAAAGTGCCAAGTCATGTCAATCTGAGGCCAGCCTCTTATCTTCTCAGCACCCAGCTGAAGAATGCAGTAAGGCCAGATTACTCGGGAAACATATCTGCACCCAGAACTCCTGCTACACCACCTCAAAGTCTGTGGTGACTGGCTGGGGTCAGTGCAAGGGATCTCCCACAAGAAGCAGGAACAAAGAGGCAGAGAGAAACGGGCACAGGAGCCGGAATTGGCACTTCTGCTGGCGGGGGGCGGGGGGGGGCGGGCTCTCCATTTGCATTCATTTCTCAGCCACCTCAGAAGGTTAGCAGTCATGTGCATGGTTAAATACACCTCAGACATACATTATTCAAACACACATATATTTTCCAATTGCAGAAGTTAAGGCTGAGTGCCCAGGCCAAGGTCCCACAGCTAGTTAGCAGAAGAGCTGGGATTGGAAAGGTGATTGCAGTGCCTGCAAGGCAGGCCAGCGATGGAGGGGATGAGCCACGTGTACTTGAGGCCGTAGGTTGCCCGAGAACTGCTCAGTGGGACCAGGGGTCAATAGGAGGGGGTGGGGCCTGGCGACATGTAGGCAGCTGCCAGGACCCCAGCTTTAGTCCGCAGGCCTCCACGGGCATACCGAGGGCATGAAGGGAGTGCCCAAGGGAAGCCACTCTGAGAGAGGATTAGAATGAGCTCGGGTGGCGTCTTTCCTAGCCTGCCTCTGAGCCTGAGTTTCTTCAGTCGTGAATATGTCCTGGAAAGGCACTGGAGGAGATGAATCTAAAAGCCTTCTCCCACAGTTCCTGGTGCAGTCTGTGTGTCCAAAGGCATCATGGACAGCGCTTGATCCTGGCCATTTTGTTTGTGTTAGTGAGGAGAGATGAAATCAGGTCAGGATGAAATGGAGTCAGCGAGGGCAGCAAGATGGTCACAGACACAAGGAAGTGGGTCATCCGCATTCCGCTTGGCCATTATCGCTGCCTTGCCTAACAGTGTCCCCAGGTCTAGGTTTCCTGCCCCCTTATCTTGTCTGGTGTCACACCCTGGCTATCTTGGATCTTCCCTAAAGACACCTTTCTATTCCCCCCCTAAAGACACTTTTCCCTTCCTCACCTTCCTCCAACTGAAGAGTCCGATATACTATCTGGAATTTCAAGTTGGCTGTGCTCCGCTCTTGAGAGTCAGTCCTGGAAGCTCGTGTTCCCCACCATGAACAACATCAGTTAAGGCGTATGACTGCAAAGCCAAAAGGACCCAGGTTCGATTCCCCAGGACCCACGTTAGCCAGATGCACAAGGGGGCGCACGCATCTGGAGTTCGTTTGCAGTCTGGAGGCCCTGGTGCACCCATTCTCTCTCTCTCCACCTCTTTCGCTGTTAAATAAATAAATTTAAAAGAAAAGAAAGCTTCCATCTTTGCCTCAGAGTGGTCTCTGTGGTCTTGGTCACCCCCGAATCTTACAGGGACCGTGGCCTGCAGGGACAGATGCTTATAAGCTGTCTCTTATCCCCCAGGAGCCATACACTGCATGCCCAAAGCCAGCCTCCCTGTGGGCAAGGAAGGAGTAACTCGTCCACAAGACTCTTGCCAGCCTGCCTTTCCTATAACTTTTCTATTAACACAACGCCACTTCCACCAATCACAAAAGATGTACCATAGCCCCTGCACACCATTCGCTGCAAAAAAAGAACCAGCATTTCTCATGAAGAAACTCTTGCTTTTCTTGCTAGCCTGGAGTGTGAGTTTCCATGTCCTCAAATGCACATTCCTCCCACCCCGCCTTTTTTTCCCCGTTTGCAACTTCACTGCCGTATATTTTACGTAGCACAGAACTCACCCATCTCAACTTTACAATTCAGTGATCTTCATCAGATTTTTCCCAACTCTGCAATCATCACTAGCAAGCATGTTTAGACATTTTCATCATCCCAGTGTGGTCTCTTGTACCCAAGCTCTTTTTTTTTTTTTTTTTTTTCGAGGTTGGAGGTTGGGTCTCACTCTAGCCCAGGCTGACCTGGAATTCACTGTGTAGTCTCAGGGCGGCCTCGAACTCACGGCCAAAACCAAACAAAACACCAGCCAAACAACCCAAAACTGGGTAAGACAGAATAATAATAATAAAAGAAATTCCTCAAGATCTGCCAGAAAAGAGACTTTAGATCCTGCGAGTCATAGGGACTCAACCATACTCCAGCTCCATTGGCTAGTTATTAACATACCTACCACTATTTTGCTATTAACTGGACTCAAGACATTGAGCTAAGACACTTATATGCCATTCATGATGACACCTTTGAAAATTCTCATGACACTTTGAGGCAGGAATATTGCCTGATCCTATTCCATGACTCCATGGATAAAAACTGAGCCTTCAGCCAGATGTGGTGGCGCACACCTTTAATCCCAGCACTGGGGAGGCAGAGGTAGGAGGATCATGATGAGTTCGAGGCCACCCTGAGACTACATAGTGAATTCCAGGTCAGCCTGGGCTAGAATGAAACCCTACCTTGAAAAACCAAACAAGAAAGAAAAAACTAAGTCTCCACGGGCTGGAGGGATGGCTTAGTGGTTAAGTCACTTGCCCGCAAAGCCAAAGGTCCTCGGTTCAATTCCCCAAGGACCCACGTTAGCCAGGTGCACAAGGGGGCGCACGCATCTGGAGTTCGTCTGCAGTGGCTGGAGGCCCTGGGGCCCCTATTCTCTCTCTCTCTCTCAAATAAATTAATTAAAAGAAAGTTAAAAAAAAAAAAACACAACTAAGTCTCCGAGAGGTAAGGAGACTTATCCAAGTGGACACAGTAAATAGCTAACATGCTGAGGCCAATCCCAGGTCACTGGGTGGCCGGTCCTCTTTCCACATACTGCGGTAGAAGCGAAATATCCACTAGAGCCAGGGACCAGCGCGCATCTGACATGGTGACAGTTTGGGAGGTGGCGCTTTGTTGGAGGTAAAGGTTTGGTGGTGGTGATACATCCCTGGGGGGTGGGCTTGGGGGGGGTGTTGTAGCCCAGTTTCCCCCTTACCGGCGTTCAGCTCGCTCTCGTGCTGCCTCTATCTTTCCCTGCCAGTCATGGAGCCAAAATAAAGCGCTTTCCCTCCCATCAGCTGCTTTGGGTGAGCTGTTTTGTTCCAGCAACAGGAAGGTACCTGCAATGACATCCGCCTCCCTCCCTGGCATCTCCACACTCTAGGGCTCCGTGGAGGCCGAGGCCATGAACGATTTCATTTAGCCGTGAACGCCCAGCACCTGGCACCGTGCCAGCCCCCCCCGCGCCCCCCCCCCCCTGACGTGTCAGTAAACACACCTCAACTTGACACCATGTGAGGGGACAGAGGTAGAGAAAGAGCCGACTTTTGCCAATCTCACAGCTGGCAAGTTGCCTCTTTGGGCCTCAGTTTCTTCAACGTGCTGAAGGGAAAGAGAGAGACAGAGAGAGAGAGAGAGAGAGCATGCATCACTAAGCTCAAATTGTCGCTGGGAGACTTAGACATGCCTGGCATCCTCCGGTCACACAGTTGGCTCTCGTAACTGTGGCAGTGTGAAAGGTGCCCCACTACAGAGGACAGGGGGAGATTTAGGGTCACGAGGCAGACCACCAGCTCTGTGCAGGAGGTGAGAAAAGGACTGAGGCCACCTGCGGGTTCCAGTGTTTATTTTTGTTGTTTTCGTTGTTCTTTTGTTAAAGGGAACTGGACCCAGGGCCTGACGTTAGCCACGTGCTCTATCACTGGGCCCCACCTTTAGTGCTTATTTTATTTTATTTTATTATTATGAGACAGGGTCTCACTAAGTTGCCCAGGGTGGCTCTGAAATTGTCATCTCACCCAGGCACGCCTTGAGATTGGAGTCTTCCTGCCTCCGCCTCAAGAGCAGATGGGATCCGGGCTGGTGGGATGGCTCAGTGGCTAAGGTGCTAGCCTGCAAAACCAATGGACCTTGGTTCAATTCCCCAGGACCCACATAATCCAGATGCACAAAGGGGCACAAGCATCTGGAGTTCGTTTGCAGTGGCTGGAAGCCCTGGCGCCCATTTTCTCTCTCTCTTTCTCTCTCTGCCTCTTTCCCTCTCTCAAATAAATAAATAAAAATAAAATATTTTAAAAATAAAAGAGTAGATGGGACCAAAGGCATACTACAAGGTGCTCTGCTCCAAAGCTTGTTGACCTTGCCAGACGCCAGAATGTTTGTTTGCTGACCGAAACACACACACAGACAGAGAGAGAGAGAGAGAAAGAAGAAGGAGGAGGGAGAGGAGAAGGAGGAGGAGGAGGCGACAGGGAAGTCTTTACCCACCCAGGGAACTCTGAGCTTGAGAAAGGACATTCCCACTGGATTGACTTAAGGCCAGTCTTTCCTTAAGCAAGCTCCTTCAGAGGAAGCTGGGGCGGGGGAGCGGGGGAGAGGGGGTGAAGTCAGTGCATTCTGAAAGGGAACATGAAGAGCTGCCCTGGCTTTGTGATGCAAACGCTACACAAATTGGACTCTTAAATCTGGTCCTAATGATGCCATCGGCTCTTGTCTCCCGCTTCCCTGACACACGTAAGGAGCTGCGCCTCACAGATGTTAGTTTATTACGGCCACCAATCACTCACTTTGTCTCTCAGCGAGTTGGGGCTGTTAGCAGCCGCCACCAGCTCTGGCAGTGACTGAGTGACAGAATCCTCCCAGGAAAGATGGGTGATTTAAGCCCATGCAAGCCCAAGATCCGGGCGCTTTCTTTTATCAGAGCCCAGGAGGTAGTTAATGGAGTGACTGGCAAATCCAGAAGAAAAAAAAAAAAAAAACAGATTCTACAAAGAGGCTGATTAAAAGCTTACTTGAAATTTGGAAAATAATATTTTTTTAAAAAGATAACATTTAAAAAAGCCCTCAAGATACATAGAAAGGGGGCGAAAAAACCAATTTAGTTTGAGCCAATCCCTCATCCCCAGAAGGATTAGAAGTAAGGTTCTGCGTTATGCTAAATGTGGAGCTGGCTTTGCAGCCAAGACATATACCATACCGCTACTTATTCCTTCAAGCTTCAACATGTATTTTATTAATCTTTCTCCCCCCACTCTAACAGCCACGCACGTAGAGGGAATTCTGTGCGTAAGTAACAAAAACTTGGAGCTTAGCACGTCCGCCGCATCTTTGGCATTGCCACCCGAAGGGTGAGGTTAAGCTGACTTTGGTTCTGGTGGGCATCATCTTTCTAGTCGACCACCTGTCCTGAGCGTATGTCTGAGACTGTGCTGAGACAGTCACGCAAAAGAACAGACACAGCCAAAGGAAGGCCAGCAGCGGTGACGGTAGATGGCAGCTCTTGCCACCCTCGGGTCGGAGAGACCCTCACATTGGGCACACGCGGGAAAGAAGAGTAAATTCGCACAGCACCAGCTAATCGCGTGGAAACCAAACCTCTGGTGTTGATCGATGACTTGCTACGGGCTCATTCTGTCACGTATCTGTCCACACACAGTCCATTTAGAATTGAACAACTTACAACGCCTTGAGACACCTGCATGCTAGGTGCTGGGGACCTCCTGTTTACCAAGCACCGAGCGCAGGAAACAAGCACCCTCTGTGTCAGAAGAGGGCTGAAGAGGAGAAAGTACTGAGCACTGGGTACCCACTGTGAGCCCGGCCCTGGCATGAGCTCTCCCCAACCCTTCTCCCCTGAGAGGTGGAGACAAAGAGCGCACATGGGGGTGTCAGCTGGGGAAGTGGTGGAGTTCAGAGCTGCCACGCCCCGATGGCTGGAGTGTTTAGATCAAGCGGCAAAACATCTAGTGCAAGGAGGAAGTAAAACCCAGCCCCCAAATGCAGATCGATAAAAAGAATCATGGGAGCCGGAGGGATGGCTTAGCGGTTAAGGTATCTGCCTGCAAAGCCAAAGGACCCAGGTTCGATCCCCCAGGACCCACGTTAGCCAGATGCACCAGGGGGCGCACGCGTCTGGAGTTCGTTTGCAGGGGCTGGAGGCCCTGGTTCTCTCTCTCCCTCTCTCGGCCTCTTTTTCTCCTCTCTTAAATAAATGAATGAATAGATAAAGTTAAAGAGAAAAAGAATTATGGAAATTTGGAAGGAAGTGAAACTGAGACCAGCAGAGAGGCCTTGGGGAAGGACGTGTTGAGGAGGAAGTGCTGAACACAGCTAAGAAAGGGTCAGGCACATGCTGGCCTGGCCCCGCAAGGACAGAGGACAGAGAGGGCAGAGCAAGGGTTCGGGCTCTGGAAAGCACAGCTTAGCATCCGGGAGCTTAAGAAAGCTCAGGGTGGTGTGAAGAAGGCCGAGAAGGACGTCACATGGGGTTAGACTGTAGGATGTCTGACATGGTACAGCGCATATGTCCTCGCAAACTACGTGAAGAAAGTGACTTGCATCTCTCTCTGGCAGGAGACAGAGAAATGCTGTTTTTTTTAAAAAAATATATATCTTTAAAATATATATTATTATTATACACATTATTATAAAATATATTTATACATATAAATACGTGTATAAATATATTTTATAATAAAAAAATAAATATATTTATAAATACATTAAATATATAAATATATTCCATTATTTATTTATTTACTTGAGAGAGAGGGAGAGAGAAAGAAGCAGAGAGAGAGGCAGATATAGAGAGAGACTGGACACGCCAGGGAACTCCAGCCACTGCAAATGAACTCCAGACACGTGCTCCCTCTTGTGCATCTGGCTAGCGTGGGTCCTGGGGAGTTGAACCTGGATCCTTCGGCTTTGCAGGCAAGTGCCTTAACCACTGAGCCATCTCTCCAGCCCAGAAATGCTTAGTTTGTATGCCAATCCAAAATATACTAGTGTCATTGAGACACGACGTTCCCCGCCCTCCCTCCCCCTGGCTAGCTATATCCAAGTCCCAGTATGTGAGGTCAAATGACGCGAGTTCAAGTTACTCCCAATCCTTTCCTGTATAGCCAAACAAGCCTGGGTGTCTTATCTCCTCAAAGACACATTGGAGTGGTGATTGCATTACTCTGACAGGCCCATTACCATAAGGGCTAGTCAGGTAAAGAGTCCTGTACCAATAGCATAACGCGGCAATGTGTGGGAATACCCAAGCAATCCCCACATACAGTTATTAAATCCACACGTGTCCCCAGAACCACATACACAGCGAAACCCCAGAAATACACACATGCACATAGGGGCTCTCATTTCTACAGCAGAATAGCCCTGAAAGTTAGGTCACATTGTTCACCGTGGCAGACAAGGAAAGCGAGGTGTCTCGAAATCGGACCAGCTAAGTACAGATCATTCCCTTAGAGCGTGGATGAGTCCAGTGATGGCACACGTCACGTTTTCTCCACTATATTGCCGTTACTCCACGTTAGCCCCTTGAAGCGGCAGTTCTCAGTCTGTAGCAGATGGGTCCCTTCAGTTTCCAGCTCAATGCTAGCAAAGCTTCATTCTTGGGCTGGAGAGATGGCTTAGCGGGTAAGCGCTTGCCTGTGAAGCCTAAGGACCCCGGTTCGAGGCTCGGTTCCCCAAGTCCCACGTTAGCCAGATGCACAAGGGGGCGCACGCGTCTGGAGTTCGTTTGTAGTGGCTGGAGGCCCTGGTGTGCCCATTCTCTCTCTCTCCCTCTATCTGTCTTTCTCTCTGTGTCTGTCACTCTCAAATAAATAAATAAATAATTTTTTAAAAAAAGCTTCATTCTTACTCTAGACTGCATACTTCCAGGGGAGTGCGGAAGCAAAGAATGAATAAGGACAGCTTGCTGAGAACACACCTCATCAGAATTCCTTTGGCTTATTAGGTATATTATTTTGATGAGATTTATGGCATTCATTGGATACTGGGATATAAGACCATGTGAAGACACTTTGCTAACACCCATGAGGAAAAAAAAAAAAGACTTCTTTTTTGAGGAGGAAATCCCTGTGAAGTAATAGTTTTTGTACCCTTGTTCTCTATTTTGCACTATGATAATGTGAAATCCCTGATGGGTGTGAATGGGTCCTGTTTGCTGATGTCAGCACTGTAGCATCCAACATAGTGTATGGAATAGAAATTCAAAGTTTGGGCGAATTGATTACCTTGCTTTACCTAAGGCAACCAGGAGGACAATCATATAGGATTGGTTGAGCAGTAACTGTGTGCCCAGTCTTGTGTTGACTGCATCTATGAATTCCCTTACCTTCTGGTACAACCCGATAATGCTGGCTGTTACCCACGCCTTTCTTCACATTCCAGATAAGGAAATAGACAGGGAAGTGCAGTGAATTGTCCCATGTCACAGATCTTCTCGGTCACTGAGTGATAGACCTGGGATTCAAGCTCAGGCAGTCTGGCGTGTGTCCCTGCCCTCAACCTCAGTCCCACAGCTCCGCCCTGCTAGTGGCTGTGATCCGGGGTATGTGAACAGTCCTCACTCCTTTATAATATCATCAGGTCCATCCCCTCATCTAAGACTCATCATGACCCTGACACACGGGATTATTCCCACATTAGAGATGAAAACTTTGAGGCTGGAGGCCACACGCTGGATGGGAAGGCAGCTGCATGCTTTTATTCCAGAAACATTCTATCTGTCTTGCCTTCATTCAGAGTACAACACACACACACACACACACACACACACACACACACACACACACACGACAAAATTCCAGCAATCCTCAGAGCAATTAGAAGCTCTTGCCGCAAGCACCGAGAGAATCTTCTTCGAAGTGCCACGCGTGCTTGGAAGAGCACACACATAAAAGTGTAATTTGAACACTCGTCTTTTTTTACCCCCTTGTTGCAAAAGAAGAGGAATGTCTGTGCACCAAAAAAAAAAAAAAAAAAAAAAATCTAGCTGCATTTCCCAGTTTAATTAGTTTTGTCAAGTGCCTGCAATATGATTTCCATGTTAATTTCCCTACATCTCATTTCAGTTTCTTTATACGCCACTTCAATTATTTGCTTAAAAATTGAGAGAGGCACAATGGCTATGTTTAAATTCCACTTGACTCAACCAACATTTACTGATGCTCTGTCTTGTACAGGCCCTGCAGGCTCTATAGGCCACAAAGCCTAGGCTATTAGCCTCCCTTGCCATGCCAATGGCAGACATGACTAATCTATCAACGGTTCCCTCCCCGTCCTATCCTGCCTGCAAAGAGGAAACCTCAAAGGCTTTCTCAATGTGGCTTTTCAGGGGACCGATACCACCACATCATTGGTATCAACAGGAGACCATGTGAACTGCTTGCCATCATGGTATGAAAATCCCTTCCTTGTCAAGAGGCAGTAGTGGTGTTACACGTGTTTTGAGAAACAAATGTTTGTGAAGCATGCGTATACATATTCAGCTAATAGAGAGATGGCTGTTTGTATTATTTAATCAAGTTTCCTGAGCCTCGTATGGAGAGCCTGTGTGGGGTGCAGAGATTTGCCCCAGGTTCTGCCCAGACCAGTTACAGGACAGAATTAATTATCTAATAGGGCTCCTCCGGGGAAGCACATAGACCTGCTCAAAAGTGACTGTGGTGGTTTGATTCAGGTGTCCCCCCATAAACTTAGGTGTTCTGAATGCTAGGTTCCCAGCTGATGGAGATTTGGGAATTAGTGCCCCCTGGAGGCGGTGTATCATTGGGAGTGGGTGTTACAGCCAGTGTCCCCTTGCCAGTGTTTGGCACACTCTCCTAGTGTCATTGAGACACGACGTTCCCCGCCCTCCCTCCCCCTGGCTAGCTATATCCAAGTCCCAGTATGTGAGATCATTGGCACACTCTCCTATTGCTATTGTTTATCTGATGTTGGCCAGGGGGTGATGTCTACCCTCTGCTCATGCCATCGTTTTCCCCTGCCATCGTGGAGCTTCCCCCTCGAGTCTGTGAGCCAAAATAAACCTCTTTTCCCCCACAAGCTGCTCTTGGTTGGGTGATTTCCACCAGCAATGCGAACCTGACTGTAACCATAGCAGCTGAGTGATTATAGCCGCTGAGGCAAACGCTGCCCCGATCTCAGAAGCGTGACCTGGCCAGCCTTTCTTTGAGCAGCACAAATCCAAAATGAGTCAGGAGTCTCCACCGAGCGACTTGGTCACTCAGCCTTCTTCCTCCCGGGGTCTCCATCGTCCTGGAGTCGGAACGCTCCTCCAGGTCCCTTCATTTGGGGTGCAGCGGGCACTGAATGCCCTTCACCTCCTAAATGCATATGTTGAAACCTTTTGCATGCAATTTGTGGTGTGAGGAAATAGCGCCTTTGGGGGGGATAAAGAAGCCATGGGAATGTGGCTCTCATGAGCAGGATTAGTACCCCTATTTAAAAAAACAAAACAAAACACCAGAACTTGTTTCCCACTCCCTGCTGACTTCTGTGTGCAAGTATAAGAAATAATCGGGCTGGAGAGATGGCATAGTGGTTAAGGTGCTTGCCTGCAAAGCCAAAGGACCCCAATTCAATTCCCCAGGTCCCACGTTAGCCAGATGCACAAGGGGGCGCACGCGTCTGGAGTTCGTTTGCAGTGGCTGGAGGCCGCCCTGGTGCGACTGTTCTCTATCTCTATCTGCCTCTCTCTTTCTCTCTCTTTGTCGCTCTCAAATAAATAAATATTTTTAAAAAGAAAGAAAGAAAAGAGAAATAACCATTTACAAACCAGGAACTGGACCATGACATCAGGTCTGCCAGCGTTTTGACCTTGTGCTTCCCAGTTCTGAAACTGGGGAACGAACGAGCGTCTGCTGTGAAAGTTCCCCAGTGTCCAGCATTCTGGCACAGGCGCCTGGACTGCCACATCTACCCCCAAGCAGAAGGAGGACATATTGGAGAAGGGTGTTTACAAAGCAGGTCCTGAAGGAGTAGACCTGTCTGACCTGTGAGCATCTTAGTGTAGGCAGACCCAGTGCTCACTGCGTCATTGCTTAGTACCCCAAAACGCTATGAGGCTCAACTTCCCTAATCGGTAGGGGTTAGGAACGTGGGTTCTGACCAAGAGAAGTCTCTAGATTAGCTTTAAGAAGGGCAGACTCCCGTCCGGTTCACTTCGGAGAGTCATACGTGAGAGAGGTAAGCCTTTGCGACGTTAGGCCTCTGTGTCTCTAGAATTATCCATTCCAGTTGCTTCTGCCGAATTACCCTGGCTAACTGAGATTCCATTAGTTTTTCACTGACACGTAGATGATGGTATCTGCATGAGGCCCAAATGCCAAACAGGCGTGAAAAATCCCAAGCAAACTCACGCAGCAGGTTTTTGCCATGACTCCTTCCACCCAAGCAAAGCCAATGGGACTCAAAGTATAGAGATAGCAGCATAGTTTAGAGAGAGGGCAAGGCTGGACAGGAGACCTGGGCTCTTCCAGAAACTGCAGCGTGCCAGTCCGAGTCACCTACTCCTTTAAAGTAACTCCTGCACACAGGTACTGACTGCCACAGCCTCTGGTGGCTATAAAGAGCCACTGACCTCTGTCCGATTGTCACCGTTTGGCTGACGTGGCGCTGAGAATCAGAGCTGTCCTGGAGCAAGCTCATAGCACAGGAGACGACAGTGAACAGCCGTGCCCACCGCTTCCCGGCCCCTCCTTCAGTGACCCCATAGCTTGCGATCAGCCACGGGGAGTGGGAAGCGTTCTTTTACTGCAAGAACAGACAGACCTGCAGGACATGGCTTTTTGGTTTTTTTTTCCTTCCTTCTTCCTCTTTTTATTCATTTTTTAAAAATATATTTCATTTATTTATTTGAGAGAGAGAAAGAGGGAAAGAGGGAGAGAGAGAGAATGGGCACGCCACTGCAAAGAACTCCAGACGTGTGCGCCCCCTTGTGCATCTGGCTTTACGTGGATCCTGGAGAGTCTAACTGTGATCCTTTGGCTTTGCAGGCAAATGTCTTAACTGCTGAGCCATCTCTCCAGCCCTCTTTATTCATTTTGAAGAGATATCTGTGGTGTACACCTTGGATACAGAGCACAGAGAAGTCAAATTGGCACTGAGATAGCGGCTTCCTCTCTGCTGGCTAGCTTTCACAATGCTGGAAGATGCTATGTAGGCTGTGTGTGTGTGTGTGTGTGTGTGTGTGTGTGTGTGTGTGTGTGGAAAGGAGTCATCACCAGTCTTAACCAACTGTGGGATTTGTGTGCTATCCACTACACAACCAAGCTTCCAGGTGAGACGTGACCATTGACGCAATAGTGTCATGGTCATTCTGAGGGTATCCAACCACTTTCTAATTTCATCTAAGGCCTGTTCTACATGAAGGGCTCACGGCTGGTACTATAAGCCTGGGCAGCAACCTATGACTGAGGAGACGTGGGCCCAAGGAGGAGACCTAACGTGGTGGTTTTGCTAAATAAACCTGTTATCAAACTGCCTTCAGGATATCTATGTTTGTAGCTATAGATAAGTGCTGGTATCAGTCTTGGTCACCTAAGCTTCCTTTTTGAAGTGGGCAGTGACTCGTGCGGACATTCATAATTGGTCAGCTTGCTGGGGATAAGCAATAATTTAGTATTCTGTCCTAAACTGGATGACTTGATCACACTCTGTTGCAGTCAGGTTCACATTGCTGGTAGAAATCACCCAACCAAGAGCAGCTTGTGAGGGGGGAAAATAAAGAGGTTTATTTTGGCTTATAGGCTTGAGGAGGAAGCTCCACAATGGCAGAGGAAAACGATGGCATGAGCAGAGGGTGGACATCACCCTCTGGCCAACATAAGGTAGACAATAGCAACAGAAGAGCATGCCAAAAACTGGCAAGGGGCACTGGCTATAACACCCATAAGCCTGCCCCCAATAATACACTGCCTCCAAGAGACGTTAATTCCCAAATCTCCATCAGCTGGGGTCCCAGCATTCAGAACACCTAAGCTTATGGGGGATGCCTGAATCAAACCACCACATACTCTCCAACGCCTAGGGAATGTCTCAGAAACCAGAGCAGGAAGAATGTAAAAACTGGAGGAGGGAAGGAATAGACGCTCTCTTGTCCATATGACATGGCCATCGCACTGATGAACTCACAGCAGCTGTGATGTCCTGCCCCAGACTGTGCCTACTGGCACTCCATCAGGGATGATGGAGGGGCTCGTGGAGACCCTCCCCTCTATGAGTAGCTATTGATAGTTGGGGTGTGTGGGGGGAGGGGAATACTGTCCTTTAGTGGTGTGGCCATGGACAAGGTGCTTATGCTGAGGCAGGTAACTTTCTACCCATGCTCATGAAGGCACCCCCTAACTAAACTCAGTGACTCACAAATGAAGAAGGAGGAGGAGGAAAGAACGTAAGAACCAAAGGAAGGGTAGGACTCCTTACAATGTTCTCCCCCCAGACACAAAATGGCCTGGATATCCATGACCTTGCAGTGCCTGACACTACCTACACAAGACCCTCATAAGAGGAGGAAAAGATCATGACATCAAAATAAAAGATTGACTGAGATGGGGAGGGGATATGATGGAGAGTGGAGTTTCAAAGGGGAAAGTGGGGGGGGGGTATTACCATGGGATATTTTTTATAATCATGGAAGTTGTTAATAAAAAATTTGAAAAAAAAAGTGTCACTCAACTTGCAATAAGATCTTTTCTTTTAATTTTTTTGTTTATTTATTATTTATTTGACAGCAACAGAGAGAGAGAAAGAGTCAGAGAGAGAAAGAGAGAGAATGGGCACGCCAGGGCTTTCAGCCACTGCAAACGAACTCCAAACATGTGCGCCCCCTTTTGCATCTGGCTAACGTGGGTCCTGGGAATCAAGCCTCAAACTGGGGTCCTTAAGCTTCACAGGCAAGCGCTTAACCGCTAAGCCATCTCTCCAGCCCAAGATCTTATTTTTTGAAAATGGCCATGGGCAGTGTGAAGCAGGCTCATTGGATTACCTGCATGGAGACCCTCTAGAGCCATGAGGATGGGCCAGGGCTTGCAATGGAGACTCAGTGGAGATGCCAGGATAACGAGATGACTGCTAAGGAGAGCTGCCGGCACCAGATGACGTTCTCCCACACTGTGCGTCGTCTAGCTGGAGAGGGGCGGGATTGGAACGGCAGAGACTCGTCACTGCTTAGAATTACTGGACTTTAAGACTTGTCACTGGCTAGTGTTATCGAACTTGGAGCTACAGAGTTTGATGTTTGTCCAGTTTGTTTCAAATCTTGTATTGGTTGAATATTTCTTGGCTATGCTGAATACCAACTCTTGCAGTGTGAGTGTTTATCCTGTGTCATTATTGTTTTTTTTTTATCTATATTATGGCTCAGTTAAAAGACCTTGAATTATGGGAATGTGTGAATATCATTGGGGTTGGTAAAAACTATGGGGATTTTTAAACTTGGACTGAATGCATTGCATTTTACATCATGTAGGGTTATCAGTTTATGGGGCCAGGGGTTGAATGTGGTGGTTTGATTGAAGTGTCCCCCTATAAACTTACGTTTTCTGAATGCCAAGTTCACAGCTGGTGGCAATTTGGGAACTGGATCCTCCTGGAGGCTGTGTATTATTGGGGGTGGGCTTATGGGTTTCCCCTTTCCAGTGTTTGGCACACTGTCCTACTGCTATTGCCCACGAGGCGATGTCCACCCTCTGCTCATGCCATCATTTTCCCTGCCATCATCGAGTTTCCCCTTGAGTCTGTTAGCCAAAATTAACCCTTTCCTCCAATAAGCTGCTCTTGGTTTGGTGTTTTCTGCCAGCAATGAGAGGGTAACTGCAACACAGGGGGAAGGGAAGAGAGTAACAGGGGGTATGATCAAAATGCAATTTATACATGTATGAAATGTTCAGAAAAGGCTGTGGAGATGGCTCAGTGGTTAAAGGCACATGCTTTTATGAAAAGGTAAAAAAATGATTTAATAAAGATATCTGTGGTATAAGAAACTACCAGCTGTCACTGATAAAACATAATTAAGAGCTGGAGAGATGGCTTAGCGGTTAAGGTGCTTGCCTGCACAGCCTGAGGACCCAGGTTTGATTCCCCAGGTCCCACATGAGCCAGCTGCACAGAGTGGCACATACATCTGTGGCTGGAGGCTCTGGTGTGCCCATTCTCTCTCCCTCTCTGTCTAAAATTATATATATACGTATATATATGTATACATATATATATAATTAATATATATTAATAATGTTTATATATTATGTTTATATATATTAATAATAATATTAAAATATTTAAACATAATTAAAACAATCTCTGCTACTTCCTGGATGTTCCTTGTGGTGATATGCCAAAGACACGATGCTCCACAAATTCTAAGTATGTGTTTTTTCCCTTAGCCCCTACCACATCCGTGCAAGGAGATGCTAAATCCATTATCCCTCCTCCGAGTGGAAAACGGAGCTCGGGGAAGGTAAGTAACTTGCTGTGGGACAAGGCACAGTGAATCAGGAAAACCCAGACCTGACGCCGTTTGCCTGACCCAAGGCTTGTGTTATTTCAATCCCGTCGTAGGAGGCGAAAGGAGAATGTGGACTTCAATTCCAGACTCTCGAGGGCTATGGTGAAGGGCAACCTGCCAAGGCACGGGAGAATGACAAAATACTTAGATCTTCGGATGAACTCACACAATCTAACACAACACTCTGGGATGCTACGAGCATACGTCCTGCAGAATTGCCATAAGTGACTCTAATGACTCTCATGACCACTCGACGGCAGTTCAGGAAGTATGGTGGCCTGTTGGTGAATCTCTTTCTACCTGGGCCATCCACGTGAGTCTTCCACCACAGGGCCTCCCAGGTAAGGCTCAGTACCACTAAGTACTTGGAAGGTATCTAATATATATATACATATATTTAATTTTTATTTATTTATTTATTTGCAAGTAGAGAGAGAGACAGAGAAGAGAGAGAATGGGGCACACCAGGGCCTGTTACCACTGTAAACGAACTCCAGACGCGTGTGCCTCCTTGTGCATCTGGCTGACGTGGGCCCTGGGGAATCGAACCTGGGTCCTTTGGCTTTGCAGGCAAACGCCTTCACCACTAAGCCATCCCTCCAGCCCACTATTGTGATTCTGATGCCAACGAGGGGCAGCAGGAGGGCAGCTGCTCTGTTTGTAGACTTGGTTTTTTCAGCCTGCAGAGAAGACACCTCCCTCCGGCCTACTCTTTACTGGACACCCCCAAGCCTCGCCCCTTCGCCCCGGCGGGTCCGTCCCCCTATACTCTTCCCCTTCTGACTCACTCTCCTATCTCCTTCCTTGGGTTTCCATCCCAGATCTGATACGGATCTCTGTTACTGGATCTGCTCTCCAGATTTTCTCCTTGGTCACAATTGACACCTCTGATGACATTGACTTTGGCCTTGGCTGTACAGACATGAAGTCCAGTCGAGGCACAGCCGTCCAGAATCCCCTTGAGCTGCACAAAGTAAGCCAGGACCCCATGTGCGCTGCTGATGGACCTGTCACCCTCCTTGTACTTCCCGCATCAACGCCCCCAAAGGATTCTGTGACTTCAGTGGTTCCCCCATCTTGTCTGAACCTTACAATCACAGGGATCCTTTGTAAAAAAAAAAAAAAAAAAAAAAAATCCATCGTCAGGCCTTGTTTCTGATTTCCTTGGGGAAAGACTCCAAGGTCATTCTAATACACGACCTGGCTTGATCCTCAATAGTTGCACGTCAGGCAATTAATCCCGTCTCCCCTCCGAGGGCCCAGAGCCACCAGGTAGGAACTAGCGACACACAGGAGATTGTGACGCTTCTATAAGAGAAAGAAACGGAAAACGAGAAAGAGGGATGGCAATTCCTCTGTGTCATCTCTGGATGGAATACAGGGATCTGTTACCACCATCTCCATAGCAACAAAGAGACACTGGCAGCCGGGCTGGCGAACAGGGGACAGGGCGAAAAGATGAAAGGAACCCAGGTCTCAAGGAAAGTCTTGAGCCAAGGAACCAAGCAGGTCTCTGGTCTTACTTAATGAGACAGTGACCTCTTCATTTTTGAACTCAGGGGTCAGCACAGGATTTTTCTTTTTCTTTTTCTTTTTTTTTTAACGAAGGTCCCCAACATAGAATAGCCTTTGCCAATCATACAATTTCTGAAGCCCTACTTTGCTCTCCTAGTGTGAAAACAGCCACGGACACTTGGCTATCCCAGGACACATTCTCACCCAATGTGCTGGACGAGAAGGCAGTAGTAAGCTGGCGTTGATGGTCAGGATGAATCCAATTTGGAGCTATCCGGGGTCAGAGTGTTTGTCATCTGTAAGCCCTTGACCTACTCCGGGATAAAACTAAATCCCGGGGGGGGGGGGAGCTGGAGAGATGGCTTAGCGGCTAAGGCACTCTCCCACGAAGCCTAAGGGCCCAGGTTCGATTCTCCGGGTCCCATGTAAGCCAGATGCACGTGGTGGCGCATGCGTGTGGACTTTGTTTGCGGTGGCTAGAAGCCCTGGCGTGCCCATTCTCTCTCTCTCTCTCTCCCTCTCTATCCCCCACCCTTTTCTCCATCTCTAATAAATAAATAAATAATATATCTTTTAAAAGTAAGCTAAATCCTAAAGTAGTCGGCCTAACTGACCTTCCCCTAGCTGAGCTAAACACAAACACAGTGGAACGTCTTCTCACGGAGTCCATAGGAGCGACTGACCTCCTCCACGGAGTCCACAGATGTGGCTGACCTCACACCTGAGTCCACATACGTGAAAGACCTTCTTCCCACAGACACATCCCTTTTTTCTTAAAATATTTCATTTTTATTTACTTACTTATTTGACAGAAAGAGAGGGAGAGAGAGAGAGAGAATGGGCGCGCCAGGGCCTCCGGCCACTGCAGACGAACTCCAGACGCGTGCGCCCCCTTGTGCATCTGGCTAACGGGGGTCCTGGGGAATCGCATCTGAGCCCCTTGGCTTTGCAGGCAAATGCCTTAATCGCTAAGCCATCCCTCCAGCCCCCCACATCTCTTATCTGTTACTTAATTCTCCTTGATGCCACATAGGCACCTCAAACTTCACACGTCACACACTGACTTCCTCTCCCCCAGGGCCCATTTTGGTCTGCCTCGTCTCCGCCACTCAAAAAGTGGCGTTGTGCCCTTGAGCTGCTCCCACAGAAACAGCCCGGATCATCTCGCTGCCTCTCTTGAAATTCGTGACCATATGTCCTGCACTCCTTACTGAACTGCGTCTCCCCTCTCCATCTGAAACTGCTCTCGGCGCTGCCCTGTGTACTGGGTAATTTGCCACAAGAGCCTTGGGCCTTCGAGGTACACCTGAATGCACCTATTACTGCCACCTCCTATTCACCAATGAAGAAACTGAGGCTGAGGGTGGTTAAGTGAAAGATCCCAGCAGCACAGCTGGAAATGCATTCTATAAGACACCCTTGGCCCCGTACTGACGCCCAGGTCTAACCCTAGCCCCTCCCTGTGTGTGCATTCCTGCCCAGGGATGACTTTTGTTTTTTGGTTTTTTGAGGTAAGGTCTCACTCTAGCTCAGGCTGACCTGGAATTCACTATGTAGTCGTAGGGTGGCCTTGAACTCCTGGTGATCCTCCTACCTCTGTCTCCCGAGTACTGGGATTAAAGGCGTGCGCCACCACACCTGGCTCAACATGTATTTATGTTTATTTTATTTTATTTTATTTTATTTTATTTTATTTTATTTTATTTTATTTTATTTTATTTTATTTGGTTTTTCAAGGTAGGGTCACACTCTGGTGTAGGCTGACCTGGAATTCACTATGAAGTCTCAGGGTGGCCTCGAACTCACGGCGATCCTCCTACCTCTGCCTCCCGAGTGCTGGGATTAAAGGCGTGCGCCAC
This sequence comes from Jaculus jaculus, assembly GCF_020740685.1. Classification (NCBI taxonomy): domain Eukaryota; kingdom Metazoa; phylum Chordata; class Mammalia; order Rodentia; family Dipodidae; genus Jaculus; species Jaculus jaculus. The sequence continues at coordinate 9,433,122 of NC_059122.1, read as the reverse complement.
CACACCTGGCTCAACATGTATTTATGTTTATTTTATTTTATTTTATTTGGTTTTTCAAGGTAGGGTCACACTCTGGTGTAGGCTGACCTGGAATTCACTATGAAGTCTAGGGTGGCCTTGAACTCACGGCGATCCTCCTACCTCTGCTTCCCAAGTGCTGGGATGAAAGGCGTACGCCGCCACCACGCCCAACTTTCACTGTGCGGATTTCTGATCAAGGCACACCAGGATGACACCTGGCGTTAGCTTTGGCAGGAGAGCCATGACAAACGTCTCTTCAGCGCAAGGGCTGTGTAATGAGGCACAGGCCACTCAAACACCCATGGTGGAAACTGGTCACTCTACTCCCTTGCCAAGTAACGCTGCCAGCTGGGTGAAGGCAGGGCTGGCCGCCGGAGGGCGATGGCAACCGCAGTGCTCAGAGCTCCACGAGGGGGCTTCCACAAGCAGACAGGCGTGTGCCACACACTCGTGCTTCTCACACTCAACTTGGAAATGGGGAAGAGTCCAGTGGTGCAGGCCCGAGTTCCAACTCTGATGCCGCCGGGAAGTCATGACACCTTCCCTGGCATCGGCAGGCAGTGCCCTCTCTAAACAGGATTGTTCCCCACTTCCCCCCTTGCTGCCCGGGGCTGGCCTCAGCTGCACTGAAGGGACCTGAGATGGCGCTGCATGGGTGGCTGACACTTTTACTGCTGTGAGTACCAGAGTGGCTGGTCACTGTGGGCTGGGACGGCCCCTGCAGGCGAGGCTGGAGGGCCACATGAAGGGCTGTCTTAGTGTAAGGGCACAGCTGTAAGACTTGAGCCCTGGTGTTAATCACTACCTCAGTTCTCGGCTCCAATCCCTCTCCTGCTTCCTGGTTTGCAGGCATGGACAGTGCTGTGGCTGAGCCTTTTGACCCTCACTTCATACCAGGTGTCCCCCTAACTTGCTTAGCTCCCCAGAGCTTAGGGACAGTCCCTGGCTCCTGGCGGCTGTCTCCTCCCCCTTTCTGTCCTGGAATAAGAGTCAAAGTCCTGCCTGCCACTGTGATCTTTGCCTTAGCTTAATGACCGTCGTAACGCATTGCGAAGCCATCGGGCACACACTTAAAACGGAACTTAGAAAACTGACAGCGACGCATGTGCCGCCTTGTGTATCGGGAGTTCGTGGGTCCTGGGGAATTGAACCTGGGTCCTTTGGCTTCTCGGGCAAGTGCCTTCACTGCTAAGCTATCTCTCCAGGCCCTTTCTGGCTTCTCTACGCTAGCTGGGGTTACTCCCCGGATGCAAACACATCCAGACCAGGCCTGCCCTAATGTCCGCAGGCATTTCGAGAGCCTCTCATTCCAAACTTCCTGCCTGCTTGGACACTTCCACAGCCCTCTGTCCCCCCCTCCCCAGGAAGGCATAGCAGCCCTTGGTTATTTCTCTCATTCTTATTCAGGAGTCAGATCAGAAACCATCATGTTCAGACCATTCATCCACAGATGAAGAAACTAAGGCCTGAGGAGCCAAGAGAGTCACCCAAGGTCATGCCGCGTTTTCTGTGGCAGAGCTGAGATTTAAATATGGGCTTCCTAGCTCCAAAGTTCACAGAATCACAATCCCTCTTCATTAATCAATGAATCCACTATAAAAACAGTGGCCCAGGGCTGAAGAGATGGCTTGCTGGTTAAGGCGCATGCCTGTGAAGCCTAAGGATCCAGGTTCGACTCCCCAGGACCCCCGTAAGCCAGATGCACAAGATGGAGCATGTGTCTGGGACTTCAAGTGCATGGTGTGCCAATTCTCTCTCTCTCTCTCTCTCTCTCATAAATAAAATAAAATAATAAAATAGATCATTCACTGGCCTATTTTATTATTTTAGAGACTGGCACCTTAGAAATATAGGTGGCCACAAAAGGTTGGAAAGTAACCGAGCTGGAACCCAGGGGTTTAAAAATAAACATTGACTGGGTGAGGAGGCTCTGGCCAGAATGCAAAAGAGTAACTGCCCAAAGATCGTGTCTTCATGGGCAATGCTGTCCCCATGGTCCCTGCAGAGGCCTGTCCCTCCTTTAGCATGCCCCATAGGGGTGGGGGAGACTGTGGCAAATTCTTACTGTTCACACTTCATTCTATGACAAACACCAGCTGCCCCCTCCCTTCTCAGCCAGGAGTCTATGGCATATTATATTTGTATTGTATTGTATTATATTATATTATATTATATTATATTATATCATATCATATCATATCATATTATATTATGGTGGATGTGTACTGCGTGGCCAGGCTCAACAAGTTCTCCTCATCTCAAACTGCCATCCTCACCACCTACCCATCCCCCCAAGCGTGGAAACAAGCAGAAGCGTTCTAGACCCCGACCACTAAGTATGGCCACTAAGAATGCCTTGGGGTAAGTTGGTCCTTCCAGCATCGCCGCTTGTGGTGAGAAGAGATGGGAACATGTTCTAGAACGCCTGGGCCAATGCGCCTTTGAAAGCCTGGTTCGTTTGGCCAAACCTCGGTCCCTTTTTCAATCCCCAAGAATTGCCAGATGCCCAAGCTGAAAGGCATTTTTGCTACTTTCACAATCATTGCCAGATCCCGGCCCCACTTTGACATTTCTTTCTTTCCCAGACCTTTTCCAGCCCCCCACCCCCAACCCCACACCCCACTGAAAGGCCTCCAAGCAGTGCCGAGGTGTCCCATTCCTGTGAGTAATATTTGTACCTAGAGAGGGTGCATAAAGAGAAAAGAAAACTACAATTGTGGGTCACTCACGCCTTGAACATGTGAGAGGGACATTATGGTGTCATATGAAAATATTATTATTATTCTCTAGAGAGGCAGTGTGACTCTGTGAAGGCCGGAGCTAGGAGACCAGTATTTAATTCTCCAGTCTGCCACAAAGAAGCGACATGACCGCGCGCCACTCACTTGAACCCCTGAGACTCAGTTTCTTCCTCTGTACGTGAACGGTCTGGGCACGATGGTTTCTAACCTGACTCCTGGCGCTAAGATTCTGACATGCTAAAAATGGCCCAGGTTATGCTGATGGCCGAAAAGTGAATAGCAGTTCAGGCTGCCGTGGCGATTCATATTTTATTTATCCTTAAATGATGGGAGCGTTCCTTTGGCCAGCTAGAAAGGCCCTATCCGCCACCGCATCGAATGCCCATAATTCCCCAGCTAGAACATTAGGCATTAAATTTAGAAAATAGAAAAGGAAGAAAAGGGTGGTTTTGTGTTTATAGCTTTATTAATAACTTTTATTTCATCAATAATGTGATACATTTTTCAACCCCAGAAGACAAGAAAATACTTAGCAAAGGGAGAAGAACATAACTTAGCATTTATTGACTTCCTGCTATAAATTACCAGTGAGTGAGTGATTATAATGGGTTAGACACTCAACCAGAGATCATTCTTATGTTCTTTCCTTTCATAGTTATACTCATGCCAGGAGGTGAGCATTTTTTTTTTCCATTTTATAAAAGAGAAACTGAAACCTAAGAGGATGTGACTTATTCTGCACCACAAAGCCAGTAAGCTGAATTTGGGCCAAGACTCACCTGACACTCAAACCAATATTTTCCCAACTGTTATCACAATTCTGAATTACTTCGCAGTAAGTAGAGAGGATGCTACATGAGCGTCTCCACTGTCCTGAATGGCTGGACTGAGGAACGTCCCAATGGTTAGACTAAACTTACATAAGGTTACTTCCGACCTGACCTGTAGTGAGTCTATCACCTTAAATCACATCGAGTAACACACAGATATCACTTGTACCCCCAGGGAAACTGTTTTTTTTTTTTAATGTTTTTCTCAGTTACTTTCCATCTCAGTAGAATAATTTCTTTCTCAAACTCAGGTTTAAATAAAAAACAAACACCAAGTCCCTCCAATGCTACCATTGTTGGGTAACGGCAATGAGCCGCTACATTAAAACCCCTCTGTCTTTCTCTCTGAGTCTGTCACTCTCAAATAAATAAATAAATAAATATTTAAAAAATAAAAATAAAAAAGGGCTGGAGAGATGGCTTAGCGGCTAAGCGCGTGCCTGTGAAGCCCAAGGACCGCGGTTCGAGGCTCCATTCCCCAGGACCCACGTTAGCCAGATGCACAAAGGGGCGCACGCGTCTGGAGTTCGTTTGCAGTGGCTGGAGGCCCAGGAGCACCCATTTTCTCTCTCTCTCTCTCTGCCTGTTTCTCTGTGTGTGTGTTGCTCTCAAATAAATAAATAAAAATAAGTATTTAAAAAAAAACCTCCTCTGCATTTCCTACGCATGATGTCATAGACGGAGGAAGGTGGAATTTGATTGTTTAGCATAGGAAGTTTTCACCTGCGACCCTAGGTAATAGTCACTGGGGCTGGAGCCCCATCATGTACTCTGTCCTCACAAGAAGTATTCAAGGACTCTACGTGTACAGGAAGTTTTAGCTGTTGCATGCTGCATGCCTAAAATTCCGTTCTTCTTCCCTATCAGCCATTGCCTCGGGGATTCCTATAAGCAGTTCTAAACTTGCTTGTTTCCCTACTGGACAACAAGCCCCTGGACGGCAGAGATATGTCATAAGAATGTAATGGAAGGCTCCGTGAGATATCGCCATCTTCATCACCCATATTGAATGAAGAGAAATTCCAGCCATGATCAGAAGTTTTCTATGCAGGTTGCCTTCCAGGGTAACAAAATAGATAAAATAAAATGAGCCCCATGTACGGAGCCTTAATCGCTCCAATATCTGCAGGCTGATCCCAGTAAGAAGTTGGGAGACAATGCCTAACGTCAGGCAAACTCCTGAAGAGAAAACCCATGCACGACCCAGTAGTGCCCAGATAATGTCAACCAAGGAAACTGAGTTCTGTGCACGTGATAAGATGATAATAATAATAATAGCCGGGCGTGGTGGCACACACCTTTAATCTCAGCACTCGGGGGGCAGAGGTAGGAGGATCGCCATAAGTTCGAGGCCACCCTGAGACTCCATAGTGAATTCCAGGTCAGCCTGAGCTAGAGTGGGACCCTATCTCAGAAAACTAATACGTGTATGTGTGTATTGAACTCATGGCCTGAGCTCATATCTATAGCTTAGAGGTTTAGGGAGAAACACAAGTCCCTCAGGCCGGACCATCTGATCACCCTCTGAGGCTACTGTGCATAAGAGCTGAGCCCGTGTGAAGGACCCAAACAACCCGTCACTACGTACTGCCACTGTTGCTTACGTAGACTGACTTCTTTTAATCCTTAATAAAGACAGTATGGTGGGCTGGAGAGATGGCTTAGCGGTTAAGCGCTTGCCTGTGAAGCCTAAGGACCCCGGTTCGAGGCTCGGTTCCCCAGGTCCCACGTTTAGCCAGATGCACAAGGGGGCGCACGCGTCTGGAGTTCGTTTGCAGAGGCTGGAAGCCCTGGCGCGCCCATTCTCTCTCTCTCCCTCTCTCTGTCTTTCTCTCTGTGTCTGTCGTTATCAAATAAATAAATAAAAATTTAAAATAAATAAATAATAATAAAGACAGTATGGTGCAGTTACTTTAGGGACGGGGAAATTAAATTGACAATCGGAGAGATTGTCCCAATTCATATGGCTAGTAAAACTCAGATAGAGCTCCAGCTATTCCGATCCCAAGTTCAAGAAGGGATGCTTCTAAAGTGGAGTCAAGTGGACGGAGCCCATCGGCTTCAGTGGAAAAATAAGGTGGATGTGAGCAAAGGAGAAAGTGGAGAAACAGACACCATGGACAGAAAAATTAAAAAAAGAGCCGGGCGTGGTGGCGCACGCCTTTAATCCCAGCACCGAAGAGGGAAGCAGCGGTAGGAGGATCGCCGTGAGTTCGAGGCCACCCTGAGACTCCATAGTGAATTCCAGGTCAGCCTGGGCTAGAGTGTGACCCTAGCTCGAAAAAACAAACAACCAAAAAGAACCAGATGAGAAGTGGTCAGAGCAGAAGTGGGCCGGGAGAACAGAAGTCCTCAGGCAACTGTAGGTGTGGTCAAAGCGAAGATCTGAAGACCAGGCAGTGGAGAGGCAGGCTGGAAGGGCCACAGGGAAAGATCTGGATCAACCGTAAGCGCTTTCACCAGGAAGCAGTCACGTAAACTGTAGCAACGGAGCCTCCGGCGAGCCTCGTGGTGCCCAGAAATAGCGAAAGGTAAAGGGGACCCCCAACCCGGGGCAGACGGCTATACCTTCCTTCTCCTCCGAGTAAACCCTGGCAGTGGGGAAAGGAGCTGGCCAGAGAACTCATCTCATCGTGGTAGAGAATTCAGACTGCTGGCTAAGGATTCTAGAGAGTTCAGAGGAAGAATCTTCAATAAAACCAGTAAAACCCTCCAAGTCAAGTTCCTGAGCAACTCCAAAGCCCTGGACGCCCTGAGGATCCGGCTACCCTTTGACATATCCCCAAGCATCACTCAAGGGCTCCCCAGGACATGAAGTGTCCATCAGTCATACCAAGCCTGGTCACGGGTGAAATGACAACTGTTCTTGGAGAAGCAGCTCCTTGACCCGTGGAGCTCAGGAAGGCAATTTCTTGGGGTCTGGAGAGACTCAGGGGAGAACCTCAGGAAATCGAATCCCAACCTGTCCACTGGTTCCCCATTGGGAGATAAAAATAAGCAGGCTTGTTTTTTTGGGAGGGCGGAAGTAGGGTGTGGCCTCAGACTTGCTTCCGGGGGGCTTCAAGCAAGCCCCTTCTCCACTGTGCAAAGCAACAGAGCACGGATGGTCTCTGAGCTCCATGTAATTTGCAAATCATAGTTGATGCCAGTGTACCCAAAGGCAATAATAATGAATATATCTGAAATACATACACTTGCTTCTTGATTTCCTACTATCTTATTTTTAAAAAAAAGATTATTTTAGAAGCAAATCATTATCCTTTGGATATTTTATTACTTATGTATATAGTTATATCATATCTGGGATTTTCTTTAAAAAATACTTGAGCTGGGCCAGGGCATGGTGGTGCACATGCCTTTAATCCCAGCACTTGGGAGGCAGAGGTAGGAGGATCGCCATGAGCTCGAGGCCACCCTGAAGCTACAGAGTGAATTCCAGGTCAGCCTGTTCTAGAGTGAAACCTTACCTCCAAAAACAAAACAACAACAAAGACAAACAACAATAACAACAGAAAAAAAAAAAAAAACTTGACTCAAACCCTAAGGAGCAAAGAAAGTTGGAAGAATAAAATTGGCAAAATGCTAAGGTCATTGAACGGGGTAATATGTAACCATTCTTTTCACCTCAACATGTACTTTAAGCTTTTCGTAGTAAAAGTCGAGGATAATAATAGATCAGAAAATAAGTATGATCAGTGGTGTGATGGCTTCCCACCCTGAAATTAAAACCGCACGACATTCTCACTGACTCTCCGGCCCAGGCAGTTCTCCCAGGCTCTTTAAGATATGAATGCAACTCCGATGTAGAGAGCGGCCAGGTCGGCGGGTGGGCGTGGCATCTCACTCCGGGCCACTTTAGGATCAGCAAGGCCATCGTGGGGCAGGAAGAGAGCAACAGCAACAGGAGAGTGTGCCAAACACTGGCAAGGGGACACTGGCTATGACACCCATAAGCCCGCCCCCAACGCTACACCGCCTCCAGGGGGCGCTGATTGCCACTGCTTACACTCCTTTTGTTTCTCTGACCCACCTTTGCGCCTGAGCTAAACATGATTTTGCACCCCTACACCCCGCTCTTTACACCTGCCCCCAGACAGGGGAGGCCCATGAGGAAGGAAAGATGGAGAGAGGTAGAAAAGATCCTGCTTGCATTAGACAGAGAAACAAGCTGGTTTTAGGGGCTCTGGAGCTAGAGTGTAATCTTTAGGACTATCGAAAAACTCTCCAAAGGAAATATAATATAGGCCATAAATGGACGGTGGAGCTTTCAATTTTCCAGTTTCCACTTTTTTTTTTGTTTTTGTTTTTGTTTATTTATTTGAGAGCAACACACAGAGAGAGGAACAGGCAGAGAGAGAGAGAATGGGCGTACCAGGGCCTCCAGCCACTGCAAACGAACTCGAGATGCATGCGCCCCCTTGTGCATCTGGCTAACGAGGGTTCTGGGGAATCGAGCCTCAAACTGCGGTCCTGAGGCTTCACAGGCAAGCGCTTAACCACTAAGCCATCTCTCCAGCCCAGTTTCCACATTTTTAAAAAGCCAAAAAAAAAAAAAAAGAACGTAGAGCTCATTTAAATAATATGTTTTATCTGGTCTATCTTATGTGCAGGCATTAGCTTTTTCCTTGTGCTGGTTCGATTCGGGTGTTCCCCATAAACTCAGGTGTTCTGAATGCCGGGTTCCCAGCTGATGGAGATTTGGGAATTAGCGCCCCCTGGAGGCGGTGTATTGTTGGGGGCTTGTGGGTGTTATAGCCAGCGTCCCCTTGCCAGTGTTTGGCACACTCTCCTGTTGCTGTTGTCCACCTGATGTTGGCCAGGGGGTGATGTCCACCCTCTGCTCATGTCATTATTGTCTCCTGCCATCATGGAGCTTCCCCTCGAGTCTGTAAGCCAAAATAAACCTGTTTTTCCTACAAGCTGCTCTTGGTCAGGTGATTTCTACCAGAAATGCGAACCTGACCACAACACATGGGTTCTAGGGGAATCCAATTCAGTGGTTTCTGATCCTCTCAGGCCCTCAATGTTTTGCAAGGGAGCGCTCTTAACCAAGGAGCCATCCCTTCAGTCCCAAGGGGAACTTTTCTCCTCTGTGATGTCCTCCCTGCTCGGAGGGACCTAAGCCTCTAAAACGGAGCCAAAATGAGTCTTTCTTCCCTTAAGAACTTTCCTCAGGTATTTTTTTCGTAGCAATAAATAATTCTTTCATAGTCTAACATAATATTTAAAGTATTATTTCAACATGAGCATATTGGTGCTGTCTTTGATATTTTTTCCCCAGACTGTCTGTAGAGTGAAACTCAAGTGTCCTCTGCACTTCCAGCTTACCACAAGCTGGTCACCAGCCCCATCTTTGTGATGACATCACTTACTTAACTAGGATTCCCTTCAGATTTCCCACGTTTCTGTTTGACACATGAATCTCACGGTCAGCCTGCCAGGGAATCCCTGTCCTAAAGTGGGAGCTTCTGACCTCAGCCTAAGAAATCTAGGCTGAAGGGATGGCTTAGCAGTTGCCTGCAAAGCCAAAGGACCCAGGTTCTATTCCCCAGGACCCACATAAGCAAGATGCACAAGGGGGTGCACACGTCTGCAGTTTGTCTGCAGTGGCTGGAGGACATGCCACACCCATTCTCTTTCTCTCTCTCTTCTCTCCCTCTTTCTCTAGCAAATTAATAATAAGAAATGATAATAAAAGAAATATAGGCATTTCCTATGAGCTTCTGGATTTTTTGGTTTTTCGAGGTAGGGTCTCACTCTAGCCCAGGCTGACCTGGAATTCACTCTGTAGTCTCAGGGTAGCCTGGAACTCACGGCGATCCTCCTACCTCTGCCTCCCTCCTGAGTGCTGGGATTAAAGGCGTGCGCCACCACGCCCGGCCCCCCCTCCCCCCGTCACTTTTTTGAAAAATATTTTTTTAACTTTTATTTATTTACTAGAGAGAGAGAGAGAAGGGGCATGCCCGGGCCTCCAGCCTCTGCAAACGAACTCCAGATGCATGCGCTACCTGTGCATCTGGCTTACGTGGGTCCCAGAGGAGTTGAACCTGAGTCCTCTGGCTTTGCAGGCAAATGCCTAAACCCCTAAGCCATCCCTCCAGCCCTCCCCGGTCACTCTTGACAGCTCCACCCCACACCTAGAGAGGATGCTTGGGAGCAACCATGACAACTTCCCCATGTGGCTCCGGCGCGTCCATGGGAACCCTCACGCAGTCCTGTTCCCACGGACAGTCAGCACCCACAGTCTGCAGTGTGAGCTGACACCTGCCCAGACTCCCTTCCCCAGGGGTGAAGCCATTTCTCTTCTGGCTCAGAGGTCAGAAAACTATAGCCCATAAGTGCTAGGCGTAGTTTAAAACCTTGCAAAGGAAACACAAGAAAGAAGAACACGGGATACGGCGCATGTGTCCCGCAAAGCTTAATTACCATGGTTGATCCGCACCTTGCCAGGAAGAGGAATAATCACATTTAGGGTGCGTGAATAAAGGCTCTGCCCCCTAGGCTTGCTAAGGAGTGACCCTTCAGCTCTCTGTGGGCTGCAAGGTACCAGCTGCTCGCTGCTTCCTCCCGACCCTTGTCCTCAGCAAGGAAGATGCAAGAACTTCTCAGTGGAATTCTCTTTGCCCATGTCCTCCGTATCTCCACCCTCTTGACTGTAGTCTATTTCCTCCAAAAGTCTGCTTATATAATTTGGCATAACAATCTGGAATTTCACTGCTATCCTCCATTAATTTAATAATTTATCTCCCTGAATAGCCAGTGGGTTTGCTGGGAAGTGTTCGTGATAATTCACACACTCAACACCTCAAGCCCAACTTCTCTAAACAACCCAGAGTTCTCTAAAGACACCGAGTGGTCCCCAAGTGCTACTGTGTAATTTGTGTCCCTTGTCTGCACTCTTTACCCCGTCTCTATTCACCTGCCATCCTCCAAGCTCCAGCTCAAATACGAAAATGGGATTTTTTTTGAAAAAAGCTTAAAAATAGACTTCTGTAATAGCCTCCACTGTAACAACTTCTGCTGAGATTGGAATATATCACCCTTCCCATCTCAGCCAGAAACACACATTCCTCCTCTTGTCCTTAAAATAATGTAGCCAAAAAGATTTAGTATGGAGCCTGGTATATATAATAGATCATGAATGAATAAAAGGAAAAAGGAAGGAAGGAAGGGAGGAATAAAGGAAGGAAGAAGGAAAAGGAGTGCTAAAGTCTTAGACAGCCTTAAAAGTCAGTGCTGGGAAACTCCCAACATTTTGAAATGAACAGTCATAACTTTGTTATTGAAAAAGCTGTTTCCTTGCAAATATCTTTTCCCATGTATTCAGATTTATATATGTGCATATATATACATATATATATACTTATAAAGTTTTTTAAAGCATATTTTATTTATTTGAAAGAAAGAGGGAGAGGCGGGGTGGGGAGGGAGAGAATGGGCACACCAGGGCCTCCAGCCACTGCAGACGAACTCCATATGCGTGTGCCCCCTTGTGCATCTGGCTAACGTGGGTCCTGGGGAAATTGAACCTGGGACCTTTGGCTTTGTAGGCAAATGCCTTAACCGCTAAGCCATCTCTCCAGCCCAATACACTTATGAATTTTTGACTGTATAAATACGGCAAGAGGACTTCACATCTAGTCTATCTAGCTAATTCATGTACTAGTTACAAAAAGGATAAACATAAATACATGAAGTCTTAGAGGACAAATACTAAGATATTAGCACTGACTGTCTATGAAACAGGAATATGGTTGTTTTAGTTTTTTGGATGTATCATTTTACGCTGCCTAGAAGGAGCATGTACTGTGTTGTTTTTTTGTGTTTTTTTTTGATGAAAAAGGAAAATAAAGTTACTTAAATTAAAAAAAATCATAATGCATCCAATCTGACAGTAGTGGTGTCTCCAGTGGCTGGGGGAGTATCCACGTTAAATTATCTGGGAAAGCTTCTGGAAAACACTAGTCTGTGGCTCCTTTCCTGAGCATGAGGGGGGCAACTCTTGAGTTTCAGGGGTCTCACCCGCAGCCAGAGCTGAGAACAGAGTGGTAAGGAACTAGAGGATAAGGCCTGGAGCTGCCTCTGCAAGGCCAGTTCTGACCACAAATGGCCACTCCACACACCGCTGTCAAGTGAATCCATGAGGGAGCACAGGAGAAACATCGAGTGTAATTTATGTAAGTCTCGTCATACAAGTTTATTAAAAAGTGTTACGAGACAAACAACTATATATTAATCTGATAGATTCTGACTCATTGGCTGGGTTTGTTTAACCACATCAAACACATATATTAGCTAGGACCCCTCCCCCCCGCCCCCCACGCGCATGTAACCAAGCAGTTTTCCCAATTGTGGTAACTTGGCCTTTAAAGAAATAAGGATGCATCCTTATCCTTCAAAAATATGAACATTAAAGCGGTTCATTAGCACACTGTCTAACTACATCCAAAGTCAGACCTTCTAAGCCCCCTCACGTAATGCAGATATATTTCAAGGTTATTATCTCACAACTGTCAAATCCAGCCTCCTCTTGCCTTCTATGGCATAATTTATACTCAACAGTGGCACAAGAGTATTTTTATTAATTTGTTTGTCAAGCAACGCCCTCAGCTCCCTTATAATTACGGTGCCTGTTAGCAGCATTAAGTATAAGCATATCTCTCAGTTTCTTTTGCATGTTAATTTGTAGCTTTTCTATATTTAGATATGGCAGTAGATACAGTCGTAAGATCAGAAAATGGCTAATGTGACATCACGGATGCCTTTCTCCCAGGAAAAAATGCACACTGAACTCGTGACATATGATGGACAAGACCAGATAAAAGCTCGAGGTGTGATGTGGTCTCAGTCACTTTGTGTTCTCAGACAAGTGACCATACCTCTTCATGCCCTGGACAACCTATCTCTAAAGTGGAAGGCAATGGGCTGGAGAGATGGCTTAGTGGTTAAGGCATTGGCCTGCAAAGCCAAAAGACCCAGGTTCGATTCCCCAGGACCCACGTAAAGCCAGAAGCACAAGGTGGCACATGTCTCTGGAGTTCGTTGACGGCGGCTAGACGCCCTACTGTGCCCATTCTCTCTCTCAAATAAGTAAATAAAATATATTTTAGAAACAAGTAGAAGGCAATAATGAAACCAATTTCAAAATGTCTAGCAGTGTGGCCACGTCTGAAACAAGCGACGAGAAAGTCACCAGAACGGATAGGAGCGGCGGTACGCCTGCGTCACATAAACAGTTACAAATCCCACCACCCATGGAGCAGATCTAGTGCTGCTGGGACACAGTTCAGAGGGATTCCACTCTGTAGTCATCCACAGAAATCCCATGATGACATGATGTCCTTCTGGAGTCCTGTGTTAAGTTTGATCAGGTCCCATGTATTTAGCCAAACATCCTAAGTGCGTCTCTGAGGCTGATCCTAAGGGAACTGCATGTTGGAATTATTATGGACTATATAAGGTGGGTGCCCTCCCTGATGCAGGCGGGCCTCACTCACCCATTCAGCTGCAGACTGAGGGAATGCCTTGTCTTCCTCTGGAGCCAGGAGACCAAGTTTGTCTACCTTGAGACTCAAAACATTGAAACACTACGGGCTGGAGAGATGGCTTAGCAGTTAAGCGCTTGCCTGTGAAGCCTAAGGACCCTGGTTCGAGGCTCGATTCCCCAGGACCCACATTAGCCAGATGCACACGGGGGGCACACGCATCTGGAATTCATCTGCAGCGGCTGGAAGCCCTGGCGCGCCCATTCTCTCTCTCTCTCTCTCTCTCCCCGCCTCTTTCTCTGTCTGTCACTCTCAAATAAATAAATAAAAATAAACCAAAAAAGAAAAAATTGAAACGCTAGCCCTTCGCAGGTGTCAAACCCACAGCTTTTAGATCAGAATTTACACCACCAGTTCTTCAGAATGGGGCTGGCCCCGACACAAACACACACACACACACACACACACACACACACACAATTGGTTCTGTTTCTAGGGAGATCTTTTACTAACACAAATTTCTAGCAATATAACCCCCTTGGAATCTTCATAGGTTGTCACAGTCACGTTCACATGGCTGGCAGAAATCACCCAACCAAGAGCACCTTGGGTGGGGGGGGGGAAGGTTTATTTTGGCTTAGAGACTCGAGGGGAAGCTCCACGATGGCAGGGGGAAATGATGGCATGAGCAGAGGGTGGACATCACCCCCTGGCCAACATCAGGTAGACAATAGCAATAGGAGAGTGTGCCAAACACTGGCAAGGGGGAACTGGCTATAACACCCCCATAAGCCCGCTCCCCAAAATATACTCCTTTCAGGAGGTGTTAATTCCCAAATCTCCATCGGCTGGGAACCCAGCATTCAGGACACCTAAGTTTATGGGGGACACCTGAATCAAACCACCACAATAGGTAACACTCACACACACACAGAGTGCTAGACGTGGGCTGGAGAGATGGATTAGCCGTTAAGGCCTTTGCCTACAAAGCCAAAGGATCCTGGTTCGATTCCCCAGGACCCACGTAAGCCAGATGCACAAGGGGGTGCATGCATCTGGAGTTCTATTGCAGTGGCTGGAGGCCCTGGCGCACCCATTATCTCTCTCACACACACTCTCTCTCTCTTTCTCTCTTCCTCTTGCTTTCAAATAAATAAATAAAATATAATAGTTTTTTTAAATGCTGGATGTACTTCCCATGTCCCCATTAGAAGTAGTTATGTAAGGTTGTGGTTATCTGGCCAAGGTCTCACGATATTTATTTCCAAGCCAGAGACTAGATCTATTTACTTAAGACCTCAAAGGGGCAGATCCAGGCTTTTCACAGGCATCCAGCAACTGAGTAGATTAGCCTCAACTGGGACCCGACCATCAGAATGGCTTCAGTGCAGGAGCCAGGGAGCAAGGGTCTGCCTTGCTGTGTAAACGCTCACCGAATCAGACGCGTGGGCTTGCTTCCTCTGTAGTGTCTTTGCTTAAATGACCGTGAGCTGGAAAGCTCATGTGTGAGACCTCTAGCCATAAATGTCTCCTCTGGTATCATTTCTGCCACATCTGAATACCTCTGGGGTCTCTCCATCACCTATTTAACAAATCTAAGTCTCAAAAAACCCTTGGATAAATCTCCACGCTTGTTCTTCCCACATTCACCAACATAACTTCTCAGTCCAGTTTTTCCCCAAAAGCATGAATTCCATTTTCACACTCCACGCATGGCTCTCTTCCCGCCTCTATCCTTCCACTCCAAACACTCGTGCTTCGAGCGTGGGTTCAAATGTTATTCCTGGGCTGGAGAGACGGCTTAGTGGTTAAGCGCTTGCCTGTGAAGCCTAAGGACCCCGGTTCGAGGCTCGATTCCCCAGGACCCACGTTAGCCAGATGCACAAGGGGGCGCACGCGTCTGGAGTTCGTTTGCAATGGCTGGAGGCCCTGGCATGCCCATTCTCTCTATATATATATCTGCCTCGTTCTCTCTGTGTCTGTCGCTCTCAAATAAATAATAAAAATAAACAAATGTTATTCCTGACGTACATCTCTCCCAACTCTCCATCAGATCCCTCCATGTCACAGGCATCTGTGCCCATGTCTCCATCCTATGGTGGGGATGAGGTCAAAACAGACTTCCATGCTCCATGTTCCATGCCTGTATCCTCAGAGCTCCGAACGTGGCACGCAGTAAGTTCACCAACACGCGAATACAGGCTCTTTTGCTATGAAGAGGGTGCAGCTTGCCAAGCCAGTCAACATGTGGTGATGCCGGAAGCAGGAGCCCTGGAGGAGCACGCGAGGCTCCCCCCAGCCTGAGCTCCTTACTGGTGGCCTGTGGCTCGAGCTTAGCTTCCACATGGCTCAGTTCCTTCATCCGCATGTGAGGAGGAAGATGGTACCAGCTTCACAAAGCTGTTAAGAGGATCCCATGTGCTAATAGTTTAGCATGTCATCAGGACACAGCAAATAAACTATCTAATATAATAGCTATTCTTGTTTTTAGCTCCTATCATTTTTAAAATTATTTTTTGGTTGATTTTTATTTATTTGAGAGTGACAGACAGAGAAAGAGGCAGAGAGAGAGAGAATGTGTGCGCCAGGGCTTCCAGCCACTGCAGACAAATTCCAGATGCGTGCACCCCCTTGTGCATCTGGCTAACATGGGCACTGGGGAATCGAGCCTTGAACCAGGGTCCTTAGGCTTCACAGGCAAGCACTTAACCGCTAAGCCATCTCTCCAGACCAGCTCCTATCATTTTTAATCAACATTTTTAGCCAGCAAGCTCAGCACCGGACAATGGGAAATTCCTGATTCATGGGTTCACAGGAAAGTGAAGAAGTCCTCAGCATAATTTACCTTGTGGGGCATGTCTATTTCTTTTTCTTTCTGGTTTTTGGTTTTCCAAAGTAGGGTCTCACTCTAGCTCAGGCTGACCTGGAATTCACTATGGAGTCTCAGGGTGGCCTTGAACTCATGATGATCCTCCTACCTCTACCTCCCAAGTGCTGGGATTAGAAGTGTGCGTCACCATGAGTGACACACTTTGTTTTTTTCTAAATATATATACATATTTAATTGTTGTTGTTTTAGATAGGGTCTCACTAGCCCAGGCTGACCTGGAATTCACTATGTAGTCTCAGGGTAGCCTCGAACTCACGACAATCTTCCTACCTCTGCCTCCCAAGTGCTGGGATTAGAAGTGTGTGTCATCATGCGTGACACACTTTGTTTTTCTTCTAAAGAACTTTTATTATTATTATTGTTGTTGTTGTTTCGAGATAGGGTCTCGCTCTAGCCCAGGCTGACCTGGAATTTACTCTGTAGTCTCAGGGTGGCCTTGAACTCACGGCGATATCCTCCAACCTCTGCCTTCCAAGTGCTGGGATTAAAGGCGTGCGCCACCATGCCTGGCTGGGAATGTCTATTTCTGAAGAGCGGCTACAGAAAAGCTGCAAGAGAGTTATGTCCTCATCTTCTAAGGCTTGTCTCTCCTCCCTGATAAATTCCCCTACGGATATAGATCCAGGAGAGATTTAAGTGGGTGCTGTTGCCCAATAGCTAAAGCAATTTATTTGCCACAGCACATTCCTTCTTTCCCCGAAGTCATCCCGCAAGGTGGCTGTACCCATCAGGGGCGGGGGTGTCAGGCCAGAGGCTTCCGGCTTACCCCCACCACGCTGTAGTTTGGTCTCCTTTTCTCAGGACTGGAAGGAGAAATAGACCACTCTGTGAACTAGATCTGGAAACTCCACAGCCATCCTTGCTATTGACACGTGATCTCAGATGCTTGTCGATGCAATCTACTAACTTGAATACGTAACAAAACCCAGGCCAAATCAAGAGAAATAACCTAGAATAAGTTAAACAGAGCCAAAGGCCACAAAATCTGTGACACAGACTTCCCTGTCCTAGGTAAAATGAGAAACAGGGCAGCGTGCGATATTTCTGTCAAGACACATGGGTTCGATTTTTTTCGTTACAGAACGTCAACGCTGAGCGTGAGCGCGCATTGTCAGTAGCCCATCCAGCTCATCACCGCCTGCATTGTTCGCTCTGTAAACTTGAACCTGAAGGCAGGAGCCAAGTTATGTTCCCACAGGTCTCTTGTTACATTTTCAACAGCCAGTCAATACCTTGTGTTTGTCTGCTTGCAGAACCTTGCCCTGGTATATACTGTCGATCCATTAGCACTGAACTCTTGCCTGGGCGAGTTGCGGGGGGGGGGGGGCTCGTCCAACACACATGCGTACTCCTTCACACCCACCAAAGCCTTCCCGCCCTTAGCAAAGGAAGACAGCACTTCCGTACCATGCCCATGGAGCGCACTGTGTATGGAAAACACTACATTAGGGCTGGGGAGATGGCTTAGCGGTTAAGGCACTTGCCTGCAAAGCCTAAGGACTCAGGTTCGACTCCCCGGGACCCACATACGCCAAATGCACATAGTGAGGCGTGTGCATGAGGTCATGCATGCGCGCAGGGTGGCATGTATGTCTGGAGTTCGAATGCAATGGCTGGAGGCCCTGGAGCACCAATTGTCTCCCTCTGTCCCACCCCCCCCCTTTTCTCTCGCCCATTAAAAATGAAAGAAAACAGAGAGCCGGGTGTGGTGGCACACACCTTTAATCCCAGCACTCGGGTGGCAGAGGCAGAAGGATCGCCATGAGTTCGAGGCCACCCTGAGACTACATGGTGAATTCCAGGTCAGCCCGGGCTAGAGTGAGACCCTACCTCGAAAAAGCAAAAAATAAAAATAAAAAATAAAAGAAAATGGTAAGTTACAAACAAAAAGCACAAAAATGCAATATATATAGGAGTAAAATCACCACTAAAAAAGGATGCTTGTAGCAGGAAGTCAAAACAGGGCAGAGGGCTGGAGAGATGGCTTAGCGGTTAAGCGCTTGCCTGTGAAGCCTAAGGACCCCGGTTCGAGGCTCGGTTCCCCAGGTCCCACGTTAGCCAGATGCACAAGGGGGCGCACGCGTCTGGAGTTCGTTTGCAGAGGCTGGAGGCCCTGGCGCACCCATTCTCTCTCTCTCCCTCTATCTGTCTCTCTCTCTGTGTCTGTTGTCGCTCTCAAAAAAAAAAAAAAAAACACGGGCAGAGTATGGGCTCCTTTCCCAGTATTTGGGGAATGCAAGTCAGAGTCAGGTGACTTGAAACGCAATGCGTGTCTGCTAATGACTACATAAACACTGGCTTTTGATTTGGGGGTTCCAAACAGACTTCAGTGAGCCGCTGCATTCAGAATGAACTGAATCTGTACACAGTAACTATTAACTGTACTGTTCCTATCAGAATTCTGAGGCCAAGGAATTTTTGTCATTCCAGCCTGGCCATTTGAAATTGGGTTTACGTGTCTCCAGTGGCCCATGTTCTTTCTTGTGACTAAGCCCTTCACTGGGTACTGCCTGTGTCCCAGTTAGCTCATGGAGGAGGACTGGAACGAATGAACAGCCAGCTCTCAGAAGGGTGATGGGGGCCGCGTTAGCTGGTGATTGAAGGCTGAGAGCGTCACACACATATAAAAGATCGTTATAAGCATGTTCAATTTTTTTAACCATTTAAAAAAAATTTTTTTTGCTACTTTTTATTTATTTATTTGAGAGTGACAGACAGAGAAAGAGGCAGATGAGAGAGGAAGAGAGGATGGGCGCGCCAGGGCCTCCAGCCACTGCAAACGAACTCCAGACGTGTGCGCCCCCTTGTGCATCTAGCTAACGTGGGTCCTGGGGAATCGAGCCTCGAACCTGGGTCCTTAGGCTTACCAGGCAAGTGCTTAACTGCTAAGCCATCTATCCAGCCCAGCAGGTTCAATTTCAGTGAAGGTATTTGTGCTACCCAGCACTAAGGCCAGCTATGGTGAAGTCTCCAATTCTCCCAGAGCAGAGAGAGATCATGTTGCGAACCTGAAGAGCTTTGGGTCTGGGTAGCCCTTACTCCAGCCAGCTGAAGAGAAGCTGTGAGTCTAGCTGATTCAAGGCAGCTGCTGTGGGGTTGCTTGGTGAAGCTTCTGAGGACAAAAGAATTACTTACAGTATAGTTCAGGGAAATAGATCAAAATGAGGTTTGAATGAACTAAAATAATAATAATAATAATAATAATAATAATAACCTTTGTGTGTCTGGTTTAAGTGAAGAATGTAACTGGGCTGGAGAGGTTGCTCAGTGGTTAAGGCTCTTGCCTGAGAAGCCTAAGGACCCATGTTCGACTCTCCAAATCCCACATAAGCCAGACGTACAAAGGTGAGGCAAGCACAAGGTCGCACATGCCCACTAGGTGGCACAAGCGTCTGGAGTTTGAGGACAGTGGCTGAGGCCCTGGTGTGCCAATTCTCTGTCACATATAAAAAAAAAAGGCAATCTGTTGGGCTTGCCTCAAAAATAAAAAAGGATGTAACTGTTAGGAAAACCAGGATAAGAAATGGGGGGTGGTGCTGGAGAGATGGATTAGCAGTTAAGGCACTTATCTGTAAAGCCCAAGGACCTATGTTTGACCCTTCAGGACCCACGTAAGCCCGACGCACAAGGTGATGCAAGTGTGAAAGGTCACAATGACCACTAGGTGGCACATGCGGCTGGAGTTCGATTGCAGTGGCTGAGGCCCTGGTGTGCCAATTCTCTCTCTCTCTCCCTCTGTCTCTCTCTCTCTCTCCCGTGCATGCGCATGTGTGTGGAGGATCTCTCTTCTGTCATTAGGGAAAAGAAAAATAAATGACAGGGAAGGATCAAGCTCAATAGCCAAGAGGGGCTTTATTGAGGGTCTCCCGAGGAGGGCTCTGACAGCCACAGCCAAAAGCCCCTCCCTTACAGACTTGGGGGCTCATGGGGACATTGGGATTCCTGGGTTGCTGGCGCGGGCCACCTTGCCTCTGGCCTTGCGCCATTTTAGGGGAGCAGTAATCAGACAGGTGGCTGGTCTGGGTCATTCCAGGACTGTATTAAATGAGAAGGATGGGTGCGTCACTTTTGGGAAACAGAGGGTCACAGTGAGATGGAGGAGTCCAAAGATGGAGTCACCCTGGCTCTAATAGGCAACTCAAATCATATTGAATGTTTTTCTTTTTTCAAAATGCGGGAAAGGAAAATAGTGAAAAGTGAAATATTAGTAAAAATTTTAAAAAAAGTAAAAAGGCACCACATTAGTGTGTGCATGTCTGAAAACAGGCAAATGGAAAGATTAAGAGGAGACAGGCCCAATGTGAACAATAACTAAGATGTCTCCGTTGCAACATTAGGATCAGTTCCTTCATTTGCCAGCCTTCAGCAATGAGCATTGTCATTTAATAGCATAATACTGTTTAATAATATACTGTTATCATTTTGGAATCTGGAAGGGCCAAACAGCACCATAAGCTACAATCCGATCTGCTAACACCCTCCACGCCCAAAAGAGTGTTCTGGTGAACCGAGGCGTGGATTAAACACGATCTAGCCTGTTCATCTAGCAGGTCACTGATCTGTAAAAATATCAGATGTTTTCAGATTTTTCCCAGTCGTTTATGATTAAGCAATGAGTTGGAGTGTAACCAACTTAATTAAACAAAGACTATGAGCAGTCGTGGGCTGATGTACTCCTTCACCGGCAACCATGCATTCAACAACGCTTAGCAAACACTCCCTCTCTAGATGTAGCCGGCTTGTAGAATGTTCTCAAGATGTGCCAGGGCCAGTGTTAATACATACACAAACCCAGGTGTCTATGAGACAAGGCAGTTTTAAACAAAGTGACAGGGGAGCTGCAGGATCTGACGTTGGTTTAAAAATGTATAATGGGGTGCTAAGGGTCCAGGAAAGTCCTGGAGCCCCAAACCCTAGGTTCGTTTCTAATTTTAGTCAAAGAATGGAATAAAAAAGAAGACTGAGGGCTGGAGAGATGGCTTAGCGGTTAAGCGCTTGCCTGTGAAGCCTAAGGACCCCGGTTCGAGGCTCGGTTCCCCAGGTCCCACGTTAGCCAGATGCACAAGGGGGCGCACGCGTCTGGAGCTCGTTTGCAGAGGCTGGAGGCCCTGGCGCGCCCATTCTCTCTCTCCCTCTACCTGTCTTTCTCTCTGTGTCTGTCGCTCTCAAATAAATAAATAAAAAATTTAAAAAAAAAAAAAAAGAAGACTGAGCAGGATAATTATTAAATTATTATATTTACGGAGGGAAGTACAGAGGCACGGAAAGGCACCCACGCAGCTAGAGATCTCACATGGAGGGCCTGGGGGGAGGGGAAAAGTGCAGAAATACAAGAGAGAAAAGAAAGTTCAAGGAGTTCCTGCCATGTGGGGAGCTGGAGGGGATCAAGAACCCATGTGGTGAGTCAGGGATAGGGATCGCTCCTGGCTGGGCCTGGACCTGGGCCTGGGTGGAACCAGCCCAGGGTCAGCCAAGGGAAAAACTCACCCACAGCTGGAAATTCCCAAGTGATCAGAGAGAGACACTGCCCTTCTCTTGAAAAGGGATTTATGACCTTACGGTGGTGGGCTGTCTTCTGACTCAGGTGAACCAGAGGGCCAGCCGGTTGGTTAGGGCCAGGGGCTGACTCAGGAAGAGACTAATTCTGGCACCGAGTTCCGGGTCGGAACTTGACCAAGCACAATGTTTAAATCCTATGAAAGACCTCCTTCGCAGGAGGGGTCCCGGTCGGTTCTGTAAAAACGTATCTAGGGGCACTGGGCGAGAGATAAGAAGTCAGATCATCTTGGATTTCTAGCAATTGCAAACTTTCCTGCGCTTTTCACCTTCAGGGGTCCAGTCACTCTAAGTCTACCCCCCCCCGCCCATCTCGGGTGGAAAGAGGGTACTCAAGTGATGATGTGGATTTGGTTGGGAATGTAAGCGGGGTCAGGACTGTTTTGTTATCCCTACCTCTCGCCCTTTATTTACACCTAAATCTCATGTCAAGACCGCAAAGATAGACTCAGAGATGGAGGGGGTCACTAGACCTCTTTCTGTTCCTCATCCCAAGGAGTCCACATTAAACAAATCTCCTTATCACTCTTACTTGTCTTTTTAAAAAAAATATTTTACTTTTATTTATTCATTTTCTTGCCAGAGAGAGAGAAAGGAAGGGGGAGAGAAAGAGAGAGAGAATGGGCACACATATGAACTCCAGAAGCATGTGCCCCCTTGTGCATCTGGTTTACGTGGGTCCTGGGGAATCGAACCTGTGTTCTTTGACTTTGCAAGCAAGTGCCTTAAATGCTAAGCCATCTCTCCAGCCCTCACTTGTCTCTCTCTCTCTCTTTTTTTTTTTTTTTTTTTTTGTTTTGTTTTTTTGAGGTAGGGTTTCACCCTAGCTCAGGTTGCCCTGGAATTCACTATGGAGTCTCAGGGTGGCCTCAAACTCACAGTGATCCTCCTACCCCTGCTGGGATTAAAGACCTGCATCACCACGCCAAGGATTCAATTGTCTTTTTAATTGGCCTGTCAAAGAGGGTGGCCAGGCCTAACTGCTTAGGGTACCAGCATCCAGGCTCTGAGCCTAACAATTTCAGCAACAATTAGAGGAGAGCTATGCAAAAACTCCCGAGTGGGAGTGAACTGTTCAGAGATCGCTCAGGAGAAGACTGGACAGCAATCGTCAGAACTAAAGTTCCTATGCCAGCCAAGGTAGTGGACCCTCACCCGGATGAGCATCAGGACACTCCATCTGGTCCCTTCTGTCGCCTGGACGGGCCATCTCCCAGCTCAGAGAGGCTCAAGACTGACCATTAGAGGCTAAAACCCTAAGCTCCACCACTGCGCCCAGTGTCCTCTCCCTCCCCCTGGGAAGAAGCTGCCTTGCTTTGCAAATATATGCAGATTCATGCGAATAACAAAGCCATTAACGTGCGCCCTAAGCCTCAAAGGGAAAGGTTTGCTTTGATCAGAGCTCATAATGGGATGTGTCCAAGGGGCAGAAAAACAGCATCCTTTTCAGCCAAACAAGGAAAGGGTTCCACTAGAGCAGAAAGCCCTGCTTTAGAAAAAGCTACTCACTCAAATATTAGGGTGCAGCATGCTCCCTTTGTACTTCTCCAATTCCCAAAGTTGGAATTACTGTTAAAGAAAAACGATATCCTCTCCACTTGTATTTTAAAATATATATAATTTATTTATTTGACAGAGAAAGAGGGAGGGAGAGAGAGAAAGAATGGGTGCACCAGGGCCTCCAGCCACTGCAAATGAACTCCAGACACATGCACCCCCTGTGCATCTGGCTAACGTGGATCCTGGGGAATCGAACCTGGGTCCTTTGGCTTTGCAGGCAAATGCCTTAACCGCTAAGCCATCTCTCCAGCCCTCCGCTTGTATTTATTAAAGCCGCGAAGACAGATTTTAAAGAGCGCTTGCACATACATGTTCACACCTCTGCGAGTGTGTGTGTGTGTGTGTGTGTGTGTGTGTGTGTGTGTGTTTAATCTGCCCCGCCCCTCCCCTGCGTATCAAAGTGTGTTTCAAGGAGCCTCAGCAGAGCCTTCTGGGAGAGGCTTAGAATGACATGCTCTCTGACTGGACCCTGGCACTGATGAGAACCCGCCCGCTCAGAGGGAGCCCGGTGGGTGGAGAAAATGTACATCATAACTTAGAGACCACCCATGTATCACCCACAGTTGTGATTTCCCCAAGGACAGCAGCAGATCACCCCCAGCTTGTGGTCTGAGGCGCCCAGGCAAGGTGCATGGCACACGGTACGCAATTAAGACAGGCCTCTCTCCTCCTCTTCTGTGAAATCGAGAAGCAGTAAGTAGGCAGTTGGGGTGACTGGGCCCCTAAAAGTAAAAGGGCAGGAGGAATGGTCTGCACTTGAGTCCAGTTCTTACCTCTTACCTGTTTTTCAATAACCAGCCTGAGTCCCCTCCTGGGAGGAAGGTCTTTCATAGGATTTAAACGTGGTGGGTGGTCAAGCTCAGCCCCCAGGGTCAGAGCTAACCTCTTCCTGAGATAGCCCCCAACCCTAACCAACTACCTGTCCCTCTGGTTCTCCTGAGCCAAAAGAGAGCCCACTGCTATAAGGTTATAAATACCTTTGCAAGGAGGGCAGGCTCTCTGAGTTGCCTGGCCACTTGGGACCTTTGAGCTGTTGATGAGTTTTCCCTCTGCTTGGTCCAGACCCAGCCAGCCGAGCCCAGGGGAGGGCCCCTGCACCCTTACTTTCCACATGGGTTCTTTACTCCCTCCAGCTCCCCACAGGGCAGGAGCTCTCTAAGCTTTCCTTTCTCTCCTTTCCTTCCCTGGTTTACCCAGCCCCACCCCACGGGGGATCTCTAGCCACCTGGGTGCCTTTCTTTGGCTTGGTACTTCTCTCAACAAATATAATAATTTAATCATTATCCCCCTCAATCTTTTTTTAAAAATTCAGTTCTTTCATTAAAATTAAAATTGAGGGCTGGAGAGATGGCTTAGCAGTTAAGCGCTTGCCTGTGAAGCCTAAGGACCCCGGTTCGAGGCTCGGTTCCCCAGGTCCCACGTTAGCCAGATGCACAAGGGGGCGCACGCGTCTGGAGTTCATTTGCAGAGGCTGGAAGCCCTGGCGTGCCCATTCTCTCTCTCTCCCTCTATCTGTCTTTCTCTCTGTGTCTGTCGCTCTCAAATAAATAAATAAAAAATTTAAAAAAAAAATTAAAATTGAGAGCCAGGAGTGGTGGCGCACGCCTTTAGTCCCAGCACTCTGGAGGCAGAGGTAGGAGGATCGCCGTGAGTTCGAGGCCAGCCTGAGACTACAGAGAGTGAATTCCAGGTCAGTCTGAGCTAGAGTGAGGCCCTACCTCGCAAAAAGACAAAAAAAAAAAAAAAAAATTAAAATTGAGCCTGGGCTGTGGGGTTCAAGGACTTTCCTGGACCCTGAACACCCCGTTACAAAATGAGGTAGCAGCATGCCAGGAGCTGTGGATGAGGGAGAGGAAGATCAGGGATGAAAGTTCAGGCACAAGGCCTGGCATGCGGTGGTGGGTGGCCAACATCCTTTCAATCCTTCTTCACTCCCCCCACAGAGAGCCCCAGGAGCACAGACAAGGAATCGGCACAGGTCAGCCAGTAGGAGTCGTAACCCAGGGTTTGCTGAAACTGAGCTCCGGAGTGGATAAAGGACTTGTGCCAAGTTATAGGGCACGTGGGGTAGAGCCAGAGTCTGGCCCAGGCCCCTCTGAGCCACCTTTGTGCCCAGTTCGCACACACCGTGATTCTGCTGTGGGCTCCACGTGAAAGACACAGCTCCTAGCCCAGAGGGAAGGTGCACCTGGATTTGTGTCCCACAAGGTACCACCTGACTGCTGGGCGGGCATGGACAAGACAAGACAAGGCGCAGAGACCCAAGGAGACCACCATGACCTTCCCTCCCTCCTCCCCTCCTTCCTCCTCTCCCTCCCTCTTTCCCTCCTTCCTACCCGCCCTCCTTCCCCCTTTCCCTCTTTTCTCCCCTCCCTCCTTCCTCTCCTTCCTCCCTTCTCCCCTGCCTCCCAATTTGACACCTTTGTGATCCAAGAAGTCAGAACATTCCACCTCCCATCCCCATAGATTCACTTTGCCCTGGAAGGCAAAGTCAGTGTAGTCTCAGGGTGGCCTCAAACTCATGGCGATCCTCCTACCTCTGCCTCCCGAGAGTGCTGGGATTCAAGGCGCGCGTCACCACGCCCGGCTCTTACAGCACTTTTATCGGGAGCTATCAATGCCCAACTTCTCTGGCTTCTCCAGGGGGAGAGAGAACATTTTTACTCTGTAATTCCGTATGTACAAAGTGTTCTAGAAATAATTATTGGATAAATTCAGAGTGACATAGATTAATTTTCTTAGGCAAACCGTTTTTTTGCCTTATGAAAATGGAATATTCTGCTGATATTTTTAAATGTGAAGCATTGTTCGCCTATACTTAGTGATCTTTGGGGGAAAAAAAAAAGTCATCTAAACTGGCCCTATTTCAGTGAAACTGGAGCACATGTTTACCCTAATTATAACTCACACAAGGTTGCCAAATAGTTTGAAAACCTAAAATCACTGGAAGGAGGGGTGATACTTGGAACCCTAGGATGGCCAGTGGCCCTTGCCTCCTGGTCTCATGGTTTGCCTGGACCTACAGTGCAACCTGGACCTAGTGACTTACTTCTAATAAAAGTCCCTCCCTCCCTCTTTCCCTCTCCCTCTCTCTCTCTCTCTCTCTCTCATCATCATCATCATCATCTTGTTTTCTTGCTCCAGAGTTCCAATTCCGCCCTTCCAGCTAGGCTACTCAAAGGTCCTGGACAACTTCATCTGCTGCTGGCAGCTGCCCCTGGCAGCCATCACATAGTCCTGGCATCTCCACTGGGTCTTCGTTGTGACCCATGCCCAGTCCATCCTCAAAGCTCCAGGGGGCCTCCGTGCAGGTAAGCCAACAAGCCGGCTTCACACTGCCCACGGCCATTTCCGAAGCACAAAACCGCGTAGCAAATTCATTGACCCTATCTTGCCTGCATTTGTTATAATCCAGGGGGGGAAATCAAGCCGACTTCGAAGAACAGGACACTCCTTGAGCACTCAGGCCCCTGCAAACAAAAGACTGCTTTCTTTCTGTTTTCCCAATGCCGGTCAGCTGGCCCAAACTCAATAGTTGTAATTTCCCAAACAATTGCAACTGAATAGGCAGCAGTTTCAACCCAAGGATTTCCTTTTTTTTTTTTTTCTGTGTGTATCTCTGTGTTCACACCAGTCCATTTCTATACAATACAACTCGGCATGAGCTCTCAGGACTCTGGCAGACAGAGGTCAGCAAGCCTCTCACACAAATTGCTTCTAGACTGGACAGACAATGTTTGCCTTGTGAGCCCCTGTCAGAGGCCTCAGGCACGAAGGCCAGACCTGCCAATCACTTTCCAGGGATTGAATGTGACCAGTAACAACACGATGAGTTTGTCCTCAATCAACCTTCTAGAAGCATCCAGCCCCAACTTGTAGCTTGGACTCAAGGGTTCAGCTAAGCTCACCCCAGATTCCCAGCCAACAGAAATGGAGATGTGAAATATTCTTTTTTTCTTTTCGACGTAGGGTCTCGCTCTAGTCCAGGCTGACCTGGAAGACACTCTGTATTCTTAGGGTGGCCTCGAACTCAAGGCGATCCTCCTACCTCTGCCTCCCGAGTGCTGGGGTGAAAGGCATGCGCCACCACGCCCAGCTTAAATATTCTTTTTAAACCACAAAGGAATAAAGTCATTTGTCTGTCAGCAGTAGATAATGAATACAGGAGTTTCTCCAAGTTAACTGTAAGACATCTATCTATCTGGCTCTGGAGCTAGCATACCAGATCCCACAAAAGGTGAGTTCAGGGCTGGAGAGATGGCTTAGCAGTTAAGCACTTGCCTGTGAAGCCTAAGGACCCCGGTTCGAGGCTCCATGTCCCTGGACCCACGTTAGCCAGATGCACAAAGGGGCGCACGCTTCGTTTACAGTGGCTGGAAGCCCTGGCGCACCCACTCTCCTCTTTTCCTCTCTCTCTCTGCCTCTTTCTCTCTCTGTCTGTTGCTCTCAAATAAATAAATAAACAAAAAACAAATAAACTTTCTAAAAACAAAAGCAGAGTTCAAATAGGGAAACAAACCAAGAAATGGATCAAATGTTTAATATTACAGTTGCTCTGATGGTGCTTAACCTAAAAACAGTTTCTCCTATTCCAAAAAAAAAAAAAAAGAAAAGAAAAGAAAAAAAGAAGTCTCGTGGGCATTGCTCTGTCTAGCTAACCTGAGCCTTCATGTTTCTCTCTCCTTTTTTAAATATTTTATTTTACTTATTTATTTCACAGAGAAAGAGGGAGGGAGAGAGAGAGAGAGAGAGAGAGAGAGAGAGAGAGAGAGAGACAGAGATTGAGAGAATGGGCGCACCAGGGCCTCCAGCCACTGCAAACGAACTCCAGACGCGTGTTCTTCTGGATAACGTGGGTCCTGGGGAATTGAACCTGGATCCTTTGGCTTTGCAGGCAAATGCCTTAACCGCTGTGCCATCCCTCCAGCCCCATGTTTCTCTGTTTTTTTCTCCGTGGCAATTGGGTTTGGCAGCCATTGCCTCCCTCCTCCACGTAATGCTAAACTGAGTGATGCTTGAAACTGCCACTTATTGTGACAAACGGTGCACAAGGCCACTGTTGCTTGGCCACCTGTGGTGGTACGTGCTGCTTGTCCCTCAAAAGAAACTGAGTTTTTCTTTCTTTTTTTTTTTTTTTCTTTTTCTCCTCCAGGACTTAAACTTTGTGCCTTGTGATTGTGGCAGGAGAAACACTATGCTAGAGGAAGACTGTGGTATGTTGGTGGAATTTTTATTTTATTTTATTATTTTATTTTTTCAAGGTAGGGTCTCCCTCTAGCCCAGGCTGACCTGGAATTCACTGTGTAGTCTCAGGGTGGCCTCGAACTCACGGCGATCCTCCTACCTCTGCCTCCCGAGTGCTGGGATGAAAGGCGTGTACCCCCGCGCCCGACAGAACTTATTTCTGTACCTGGGAGAATCTAAGACATCGTATTAAGAGTTACCCTGTTGAGTGGGGCTACAGATGCTTGCCTACGAGGCCAAAGGACCCAGGTTCGATCCTCCAGGTCCCACGTCAGCCAGATGCACAAGCGGGCGCCTGGAGTTTGTTGGCTGACGTACTTCCGGCTGAGTGGAAGTATTTCCCTCTCAGTTCTCCTCTCCTTCCCTCCTCTTCTCTCCTCCTCCCTCTCCCCATTAGCTGCCACTTCCCTTCCTGCTCCGTAGGCTTTTATCTTTTGCAGCCCCCTTTTTTTCCGCTTAGCCTTCCTCTTCAAGAAGATAATTCCTTTTTAAAAATTTTTTTCTGATTTATTTTCATTTATTTATTAGAGAGAGAGAATGGGTGCGCCAGGGCCTCCAGCCACTGCATACAAACTCCAGACACATGCGCCCCCTTGTGCATCTGGCTTACGTGGGTCCTGGGGAACAGAACCCAGGTCCTTAGGCTTTGGAGGCAAATGCCGTAACCATTATGCCATTTACCCAGTCCTCTGGATTTTTTTTCTTCTTTTTTTTTTTTTGGTTTTTCAAGTTAGGGTCTCACTCTAGCTCAGGCTGACCCGGAATTCACTATGTAGTCTCAAGGTGGTCTCGAACTCACTGTGATCCTCCTACCTCTGCCTCCCAAGTGCTAGGATTAAAAGCATGCACCACCACGCCGGATTTATTTATTTATTTACTTTTGTTTACTTTATTTATTTGAGAGCGACAGACAGAGAAAGAGGCACATAGAGAGAGGAGAGAGAATGGGTGCACCAGGGCCTCCAGCCACTGCAAACGAACTCCAGATGCGTGCGCCCCCTTGTGCATCTGGCTAACGTGGGTCCTGAGGAATCGAGCCTCGAACCAGGGTCCTTAGGGTTTACAGGCAAGCGCTTAACCGCTAAGCTATCTCTCCAGCCCTTATTTTTTTTAATATTTATTTATATGCAAGAAGAAAGAGATAGAAGAGACATGGACAGATTGGGCGTGGCAGGGCCTCCAGCCACTGTAAATGAACTCCAGGTTCATGTGCCGCCTTGTGCATCTGGCTTTACTGAGGAATCGAACTCGGGTCATTAGGCTTTGCAGGCCTTCACTGCAAAGCCATCTCTCCAGCCCTCATTTGCCTCTCTTGTAGTGGCTTCATGCCTCTTTTGTTGCCTCCAGATGACCAAGGAGTATGAAAAGGAAAGAAAATTAGTTGCCAGCGGCAGGAGGTAATTCAGGACCCACCCTCTGCGGCCTATGAGGGCCTGCAAATGGGAGGGTAAAGTGGTCACAGGTCTCCAGGAGTTCCAGGAACCTTCTCAGCTCCTTCTGCCATGTGAGCCCATTTCAGATCCTCAGTCATGTCAGGGGTTAGGGACAGCTACAGGTCCACTTTATAGTCAGGGAAACTGAGGCGCCTCTACATTAACAACCTTGCGCAAGGCCCCTGGCATGACGGGGTGAAGAGCCTGGTTCAGGGGGGCCCCTGGGGTTTCAGGCTGTTCACAGGGAGTAATGAGCTCTCTGCTGTTACTGAGTTCATGTGAGGTTGGCGCCACTATTTTGAGAGACTTCACTAAAGGTGAACAATTGTTTCATTATCTCCTTTATCACAATCCATCAAACACTCTTACCCAAAGGTCAAACGAATGGTTTCATCATCCTAACAATAGCATTGCCATTTCAGGCCTCTGGGGGGCTTGTGCTAATGTCCCCAGGATTCTGAAATAATAAAACCCAAGAGGGTGGCACCTGGGCCCTTAGGTACTCCAGCCTGGGCCGCCCCCACCCGGGCCCTCCTGATAGACAGCTCCCCTCTTTCCGGCTTTGTTCTTATGGAGTGGGTCTAAAGTTACCTCTCTGAGCTCTGCTAAACAAACTTCCTTCTCTCCCCGTCCCAGCCTCAGTCTCACCACTGCCCACACCCCCTGGGGGGGGGGAGTTACGAAGATTCCCTCCATAGGAATTCCAGTTTCAGAATCAGCTCCCAGGAAACCTAGAGTAGATTTGAAGCGGCCAGGGCTCATGCCCCTGAAGAGGCCTTAATTGATTCAATCACTGTCCTGGGGAGTTTGGACACTGTCGTGGCTCAAAGCACTGACCCTTGGGCTTACAGACGTCTCTCATGGATAAGTAGAGGCAGGAAGACACTTGGCATCACTACCTTGATTCTGCACGTGTCTCCTTTGCTACCCTAAAGTTCGGGTCAAGTTCTGCTCAATACTGCACACGTTCATTTAAAAAAAAAAAGTGTACTAGCCAGGCGTGGTGGTGCATGCCTTTAATCCCAGCACTCGGGAGGCAGAGGTAGGAGGATCGCCGTGAGTCCAAGGCCACCCTGAGACTACATAGAGAATTCCAGGTCAACCTGGGCTAGAGCGAGACCCTACCTCGAAAAACCAAAAACCAAGGAAGCAAATGACAATTGTCAAACCTAGAACCCAGGCCCCCAGACATCTCCTTCGTCAGGTTCTTACAGGCCACCTGCGCTACCAAACAGACACCCTGTGACAACCCTCAACCCCGACTCCCCCACCCCAAACCTGTTCCAATTACTCAAACTGGCCAGTCCTAACCTGCTTAATGTGCCCACCTGGTTCTTTGCAGGAAATCCACAATAAAGTCTCCCATCCAGGTTTGGGTCGCTTTTTCTCTTTTAGTTTTTTGAGGTAGGGTCTCACTCTGTCCCAGGCTGGAATTAACTATGCAGTCTCAGGGTGGCCTTGAACTCACAGAGATCTTCCTACCTCTGACTCCCGAGTGCTGGGATTAAAGGCGTGCGCCACCACGCCCTGCTGGTCCTCCCCCCCCCAACTCTGCTGATCAAGCCTGGTACCTCCTTTCCAGTATAACATGTCCCCACCTATCTTGTTAATGTTCTCCGGACCCGTGCAACATTGCTATATTTAAATAAAAGGACAACCTACGTTTTACAAAACCTGTCCCCAGCTCAGTTCTGTGGTTGCATCCCACGTTTGCCATTTATAAGATTCTCCCCACCTCCCCAAGCCCTTCTCCTGTAAGAAGTGGGGCGCAGCGAATGACACCAGATCTCTGGGGTCCCAGTGGCCCGGTGACCTGGGGATGATTTCCACACTTCTCTGTGCCTCGTGTCCCTCTTTCATACAGGGATAATAAACACACTCGTCTAGAGGACTTATCAAGAGGGCTGGTGAGGCTGAGGGTGAAGTGTTTACAGTGGGGTCGGGTGTGTGGAGAAAGTGTCGTTTATCCCCGGTGTCTCTGATTGGGAGGCAAAAATGAACGGGACGAGAGATACCAGCCAAAGACTCAAAATGTTCCTTTCTGCCTTGCCTCCCACATACTTAGAGCTGGGGTGGGCATCAGGGGAGGAATTGTTGCATATTCATGAGCTCTCCCAAGTCCATTAATTGATAGGGTATGAGAGTAATAAAAGGAATTAATTTCCATTTTAATAACGGCGCATGCTACATGTTAAGTATAGGTCCGCATTACCAGTGGTCACACGAGTCCCCCTTTGCATCTGGTCCATGTTGATTATGATGTCAGAAAAGCAAACATTAAATCCCTCTTTTTTTTGGAAAGGAAAAAAAAATCTAATTTAATAACATTGCAATCCTGTTGAAAGCAGGATTAGATCTTACTAAGGGTGGGAGGCTGTCGCATTTCATGTCTATCCCTCTTGAAGCCTTGGCAACTTGTTCAGAGATACAGACCGCGTGCGTTGTCACAGAACACCCCCCCCCCCCAGCCTCTGCTGTGGCATTCTGGTCGCCGTGGAGCCTCTGATCACCCGTGTGCTGACAACTCCCATTTTCACATTCCCTGTCCTGGTGCTTTTTCTCATTAAAGCGGCTTGATTCTGTAATTTCTACCAGTACAGATGATGATAAAATGACTCCCAACTTTTATTTTGACCTTATAAAACTGCATAATTGGCTCAGAACCTTCAGGCTAAATGAGTTTCCTTTGGCTTAAGAACTCAGCCAGAGGAAGCATAGAGTTAAAAATATACCAGCCAGTGTTCCACATGAATGTTTTGAAGCTCAGGTCTAATGTCAACCTTGGAAAAGTTTAGTTTCTGATGTATTTGTGTTTTTATTTTTCCTGTCAAAAAAATAAATAAATAAGAGGGCTGGAGTGATGACTTAGCAGTTCAAGTGCTTGCTTGCAAAGCCTTAGGACCCAGGTTCGATTCCCCGGGTCCCACACAAACCAAAGGCATATGATGGTGCGTGCATCTGGACTACATCTGCAGTGGCTAGAGCCCCTGGAGCACCCATTCTCTCTCCTAAATAAATAAAAATAAATTTTTTTTTAAATTATTTATTTATTTATTTGAGAGCGACAGACACAGAGAGAAAGACAGATAGAGGGAGAGAGAGAGAATGGGCGCGCCAGGGCTTCCAGCCTCTGCAAACGAACTCCAGACGCGTGCGCCCCCTTGAGCATCTGGCTAACGTGGGACCTGGGGAACCGAGCCTCGAACTGGGGTCCTTAGGCTTCACATGCAAGCGCTTAACCGCTAAGCCATCTCTCCAGCACAAAATAAAATATTTTTGAAAAAAAAAAAATTAAGAGTTCAAAATGCAACAAGCCCTGTCCTTCTCAATCCTGTCTTCTGTTGTAAGCTCACGGGCCTCGCTAGGCACTTTGATTCTCACTACTAAAGGTTGCACCTGGGCTGGAGAAATGGCTTAGCGGTTAAGCGCTTGCATGTGAAGCCTAAGGACCCCGGTTCGAGGCTCGGTTCCCCAGGTCCCACGTTAGCCAGATGCATAAGGGGGCGCACGCGTCTGGAGTTTGTTTGCAGAGGCTGGAAGCCCTGGCGCGCCCACTCTCTCTCTCTCCCTCTATCTGTCTTTCTCTCTGTGTAAAAAAAAAAAAAAAAAAAAAAAAAAGTGTTTTTCGGGGCTGGAGAGATGGCTTAGCGGTTAAGGTGTCTGCTTGCAAAGCCAAAGGACCTCCGTTTAATTCCCCAGGACCCACATTAGCCAGATGCACGCGTCTGGAGTTCGTTTGCAGTGGCTGGAGGCCCTGGTGCACCCGTTCTCTTCTTTCCCACCTCTCTCTGCCTCTCACTCTCTGAAGACAGACATCTGACCAGCAGCAGCTTAGGGGAGGGAGGAAAAGCTTTATTTCAGGCTGACAGACTCCAGAGGAAGCACTATCTCAGCAGAACAAGCCGGCTCACTTCATCACAAACCCACAGCACAGACAGAGAAGCAACACCAGCAATCACTTAACAGCCAGACGCAAACTGGCTCTCTGCACACCTTGGGGGTAGATTCAACATCCCCCCACAATGGCGTGCCTCTAGGGCTCTGCCTACTAGAGACTTACTAAGAAGCTTAATCTTAATCAAAACTACCTGAGTTGGGCTGGAGAGATGGTTTAGTGGTCAAGACACTTGCCTGCAAAACCTAAAGACCCAGGTTCAATTCCCCAGGACCCAGGTAAGCCATATGCACATGGTGGTGCACACATCTGGAGTTCATTTGCAGTAGCTAGAGGCCCTGGCACACCCACTCTCTCTCTCTTTCTCCATTTCTCTCTTGCCAGAGCCTCCAGCTGTTGCAAATGAACTCCAGATGATGCGTGTGTGCCACTGTGTATCTGGCTTTCTGTGGGTACTGAGGAATCAAATCTGCCTTGTCAGTCTTTGCGGGCAAGTGCTTTAACCACCAAGCCCTCTCTCCAGCCTTCTGAATGGCACTTCTGTCCCGTCAATGTATACATGGCCCACGGAAAGTACAAGAAAAGGGGGTGGCAGAGCAAACCCCTTTCAAAAGCAACAGAAGGAGAAAGAGGGAAAGGACAGCCTGGGGGACCAGTGCTGCAAAGATTATTCCCATAAAACATAGCACAGCGCGGCCACTAACTTGCTAGACCTCAAACTTGGAGTTAAAGGAGGGGGCATTGAAAGATGACTCAGGAGAGAATTTACGTCACCCGAGGAACTTAGATGTATCTCGAAGGCATGGACGGGCACCATTGACAGATTGTTAGTCAGGAGGGGGAAGGCATTATTATAATCAGATTTGCATTTCAAATTGAGCTCTCCACCTACCTTGGGGCGGGGTGACGGATCGGAGCCAGCAGCTGGCGGAGGTGGTGAATCTGGGGACGCGCGTGGTGCACGCCAGCAGCTGGATTGTGGCGTGTCACGCCAGCAGCAGAATTGATCCGTGGTACAAAGAAGAATGTAATGGAAACACGCGCAGACGGATTGCCCTTACAACATGGCAAAAAGGAATGAGTCACTAAGACACTCATGTCTCATCATGGTACCCCAACTCACATGCCAGAGGGAAGGAGAGAAAAGAGAGATGAAAATTCCCCGTCCCCTTGAGACGGATCTTCTCTGTTCCAGGACCAGGTTCTCCATCAATAGGAAGGGGGTATCACAGAGCCCGTGTATAGAGGGGTCCAGGGTAGAATTTCATATTCGAAAGAAAATCCTTTGAGGTTACCTATGCAAAGAATTCAGGTTACAGATCTCATATCTCATGTAGCTCCGGGAGAATTTCAAAAGCTAAGCCAGGAAAAACAAAATGTTGGCGGGAAATCCGGAGACTGTACAACTCCAGTCCATCAATGTGTGCATGGACACATTTTACCCATTTATTTTTATGTGTTTACTTATTTATTTAAAGAGAGACAGAGAAAGAAGCAGAGAGAGCCACCGCAAATGAACTGCACAGACACGTGCGCCCCCTTGTGCATCTGGCTAACGTGGGTCCTGGGGAATCGAACGTGGGTCCTTTGGCTTTGCAGGCAAATGCCTTAACCGCTAAGCCATCCCTCCAGCCCTCAGGGCTATATTTTCATGAATAACATAAACAGGACTATGAGGCTGATGATGTTATCATTCATGAAGTTCATAGACGTATGGCTAGGCGCCCAAAGTCAGACGGGAGGGGAGAGAGAAGAGGAGACAGACAGTGAGAAAGAGAGAGAGAGAGAGAGAGAGAGAGGCTCTGGTTTCAAAGCTTTTGCTTTTGCTGTGTGTAACATCAGCTGACAGACAGTAGCAGAAAACTGGACAGTATTCAGGTTGTTACCCATACAGTGTCGGAATGATATGGCCCCCTAATTATTTCTGGGCACACTTGCATGCAGGATTTGGGGGTGGGCCCCAAACCCGAGCCCAGCAAAGACAGGAGGGTGACAGACAGGTGGGCCTTCAGTCGGAAGCTCTGCCATCCCCCACCCCCAGGAATGAGCCTGCCCTTGTGATCTGACGGCGGGCCGCAGGCCTCAGAGGGCACCAACCTTCTCATTACGGCCCTGCCGAGAGCCCAGGACTAATGGACCGTGGGTCCGCAGGGAGGGCCGGAAGCGCTTCGCAGCTCTCTCCACGGTACGGGGGCCTGAACCTGCGACCTGGGCCCTGCGTGCAAGGGCCATTACGCATCTCTGAGCCACCAGCGTTAAGGGCCTCTCATTACCAGCCATGTAGATTGCTGCTGGCGATAATGAGGTAACAGGATTCAAAAAAAAAAAAAAAAAAAAAAAACCTTTCCTGGGGGAACTTTAGACAGCCAAGCCTGCCAAAGGAGCTTGGCTTCCTAACCTGCATTTTAGAATATGTTGCTCTAAACTGATGGGAACAATTCTATCCCAGGAAACTCTGACCCTTCTTCCCGTCATCTCAGGCCGTGTGCTGGAAGGCACAGCCTCTCCTCCTGCCCCCTCACTCCTGTGTCCCTCCTTCTTTCTCTTGCTTGTCACCGTGAGGGCCTTCCCTTAGGTCTCCTCCTCTTTCTGCGCAAAGCATGGCTATGGACGGATCTTTGCAGTCAGGGGCGCTCTGAGCTCTGCGCTCACATCCAAGCTCAGCATATGGCTGGCAGGTACCAAAAAGTGGGGGGAGGGCAGTCTCTCATCTTTCTGGGTTCCTCTGCCCATACCTGTGAACCTTCACTCCATTCCCAGGGCTTCTCTCATGCAGAAAGGTTGGGCCAGCCATGTCACAGAACGGGCATAGCCCAGAGGGAAGTGCCTTACAGTTTTTCTTACTTGTTTGTTTTGTTTTCCAAGGTAGGGTCTCGCGCCAGCCCAGGCTGACCTGGAGTCCACTCTGTAGTCTCGGGTGGCCTCGAACTCACGGTAATCCTCCTACCTCTGCCTCCCGAGTGCCGGGATTAAAGGCGTGTGCCACCACGCCCAGCAAAGATGCCCTACTTAAGCAGCCAGGATTCAGTCCCTAGAGTCTGTGTCGTGTGAGATCCTATGGGACGCTCAGGAGTTTGAACAAAATTAGGTTTCTTTTAAAGAAAACTTCCACTTTTCATACTTTGGGAAAAGACAAGCTGTTTGGGGTGTCTGAAGCCAAACAGGGATTCACCATTTGCCTAACGGACATCGGATATCCAGCGAGGATGACTTTTTTCTCCAAAGCCAGGTCACTTCACATCCTTGAACGGAGTGAATACGGATGTTCTAACAAGCCCAAGGTCCCTCCTGACGCTGGCCGTGATGACATTGGTATAACACATTTTTACAGGCTGAGGCTGGCTCAGTTTTTTCCGGAAACCCCGTTGGATCATTCCATACACTATGCAGAGCAGAGCTATCCCTCAGAAAGTGTGGCCATTACCTCATCTAGAACTTTCCAGCAGCCACATTTACATAAGCAAAGCATAACAGGTGAAATCATCTTAAATAATGCATCCTCTTAAATCAAACCAGCCACACTTAAAGTGCTCGATAGCCATTCCTGGGTAGATAGTGCCCTGTGTTGGGGGGAGGGCACAAGGAACCCTCAGCTGTCGCCCTGTGGTCGAACCCAACACAGCAGGCTTCTCACAAAATGGGTGGGATGAATGCATTAATGTGGCCA
The DNA here is from genome assembly GCF_020740685.1 of Jaculus jaculus. Lineage (NCBI taxonomy): Eukaryota > Metazoa > Chordata > Mammalia > Rodentia > Dipodidae > Jaculus > Jaculus jaculus. The sequence continues at coordinate 9,395,800 of NC_059122.1, read as the reverse complement.
GCAGGGTGTCCTGAGAAATATTGTCAGATGGGCCTTCATGCCCCTCTCCATGGTGAACCACAGGCAGCAATTTCAAATTTAGTTTTCAAAGGGAAACACTTATTTCACCGCTTTGTGGCTGAAGAAGAGCTCCCTCTGAGTTACCAGGAAAGTGACTCGCCAGTGATGTCATTGCAACACCACAGTGAGGAAGGTCAGAGACCTTCCTGCAATCCGGTGCCTGCCAGAAACACCCGCTCTAGCTCGGACCCAGCCTCAAGCCAGGAGTTAACCAGGCTGTCTCTATCAGAGCTTAAAATTCCAGTCAACAGCTGTGGATCTAGAACCGAGAAGAAAGAAGACTCGAATAACTTGAACTGTCTTCGCGGCCTTATCGGGTGATGATGTCACTCTCAAATCACTTGCCCACAACAGGGCAAGGCTCCGCAAAGCCTAAATCTACAGCAAAAGGCTGGTTTCTCCCCGTGTGACTTGATGCTTTGCAAACTGATACCAAATGATGATGTAGGTTGTGACCCACTAGTGAGCAGTCTTTCATTTGCTCAAACAGTGCACATTGGCACGGTAGAAAATCACAGATCTGACTTAATTTTTTAAGTATTTCATTTTTGACAGAGGAAGAGAGAGAGAGAGACAGAGAGAGTCAGGGCCCTTTCAGCCACTGTGAACGAACTCCAGAGGCACGCGTCCCCTTGTGCGCATGTGACATGGCACTTTTGAATCACTTTGCATCTGACTACAGATTCAAACACCAGTTCTTAGGCTTCACAGGCAAGTGCCTTAACCACTGAACCATCTCTCCAGCCCCTTGACTTTAAAAAAAAAAAAATTCATGTGGGAGGGCCAAGCATGATGGCGCACGCCTTTCATCCCAGCGCTCGGGAGGCAGAGGTAGGAGGATCGCCATGCATTCGAGGCCACCCTGAGACTCCATAGTGAATTGCAGGTCAGCCTGAACTAGAGTGAGACCCTACCTAGAAAAACCAAAAATAATAGAAAAAAAAATGCATGTGGCTATGTATGTGTGAAGACATGTTCATGCATGCGTGGATCTATGCAGGGGCCAGGGGACAAGCTCAGGACAGGAATACTGTCATCAACGTTTGAGACAGGGCGCGCCACTGGCCTGTAGTCATGAATTAGGTGAGCTAGGCAGGACCCTCTGTGTCTCCCTCCCTGGCCCTGGGAGTTCAGCTGCACGTCACCACACTTGCTGTTTTTTTTTTTTTAATTTTTTTGGTTTGTTTTTATTTATTTGAGAGCAACAGACAGAGAGAGAAAGAGGCAGATAGACAGAGAGAGAGAGAGAGAGAGAGAGAGAGAGGGAAAGAGAATGGGTGCTCCAGGGCCTCCAGCCACTGCAAACGAACTCCAGATGCGTGCGCCCCCTTGTGCATCTGGCTAACGTGGGTCCTGGGGAATTGACGTCACATCCAGAAGACCGCGTGTTCCACAGGGCTTATGGAGCGGGCTCTTGGCCATCTACAAGGGTTGATTTCCACGTGGGGAAAGCCAGGAGCTACGGAGACAGAGACTAGACTGGATGGTGACTCGACTAGATTTCTCTCAAATCGTTCTGAGTCTACAATAAGACGTGGATGCCACTGTTTTGTCAGAGCAAAGGGGCGGCTGCTCAGAGAGGGGTTTGGACTAGACATGTAGAAGAAGGCTGAGCAGGGCTCCAGAGATGGCTTAGTGGTGAAGGCACATGCCTGCGAAGCCTAAGGACCCAGGTTCGATGCTCCAGGTCCCACGTAAGCCAGATGCACATGGCAGTGCATGCATCTGGAGTTTGTTTGCGGTGGCTAGAGACCCTGGTGTGCTCGTTTTCTCTCTCTCTCTCTCTCTTTGTCATAGATAAATAAATAAATAAATAATCTTTTTTTTTTTTTTTTTTGAGGTAGGGTCTCACTCTAGCCCCAGGCTGACCTGGAATTCACTATGGAGTCTCGGGGTGGCCTCGAACTCACGGTGATCCTCCTACCTCTGCCTCCCGAGTGCTGGGATTAAAAGCGTGAGCCGCCACGCCCGGCAATAAATATAAAATCTTTAAAAAAGAAGAATGCTGGGCTTGAGAGATGGCTTAGCGGTTAAGCGCTTGCCTGTGAAGCCTAAGGACCCCGGTTTGAGGCTCGGTTCCCCAGGTCCCACGTTAGCCAGATGCACAAGGGGGCGCACGCGTCTGGAGTTCGTTTGCAGAGGCTGGAAGCCCTGGCGCGCCCATTCTCTCTCTCCCTCCCTCTATCTGTCTTTCTCTCTGTGTCTGTCACTCTCAAATAAATAAATAAATAAATAATTAAATAATTAAAAAAAAATGAGCAATGTGGAGGGGAGTCAGGGAATTCCCAGGTGGCTTCGCTGTCACGAGATGCTCAAGGTATGTGTACAATGGATTTTTCTGGCACTGAGTGAGACCTCAAACGCTGTCCTGTGTGTTTTTGGCCAACAATACTTTGTCCCTCGTACTTTTGTAGGGGCCTGAGGTGCCATGGCACTCACGAGAGCAGAACAAAACTCCAATCTCTTGAAAATACGAGAAGGAAACATTCACAAGGAGCTCCATCCACGTGGCCGGCACCCGTAAACCCTGACTCACTTGTCTCTTCCCTTTCTCGGTTTTGACAGAGAAACCCAATTTCTATATTTATACCTCAGAATTCTCTGTGAAGTCGCTCTGTAAGTGAAACCAACACTGTGATCCCGGGGGCGGGGGGAAATTCCAAGGCTCCTTCAGCCTTTCTCTCTCCTCCTCTCTGTGTGTCTTACTTTCCATACCCTCTCCTAACAGAGTCACGGTTCCACATTATTGCTTCTTTAGGTATTTTCACATGCATGTAATACTGAAGGAGGGCAAAGGCAGGGGCTAGAGAGGAACTCTCCTCCTAAAAGCAGAAGACAGGGCTGGAGGGAAGGCTTCGCGGTAAAGGCGTTTGCCTGCAAAGCCAAAGGATCCCGGTTTGATTCTCTAGGACTCACGTTAGCCAGATGCACAAGGGGGCACATGCATCTGGAGTTCTCTTGCAGTGGCTGGAGGTCCTGGCATGCCCATTCTCCTCTCTCTCTCTCTGCCTCTTTCTCTCTCTCAGATAAATAAATTATAATAATATATCTATATCTATATCTATCAGAAGACAGGGCTCTGAGCCTCATTTGGTACCATTTCTACCCTGCTCTGCTTGATCCACAGCTCCAGTAGTCTGGTCCTGTTCCAAGTGTGATAGCATGTCTTATGATTGCTTTTTCAGGCACAGAAACTGGATCTGCTTGACTTGATTTGGCCACTCTGGCCTCCCACACTGTTTGGTTACGAACCCACTGTAAATCTTCTGGTTTTGTTATCTTTTTTTTTTTTTTTTTTTCTTTTTAAGACATGGTCTCACTCTAGCTCAGGCTGACCTGGAAGTCTCTAGGTAGTCTCAGGCTAGCCTCGAACTCAACGGCGATCCTCCTACCTCTGCCTCCCGAGTGCTGGGATTAAAGGCGTGCGCCACCATGCCCGGCCCAACTATAAATCCTGATCCTGACCTACCTCGTGTGTCCACGTGAATTCAGACTGGATTGATGAATCTTACCAGTCTATGTCACTCAAACAAGATGACGCCTGTGAAATGTTTGATACACAGAATAATCAACTCTTAAATGTCTTTCTCCCGCATTTCTCTGCAAGAGCTCACGGAGTGTACCTACGGTGTGAAAGAAATGTCTCAGGGCTTCAAGACTCCACCTGTGCATAGAACCCTTCCCACTCTTCTGTCTGTTTCTTTTTGGTTTTTCGAAGTAGGCTCACTCTAGCCCAGGCTGACCTGGAATTCACTATGTTGTCTCAGGGTGGCCTCGAACTCACGGCGATCCTCCTACCTCTGCCTCCCAAGTGCGGGGATGAAAGGCGTGCGCCACCACGCCCAGCTCACTCTTCTGTCTTTTGCCCTCAATCTCACACGACTCGTTCTTGCTCTAGTTATTCTTGCCTCAGCTTCCTAAGGCTCCTTGGATCTCACACTTCCTTCAACGCGTGCCCACGAGGATGCCAGCTTCTCTATTTCCGAGCCCAGAGCACCACGCTGATGAGGTGTATTTACACGCGGCCCACGGCCCCTGGCCGCCCTGAGCCGAGGGCCGCCTGCAACGCCGCTGCTTACAGCCAGACATAAAACCCAGCTCTCGCTGGCTGCGTGCGCGTAAGAAACTGCTGCGTCCCGCAAAGATATTTCTCCACCGTGGGGATATGTTTAATAAGAACCGTGGTTGACCGTAAAAAGCACATTTATTTCCCATCACCTCCAGAAAGTCTTTATTGCATATAGGGCAATAACCGGCCGCTGTGAATTACTGGGGTGTAATTCCACCGAGGAGGCCAGAAGCACCGAACGCAGCGGGGGAAACTGCTAGAAACACCAGGCCACAGAGGGGGATGCACTGGGGGACAGATGAGTGTGTCGCGCAACAGATGACAGCCCGCTGTCAAGCAATGGTCTGGCACAGCCACATCCACCAAGGTACCCCCAGATCTTTCTACTCAGCGGCAGCTGGCCTAGACCAAAATGACCACAAAATGCCAACGTGATCTTGCCCAATACTTACTGGTTTAAAAAATTTTTTTTTGTTATTTTTGCTTATTTACTTGAGAGTGACAGACAGAGAGAAAGAGGCAGTGAGAGAGAGAGAGAGAGAGAGAGAAAGAGAGAGAGGGAGAGAATGGGTGCACCAGGGCCTCCAGCCATTGCAAACAAACTCCAGATGCATGCTCCCTCTTGTGCATCTGGCTTACATGGGTCCTGGGGAAATCAAGCCTTGAACCAGGGTCTTAAGGCTTCACAGGCAAGCGCTTAACCGCTAAGCCATCTCTCCAGCCGTACTTAATGATTTTTTCAAAGCAACATCTTGACCCATCCTTTTACTGGACCCTTTAAGACCATCTAGGGAAAAAGAAGACACAATAGAGCCACTTCACCCATGTTACAGACGGGAGAGCAATGTTAACACGGGTCACGGAACATACTGTGTCAAAGAGCCTGCGGATTTTTCAATCCCGTGGGCTTTGCAGGCATGGCTCCTGTTACCTCATCAAAGGTCATCACTCAACTCCTGTCTCACTAGTTACTGTGTTTCCTGTGTATCAGGCGTACGTCAGCCCCAGTACCTTCGCACTTAGAACTCTGGTCACAGATCACCTCGGTGAACCCCCCTCCTGCCACTCCATTCCCATGTGCACCCTCACCTTCAGGGCTCCCAACCTGGCCTTTCAGTTTTATAGCCTTAGCCAGTGCATCTTCTCTCACTGGACGATCCTGTGCATCATCTACTCCCCCACCAGAATGCAAGCTTCCTGAGGGCAGAGAATTCTTTCTCAGGCACACACAAGATGCCTGGAAAATGCAAGCTGCCCATAGATTGTTGCTAGAAAATTTTCAGTGCCATGGATGGGATGGTTTCCAGTGAGGTGCTGGCCACAGAGGTCCCTGATACCCCCAAAACATTACAGGCCATTGTTGAGGCCCTTGGTTTCCCACCAGGAATAGATGGTAAGACCCTATTGCTGAAGACTTCACATACTTGGGCTGCAAGGCCACTGAGAAATCCTGCTGGAGCTGAGCTGATAACCTCCTCCATGGAGACCAGCTGACAGAAAGTTGAAAAAAGCCATTCTGCATGCAGTTCAATGGGAGAGACAGAAATCACCAGTGGAGATACTCAACAGTGGACGCTGCAAGCCTTAAATTTGGCCAGCAAGGCCAAATTAGCCAACGGGTGCAACAGTGGCATGTCTGTCATGGTGGAAACCAACTGCCCTCTAATTGGATTGGAGGCCTGCTCCATGGGAGGGAACACATCCCTGATACTGAAAATTTAAAACAGGGGTAGTCATGAGCCCTAGGGGTGCAATGTCTGCTGCTGTCTAGCTAAATGTATATACTATGCTTATCAAACTACCCAGTAAGCACTTCTCTTAATGTTCATACCCATATATTAATTCTACTCTCACTTTTGGTAGAGAATCTTCTCTTTTCAGATGGCAGTGACCTTGGGATGACTCAGAAGGCACCATGGTGCTGAGAAGAAGTGACAGAGGAGTGCTCAGCACTGCAATATTTCTATCACACCTTCCAAGGCTCAGGGTCTAATGCAGAAGAGGTGGCGGAAAGAATGTAAGAGCCAAAGGAAGGGTAGGACTCCTTACAACATGCTCCTCCAGACACAAAATGGCCTGGATATCCATGACCTCATAGAGCCTGACACTACCTACACAAGACCATCAAAATAAGAGGAAAAGATGATGATATCAAAATAAAAGAGAGACTGATTGAGATGGGGAGGGGATATGATGGAGAGTGGACTTTCAAAGGGGAAAGTCGGGGGAGGGAGGGTATTACCATGGGATATTTTTTATAATCATGGAAGTTGTTAATAAAAAAAAATGCATGCCATGGGAACAAGTCAGTGTCTTTGTGCCATATGGAGTCACAGTGAGTGGCACAGGCTTTCTAAAGAGACTGCCCGCAGCAGGGGAGTAGTGTCCAGTATTGTTCACCAAACAGCCATGGTGATGGACGCTAACTGAGCATACTACAAGCGCCGTGTGGTCTGTGAGGCACCTGACATACACTGATGCACAACAGCTGCGCTCATAAGGACTAAGAGGCGGGTATATGCCCACGGGCATAAGGACTAAGAGGCGGGTATATGCCCACGGGCATACTGCTGCATGGAGATGAGAGGGGGCGAGGTAAATAGACTCTTTGTTTTTTAAACTTTATTTTCTTTAATTTATTTGAGAGAGCAAGAGAGAAAAGGGCAGAAAGAGAGAGAAAGAAAAAGAGAAAGAGAATGGGTGCGCCAGGGCCTCCAGCTACTGCAAATGAACTCCAGACGCGTGTGCCCTCTTGTGCATCTGGCTTACATGGGTCCTGGGGAATCGAACCGAAGTCCTTTGGCTGTTCAGGCAAGTGCCTTAACCTCTAACTCATCTCTCCAGCCCTCCACAGTGATTCTAAATACTGTGACGTATCAGAGATAAACCATCACGGGGTCCCAGCCAGAGAACAGAGGGAAGCAACCAGAGTATTAATCCTCTAGCCCATATATAAATATATATAGACTTCCGGTTAAGATGGCGGTGTAGGTACCACGCCAAAACAGCCTGGGGGGGGAAGACCAAAAAAAACTCAGCAAAATACACACTTTTACTAAAAAGTGAGGTGTATAGGAAGTTGAGGCGGCAGCGGAGAAGTGGAAGAGTTATAGAGCATCCAGAGCCTGCACAGGCAGGAACAGCGGCTCCGGGGCGGCTCGGCTACCCGCCGCAGCCGCGGAGCGGCAGAAAACCGCCGGACTCTCGGCTCGAGCCGCAGGACAAGCCAGGTGCGGGATTTTCCCCTCACACCGCGCTCTCCACAACTCGGGAAACGTGAGGGGAGAGCGGCAGCGAGCAACGGAGGGAGGAGCAGACCGCGAGGTAAAAGCACACGTGGAGAAACGATACAACCAGAACAGCGCGGCTCCCTCCCCTCCCCTGCCGCCTGAACCCAGCTCCAGCGAACACAGCAGCGGCCCGGGACCCGGCCACGCCAACTTGGGCTGACGGCGGGACCCAAGCAGGAGCAGAATTTGGCAGCAACTTCAGCGGCTCCAGCACCGGTACCAGTGGCCCCAGCAGCAGTGGACCCAGGAGCGGCAGCGGTGACAGATCCCACAGCAGCGGCTTCGGGGTGAGCAGCAGCGGTGGACACGGCAACGGCAGCTTCAGCAGTGGTGGGGGCTCCGGCGGTGGCGCCTACAACAGCTGCAGAGGCGGCGGCAGCAGCTCAGTTTGCCCCGTAGGAAAAGCAAGTGCCCAGCTCCAGAAATCAGAACAGCAGCCCGACGACCCAGGCAGCAACTTGACTGAGACCACAATCACCCAAGGTAACTGGGATTGCACCAGGGAAGGGTCTCACTTGGTCACAAGCTGACTTGGATCCCTCAACAGACCAGAAATCTAAACCTCTTTGTTGATAGAGGATCTGGTCATTATAATAACTACTCTTGCATACATACTCGGGGCTGTTTTTGATGGAATGGGTACAGTGTTTAGCTAAATTTTAGAATCTACCAGTATATTATTCCACTCAGCCTGCTTGAATACTCCTATAGCAGGGAAACTCAACCCCTAAGAACATCTTTGTAGATACTCTGAAAGTCTTAAGAGCCACACCTAATACCTTAAGGTCCTACCCTGAAAATATATTACACCAAATCAATTGATACAGCTAAGAATACACAGCTAGCTAGAAAATCCAAGCATTAACTTAATCCAAGATGCAAAAATATATACATTATAACACAAGAAACACTAAAAAGCAAGACGATATAAATCCACCTAAAAGTATTAATGCATCAGAAATGTCCTCCAGTGAGAAAGAGTTAGAGGAAATGCCTGAGAAAGAGTTCAAAAGAATAATTATAAATATGTTCAAAGAGGTCAAAGAACACATGAAAACAATCAAAGAAGAAATCAAAGAGGAAATCAAAGAGGAAATCAAAGGAATCAAAGAAGAGGCAGGACACCAATTTAATGAAATAAAGAAGGCAATACAAGACATAAATAGAGAAATAGAAATAATAAAGAAAAACCAGTCAGAATTACTAGCAATGAAGAACACAGTTAATGAAATAAAAAACTCTGTAGAAAATCTCACCAGTAGGATGGATGAGGGAGAAGACAGAATATCTAAGCTAGAAGATCAGGTGGCAGACCTAATGCAGTCCAACAAAGAGAAAGACAAACTTATAGAAAAGTATGAGTGGGAATTTCAAGATATTCGGGACACTATGAAAAGATCCAATATAAGAATTCAGGGCATAGTAGAAGGAGAAGAATTCCACTCCAGAGGCATAGTAGGCATCTTCAACAAAATCATAGAGGAAAATTTTCCCCAAATTGGGAAAGAGGTGCCAATACAGATACAGGAAGCCTTTAGAACCCCAGCCAGACAAAACCCAGAAAGAAACTCTCCTCGCCACATTATACTCAAACTTCCAAACACACAAACCAAAGAAAAAATATTGAAAGCAGTTAGAGAGAAAAATCAAGTTACCTACAAAAGCAAGCCCATCAGGATTACAGCAGATTATTCAACACAAACTTTTAAAGCCAGAAGGGCCTGGAGTGATATATTCCAAGTTCTGAAAGATAACAACTGTCAACCAAGGTTACTTTATCCTGCAAAGTTATCCATCCAAATAGATGGAGAAATAAAGACATTCCATGACAAAAGCAGGTTAAAGGAATATCTGAAGACAAAACCAGCTCTACAGAAAATACTTGATAGAATCCTCCATGCTGAACAAAAGGAAAAGCACACATATAAGGAACCTAGAAAAAACCAGCCATACTCAAATACCAGTTAACAGAAGAGAGCACAGGTAGAACAAGTAACACACACACACACACACAAATGGCAAACATAAATACACACCTTTCAATAATATCTCTTAATATCAACGGTCTCAATGCCCCAACGAAAAGACATAGATTTGCAGACTGGGTTAAAAAGCAGGATCCTACAATTTGTTGTCTTCAAGAAACTCACCTTTCTACAAAGGATAGACATTATCTTAGGGTGAAAGGTTGGAAGACGGTGTTTCAAGCAAATGGGCCTAGAAAACAAGCAGGGGTTGCTATCCTAATATCAGACAGGGTGGACTTTAGTCCGAAGTTAGTCAAAAAAGATAAGGAAGGTCACTTTATATTGATTAAGGGCACACTCCAACAGGAGGACATTACAATCCTAAACATATATGCACCTAACATGGGGGCTCCCAAATTCGTCAAACAAACACTATTAGAACTAAGGTCACAGATAACACCAAACACGGTGGTGGTGGGTGACTTTAACACCCCACTCTCATCAATTGACAGGTCATCCAGGGAAAGAATAAACAGAGAGGCATCTGGACTAAATGAGGTCATAGAAGATATGGACCTAACAGATATATACAGGACATTTCATCCAAAGGCTGCAGAATATACATTCTTTTCAGCAGCACATGGAACATTCTCTAAAATAGACCATATATTAGGACACAAAGCAAATCTTAACAAATTCAGGAAAATTGAAATAATTCCTTGCATTCTATCTGACCATATATAAATATAAATATATACATATATATATATATATATACACACACACATACAGTCATCTCAGGCTGACTACACCCCTTAACCAAAAGCCACTATACTCCCAAAGATATCTCCTTCACGTCGCTCTCTGGTTTTGAGTTCCAGGACTCATCCTTCAGTCTGCCAATGGTAACCACCCAGGGCTCTGCTCAGTCGGGGGTGGGGTACCATCCCCAAAGGCTGTTCGCTACTCCTTCAAGAGTTCTTTCATTAAGCCTTTCTCCAATTCTCCTAAGCCAAGCATGCCATCTGGTTCCTCACAAGACTGGCTGGTGACACACTTTGAAAACTCCGAGCTTGGATTTTGCCCTCTGGCCTCACTCAACCTAATTTTCGCTCTACCAAGATACTATTCATGGATACCTGTAAAGTGCTTACTGTAGCTCTTGACATGTAAGTTCTCCTGGAGGCTTGCTTATCTATTACTAATCTCTTTCATACGGTTTCCTATTTTCTTTCACCTATACCTCTTGGTCATCCCCACACTGCTGGGTAGCATAGCGGCGTCTCAAAATTCTATCTATGCAGGAACTCACAATGTAACCTCACTTAGAAATAGGATCCCCATGGGGCTGGAGAGATTGCTTAGCAGTTAAGTTGCTTGCCTGAAAAGGCTAAGGACCCAGGATCAATTCTCCAATACCCAGATGCACAAGGCGCGCACATGTCTGGAGTTTGTTTGCAGGGGCTGGAAGTACTGGCGCACCCTCTCTCTCTCCCTCCCTCTCTCTCTCTCTCTCTCTCTCTCTCTCTCTCTCTCTCTCCCTCTCTCAAACAAATAAATAAAAAGAAATAGGACCCCCGCGTGTGTAATCAGTTAAGATGAAGACATACTAATTCAATGATTATGCCCTTAAAAAAAAGAGGCAAAGTGGGCATGTGAGGGTAGAGGCAGAAAATGGAGCAGCACAACTCCAGCTCCAGCTCAGACAAGGCTGGGAGAAGCAAGGCAGGCTCTCTCTGGAGGTTGTGGCACACCGATTTTGGATTTCTGGCCTCTCTACAGCCATTGGAGAATACATTTCTACTGTCTGAAGCCCTTTAGTTTGCAACACGTTGTATCAGCAACCACTGTGGCTCGCTGACTGTGTTTCTTCCCCAGGTGTTCGTGCCTCTTCTCTCTTCTCCCCTGGACCCCCCCCCCAACTCAGGCTGACCTGGACTTCACTGTGTAGTCTCAGGGTGGCCTCAAGCTCACGGCGATCCTCCTACCTCTGCCTCCCGAGTGCTGGGATGAAAGGCGTGCGCCACCACGCCCAGCCCCCTCCCCCACTTTGATTTCTCCCACCACGCCACTTTATCCGTGACCTTCTGACTTCTCTCTGTTGCACGACACCCCATGTTTTGCCCACTCTGGCACCTCTCACATTGCAAACGGGTATGTGACGGGTTGCCATATCATTCATGGTACTATAGGCCGTGTAAGTTCACCATGGCCCAGGCTAACCTGAGCTACGCTCATGGTACCTCATGCACACTGATGCCAGCACTCAGTGGGAGCTCTCTATATGCTCAGCCTTGTCATCTCTAGGTTCTTATTACTGTCATCACATCGTCGTTATTATATATGTGGGCGCACATAAGCACAGGTATGCAAGGTACATATTTGCTTGTGCATGTGGTGACCAGAGGCTAGCCTGTTGGGAATCATCTTCAGAAATGCTTTCCATCTGTCTTTGTTTGTTTGTTTTTGTTTATTTACTTGAGAGTGAGAAACAGAGAGAAAGAGGCAGACAGAGACAGAGAGAGAGAGAGAGAGAGAAAGAGAAAGAATGGGCGCGCCAGAGCCTCCAGTCACTGCAAACAAACTCCAGACACATGCGCCCCCTTGTGCATCTGGCTATCGTGGGTCCTGGGGAATCGAGCCTCAAACCGGGGTCTTTAGGCTTCACAGGCAAGCTCTTAACCGCTAAGCCATCTCTCCAGGCCCTTTCTTTTTTGTTTTAAGTTTTTGTTTATTTTTGTTTATTTATTTTACAAAGAAAGGGGGGAGGGAGAGAGAGAGAGAATGGTATGCCTCCAGCCACTGCAAACGAACACCAGATGCATGCGCCACCTTGTGCATTTGCCTTACATGGGTCCTGGGGAATTGAACCTGGGTCCTTTGGGTTTGGAGGCAAATGCCTTAACTGCTAAGCCATCCCTGCAGGCCCTTTCCATCTGTGTTTTGAGACACGGTGGGTCTCTTACTACCCTGAAGCTCATCAGTTAGGGTAGACCAGCGGGCAGTGAATCCTCCTATCTCCACCTTTCCAGTGCCGCCGCCCTAGGAACATGGCACCGCGTCGGACAGGTTGACGTGGGTCCCGGGGACCAAAGTCAGGTCCTTACCCCCCAATTTATGCGGCCAGTGCATCAGCAACTGAGCTATCTCTCCAGTCCTCACCACGGCTCTAACGTTTTTATTTGCATCCACTCGCGCACACCATTCCACCCTACGGGGAAGTTATTATTCACTGCCACACCTTGCAGTAGGTCACACTGGAAGACCGAGGCGGAGATGGTGGCAGCCCGAGTCCCTCACGCTTGGCCTTCCGCCTGGTGTGCACACGCCAGGGCAAGGTTTCGGCTTTCAAATGAAAATCCATCTCTGCCTCAAGCGCCTTTATTATACCACTCGCTTTCCCTCCAGCACGGCACACTTCGCTGTCACCGCTGCTGGCCTCCAAACTCCACCGACACCATCTGCGGGTCTCATGGCCCCCAGTGATGCCACCTGCCGGAGGCCCAGAGTGCCAGACCAGCAGGGGCTGTGAAGGTGCTTGCGGTGGGAGGCGGGGTGGACCTGACAAGCCCGGGCTCACCGCGCGACCACCCGATCCGCACGCACTGCCCCAGCGTGAGGCTCAATGACACCCAGACAAGGGCGAGCTCAGAGCGGCGGGCATGGGTACCGGACGCCGGAGAGCGTGAGGGCGCCGGGCATTCACTCCCGCAGTCAGCTGTCACGTGTTAAGTGTGCATCATGCGCCGGGCATCCACCGGATCCTAGAAACACAGCCCAGAACAAACCGTGATTCCTTCCTCTACGTTTTCCTGCCCTCGGGTGGGACCTCGCCTCTTTCAACCATGGCCACAAATGAGAGTGCCACTGTAAACCTGGCCATATGTATATATATGTGCGTGTGTGTGCGTGTGTGTATACACACATATATACACATGTATGTATATATATAGTATATTTATACATATATGTATATATGATACATACACATATATAATATGTAATATAGTATATTACATGTGTATATAATATATAATATGCATATATCATCTAATATATATGCATATATGTACATATATATGCATATATGCATATATATATTGGGCTGGAGAGATGGCTTAGTGGTTAAGCGCTTGCCTGTGAAGCCTAAGAACCCCGGTTCGAGGCTCGGTTCCCCAGGTCCCACGTTAGCCAGATGCACAAGGGGGCGCACGCGTCTGGAGTTCGTTTGCAGAGGCTGGAAGCCCTGGCGCGCCCATTCTCTCTCTCTCCCTCTATCTGTCTTTCTCTCTGTGTCTGTCGCTCTCAAATAAATAAATAACTAAATATAAAACAAAAAAAAATTTAAGAACCACTGGGGGCGTCAGAGACAAAGAGGCCACCGTGTCAGCTTCTGGAGCACACAGACAGACGAGTGAGGAACACTGAGCCCCACAGCCCGGCATCCTCGATGCAGCCCTGCCAGTAGCCTAATGGAAGGTCGTGCTCATGGTTCATTACCATTATCCCCAGCGGGACCACAGCAACGGGATGCAGCTTCCCCAGGGTCACACGGGAGGTCTGACTGCGCCGAGACTGGACACAGCCAGCCTGGAAGACCACAGCTCGGGGGAAGCCATGAGTTAATTTGGGACAGCAGTACCAGGAGGAAAAGGATCAGAGAGAGTTCTAATGTCACTTGGGTCTGGCTTGAGGACCTACATTTCTTCTCTCTGACCTGAGCCAAGAGGGACTCAGTCACCAAAAGACCGAAAGCCTACCCTCTCAAACAAGGATCGGGTAGGGAGGAGGGCCAGAGTCGCGCCCGGGGCTCCTCAGTGTGTGGAGAAAGGAGCAGAGACTGGTGTGTTCAGACCTGTGAGTGACCCGTGTCTTGTACCTCACTTTTCTGAGCCCTTTCCTTACCTGCGGGAAGAGTTGAGGGTGGTGAACATCACCCCCAGCAGGGCTGGAGAGATGGCTTATTGGTTAAGACACTTGCCTGCAAAGCCAGAGGACCCAGGTTCGATTCCCCAGGACCCACGTAAGTGAGATGCACAAGGGGGCGCACGTATCTGGGGTTTGTTTGCAGTGGCTGGATGCCCTGGTGCACCCATTCTCTCTCTCTGTCTCTGTGTCTCTCTCTCTCTCCCTGCAAATTTCTGTATCTCTCCATCTCTCTCAAATAAATAAATGAAAATAAAATATTTTTTTTTAAAAGAAATGCTCAACAAGGCCCAAAACAAAAAGCCTAGGGTTAGGAAAGGCAGGTCCTTGGGTACTATGGCAGTTTGAATAGATGCCCCCCCCCCGCAATACATTCAGTATTTTATTAGTTTGTAGTTTACATCTGCAGACACCTGGCCGGGGGCAGTGTGGTGGTGGGTTTGAAATTCGAATCCACAGATATGCAAAGTGCCCAGCTCCACCTGGAGTTACTGAAGTGTGCAATTGTGGCTTCTCTGTCTCTGCTTGGCCCTGTGAAAGCAGGCCAGCCTCTTCTGCCCTTATGGAACTTCCCCTGGATCTGGAAGCTTCCATAAATATCCCTTCCTCCATCACGGTGTCTTGGTCTGCAAGTTCATCTCAGAGAGCCAGAGCCTGTCTGCTACAGGTAGGAACGGTTTATTTCTGAGCGTCCCGGACCTGGCACCCCTTCCCCCCTCTGGGTGGCATGTGGGGGTGGTGTACCTCAGAGGCCACAAAGGGCACCACCAAGAGAAAACACGCCTGGGATATGTGAATCGCCAGCACACGGGTCCTGGGACAAACGTCCCACTCTCAGCCCGTGAGTCGCGGGTCTTGGGCTGGCAGACAAAAGCCACATTAAAGCTTCCTCAGTCACCTCTGCTTGCTCAGCCTCCCGTCACGACATTGCGTTGCAACGTGGGGCATCTGGTTCCTTGGCAGGAGGATGCCCCATTCTAACTGCAGGAGGCCGCCGTTTAGGGAAGCCAGCCAAAGCTGGGGCCGCCTTCCTCTCTGCCACTTACTCCCAGTCCTGACAGCTCGAAAGGACAGGAGGACGGGTGAGCTCAGA
This sequence comes from Jaculus jaculus, assembly GCF_020740685.1. NCBI lineage: Eukaryota > Metazoa > Chordata > Mammalia > Rodentia > Dipodidae > Jaculus > Jaculus jaculus. The sequence goes on along the minus strand of NC_059122.1, from coordinate 9,380,395 downwards.
ATCCTCATTGATTCCTTTCCTTAGGCAGAAGAGAGGACCAGTGTGGGGGGGGGGGGTCCCAGGTCTATGAGGGTGTGTGAAATGCCAAGCCTGCGGGTCTTGGAGTGAAACAGACCCGTGTCTGAATTACTGGCTATGCAACCCTGTGCATTGGCTTAGGCCAAGGCAGGTGGCTGTGCCAGGAGTAAAGGCCAGTGCAAGGCCCCAGGGCCTCTGATGTGGCTCACGCTCACTTCGTGGTCAATAGGACCCCGATCAGTAAGTGGAAAGAGTAGCTATTAAGGAGCCAGAAAACCTCTAAACATGTGTCAAGCCTTTACAAGCCAGAGATCTTAATCAAATAACTGCGGGGTGGGGGGCGGTCCTCAAAGCCCCAAGTTCCCACTTGTAAAAGGAGCCAATTCACGACTGAAACAGAAAGCCCCACCGAGGGGCTCTGCCATTTCCCTACATAACCTCATTTCACCCCCAGGGCCACCTGTACGGTAGTCCTTGAGTCATCTCAACGTCCACACTGGGGAAATACACACTGAAAGGCCACGGCTTGACTGCCATCGAGAGAAGACACCTTTTAGTGAGAAAACCTGCTTCCATGCTGGAGAGAGAGAGATGGCTTCGTGGTTAAGGTGCATGCATGCGGAGCCTAAGGACCCATGTTCCACTCTCCAGATCCCACATTACCCAGACGCACAAAGGCGAGGCAAGTGCGAGGTCGTGCCTGCCCACTAGGGGGCGCAAGCGTCTGGAGTTCGATTGCAGTGGCTGAGGCCCTGGTGCACCAATTCTCTCTCTCTCTCTCTGTCTCTTTCACTCTCATAAAATAAAGTAAAATAAAATAAAATAAAATAAAATAAAATAAAATAAAATAAAATAAAATAAAATAAAATAAAATAAAATCTGCTTCCCAGCCAGGAGAGGAGGAGTCAGTAGAACTGCATGTGTAAGATCATGTCCTTAAAAGCGACTAGGTATTATGTACACGTGAGTGGCTCACTGGTTTTTCCTCCATGAGCACGAATAGAGTTACAATAAGCCAAGAAAATTCCACTTAAAGTCCTGCTCTCCCCTTAATCTTCAAGTGTAACAGTAAAATGAGGGCCTGGGGATTAAGCGGTAGTCAGGTAGTCAGGGGAACCGGCCATCGAGGCACGAGACGGGAAGGAGTGAGGCACAGGGGCCCTCCTGGCCCACCCAATTTGCAAGCTGATGTGCAAGCTATTTGCTGGGACCAATTACCCTCATCTTAATTAATGAACACACAACCCACAATCTGTCCGGGAAATATGAAAAATATGCGCGCGTTTAGAGGCTGCAGAACGTGCCAACTACAAGATCTGGAAGCACCTTTCCTCCAACTGCTGGGCTGGGAGTCGCCATGGAGACCACATTTTAGCATACTGACAATGCTGAAATTCATTCTGTTCAAAACCACCTTTCAAATGCCATGTGTGTGAGTGTGTGTGAGTGTGTGTGAGTGTGTGTGTGTGTGGTGTGTGTGTGTGGCTGGCATTGGGCTAGGTACAGTAGAGGTAAAGGGAGACAGGCCACTCTGTGCCCTGCATAGCGAGGAAGAACTGCACCCTCAAGCAGCCAGGGGTGAATTTGTACCCCCAGTCTAGCCAGCAACATGCCCCATACTGTAAAGCACCCCACAGCTGCACCTGAACTGCCTTGCCCCACACCTATGTGGGGGCCACAGGCAAGGAGAACACATCCCAGATGCTTCCTCTGAGCAAAGCGTTGAGTTTTGTGGTACGCATTGTTATCTCATTCCGTCCTTGCAATCCTGAGATGAACCGGGAGTCAACCGTTAAGATTTTTTTTAAATTTTTTGTCTATTTTTATTTATTTGAGAGCAACAGACAGAGAGAGAATGAGGCAGATAGAGAGAATGGGCATGCCAGGGCCTCCAGTCACAGCAAATGAACTCCAGACATGTGTGCCCCCTTGTGCATCTGGCTCCTGTGGGTCCTGGGGAATCGAGCCTCGAGCGGCGGTCCTCAGGCTTCACAGGCAAGCACTTAGCCACTAAGCCATCTCTCCAGCCCAAGCATTAAGATTTACCAAGAACTTTCTCTGTGCTGTGCATACCGTAGGCCGAGCTCTGGTAGTTCCCAGCACTTGAAAGTTTCTACAAGAACAAGGGTTAAGCCGGGTCTGGTGGCGCACGCCTTTCATCCCAGCACTCAGGAGGCAGAGGAAGGAGGATCACCATGAGTTCGAGGCCACCCTGAGACTATATAGTGAATTCCAGGTCAGCCTGGACTAGAGCTAGACCCCACCTCGAAAAAACAAAATTTTTTTAAAAAGAGAGAGAACAAGGGTTAGTCAGTGTTACTCATAGGATTTAAGAACCCCCCCCCCCCAAGTTTAGGTGTTAAACGCCAGGTGAGTTTATTCATTATATTAGATTCATTCAGCTGTGTTTGCTGGTTACCTTCAAGGCTGACCACAATCTTAGATTCTAGCAAATTCTGAGTGCCCAATTGACTAGTATTAACCGTAGCCAGAATATAATCATACCTCCAAAAGGCTGGATAAGAGAAAAAGCTTCAGAAAAGGAGAGAAAGAATTCCCACAATTTCTTCGCAAATTTCAAGTATGTAAGACAGCAGAACAAATCACTGTCACTGTGTTGCATGATTACATCGCAAAAGAGCTGGCTTTAGGGGCTGGGCGGGGGAGCAGGGGGTGGCTGAGGCACACACTAACTGCACAGGTATAAGGACACAAGTTCAAATCCCCATTAACCGCACAAATGCTGGCTGCAGTGCCGCTGCGCCTGTGATACCAGCCCCAGGGAGGCAGGGCCAGGCTGTTGCCCTAGGGCAATGTGCCCAGCTAGATTAGCCAAATGATTGAGCTCTGGATTCCCTGAGAGACTGTGACTCAACAAATAAGGTGGAAAGGGACTGAGGAACATGCCCAACATTGATCTCTGTCCTTCACACACGCAGGGCCACCTGTACCCACCCATGCATATGAACACCCACAAATACACACACACACACACACACACACACACACACACACACACACACAGCCAAAAAAGAGCTGGCTAAAACAAAACGTAAAAGGACAGAGATCATCCCATTCTCTTTTAAAAAAATTTTTATTTTTATTTATTTATTTGAGAGCCACAGAGAGAGAGAAAGAATGGGCGCGCCAGGGCCTCCAGCCACTGCAAACGAACTCCAGACGCGTGCGCCCCCTTGTGCATCTGGCTCACGTGGGTCCTGGGGAACCGAGCCTCGAACCGGGGTGCTTAGGCGTCACAGGCAAACGCTTAACCGCTAAGCCACCTCTCCAGCCCAATCGTCCCATTTTCATAAAGAGAACCAGGAGAGTAAATAAGCAATTAAAAAACCCCAAAAAGCAAATATAGTTAATGGCATATGTATGTGCAGTGGAAGGAAAACGGCGGGGGGAGTCCATATGAAATGGAGCCAAGTGACGTCGCAGCCAAAACGCATGCCAGCGGGCATGTTTATGGGGCACAGGACTCCCCAGGACCACAGGGTGGAAGATGATGTTCAGCACTCACCGCGTCCTGGAGTGCCCGCCCGTGGAGGGGGTTCGGGAAGCAGGGGTCTGCACAGGGAAAAGGGAACTGCATGTGAGCCCCAGCGCAGTTACGCTTATTATGGGGGGAGGCTTGAAGCCTGTAGAGCCGTGCATTCTTGTCCCCACTGGAGTCCTCTATACCTTCACGTCACTGATGAGGGCCACCAAGAGAGGGCTCCTGACCTTGGGAGAGGGGGCTCTGCTCTCTGAAGCCAAGGCCATCCTTGAATAGGCGGGCATTTATAGGCTACCCACCCATGGCACTGCCAGCAATGGAGCCAACAAGGGCTTGCTCAGGGTGGTTTTGCCTAGCAAGTGTGAGGCCTGGCCTGGAAACACCAACGAAACGTTGCCCTTCTTGAACGGGGGCAGTTGAGAGACACCCTCCAGCACCCACACAAAAGGATTTGGCGTGAGGGGCTCTGTGAAGTTATTTTTCTGGTTGCTGGTTTGATGAAGCGCCTGTCCCCAAGCAGCTGATGGTGGGAAAGGCTTTATTCTGGGTCACCATCTCGAGGGGAGGCTCCGGGACGTCCATGGCACAAGCAGAGGCGGAACGTCACCTCTGCCGCAGCGGGTGGCAAACAGCAACAGGAGCATGGGCAAAGCGAATGCTGGCAAGCTGGGGGGGGGGTTCTAATAAAACCCCCACCCAGCGACACCCTCCTCCAGCAAGGCTCCACTTCCCAAGTTGTCATCAGCTGGGGACCAAGAAATCAGGCCACGAGTTGATGGAGGACACCTAATTCAAACGGTGGGTGGGGGGGAGGGGTAGCAAGGGAAACACTGAATATGATGGGATGGAGCAAGGAGTAAGGGGGGAAATGGCCAGCTTGGGGAGCAGGGGACAGCTCTCCCAGCAGGGGACAGAAAGCAGATCCTGGGGATATAAAAAGTCAGCGCAGAGAAGAAATGACAAAGGAGTGCTCAGCACTGCAGTATCTCGATCACACCTTCCAAGGCTCAGGGTCCATTGCGGAAGAGGTGGCGGAAAGAACGTAAGAGCCAAAGGAGGGGTAGGACTCCTTACAACGTGCTCCTCCAGACACAAAATGGCCTGGGTATCCATGACCTCACAGTGCCTGACACTACCTACACAAGACCCTCATAAGAGGAGGAAAAGATCATGACATCAAAATAAAAGAGAGACTGATTGAGAGGGGGAGGGGATATGATGGAGAGTGGAGTTTCAAAGGGGAAAGTGGAGGGGGGAGGGCATTAGTGTAGTTTATAGGGAAGTTGTCAATAAAATAGTTTAAAATAAAAATAAATCACCAGAATTGGAGCAAAAAAAAAGAAGAAAAAAAAGGCCAGGGACCTCAGAGTAGGTCAAACACAGAAGTAAAGGACACAATTCCAGCTTCCAACTTAGCCCCCTAGGGCAGGGGCCTCATAGGCAGCGGAGGCAAACATTACCGCCTGGTCTCTGGGTATTTGGGGATAGCAACAGATATTTATTGTTAAGCTTAAAAACTCTCATAAACATATCTTTATGTTCTAATGATCTTATGAATTTAATTAACCACAACTGCTTTCAATCAACTGTGTGCAGCTGTTAAAAATAATAGTAATTAAGTTCATAATAAAAAAGAATACGAAAGAAACAATAGTAATTGCAAAAATCACATCTTGCACAAGCCCCGTGGCAAGAGCTTTGCTTATAATTCATTCATGTAACCTCACATCCACGGAGAAGGCGGGTGCTGTTTTCCAGATGAGGAAACTGAGGCAATAGAGAGAGTGGGCAACCTTGGCCAGAGTTTGCACAAGCAGTACAAATTCACAAGCCCGGGCCCAGGGACCTGGACCATGGCACCGGTGGGTGCCCAGGGGTGGTGTTGGCCATGTCCGTTCCTAGATGGAGCTCCCTGCTGGGTCCAAGAGGCCGGAGTTGCTCCCCAGATACCTGTAGAGTTATGATCTCTCCCTTTCTACCCTTCCCTTTCCCACTCTGCAGTTGGAGCATCCCTCAAACAGGACCAAGCCCTGTCCTTTTCCTGTGTAAAGACCTTCAGCGTTCCTATCCCAAGACTCAACTGCTCTTTGGGCCTGCCAGGGCCTTTGCTCGGGCCGTCCCCAGTCTGGAATTTTCCTGAAACTACCACAGGGCCTTTGCTCGGGCCGTCCCCAGCCTGGAATTTTCCTTCCCCCTTCTGCTGGAGGTAATTCCCTCTCATCCCTAAATATAATGTTAATTTTTTGGTAAAAAAAAAAAAAAATCATGATGTCAATTAAGTCAACTTTCAAAGAAATATTTTATTTTTATTTATTTGAGAGAGAAAGAGAGAGAGAAGGAGGGTAGGAGAGAATGGGCATGCCAGGGCCTTCAGCGGCTGTAAACAAACTTCAGACACACGTGACACCTTGTGCAATCAATCTTAGGTGGGTCCTGGGGAATCGATCTTACGTCCTTTGGCTTGGCAGGCAAGCACCTTAACCACTAAGCCATCTCTCCAGCCCAAGTCAACCTTCTTTCATTGGTTGTTTTATGCCTGTTTTCCAAGTACCAACCTAGATGTGATGGTGAAAGGACCTCAGGCTGCTTCTTTTATTTTTTTTTTCAATTTTTATTTATTTATTTGAGAGGGACAGACAGAGAGAAAGACAGATAGAGGGAGAAAGAGAGAATGGGCACGCCAGGGCTTCCAGCCTCTGCAAACGAACTCCAGACGCGTGTGCCCCCTTGTGCATCTGGCTAACGTGGGACCTGGGGAACCGAGCCTCGAACTGGGGTCCTTAGGCTTCACAGGCAAGCGCTTAACCGCTAAGCCATCTCTCCAGCCCTCAGGCTGCTTCTTTATCAGACCTCCACCAAAGTCGTCGCTCACCCTCCAGAGGGATCCCAGTGTGGTGCAACACAGTAGTTTCACGCCCTCCAGAGGGAGCTCAGTGTGGCAAACACACAGTAGGTGCCAGCCCTCCTAAGGGGACCCCAATGTGGTGCAATATAGACATGAGTCTTTGAGCTTCGCCAGTGCAAGCAGACGGAAGGCAGAGGTCAGAGAAACCCGGGCTCTACGCTCTGGCCCCTGTCCTGCAAACAGGGCAGTGTCCATGCTAATCAGACTTAGAATATGGAAAATGTCAGCTCAGGGGGCAGCCCCTCGATGAAGTTATGTGATTAGAAGCATTCCCCCCAAAAAAGGGGGGCATAGGGCCTGGGAGTTAAGAGTCCAGAGTAAGAAACCAGCACGCTGAGCCCAATTCCAGCTATGCAGCCACTAACTGGACTTGGTGGCCTTAGATTCTTGTCCCATCCACCTCATCTGTTCAGTAGAGTTCCAGGTTCATATGGCTGACAAGACACATTCATATATACATACATACATTACATAATACATACTAGAAGCAAGCATTTAGGACATATCCTTTATCTCATGTTATTTTCTCAAGCCCTAAGGTAGCATAAGCTAAGCTTAGCTTAAGAAAAGAAGTTAATATATATTATGCTCAATAAACTGCCCAGCAAGCACTTCTCTAAATGTTCATACCCATATATGATGTTACTCTGACTTCTGGTTAGAGAACCTTCTCTTTTCAGATGGCAGTGACCTTGGGATGACTCAGAAGGCACCATGGTGCTGAGAAGAAGTGACAGAGGAATGCTCAGCACTGAAACATCTCAATCACACCTTCCATGGCTCAGGGTCTATTGCGGAAGAGGTGGCGGAAAGAATGTAAGAGCCAAAGGAACGTGCTCCTCCAGACACAAAATGGCCTGGATATCCATGACCTCACAGTGCCTGACACTACCTACACAAGACCCTCATAAGAGGAGGTAAAGATCAAGACATCAAAATAAAAGAGAGACTGATTGAGAGGGGGTGGGGATATGATGGAGAGTGGAGTTTCAAAGGGGAAAGTGGGGGGAGGGAGGGTATGACCATGGGACATTGTTTACAATCCTATAAGTTGTCAATTAAAAAAAGAAAAGAAGTTGGCTGGAGAGATGGTTTAGCGGTTAAGCGCTTGCCTGTGAAGCCTAAGGACCCTGGTTCAAGGCTCGGTTCCCCAGGTCCCATGTTAGCCAGATGCACAAGGGGGCGCACGCGTCTGGAGTTCGTTTGCAGAGGCTGGAGGCCCTGGCGCGCCCATTCTCTCTCTCTCCCTCTATCTGTCTTTCTCTCTGTGTCTGTCGCTCTCAAAAAAAAAAAAAAATTAACAAAGAAAGAAAAGAAGGGTACAAGGCCACAGTTTGCAAGCATTTGAAGTGGGGGAATCCCTGGAAAGGGAACATGGTTTGTAGCATTTGTTTCCGCAGGGAAGAGCTGGGGCAAGGCAGCAAACCTCTGGGCAAGCTGACAGTGGTTCGTGGTAGAGTTGTTCGAAGGCAGATGATAGGCTCGCTAAGATGGCCAGGAAGGTTGCACACACAGCCTGCCCAGGGCGGAGCACGAGTGGCTTCAGGTCCACCCTCGAGTGCCTTCTTTTTCTTCTATCTTCTCTTGAACAAAGGGACGTCTTCAAGCCACTGCTTGCCACGCCTAAGCAGAACTCAGAGAGGTGCCAGGGCTACGTGGAGCAATCCAGAGCTCAAGAGGACGGTTTCCATGCAGAGCCTATGGGAATCCCTGACTCTTGGCTCCGTGGTCTCTCCCACCGGGAGGTATGGAAACCAGGATGAGGAGGGAAACGCAAACTGGTGCATCTCGAGTGTTTGTGGCCGTCGCTTCTGTTTGGCTCACCCACAGCCCCACGAGTGTCCCTGGCGCTCACGGCCAATCTTGTAGGTGCACACGCTCCTGAGAGTGGCCTGCAGATCCAAGGGAGGGGAGCAACCGGCAGGAGCATAGTAATTCCATTTCCTGTCCTTCCAGGCACTCCGGCCATGGGCCCAGAGCTCTTGAGAGAAGGGCATCAAAAGAGGTGCCCGCCTTGCTCAGCTGTCGGCCAGACACGTAGGAACTTGGCCATCTGGGAGGCAGAACAGTTGCAACTGCAGTGTCCTCATTATCTCTGTAAAGATAGACTTAGAGGCTGTGGTGGTTTGATTCAGGCGTCCCCCATAAACTCAGGTGTTCTGGATGCTAGCTTCCTAGCTGATGCAGATTTGGGAATTAACACCTGCTGGAGGCGGTGTATTGTTGGGGGCGGGCTTATGGGTGTCATAGCCAGTGTCCCCTTGCCAGTGTTGGGCACACTCTCCTGTTGCTATTGTCCACCTGATGTTGGCCAGGGGGTGATGTCCACCCTCTGCTCATGCCATCGTTTGCCCCTGCCGTCGTGAAGCTCCCCCCTCAAGCCTGTGAGCCAAAATAAACCTCTTTTTCCCACAAGCTGCCCTTAGTTGGGTGATTTCTGCCAGCAACGCGAACCTGACTGCAATTGAGGCCCTGGTCATCTTTGGTCTGGACAAAGCAAAGACAGACAGAAATGCTTCCGTCTCAGCCGACAGGACAGAAAGCTTCACCCCCGGTCCAGATTCACTCCAAGGTCAGGACATCAGGATGGCACAGAAGACCTTGGGCATTTGTTAAACACTCACCCTCTGCCAGATACTGTGCTGGGAAATGCCATCTATGACCAGGGCCTGCTCATGTGGTTACCACAGCCGCCCTATGAGGGCCATACACACACTGCATTTGCAGTTTGTAAAGTGGGGGAGCTAAGAGCAACAGTGGTGAGGACCCCTGAGAGCCCAGTGAAGCACGTTATAGTCACCCCTTAGAAGCACAGAGGAGTTTTAACCAGGGGCAGGATAAAGCTGGAGGTGTGGCCTGCAACCACCCCTCTGCCACTGTGAACGCTCTGCATTTGAGAAGACAAGATGTGAGGGGTTAGGAGTCTGCAGTGTGTGTGCAAAAGAGAGAGCGAGAGAGAGAGAGAGAGAAATAGAGAAAGAGAGAGAGAGATAGAGAGAGCCGGGTGTGATGGCGCATGCCTTTAATCCCAGCACTTGGGAGGCAGAGGTAGGAGGATTGCCGTGAGTTCGAGGCCACCTTGAGACTACATAGTGAATTCCAGGTCAGTCTGGGCTAGAGTGAGACCCTACCTCGAAAAACCAAAAAGAGAGAGAGAGAGAGATGTAGTGAGGCCCCTGGACTAGGACACACAGGTGAGGGGTGGTGCCACACTTGTGAGTCATTGGGAAACTGAAGCGATACCCACCGGCAAGACGGGAGGCTGAGAAGGGGAAACTGAGTGAGGAGGAGAGAAACGCCACCGTGACAGCTGACAAGCTGGGCCCCGGCCCGTGCGACTGGGTAGAAGGTTCTGGCACTTGGTGCAGTCGGAAACAGGTTTACGGGGGCAGCTAGAGGGGAGAGTGGGGCCACGTTGGATGCGAGCAGGCACGCTGGGGCATCCGAAAAGAGTGGAGGTGTGCCCCGTGTGCTCAGAGACTGAACCGGAGGAGGCTTTGGACCATGGAGAACCGGTCCTTTTAAGCAGGGACATGAATGGTATAGTTGGAGGACAGGCTGTGACAGAGAGAGACAGAGATGTAGAAGTAAGGATCAGAACTGGGGATGCCAAGGAGGGTCCAAAGAGAGAGGCTCAGCAAGGGTGACCAGAGAAGCAGGAAGAATCAAGCAGAACTGGCAGCTACTTGTAAGAGAGAAAGTCCTCCTCTCCTGGACTGAATTCACTCAGAAAGGAAGGTTGTCTCGCTGAGAACAATTTCTCCATGATGAGATGACTCTCGTGGGTGAACGCAGAGGATGAGCGGGGAGAGATCCAGAACCAGATGTGGGATGATTAGGAACTCTCTAGAACTCGGGTGTGAGGGGGAAGTACCCTCAAGAGCCTGAGCTCAGAAAAGCATGACCTCATCCCGCTTGACACAGCCTTGGTATCTGACCAGCATGCTGCCAGCCAAACTGTGGAAACCACCTTCCACAGAAACCTGAGCCTGCAGAACTTGATGTGAAACCAATCGGGGCGAGTCTCCGCCCGAGGCTTTCAGCAGGGTGAGAACCTGGCCAGGACAAGATCTCACGGTCCACTCCAAGTCTGCAGTGGTGAATCACGTGTTCTCAAGCCTGAAAGGGACCTTTGTCATTTTCTCTAGTTATCGACACTTTATTTCACTAATCCATTTATTCATGCTGCAGATACTGGTTTTGAGCACTTTTCCCAAACACTCTTCTAGACATGGGGACACAGACAGAACAAGGGTGGCAGATAATCCTGCCCTCGGGGAGCCTTGGTTTTCATATGTGTTCCCAGAAATAAAAATAAATAAAGTAGCACATAATTAAAATACAATACGTTAGATGGGGAAGGGGTCCTGGTATAGTCAGATTCACATTGCTGGCAGAAATCACGTGACCAAGAACTGCTTGTAGGGGCTGGAGAGATGGCTTAGCGGTTAAGCGCTTGCCTGTGAAGCCTAAGGACCCCGGTTCGAGGCTCGGTTCCCCAGGTCCCACGTTAGCCAGATGCACAAGGGGGCGCACGCGTCTGGAGTTCGTTTGCAGAGGCTGGAAGCCCTTAGACTCAAGGGGAAGCTCCATGATGGCAGGGAAAACGATGGCATGAGCAGAGGGTGGACATCACCCCCTCTGGCCAACATCAGGTGGACAACAGCAACAGGAGAGTGTGCTAAACACTGGCAAGGGGACACTGGCTATAACACCCATAAGCCCGCCCCCAACAATACACCGCCTCCAGGAGGCGTTAATTTCCAATTGCCATCAGCTGGAGAGACTAGCATTCAGAACACCTAAGTTTATGGGGGACACCTGAGTTAAACCACCCTAGGTCCTCTGCAGAAACCAGAGAAGCAGAGTGGGGTGCGTAACCAGGGGTTGGGTCACAATTTGATATAAATCACTTATCACAAACTTACATTATCTCATGGGTCACCTTCTCACCCTGTGTTTGTCATGCCCATCAATTGGACCTCTAGTAAACACATGAGAAAGTCAAATGTCGTCATCATGACCAATAGAGGTAATTCACTAAAGCTTTATTTGGGGCAGTCGTGGTGTTGAGAGGTTCACAATCATGATCTCATTTCCTCTTCCCACCAGGATAGAGGCAGTCACTGCCATCCCAACTGACAGAGAGAGAGAGAGAGAGAGAGAGAGACAGAGAGAGGGAGTATGTCTCTTCGAACACAGCCTTGACACGCACCAGCTATATGATGCAAGCAGGGCACTTTGGCCCCTCCAAACCTCCGTTTTCACTTGTGCAAGATCAGAGTCACCAGAGCCACGGAGTTCCTGTGAGAACCGAAAGGGTTACTGACTCCGGAGTCCAAACCTTTAAGCACAAATGCTTTTGACTCTCGTGTGTCAATCAGGAAATGGCTAAGCAGAAGCGAATCTAGTAATGAGAAGATCACAACATCGATATGGTAACGTATAAGACTCCCCCCCACACACACCCCCGATTCAGAGGCCCTGGCCACCGATGTCAGAAGAACCCCTTGCATTTCCATGCCTCGGATTTCTCCCAGGGCTAAAACCAAAGGGAAAATGAACGAATGGTGTATACAAACCTGATATTTTCACAGGTTCCCTATTTATTGCCCAGGTGAGATAAATGCATGCATCCACCTGCACACACAGGCTTGGTCACAACTCTAACCACTACCGTTGCTGTGTTTCTACTGTGTGGCGTAGTCCAAATTGTTGTAAACGTAATCACTCATCTCACTTGCATTTATGAGCCATTCTTTATTAGAAAGAGAGAGAGAGAATGGGCACGCCAGGGTCTCCAGCCACTGCAAGCAAACTCCAGACGCGTGCGCCACCACGTGCATCTGGCTTACGTTGGGACCCCGAGAATCGAACCTGCGTCCTTAGGCTTCACAGGCAAGTGCCTTAAGCGCTAAGCCATCTCTGCAGCCATGAGCCATTCTCATTCATCTACTCTTATCACGGGGAATCAGCAGCTTAGAGAGGCAAACTTAGATATCACAGCAGTTCCAGGCGGTGGGTCGGCTGTGTGGTCTGGGGCTCCCCAAAGTCCATGTCAGAGCTCTACTAACGAAGATGCATTACCCACACCCCCACACAGTCCCCGTGGCTTGGGCCTTCACCCGCGTGGTGAGATGAGTAAGTCGACTTTTCCCATCTCCGCTTGGCACCGTTTGTCACGGGAAGTCCTCTCTGATGGATGTCCAGACAGGACGTCCCTTCTCTAGAGTCACACACACTGAGCGCTCCACTGTAGCACTCAGTAACACGAGGGTCACACTGCTCTGTACGTGTCCTTTCCCACGACTTTTACTGTGGCTTCCACTTAGCCTCAAACTGTATCTGGCAAGCTACCTGGAGCACAGGAAGTCTTCCAGAAATATCTGTTAAGCGTCTGTCCAAGTTTAGCGTTGTTGGCCTGTTTGATCTATGCATGGTTGAATTCCCAAGCACATGCGTTCATGATACCTTTCCTATGGACTTACACCTTCCAACTAGGGAAATTTATAATGCTATTGCCATTATTATTAGCAACATATTTCGTATAGATACATCATGTGTTGGTAACCTCTTTTCCCTCGTCCCTGCCCCCATTCCACTGGGTTGCTCCTCAGTGGGGTTACAGGGATTCCCCATGGGGTTGTAGCAGCAGTCAGCTATTTTTTGGGGGTGGGAGGCAATGCCTCTGGGCATGATGTCTCAGCTGTGACTCTTACAATCTTTCTACTCCCTCTTCTGCAAAACCCCCTGAGCCGTGGGGGTGAGCCTTAAGTCTACATCAGTGATGAGCTCTTAGGAGCCTCTGGATCTCTGCTTTGGTGGGTGTTGAGTGTCCTCAGGGTCTGTCTCCTTCACCCTGACGCTGATTGTCAGGTTCAGCGTGGAAACAGCTCTCTTGCTCATCTCCCCAAATCCAATTAGGGAATTTTCAAGTAAGACGTTCAGGTAGAGTTTGGGATGGGCACGGTTCAAGTCAATTTCCCATGTGACTTGCTCAGGAATGCACACCCAAGTCACTCAGTACCACCTATCCCGCTAACCGAAATAATGTACGTTATGTAAGTGATGGGCGAAGGTATGCCCAATGGGGAATGCAGCCCAGGCAGACATCAGCTATTGTGAGACCCCCCAGAGAGATGAAATGGACCCCACAATAGGAAGATACAAGATAAAGCATGCAACTCCGTGAATATTGACAGATTACAAGTTCAAACCAGCCCTTGCTTTCTCCCTACCTCTGGGCTCCTCAAACACATGAGCCATTAAGTCTCCCAGTTGAGTCCCTTAAAGGTGTCTTTTTCTATTACTTGCAACAAAAACAACAAAAATCCAAAGATGTTCTCTGCCCAGCTGGAGAGGGGAGGAAGGATAGCATGGCACAGGAAGGGTCAAAATGGTCCAAAACAAAAGGTGGGAAGGGGCAGATGGCATGAGAGATGATACTGGAATGACACCTTAACTTTGCCCTGTGATCATGGGGGGAGCTGCGGCTTAGAAATGACATCTTATCTACTATGTATCTGCTAGGGTTCAGCTGTTGCGGTATACCTACAGTTTTGTCTTCAGTTTCACAGACGAATAGTCATAAGGAATAAATGATAAATATCCCAGGATTTCAACTAGTAGGTAAAAATATACATCTCTGAAATTTGAGTAGAAAATAACATTCTCAGTAAAGATTCTGAATATATGTGTGTGTGTGTGTGTGTATGTGTGTGTGTGTGTGTGTGTGTATATATATATATATATATATATATATATATATATATATATATATATGAAAAAAATATATATGAAACAGATGGAATCTCAGAACCTCAAGTCTGTTGGCATGTAATACCAAGGCAACAGACTTGATGCCAATAATTAAGCTAGTCCTCCCAGTAAAATGGCAAACCTCTCAATCACGTGGATCCCAAAGATATCACCAGTATGAAGTGTTTAGATTCCCCAGAGGAAAATAAGAAGAAAACTTTGCAACAGCAATGACTAAAAAAAGAATTTTTTTAGAGCAAGGAGATAAGGAAAGGCAGCTGACATTCCCCAAGCTAGTCCATGCCACATTTTCCCATTAGGTGCCTGTGAACAGACACTACCTCATTCTGCCCTGGAAAGCAGGCATGCCAAACTCCAGCTCAGGTGATGCCAACGTCCACTGTGTTACACGTGCCTATACTTATCACCAAGGTGCCAGGCAAAAGCTCCTATCTCGAAAGCAAAGCTAAGTATATAAAAGTTGAGAAGCAATGCATGATTTTCCAGATTCATCCCCCCGCCCCCCATCATTTAATTCAGGGGCTGGAGGAATGGCTTAGTGGTTAAGGCATTTGCCTACAAAGCCTGAGGACCCCGGTTCGATTCCCCAGGACCCACGTTAGCCAGCTGCACAAGGGGGCGCACGCGTCTGGAGTTTGTTGGTAATGGCTAGAGGCCCTGGCATGCTCATTCTCTCTCTCTCTCTCAAATAAATAAATAAAATTTTAAAAAAGAAAGGAATTCAGGCGTGAGCTGGAGAGATGTTTCAACGAATAAATCAAATGTGGGGACCTGATTTCAAATCCTCAGGACCCACGGAAAATGCCAGGTGGCTGTGACAGCCTCCCTGTAACCCCAGCATGCAGGAGGCAGAGATGAGAGATCGCCGGGGTAGAGTGGCTGAATCTATGACCCAGAGTTTGCCTGAGAATGTGCCTCAGGAAAACACGGTGCAAAACACTTGATATTAACACCAGGCTCTGCTTGCATACGCATGTGCCTACCTGCATAAAAACAGGCATACATGCACACATTTGGCTAACATTTTCATATATGCATATAATGTATGTGGATCTCATTCCCTCCAATTGCCCTGTTTTCCCCCCTGCCCTCCCATTAATAACCTGCCTTCTTTCCTATTAATCCCTATATTACTTTAATGCCATCTTAAAACATATTTTTATGGATTTATGTCAGAGAGAAAGAAAGAGTAAATGAATATGAGCTCAGCAGGGCCTATTGCAACTGCAAACAAATTCCAGATGCATGCACCACTTTGTGCATCTGGCTTTATATACATACTGGAGAATCGAACCCAGGCCATCAGTCTATGGAAATGAGCATCTTTAACCATTGAGCCATGTCCCTAACCTTTTCAGAACATTTTTTACACAATTTTTTTGTTCATTTTTATTTACTAATTTGAGAGTAACAGATTTAGAAAGAGGCAGATAGATAGAGAGAGAGAGAGAGACAATGGGTGTGCCAGGGCCTCCAGCCACTGCAAACAAACTCCAGACGCGTGCGCCCCCTTGTGCATCTGGCTAACGTGGGACCTGGGGAACCGAGCCTCGAACCGGGGTCGTTAGGCTTCACAGGCAAGCGCTTAACCGCTAAGCCATCTCTCCAGCCAACACAATTTTTTTTTTTTTTTTGTAACCTGATCGTGCAGGCGATCAAAACCACTGCGGTTTGAAGACACTTCTTAGAGCTGTATAGAATGTTTGTATGACGCAATGTCCTCTAGAAATGCCGTGGGGTGACAAGAGATGCCCTGGAACCAGGGGCTCCACAGCTGCCCTCCTCTGAGCCTCTCCTGTGACCTCTGTGTATGTCCACTTGCATCACCATTGGCATCCCTCCATCGCTTTCTGACTACCTCTGCCTCTCTTCCTGCAAATCTCTGTCTCTCCTTACGTTCCTTCAGCCCACTCCAATGGGAATCAGAAAGATTGTGGCCTCATAGGTCTCAGCCATGTTTGTCACAAGTCTCTCTCTCTCAAACACACACACACACACACACACACACACACACACACACACACACACACACAGCATTACTTCACTTACTCATCAGTTTCCCACCAATGCAAGCTGGCCAGATGGTGAAAGATAATGAAATGGCTTTGATGGGGGGGGGGGACACTGAAGTGGGCTATTGTAAGCTGGGTGCACAGTGATAGCGGCCAACACGTAAGCAAAAAGCCTCCTCTGTGGTGGTGCTGGTTCTATTGCCTTCTACCTACTGGCTGTCTTTGTCCTCAGAACAACTCCATGTCACAGATACTAATATCCCAAGTCCCACTTTACAATGGGAACACGGGGACACACCAGGGTGAATGTGCCCAAGTTCATTGCTCATAAATAGAGCAGAGACAGACTCAGGCAATGATGAGTCTTTGTATTTGATCTCAGTGCTATGATTCCTCTCTAGATAGATGTTGATAGATAGGTAGATAGATAGATAGATAGAGAGAGAGAGAGAGAGAGAGAGAGAGAGAGAGAGAGAGATAGATAGATAGATAGATGATAGGCAGACAGAGAGAAAGATAGAGATGATAGATAGATAGATAGGTAGATAAATGTAGATAAATAGATGGACAGATAGAGATGATAGATTGGATAGATGATAGACAGACAAAGATGATACACAGACACATTAGATAGATAGACATACAGACAGAGATGATAGACAGATTAGATAGATGATAAATAGATAGATAGATAGATAGATAGATAGATAGATAGATAGATAGATAGACAGATAGATAGGTGATAGGTAGGCAGACAGAGAGAAAGATAGAGATGATAGATAGGTAGATAGATGCAGATAGATAGACAGATAGAGATGATAGATAGATAGATAGATAGATAGATAGATAGATAGATAGATAGATAGATAGAGATGATATGCAAACACATTTAGATAGATAGACACGCAGACATGATAGACAGATTAGATAGATGATTGATAGATAGATAGATAGATAGATAGATAGACAGACAGACAGAGATGATATGCAAACACATTTAGATAGATAGACAGAGATGATATGCAAACACATTTAGATAGATAGACACACAGACATGATAGACAGATTAGATAGATGATTGATGGATAGATAGATAGATAGATAGATAGATAGATGATAGACATTTCACTCTGCAGGTGACTTTGGGTTCCTACAGAGCAGAAATCTTCTTCCAGTAGCCACCCTACAAAGAAAGTGTTCCGCAAAAGCAGCAGCGTGTCCCGAGCACCGCGTGTGTGACACACCCACGCGGAGCGGCCATCTGAGGGCCGGGCGTGCTCAGACGCAGAACTGGCCTTCCGATGATGACACGGCTGTGACCCAGAGCACGCCGCCGGATCCCGAACCCAGCCCCCCTCAGTTCCGCTGCACCAGGAACTCACAAATAAACTCACTTCCCTCCTCCCGTGGCCTCCGATGGCCCCGTCACCGATTGCTGGGGCACAAAAGAAGTTGGCTTCTAGAGTCGCTGCGCCACCAGCAAAGCTGAGAAGTCACCTGCAGGCGTGCCTCGGGGCTCCACTTCCCCAGCACCTGGAACTTGAGGGTCACCTGTACCCAGTGACAAGGAGGTACAAGCCCTGAGCTCTGGAATCCAGAGCCGGCAGAGACTCCGGACCCAGCTAGGCTGCGGATCCCAGGCTGGGCTCCAGGGCAAGCAAGAGCCCCGAGAGTGGGCAGGTGCGTGGTGAGGGCGGGCTCCCTGGAATGCTCGCGGTGGAGGGACGGCGTTCTTCCTTAGATCACCCGGGTGCCAGCCGACACTGGTGTTGGCAGTTGGCTTGTTTTGTGGTACGTAAAGAAGTCCCTCACAGTCTACTGGGATGTGCCTTCTTGGCATTTTTGCTGAACGCTTTCTTTGTAGGGTGGCTACTGGAAGTGGATTCCTGCTCTGTAGGAACCCAAAGTCACCTGCAGAGTCAAATGTCTATCATCTATCTATCATCAGGTTGTTCAAAGGTACCTCGAAGGAATACAAGAATGACAGGTCTGGTGGAGCTTAGAGAGACAAGACGGACTGGAGCCATGGCTCATTTTTAATCTTTATTTATTTATTTGCAAGCGACGGACAGATACAGAGAGAAAGAGGCAGAGAGAGAGAGAATGGGTGCGCCAGGGCCTCCAGCCACTGCAAACCAACTCCAAATGCATGCGCCCCCTTGTGCATCTGGCTTACGTGGGTCCTGGGGAACCGAGCCTCAAACCAGGGTCCTTAGGCTTCACAGGCAAGCGCTTAACCACTAAGCCATCTCTCCAGACTCCCCCCTCCCCCAGCTCTTTTTATAGAGAATGGTAACTAATACCAGTGGCAGTAACTATGACGTTGATGGGTCACTCGTCTCTGACCGGTGCCAAGCCTGATGGCAGAAGAAACAGAGGTGAGAGATTTGCCCAGGGTGGCATAGCAAACAGCTCAATGGCTAGGATTTGAATTAAGATCTGTGTGATTCACAAAGCATTCCTCCGCATGCCAGCCTTGTCCCAGTGGGCAGATGGTCCACAGCAAGCCAGGAAATGGTCCCGAGGGTGGCCAAGCGGGCTCACGACTCCCTGGATGAAGGAGAGAGAGAAGGAAGGAGCAGCGAGGTTGGGGAAGTCACAAGAATGAAAGAGACAGAGACAATGACGGAGAGGCAGAGAGAAAAATGCAGGGGTGCCGGGGGTGGGGGTGGGGAGAGACCCAAGCGCACAAAGGTGGGACTGGCCATTCTCGGTGACCGCAGCGGCTCGGGGGCACAGCAAAGCAGAGAAGGATTGCTGATGAGTAAGTGTTCTCATCTGACCTCAGCTCCCCAGAGACAATGGGGTACACTGTTGGCTAATTGACTAAGGACCCCACTATCCCTCAAAGCCACCGCCCTTCACGCAGGAGAAGGGAGAGATGGGAGCCCTCTGAGGCCCAGGACAAGCCCTGTGTTGAGGCATGCCTGTGACCTCACACTACCTCGGTGTCCAGGGCCCCTGGCTCCTCAGATGACGGGACACGGGGAAAGGACATTATCTCATCAAGGTCTGACCACCAGTAGCACTGGCCTCCATGCTCTGCTGGGCATGAGTCTGAGAAGCAAACACATGCGGCTCCTGTTTTTCTTTCTTTCTTCTTTTCTCTCTACTCACTCACTTTGTCTTTCTGTAGTGACCTTCCCTGGGATGGGGAGTTTACAATTCTCCAATTCTCCCTGAGCATTGCTGCCCGGCCCCGGGCAAGTACGGAGGCAGATCTGAGGGTCCAGGTGACACCCCCTTTGCCATCTGCTTCCTGGCATGACGTGCCTCCTCATCTTGGGGTTCTGGCCATCCCTGAATCTCATCTGCCACCTTCAGGATTTAGGGAGAGTCAGCCTGCAGGAGGAGTCTTCCGTGCTGGTTTTTTTTTTTATTATTTATTTTTATTTTTTATTTATTTATTTGAGAGCGACAGACCCAGAGAGAAAGACAGATTGAGGGAGAGAGAGAGAGAATGGGTGCGCCAGGGCTTCCAGCCTCTGCAAACGAACTCCAGATGCATGCGCCCCCCTTGTGCATCTGGCTAACGTGGGACCTGGGGAACCGAGCCTCGAACCGGGGTCCTTAGGCTTCACAGGCAAGCGCTTAACCGCTAAGCCATCTCTCCAGCCCCCGTGCTCTTTTTGATTTTAACTCCTTGGAGATTTACTATGTTCTGTTATTATTATGATGATGATGATGATGATTATTTTACTATGTTCTTGTCCTGGAGATGTGAGTTGGGTAGCAACCTGATTCCCTAGCACAGTGACCTTGAAGGGCATGCTTAACATCACCTCACCTCAGTTTCCATTATCTATAGAATGGGGTAATGGCCACATGGACGATGTGCTATTAATGTGAGTGTCGATAGGCCAGTAGAGATGTAAACTGCTTAGAACAGGGTCCACGTCAGTCAATGTGCAACCAAAAAGGTCCCCAAGAGAATAAAGCTCACAGTCCCTCCTCCTTGTTCTTTTTGCTGGCAGCCAACAGGCAAAGAGAGATGCCAGGCCCCCGCCAGGTCTGGAGACAAAACGGCTGGAAATGGGATGGGAAGGAAATGATACCTGCCAAGTTTTACCCATTTTCGCCAGACAGGCTGACGGCTTCTTTATTAGTAATGGTGTCAATAGGAGCGTAACTGTAGTGAGCTTGATGTCAAAGCTCGCCTTGCGAAACAAGTCCTATGAGAAGGCATCAGTTATAGGGACTGAATAAATAGGTTCTCTTCCTCACCCTGGCAAGACAGGTGGGGTGCCTTGGGTGGGAATGGGGATGGGTGGCGGTGGGTGAGACCTGCCTGCCTTTGGCAACAAGATTTAATTGAGTCTTAATGCTGGAGCTGAGCTGACAACCTCTTCCCTGTAAACCAGCTTGCAGAAAACTGGAAAAAGCCATTCTGCATGCAGTTCTGTGGGAGAGAGAGAAGCCACCAGCGGAGATAAACAACAGCAGACACTGAAAGCCTTAAATTTGGCCAGCCAGGCCAAATGAGCCAACAGGTACAATAATGGCATGGCTGTTATGGGAGAAACCAACCACTCTCTAATTGGACTGGAGGCCTGCTCCACGGGAGGGAACACATGCCTGGTACTGAAAAACCTATGAGCCCTAGGGGTGTAACGTCTGCTGCTGTCTGCCTAAATGTATATACTATGCTCATCAAACTGCCCAGTGAACACTTCTCTTAATGTTCATACCCTTATATTAATGCTACTCTCACTTTTGGTAGAGAATCTCCTCTTTTCAGATGGCAGTGACCTTGGGATGACTCAGAAGGCACCATGGTGGTGAGAAGAAGTGACAGAGGAGTGCTGAAACATGCCTATTACACCTTCCAAGGCTCAGGGTCCATTACAGAAAAGCTGGCAGGAAGAACGTAAAAGCCAAAGGAAGGGTAGGACTCCTTACAACGTGCTCCTCCAGACACAAAATAGCCTGGATATCCATGACCTCACAGTGCCTGACACTACCTACACAAGACCATCATACTAAGAGGAAAAGATGATGACATCAAAATAAAAGAGAGACTGATTGAGATGGGGAGGGGATATGATGGAGAGTGGAATTTCAAAGGGGAAAGTAGGGGGAGGGAAGGTATTACCATGGGATATTTTTTATAATCATGGAAGATGTTAATAAAAATTGAGAAAAAAAATTATTTTCTTAATTTATTTGAGGAAGAGTGAAAGACAGAGTGAGTGAGAAAAAGAGGCAGATAGATAGAGAATGGGCACACCAGGGCTTCCAGCCACTGCAAACGAACTCCAGACGCGTGCGCCCCCTTGTGCACCTGGCTAACGTGGGTCCTGGGGAATCGAACCTGGGTCCCTTGGCTTTGTAGACAAACGCCTTAACCGCTAAGCCATCTCTCCAGCCCCTGCCCAGCACTTAAAACGGGGCCTGTCATACGTTGAGCACTCAGTGTGGTTGAAAAAGGTAAACGACGAACGAATAAGCCAATTAAGAGTTGGTGTCCATGCCACGTTTTGATTATCAAGTACACATGGACCACCTGTCCTGCCAGGCTGAGGAAGGGAACCTCTTCATCGAGCTACTGTACACTGACGCAAGTCCCTACCATCAGTGCCTTCCCATGGGACTGGCTTTGGAAGGAGCACTCTGCCATCAAGCTCACTGTAATTGTGCCCCATGGCCACCTTCATTACTAATAAACTGTCTAGTACAGTCCTTGTGCATCCTGGTTGTGATGTTCATGCTGTTCTGGAAGGAAGGAAAAGAGAAAGGGAGGGAGGAAGAGGAGGGGAGAGAATAAGTTGGTTTTTTTTTTTTTTTTTGGTTTTTCAAGGTAGGGTCTCACTCTAGCCCAGGCTGACCTGGAACTCACTATGGAGTCTCAGAGTGGCCTCGAACTCACAGCGATCCTCCTACCTCTGCCTCCCGAGCGCTGGGATTAAAGGTGTGAAGCCACCACGCCTGGCTAAGTTCTCCTTCTTGAAGAACTCTTCCTTCCTTCCCTCTCTTTTTCTTTCTTTTGGTTTTTTTTGAGGTAGGGTCTAGCTCTAGCCCAGGCTGACCTGGAATTCACTCTGTAGTGTCAGGGTGGCCTCGAACTCACGGCGATCCTCCTGCCTCTGCCTCCTGAGTGCTGGGATTAAAGGCGTGTGCCACCACGCCCGGCTGAGAATAAGTTCTTAACTCCTATCCTCATCTTTGTATTCTTTTCCCCAGGCCCTTGAATGTTCAGTGGAGAAGATGGGCTTGAAGGTGATTGCGCATAAATATGGCTTGGCCAATGAGAAGGAGAGAGATTTGCCCTGGACCGGTACCTTGGAAATGCATAGTTCATCTCTGAAGGCGCACTTCACCCTGTCTCCATCCCATTGGAGCATCTGCATCAGCAGGGTCTCCACCTGTACTCTGGCGACGCCCACATTCTGGAGCTGAGGGACTCTGGGGGGCACAGATTGCTCTCTCATCTTTTCAATAAAATTTTATGACTCAATGAAGATTCTGGGAGGTTTTCCTTAAATACACAAAGGGTCCGTGACTCCTGGGCATGTGGGAATTTTCCCTCCTATCTTGACAGTACATTTCTCCATCCAAGCGAGGAAAAAAATTAGCCCAGCCAAGGTAGGTGCAAGAAAAAAAAAAAAAAAAAAAAAGCAGATGTGTTTTTGCAAGATTATGCTCAAGGGACAAAAAAAAAAAAAAAGAGAGAAGATTTTTCTGGATGCAGATGTCCTAAAAACCAGCACGTTTATCCTGTACCCTTGCCAAGGCAATGCCTGCTGTTGTGAGTGCCACCCTGGAATAAAGGAAGGGAGAGTGTTCACAAACGGCATCAACCTGAGGTTCCCAGCAGGCAGGAACAGAAATCGGGAAGGTTTTCAGCTTTGAAGCCAGTTGTCAAAACCAGGCTGCACCTCTCTTTCCTCACAGATGCACGACGTAAGCGCAACTGGCTTTACTGAGAAGCAGGAGAACATTCTAGAAGGACCCAGAGAAGGCTGTTTGCGATGAAAAGAAGACTTCCATTCACTACATGACCATAGCCTGTCTCCTATGCGAAGGCAGACCTTACCCCAAACAGTCCCACCCGGCCACAGATATCTGTCATCAGCCGTCAGTGTCCTCTACCGCAGGACCCACTCCCCGAAGTTCTGGCTGATTGCGACAAGCCGGGGGTCAAACTACCACGTGCCAAGGTTTTTGAACTAGAATATAGCAAGGCTGAGACTCCAGCCTGTTTCCACTGATCTACAAAGCCTGTGTTTAGCACTGGCCCCCACAACCACTAAGGCGGGGTCACAAAAAGCAGCGCCCACAACTTGAATGAAAAGATGTCAGGTGGCACGTACATGGAAATGAGCAATGGTGGGGCTGGAGAGATGGCTTAGTGGTTAAGGCACCTGCCTGTGAAGTCTTAGGACCCAGGTTCGATTCCCCAGGTCTCACGTAAGCCAGATGCACATGGTGGCACGTGTGTCTGGAGTTCGTTTGCAGTGGCTGGAGGCCCTGGCGTGCCCATTCTCACTCACTCTCTGTCTCTCTTTCTCTCTGTCTCTAATAAATTAATAAAATAAATCTTTTTAAAAAAATGAGACAGGCGTGGTGGCGCACGCCTTTAATCCCAGCACTCGGGAGGCAGAGGTAGGAGGATCGCCATGAGTTCAAGGCCACCCTGAGACTCCATAGTGAATTCCAGGTCAGCCTGGGCTAGAGTGAGACCCTACCTCAAAAAAACAAAAAAAGTAAAAAAAGAACATTGATGACAATCCATTCATTTATCCTCAGACCCACGCTTGGATACTTAGGAGAGTCCTGTGGTCCTGAGAAACTCTATTTCACTTGGACGAGCCTCGGTTTCCCCACGTTAAAAGGGAGATAAGCCATGCACCAGTGGGCAGAGGCTAAGTTGGAAACTGGTGATACGTAACAACGCAACGTGCTGACTAAAGGCAGCGAAGAATGTTTTGCCTGGATACCCACGACCTCGCGGCGCCTACACAAGACCACCCTAATGGGAGGAAAAGGCGATGACATCAAAATAAAAGATAGGAGGCTGGAGAGACGGCTTAGTGGTTAAGCGCTCGCCTGTGAAGCCTGAGGACCCCGGTTCGAGGCTCGGTTCCCCAGGTCCCACGTTAGCCAGATGCACAAGGGGGCGCACGCGTCTGGAGTTCGTTTGCAGTGGCTGGAGGCCCTGGCGTGCCCATTCTCTCTATCTGCCTCTATCTGTCTTTCTCTCTGTGTCTGTCGCTCTCAAATAAATAAATAAATAATTTAAAAATAAATAAATAAATAAAAGATAGGCTGATTGGGGGAGGAAGGGGACATGATGGAGAGTAGAGTTGTAAGGGAGAAAGTGGGGTGAGGGAGGAAACTGCCATGGGTTATTGTCTATAGTTATGGAAGTTGCAAATTTTTTAAAAAAAAATGGGAAAAAATAAATGAATAACAATAAAAAAAGAGAATGTTTTGCTTCTGCTCGGTGTTCCTGTCGGTTCGCCTGGAGTTCGTCTCTCCCGCAGTTCAATATTCACTATGAGAGGTGGCCAGGGTTCCTTGTAATTCCTTAGAACGCGCTGCTTCTAATTAAGTGACTAAATAAGAGAAGATGTAGGCAACGATGCAGGAGCGAGCGCAAGATGCGTCCACTTCTGGTGGGATCTGGAGAATTCCTGCTGTAGCCGGGCATCTGCACTTCCTGGCCCATGACTGTCGGCAGTAAAGGTCAGTGCAATGGTGATGTAATCTGTGAGCCTGTGAGAAAGATGTGGGACACAACGCGGCGATCACCGAATCCCTTGGGTTCAGATCTGCCAGGCATATTGGCGGTCCTCACTGGCTCATTCTCTCTGAGGAGGAAAGAGAAGGACCGTGACTTGCCCAGGGCCACCCAGCAGGACTAAGACCAGCACACCTCCAGAGCCCAGCTCCTCTCTCCTCTCTGTGATGTGGCACATTACTTTCCGGTGGTTTTCCGTGTGATGTTGACCACTCGGGCCAAACTGAGACTGGTTTGGGAGAAGGCAGCCTTTCTCTCTAAGCTCTTACAATCACGGC
This sequence comes from Jaculus jaculus, assembly GCF_020740685.1. Classification (NCBI taxonomy): domain Eukaryota; kingdom Metazoa; phylum Chordata; class Mammalia; order Rodentia; family Dipodidae; genus Jaculus; species Jaculus jaculus. The sequence goes on along the minus strand of NC_059122.1, from coordinate 9,355,161 downwards.
ATCCGGCTGCACCCCCAAAACTGCTCCTCAGTGATCAAGTCTAGAAAGAGTGCCCGGGTCTGGATGTGCGGGAGGAAGGGGCGATTACAGCTAGTGTTTAACCGGTGAGCAAAGGTGCACTTTACTGAGCGTCAGTTACATGGCCCTCAGAGAAGGATCCTAGGGATACGCAGAGTAAAACAAGAAGGAAGACAAAAATGAAATTCCTGCCCAGAGTGGACAATGAGGGAGGAGTGTCAAGACAGTCTTTCGAGAAGTTTCCCCCAGCTGACCCTTGGAAGACAATGGGAACCAAATAGGAAGACCATTGGAGAGAGGGGACGTCCAGGCAGAAAGAGAAGTGTGAGGAGTCAATTGGAGCCAGATCTCAGCCCAGCTCACACCACGAGGCTGAGCCTAGTCATACCAACAGAGGGACGGGAAGAAACCGAGAGACCCACAGGGGCCATGTCTCCAGGCCTTGGTTCTTTCCAAGCTCGGAGGGTGGATGTCGCCCTCTGATTGCTGGGGAGGAGCATGGATCTGTCCAGTGTCGTGGCTACTGGGGAGACTGTGGGAAGATGGGCTTCAGAGAGCGTGAAATTTGCCCTCCCTTGGTGAAAACCAGCCAAGTGGATTAGAGGAGAAAACGAGCCCACTCAGAGAAAGCTCTAAATTGTGATTTTTTTGAGAAGTGATGCTCTTAGATGTCAATGACAACGCAAGCCTGGGATTCCTTCAGCGTCCCTGTGCCCGGCTCCCTGAATTAAGACTCTTTTTTTTCCAGTCTAGCTCAGGTGTGAGGGGCGTTTGTGGGAGAAATAGAATCATGCCTACCAACTTGCCTTTTCTCATTCCTGCTTTCCTTTCCCGCATCCTAATCATGCTCTAAAAATCAAACACTAGATTTCATTGATTCCCTTGGAATTCATGCCCAATATTTTTTCCCTTGGTATCCCCCATCAGAGTGGACTCCTGACCCCTGGAGTGGACTCCTGACTCCCACAGCACTTGACTACATAGTTTTCATTCATTAGTCAGTGGCTCTGAAGATCAAACCCAGGGCCTTGAAGCATGCTGAGCCACATTGTGCCCCTTAGCCTCACCCACACCCACCGCACCCACGATCATTAGTCTTTTCACTTGCCTTCTTTCCCAAGGCCCTCTGGTTTCCCGCAAACCATCCATGCATCCCAGCGCTCCTTGGAGGAAAGATCTTAAGCTAGTGCTAAATACTGGTCAGGATAAATGGGCGAATGTCTGTCATCCAACCTGCGAATGTGATGCTCCCGGAGTGAGACCAACCCACGATGGCAGATAGCCCTGAGGTTACACGAAGCAGCTTGCCCACCAAATAGCGAGGACAGGTGACCCGTACCACCCTGAGCCATGCCTCACTGAAGAAGAGACTGTGTTTGCTCGGGGCATGTGTGCTCCAGAAAAGGCGGCGAGCCGGACCCAGACAAATGCAGGATACAACGGCACACAATCCCTGCCTAGAAAAAAGGGGGGAAGTGGCCAGCAGTGTCTACCATCCACAGATAGGACCTCCAAATTGTCCATTAAACATCACTATATAAAGCCGTGAATAGGGCTGGAGGGATTGCTTAGTGGTTAAGGCACTTGCCTGCAAAGCCAAAGGACCCAGGTTCAACTCCCCGGGACCTACATTAGCCAGATGCACAAGGGGGCGCACGTGTCTGGAGTTCATCTGCAGTGGCTGGAGGCCCTGGCGCGCCCATTCCCTCTCTCTCTCTGTCCCTCCCTCCCTCTTTCTCTGTCAAATAAGTAAACAAAAGTAAAATACATTTTTTAAAAAGCCGTGGATAGCTCTTAAATCTCGCTTGCTTAAGCCTTGATTTCCCCTTCTGCGAAATGGGCATAACTGCTTGTCATACGCAGCATCGCTGAGGTTCAAATGAGACGTTCCTGACAAGAGTAGGAAAGCAGTCAGCGTGCTACTGATGCTGCCTGGCGACTAGTGACCGTGTCTTTCTCTTCTGTCGCGCCCATGGGTGTCACCAGGCACTGTCTTCTCCTTTTGTGGCTCTGTCCTCCTGTTTGCCACTGGGAAGCAAGGAAACTGCTGCGGTTCATTCAGAAACAATACTGTTTTCAAAGGCACATCCAAGGAGACTTCAGAGTACAGAAAATGTAGCACTAAGCTATGACAGGAGCCCTTTGGCCCTGCGTCTAAGCAGAATCCGGCTACTGGAATCATTCATTCACTCGCGAGTGGGTGTGGCTAAGTCTGGGCTTGGGTGGTCAGAGACATGAGTTCAAGACCAAGATCCCACGGTTACTGGCCAGCCAAGTCCCTAGGCAAATCTCTGAGCCTCTGTTTTGGGTGCACTGGTGAGAGAAATACAAACTTCAGAGAGGAAAATTATTTATTCATTTATTTATTATTGTTTTTAATTTGTTTTGAGAGAGAGAGAGAATGGGCGTGCAAAGTAACGCGAGAGTGTGCGCCCCCTTGTGGTGCATGGGTGATATTGCATGCTTATGTCACTGCATCTGGCTATGGTGGGACCTGGAGATTTGAACATGGGTCCTTAGGCTTCTTAGGCAAGCGCCTTAACCGCTAAGCTGTCTCTCCATCCCATGGGGAAAATTATTTATATGCGTATGGGTCTGGACACACACATGACATAAACATAGATGTGAGAGAAAATGTGCAACAAATGATAATAGTCACCTGGGAAAAATATGTTTGAGGGCTGGAGAGATGGCTTAGCGGTTAAGGCATTTGCCTGCAAAGCCAAAGGATCCCAGTTCGATTTTCCAGGACCCCTGTAAGCCAGATGCACAAGGGGGTCACGCATCTGGAGTTCATTTGCAGTGGCTGGAGGCCCTGGTGCACCCATTCTCTCTCTCTCTCTCTTCTCTCTCTCTCTCTCCCTCCCTCTCTCTCTCAAATAAATAAATAAATAACACACACACACATATATCTTTTTTGTGGTCTCAAACTCATGGCAATCCTCCTACATCTGACTCCCAAGTGCTGCGATTAAAGGCGTGCGCCACCATGGCCGACTTCTAACATGTATTTTAATAAAAGAAAAATGTTTGAAGTAAAATCGTGTGCATGGGAAGGCTAACATCACACCACACAGTGGGTTAATGGCATTGATGCATTTTGTTACCCAGCTGTGAGACGGCCTTGGAAAGCAGATGGGTAAAAGTCCAGTTGGGATTTCCTATTAGGCATTCCACAAGGCCAGTGAAATAAGAGCCAGTGTTTGATGAGAAGGAAAATACTGAATCCCCCTTTTATAGCGAATGCTGGCTCATGAAATTCTCTCTTCCCCAGGAATGGTGGGACCCAGTGCAGACAGGACAGATGGGGAAAGCGGTTTCTCTTCAGTGTTTCTGTGGGACCTGCGGTGTAGTCCCCTGGGCTGGAGGAGGCTCACTCTCACAGAAGAGCAAGCTGCTTCGCCATCCCCCTTCCCCCCCCACAGGCCTGGAAGATTCAGGCAACCTTGATGTTTTGATTTCTCTTCCTTTGAAGCAATTGATAGAACCGTGGATTTGAAACACAATTTGTCTCCTAAAACTATCCCAAAACCAGTGAAATAAGATTTCCTCCTAAATACTCCACCTTTCTGTATTTCTTTTTTTTCTTCCTGGTACGTTGTTACACATTGCCAGTGGGGTGTTTAAATGTCTGCCCCTGAGACGGTGAATATGCACTATCGTCCGAGCCTGCCCTGCATGGTGGGGGGTCGATCACCACTCATTACATTCACTTCGAACAAGGGGGTCTGAACAAGCCAGGCGCACGCCTTCAATCCCAGCACTCGGGAGGCAGAGGTAGGAGGATTGCCGTGGGTTCAAGACCACCCTGAGACCACAGAGTGAATTCCAGGTCAGTTTGGGCTAGAGTGAGACCCTACCCTACCTCGAGAAACCAAAAACCAAAATCAAAACAAAATATAAACAAACAAACAAAAAAACACAAGGGGGTCTGGAAAGGAATTCATTAGCGGAGCCCCTGAACGCCACGTACCAACCTTCCTTGACTACGCCCCTGCCGGGAGTCCATCTTCTAGCTCACTGCTGAATGTCTGTCATGTGTGTCTATTTGCTGGCTTGAAGTCTCCCACCTGTGGATGTAGCTGGAATGAGAAATCCCATACTGGCGTTTCTTCATCTGTCCCCACACAGTCCCGACCTTAGTGTCCCTAGTTTTTGGCCTGGGAGAAAGGGTACATCCAGTCACTTGATCCGATGTTTGGGAGTCTCTGGCATACCCCATTAGCCAAAAGTTGGAGGGTTTTGGCATATTTATTATTTATTTGACAGAGAAAGAGGGAAAGAGAGAGAGAGAGAGAAAGAGAGAGAGTAGGCGCGCCAGGGCCTCCAGCCAGTGCACATGAACTCCAGACACGTGCACCCCCTTGTGCATCTGGCTAACATGTATCCTAGAGAATCGAACCAGGGTCCTCTGGCTTTGCAGGCATGGGCCAACACCTTAACCGTTAAGCCATCCCTTCAGCCCCCTCCATTTTTTTTTTTTTTGAGGTAGGGTCTCACTCTAGCCCAGGCTGACCTGGAACTCACTATGTAGTCTCAGGCTGGCCTCGAACTCGTGACGATCCTCCTCCTTCTGCTTTGAAGGATCTGACCTACGTCTTCAGTTCTCCTCTCTGGCGCTGTTCTGCAGATTTACTTCCTATGCCATGGCCCCTGTGCTTGGAACTGACCGTGGTGCTGAATTGGGCGGGCGTGGGGCACGGATGCTCATGCCTGCATTTTTACCCCTTTGCTCTGTAGTCAGCAAACCGCCAGACGCTTTTCAGAGCCCCGTCAGACTCACTTCAGCACGGTTTCCTTTGCGGCCTCTTATTGATTTAGGCATCAGCCACACTGAGCTCTTCCTCCAGCTAGAACGCAGAGCCTGGGTCCATGCAACCCGACAATCGCGGGTGGTGGTGGGGGGGGGGACAAACTGGCTGACCACCAGGCGGCCATGAGAGTGTATGGAAGATGTCATCTTTCCAAGTCCCCACTCCTCAAATACGTAACGGAAACAGGAGCAATATCTTCGTGGTACACGTGGGGTGAGAACTCCTCAGGGCAGCATCGAAGGGTGTCCAGTATGAGCAGACAGCAGCTGTTACTGTCCCCAGCTCTGTCATGGGTACTCGCTGACTGTGCCCTGTGTTTTATTGCTCTCTAGCTGCGACCTCTTCAAACCAATTAACTTTTAAAGGAGCAGCACTTTGAGAGAGGGAAACTTACAGTGAATCAATCAGGAGCTGAAAAATAAAGGATTACCATTCTGTTACTGCCTGCATATTAATTCTCTTTATCTGCCCTTTAGGTCTCTCTGCCAAATAAGGGGTTTTGAAGGAAGGCTCCTGTGGCAGACGGCTCCAGGTTCGCTGAGATGAACTTCCAGACCAGGCACAGTTATGCAGGAAGGGATTTATTGAAGATCACAGATCCAGGGAAGTTCCATAATGGCAGAAGAAGCTGGCCTGCCTACATAGAACCAAGCAGACAGACAGAGAGAGAGAGAGACAGAGAAGTACAAGCCTAAAAGACAAAATCCACAAGGCACACAGCACAGCGCACATCAGGAACCCCAGCTAGGCACACTTTGCATATCTTGATATTGAAATCTCAAACCCACCACCACACCTTAAAATCCACCCAGTGACATGGTCTCCAGCCAGGCAGCTGCAGGTGCAAACTACAAACAAATAAAAACCTGAATATATCAGGGGCCATCTGTTTGAACCACCACAGCTCAAATGATGGGAAGATCTCCTGGGACTGAAGGGTCTTGGTGTGACAGTGGAGCTCAGAGAATGGCAATCACTTTGCTTGGCAGAGCAGATATGAAGGTCGCGGTACATCCCCTCCCCCTGCCACGGAAACCAGGAACAGAGAGATAGGAGAGACAGTGGGCCAAGACAGGCGTCCAAACCATGGCTGACTGGGAAGTTTGCTCTCTCAGAAAGCAGAGTATGGTGTTTTCTTGGAAATAGGAGGGAGAGATTAGAAACAGAAGAGACATTTGCAAAAGTCTTTCAAGATCTAAGTGGCCGCAGCGTCTATGGGCATGAAGGCTCCGCCGAACTCTTCAGCATTGAGTTTGCTCACTCTTTCTAAATCTGTCCACTGATTCATTCAAGCGTTGATTGAACACCCAGTATGTTCCAGGCGGGGGAGAGCCAAGGAGGAACATGCGTCAGTTATAGCTCTGCCTTCTTGGAACTCTAAATGAGCTGGTGCTGGGGAAAGTAACCCAAGACTCTTATTTATTTAATTATTTGAGAGAGAGTGATACAGAAATAGGCAGGTAGAGAGAGAGAGAGAGAGAATGGGCGCGCCAGGGCTTCCAGCCACTGCAAACGAACTCCAGATGCATGCGCCCCCTTGTGCATCTGGCTAACTTGGGTCCTGGGGAGTCAAACCTGGGTCCTTTGGCTTTGCAGGCAAGCGCCTTAACTGCTAAGCTATATCTCCAGCCCTCAAGACTATTTTTACTTACTGCGTTCCTCTCAACCCTCTCCTCCAGGTTTTCCTAGCAGGTGCAGTAAAGTTCTTTCCGTACACATCAGCCTGGTACCTCTGTGATGAAGAGCTCAAGGGAAAGCTGGGTTTTCTGCTCACGCTTATGCCAGAGTTTAAATCAGGGAATGTATAACGCGCAAGTAAAACTGAGGTCTCCGACTCCTCTCCACGTTGGCGTTTCTAGATTTAGGGAGCTTCTCTCACCTCAGTGGATCGGGGCGCTGTTTGAGCAAGAGCTTTGCCTCAAGAATTTATGGAGAGTATTTTTGAAAGACTTGGAAGACGTGATGTGTGACAAGGGCGCTTTGCAATAGGATGAGTGTAAGCGCCAACGGAAGGCCAGCATTTATCCAGCATGGGCTATTTGCTAAGTGGTGTGGACATTCACTTACCTATTAAAAACTTCATCCTCTGGGCTGGAGAGATGGCTTAGCGGTTAAGCGCTTGCCCGTAAAGCCTAAGGACCCCGGTTCGAGGCTCGATTCCCCAGGACCCACGTTAGCCAGATGCACAAGGGGGCGCACGCGTCTGGAGTTCGTTTGCAGAGGCTGGAAGCCCTGGCGCGCCCATTCTCTCTCTCTCTCTCCCTCTATCTGTCTTTCTCTCTGTGTCTGCCTGTTGCTCTCAACTAAATAAATAAAAACAAAGAAAAAAATTACCTTTTTTTTTTTTCTGAGGGAGGGTCTCACTCTAGCCCAGGCTGACCTGGAATCACTATGTAGTCTCAGGGTGGCCTCGAACTCACGGCGATCCTCCTACCTCTGCCTCCCAAGTGCTGGGATTAAAGGCGTGTGCCACCACGCTCAGCAAAACATTTATCTTTTGATTAATGGGTGAAGACTGTGTGTGTGGGCTGGAGAGATGGCTTAGCGGTTAAGCGCTTGCCTGTGAAGCCTAAGGACCCCGGTTTGAGGCTCGGTTCCCCAGGTCCCATGTTAGCCAGATGCACAAGGGGGCGCACGCGTCTGGAGTTTGTTTGCAGAGGCTGGAAGCCCTGGCGCGCCCATTCTCTCTCTCTCCCTCTATCTGTCTTTCTCTCTGTGTCTGTCACTCTCAAATAAATAAATAAAAATTTAAAAAAAAAAGACTGTGTGTGTGAGGGGGGACAGTATTATATGTCCTTTAATGGAATCTGTTGGGAAAATGCAAGTAGGGAGGAATGGTGGACACCGCTCCATCCAATTTTAGTGTGAAAAGCAGAGATGACACCCGTTCTCAGAAGGAAAATGTAAATCTGGAAGTATTCCCTACCCAGGGTTAAGGTGAGTGATGCTAACTTTCTGGTGGCTGGGCACGCATTTCTCAGCCTCTCTACCTCATTCATTTATTCATTCATTCATTCTTTATTGTTTCTCACCAGCACACCGACCACATAGAAATCACGGAGCCAAGCCTTGGGTGCAGAGTTTATGCTGGAAGACGGGGCGTGTTGGTGAGGGATGCAGCCCTTCTCGGCTCTTGCATGGGCTCTTACCTCAGAAGTTAGGGTGCTGCCTACTCAAAGTCACACAAAAAGCTCCCGCTGACTGAGCCAAGGGTCTCCAACTTCTTGTCTAGCAAATTTGATGAACGGAATACACAGGCCCTAGGGGGTGAGGTTCAGGAAGATTCTGTTAAAGAATCTTTTAAGATTCTATATCCTTAATCCCAGTACTCGGGAGGCAGAGGTAGGAGGATCGACGTGAGTTCGAGGCCACCCTGAGACTACATAGTTAGTTCCAGGTCAGCCTGAGCTAGAGTGAGACCCTACCTTGAAAAACCAAAAAAGAAAAAAAAAATTCTATATCTTAATCTTTTGTTTGTTTATTTATTTATTTAAGAGTGACAGACAGAGAGACAAAGAGGCAGAGAGAGAGAGAGCATGGGCGCACCAGGGCCTCCAGCCACTGCAAACAAACTTCAGACGCGTGTGCCCCCTTGTGCATCTGGCTAACGTGGGTCCTGGGGAATCGAGCCTCGAACCGGGGTCCTTAGGCTTCACAGGCAAGCACTTAACTGCTAAGCCATCTCTCCAACCCTATATCTTAATCTTTTAAGAGACGCAAAGAAGGCAGAGCTCCTGCATAGAAGAAGAAGCCCCCCCCCCCAAAAAAAATTGGATATGCCACTGGAGATTACTACCTTGGAGTTAATAAGGCTTCATTCGATGCGGGACAAGCTGGTCAGTCTTGCCCCATTCCAGGCATCCAGGTGCCTTGCGGTTTCAGTCACATCCCCAGGAAAGGGGAACTCCTTTAATAAAAAAGAGATAATAAAAATTGAAAAGCAAGAACAACAACAGAGCCCCATCTCCTGGCATTTCTGGCCTACAGCCAGGTGGAGGCTATTGAAGAATTCTTCGGGGAAAATTTCACATTACAGGCTCCAGGGCGTTTCTCGCTTTTAGCTAAGAAAACATCTGTTCATGGCTAGGGCTCTGCAACCCTACACTGCCCACTCAGTTTCTGCCTCCTGCCCTCCAACCATGTCTGGCAAAACACTGGCCACCAGAGCTTGGTGGCACGGAGAGTCACAGACGCCAAGGCTGGATTACCATGCGATAGGACCATAAGAGAAGACGGGTCAAGAAGCCGTAACGAGGAGAGGGAAGTCTTCCCTGTGAAGAAACCAGAGCCGGGACAGTGGGAAGGACTTTTTAGTAGAGCACCAAGGGACAGTTGTCAACCGGGCAAGGTTCTATAAGCTCTCACCCCGCAAGATGGAGCGTGGGCCTCTGCTCCACTATTTTCTTTTATATTTTATTTTTCTAAAATTTTTTTTTTTGTTTATTTATTTAAGACCGACAGACAGAGAGAGAAAGAGGCAGATAGAGACGGACAGAGAATGGGCGCGCCAGGGCTTCCAGCCACCGCAAACGAACTCCAGACGTGTGCGCCCCCTTGTGCATCTGGCTAACGTGGGTCCTGGGGAATTGAGCCTCGAACTGGGGTCTTTAGGCTTCAGAGGCAAGCGCTTAACCACTAAGCCATCTCTCCAGCCCTTTATTTTATTTTTTGACTTGGCTACAATTAACGGACTTGTGCAAATCCATACCATGCACCCTCATTCTGTCTGTGGAGAAACAGCCCCAGGGATTAGTGGAGAATCAAGGGCTCATTCTGACCTTAAGTCCTTTTTCGTTTGCATTGGGCAGAGGCGTTTGATTTCTCTGAGCCTCGAGCCTTCCTGGCTGCCTTTGCAGAGCCAGGGTAAGGTTAAGTGAGCTGAGACACACGTAGCGCCTAGGCCGTGTCATGTGTCTATGGATGCGTGACATTTTCTGCCGTTGGTATTATTACTACCGCCACCACTATTATCTCAAAGAAAGATTAAGGTTTTGAGTTAATGCCTTTGACTGTAACTGTTTCTGGAAGGAGAGATGTATGAGAGGAAAGATTGCCCTTCAATAAAAAAAGGTTTTCAATGTTCTCTATTAGAAATCATGAGCAATCTGACCTTGTAGAGAATAAAACGGTCTGAATTCTTTACATCTTGGCTTGGGCTCCTAAAGGCAGCTCAAGTGATATTAGAGACAAAGAGAAACATTGCAGGGAAAGGGCCGCCTTAATTTCCAAGGTGAATGAGATAGATAGCCTCAGTGCCCAGCGGTAAACCTCTTAGTATTTATGAAACTGAAATTACACCATTCCAATGAAAGGGGAAGTTAAAGGACGCACTCTACATAATGGGCTCTTGTTAGGCCTTCTTGATTACCTGGGCTCTCTTTTCATGAAAATGTCAGCACCCCCTACCCCGTGTTTTGGGGCTATCCTCCGCCGGGGGTGCAGACGGGAACTGTTTATTTATCAGAATAAAAAAAAAAATTTACACTTAAATAAGGCATACTGGCAGTGTTTGCAGTGGAGAAACAATTACCTGGTCTCAACATCCCAGCTGCAAATTGCATCTGTAGAAGAAACAAGTCAGGACCACCGATTACACCCGCCGTGGCCTGACATCAAAGGCAGCCAGCCTTGTTTCTTCCTGTGTGGTTGGAACGATATTCCTCTTTTGATCTTGGACACCTCCAAGCCACAGCATGGGTGGGGGTGGAGGGGAGGAGGGGCCTGGGCCCATGTGTCACAACATGCGGGACGCGGGGGGCGGAGGGGGGAGGTGGGGGGCAGGGCTGCATGGTTAAAATGCCAAGCAGGGTTTTGCAGGTTTGGGGGGGGGGGGGAGAGCATTTGAAGGAGTAGCTGAAACCCAGAAAGAGAGCGGAGATCTAAGGGTTTCACTCAGTCACCAGCTACTAACTCAGCAAGCCTTTTGGGAGGCGGCTTTGTGTCCAGGTTACATGGCTGTGGGAGGAGGGAGAAGACAGGGGCGACACGGGGTGAGAGTCAGAGATCGCCAGGCTGGCAAGGGCACCACAGCTCACATACCGTCTCTCGGGCACGTTGTTAAGCCTTCTGCATCTAGTCCCGTCTGTGGAACAAGCTAATTCCACTGGGAGTTTAAATTTAGCCTTCACGACTTTGCCATTCTCTCCCCGTCCTTTCTCTCCTCTCCCCCTTACCAAAACTGTGGAATTTTTGCAGTGAGCACTCAATCCTTCAGCTCTCTGGGCCCTGTTCCTAGAGGTACCAGTAGGTTGGCACCTCTGCCCATTCAGAAGGACAGTTTAGCCAGCTGCCACTCTCCGGGCTGATCATACGGGTGACAGAGCTCAACAGGTCAGAGTGAGGGAGCAGAGGTTAAAAGGAGACAGTTTCGGGCTGGAGAGATGGCTTAGCAGTTAAGCGCTTGCCTATGAAGCCTAAGGACCCCACTTCAAGGCTTGATTCCCCAGGACCCACGTTAGCCAGATGCACAAGGGGGCGCACGCGTCTGGAGTTCGTTTGCAGAGGCTGGAAGCCCTGGCGCACCCATTCTCTCCCTCTCTTTCTCTCTGCCTTTCTCTCTCTGTCTATCTCTCTCAAATAGATAAATAAAAAAATGAACAAAAATAATTTTTTAAAAGGAGGCAGTTTCATTTAAAAAAAAGGAAGGAAGGAAGGAAGGAAGAGAAAGACATAAAGGAAAAGTTTGGAGAGATGGCTTAGCGGTTAAGTGCTTGCCTGTGAAGTCTAAGAAACCAAGTTGAGGAGGATTGCCGTGAGTTCGAGGCCACCCTGAGACTCCATAGTGAATTCCAGGTCAGCCTGGGCTAGAGTGAGACCCTACCTTGAAAAACCAGCCTAGTTGGAGGCTCGATTCCCCAGGGCCCACGTTAGCCAGATGCACAAGGGGGCGCACGCGTATGGAGTTCATTTGCAGAGGCTGGAGGCCCTGGCGTGCCCATTCTCTCTCTCTCTGTGCCTCTTTCTCTGTCTGTCGCTCTCAAATAAATAAATAAATAAAAGGGGGCAGTTTCTCTGGCAAGACACACACAGAAAGAATGCATGGTGACAGGGCCAAAGTGAGCTTCCCAGAGATGGTGACGCTGTAGCCATCTTCTAGAGATGAGAAGGGGTTCCCGGGGGGGGGGGGAGGGAGGACCTCGAATTATTCATTTGCGTGGGCTCACTTGGTGTTGCGCACATTGATTATTACTCCCTCACTCCCCTGAAATCATTCCTCATCACCCTGACACATCCTCCCCCAGCCACTCTTCTCACTCCTTCCTGCTTGGATCAAGCAACCTCGCATCTGCTTGACACAGATGTAGACTCCTGGACGTCTCATTGCTCCCCAGAGGGGTTGGGGGGGTGGAGGGTTAGGGAGTAGGAGAGGAAGTGCTTGGAGTCCCTGCACCCTCCCCGCCCTTCTAAGAACACAGAATGCCCCCCGACCACGGAAGCAGACGTGCACAGCAGCCCACGGCGCTGCATTACAGAAGACCCACGCCCGGGCCGCGGGTTCGGGGCTCACATTAGCTCCGTTCTTCTGTCTCCACTGTGAACAGTGCCTCCGGGCTCTGGGCCACCGTGGCTAGATCCTGGGCTGCAGAGGCCCTCTGGCAGTGGGTTTGCCTCCCCCAGGTCACCCTCCTATGGATCTTCAGAGACCTCTCCCCCAGCCTTTGACCCTCCAGCCTTAGCTCCCTTCTCACACCGCTGTGTGACACCCGTCTCTCAATCTCCTGGACGCGCTGCACTTCCCCCATCACTTGCGTCACCAATTCTTGGAATTCAGTGTCCTGTTTTCCATTCTTTGAGTAGACTTTTTTTTTTTTTTTTTTTTTTTTTTTTGAGGTAGGGTCTCACTCTAGCCCAGGCTGATCTGGAATTCACTCTGTGTTCTGAGGATGGCCTTGAACTCACAGCGATCCTCCTACCTCTGCGTCCTGAGTGCTGGGATTAAAGGCGTGCGCCACAACGCCCGGCTTGTGTTTCTGTTATTTATTTATTTATTTATTTATTTATTTATTTATTTGAGAGTGACCGACATAGAGAGAAAGAGGCAGATAGAGAGACTGGGTGCGCCAGGGCCTCCAGCTACTGCAAACGAACTCCAGACACATGAGCCCCCTTGTGCATCTGGCTAACGTGGGTCCTGGGGAATAGAACCGGGGTCCTTAGGCTTCCCAGGCAAGCATGCTATCTGAAAGCCATGGCTCACATTGCTCAGCTTTTTCAGTCTTTGCTTATTTAACTGAGGTTAAAGGAATGACCCCCTTCTTAACCACTGTTAGGGCCAAATAAGGCACTGGATTGGAAGCATTTCATTCAGCCTTTGACATAAAGTGTTCAAAAATTGGTCCTTACACATCCATCCCTATTGGAGTCAAGTTCGTATTGCTGGTAAAAATCAACTGACCAAGAGCAGCTTGTGGGAAAAATGGTTAATTTTGGCTTACAGGCTCGAGGGGGAAGCTGCATGATGGCAGGGGAAAACGATGGCATGAGCAGAGGGTGGACATCATCCCCTGGTCAACATCAGGTGGACAGGAGAGTGTGCCAAACACTGGCATGGGGAAACTGGCTATAACACCCAAAAGCCCATCCCCAACAATATACTGCCTCCAGGAGGATTTTATTTTTATTTATTCATTTGAGAGCAATAGACAGAGAGAGAAAGAGGCAGAGAGAGAGAAAGAGAGAATGGGCATGCCAGGGCCTCCAGCCATGCAAACGAACTCCAGATGCATGTGCTACCTTGTGCATCTGGCTTACATGGGTCCTGGGGATTTGAGCCTCGAACTGAGGTCCTTAGGCTTCACAGGCAAGTGTTTAACTGCTAAGGCATCTCTCCAACCCCCTCCAGGTGGAGTTTAATTTCCAAATCTCCATCAGCTGGGAACCTGGCATTCAGAACACCTAAGTTTATGGAGGATGCCTGAGTCAAACCACCAAAATTCCTCAATCACACTTGTGCCCTGTATTGGTGAGTGATTTCATTGTCTTTGACATCTACTGCAATAGTGCTGGCCACACTTCATCATGTCTCAGGAGAACTCTGTGACTGCATTAAAATATTAACTCTGCCGGGTGTGGTGGCGCACGCCTTTAATCCCAGCACTCGGAAGGCAGGGGTAGGAAGATCGCCATGAGTTCAAGGCCACCCTGAGACTACATAGTGAATTCCAGGTCAGCCTGGGCTAGAGTGAGACCTTCCCTCGAAAAACAAAATAAATGAATTAAATTAAATTAAAATAAAACGCTAATTCTGATTCTACAAAGCCTAGGTTGGGCCATCCCTGTTTCAGCTGATGTTGCTATTGTTGAAGGACCATACTTATAGCAGCTTCAGGGTGGTAACTTTTTTTTTGTGAAGGGTCTTAAGGGAAGCTATTTTGGTTTTGGAAGCCATAACTATGTCTTTTTAAAAAGTTATTTGTTTATTTACTTATTTGAGAGAGAGAGAATGGGAATACAGGGCCTCCAGCCACTGCAAACGAACTCCAGATGCATGCGCCACCTTGTGCATCTGGCTTACGTGGGTCCCGGGGAATTGAACATGGGTCCTCTGGCTTTGCAGGAAAATTCTTTAACCATTAAGCCATCCCTCCAGCCCCATCCTCAACTCTGCCAGTAGAACTTTATTTAGAAAAGCAGGCACTGGAGCATTTAAACCCATGGCAGGAGCTTCTAGACTGTTAGGTCAGGATAACGACCAGCTAGTGGCTGGCTTTCCTGACCTCATCCTTAGTCTCCAGCACAGAGCCTGACACTGAGAAGTCACTCCACAGGCCTGATGTGTGGCTGGACAGCGAGTTTCTCCGGTTGTAGCAGACAGCTCCAGGCTCCCCGAGATGAACTTCCAGACCAGGCACAGTGACGGGGACATTTATGGAAGCTGGCCTGCCTTCACAGGACCAAGCAGAGAGAGTGAAGCACCAGCCAAAAGCCACACAGCACAGCACACATCAGGAACTCCAGCTAGGCCCACTTTGCATATCATTGGATTGGAATCCCAAACCCACCACCACACCTTAACATTTGTCCAGTGACACCACCTCTAGCCAGGTGACTGCGGATGCAAACTATAAACTAATAAAACAGTGAATAAATTGGGGGCCATCTATTCAAACCACCACAGTGGTGGAACTTAAAGTCCTGAGTCTCAAGTTATTCAGTGTTCACTATGTCCTACAATACTCCAGTTACCTGATTGCATGTTGTTTTCTCTCACAGCCATCTGAAGAAGTCACTGTGGTTATTACCCTCCTCTTGCAGAGAGGCACATAGGGTTAGTCGCCTCTCTTTAGGTCACAAGGGAGCCAGGTAGGAAGTCTAGAATCATATCCAGTCGGTGTGTCTGGAATTCACTCTGTAGTCTCAGGGTGGCCTTGAACTCACGGCGATCCTCCTACCTCTTCCTCCCCAGTGCTGGAATTAAAGGCATGCACCAACATGCCCAGCTATTTTTTTTTAATTTTATTATTATTTTCCGAGGTAGGGTCTCACTCTAGCCAGGCAGACCTGGAATTCACTCTGTAGTCTCAGGCTGGCCTCGAACTCACTGCGATCCTCCCACCTCTGCCTCCCAAGTGCTGGGATTGAAGGCGTGCGCCTACCACGCCTGGCTTCCGTGTCTTTTTCTCATCACCCTCAGACCCCATCATGGCGTTGAGCACACGGTAATCGCTTACTGCAGAATTGCTGATTGATGTCTCCAAATGTCCGGCCCTGAACACACACTGCTCTGAGTCTGGGGTACCAGGAAGCACAGGGCGGACCTCTGGATTCTCAGTGCTCACGTGGAAGTTGAGCCTCAAGGTGCCCAATTACCATAGCTAAGATATGCACAGAAAGCCTCAATAATTTAGCAGTTACATTTAAGTAGGAAAAGATTCCTGACAGTGGGTGAATCCCCAGTGGTCAGACATCATGTACCCAGTGAAGGCCTGAGGACTTAACGGCATTTCCCACGTACTTGTTGAGAGAAGGAGGAGGAAGTAACATAATAAAGTCAGAAGAACAGGGAGGAGCTTCCAAGGGATGGAAATGACCGGTAGCCAAACTTCCCTGCAGGCTGGCTAGCATATTCATCCTTCACTCTCTTAGAAGAAAGAGGGAGCTGTGGGCTAAAGATATATGGCTTGGAACTTAAAGCACTTGTCTGTGAAGCCCGAGGACCCAGGTTCGATTCCCCAGGACCCATGTGAGTCAGATGCATGAGATGGCAAATGCATCTGGAATTTGTTTACAGTGTCCGGAGGCTCTAGCATGTCCACTCTCTCTAAATAAATAAATATCATTTTTCTATGGGAGGGGCTTTGAGCCCCCACTTGGTTTCTTATGAGGTGATTCTGTTGCATAGCTATTTCCTTTGGATTAATACATTCCTTCCTGAAGGGAGTTAATTAAGTTCATGAAATTCGTAAGAAACTGATCAGACTCACGAGGGGTCTCCCTGAGGTTATATGGAGGGGCAAGTGGAGGAAATGAGGTTCTTCCGTGGCTTATCTACCTGCAAGTTGCGTAAGGACCTCCGCCCATGCTAAGGTGGACCATTGTGTGATACCCCTGAGAAAGTCATTCCTGCTTTGTAAGCGGCTTTCTCTCACGCTCCCGTCATCTAAACCCAATAAACTCACTGGCTCACAGGCTGAACTTGTGTTTGATGAGCTGTTTCCTTGGTGTACCGTTACTCTCTGGCATGGATGAAATCGTCTCTTCAGGAAGAGTCATGAAACACTTCCAAAAACTGTGGCGTTATCAAAGAGATTTTAAAGAACATTTCCCTCCACTGAGACATGACCCCGTGTGCTTCTGTGTGTTTGAGGTCCCTGCTTCTGGAGATATGTCTTTATGTTTAAAATATTTTCTTTTCTTTTTTAATTATACTGAGAACAAGAGAGAGAGAGAGAGAATTGGCACTCCAGGACTTCCAGCCACTGCAATTGGACTCCAGACACTTGCGCCACCTAATGGGCATGTGAGACCTTGCGCTTGCCTCACCTTTGTGCGTCTGGCTCACGTGCAATCTGGAGAGTCAAACATGGGTCCTTAGGCTTCGCAGGCAAGTGCCTTAACCGCTAAGCCTTCTCTCCTGCCCTATTTTCTTATTTTATTTTATTTTTATTTAGTTATTAGAGAGAGGGATATGAGAAAGATAGAGAATGATCACACCAGGGCTTCTAGCTACTGCAAACCAACTCCAGATGAATGTGCCACCTAGTGCATCTGGCTTACATGGGTTCTGGGGGATCAAACCTGGGTCCTTAGGCTTCACAGGCAAGTGCCTTAACCAATAAGCCATTTCTCCAGCCCTCTTCTGGCACTATTAATCCTTTCCTCTACCCTTGTCTTGTACCCACCACCCCTACCATTTTTAATTTCTTTCTACTAAGAAATCAGATAATCAGGATTACTTACTATTAATTGTTTACAAAGCAAGTGTAAATCAATTATATGTAATGGTTTTGCAGATGTCTTTATTAATGAAGATGAGATCTCTCATATGGGCTTTATGGCAACTATTTCAAGTGTGGTATGAGACTCTTTGAGTGTGTTATTTATTCACTTACCAGTGAAGTCATTAGACTCTGGATACAGGTTGTCATTAGGCCAACTGTAGCGGTGTGTGCCTGTAACTCCAGCACTTGAGAGGTAGAGACAAAAGGCTAATCATGAGTTTAAAGCTCATCTGGGCTGCACAGAAAGTTCCAGGCCAACTTGGGATACAGAGGAAGACCCAATGTCAACCAAACACACAACGCTCACTAAGACAGTTAAAGGGCTGGAGAGATGGCTTAATGGTTAAGGTGTATGCCTATGAAGCCTAAGGACCCAGGTTCAATTCTTCAGGTCCCACCTAAGCCAGATGCACATGGTGGCACATTGCTTCTGGAATTTGTTTGCAGTGGCTAGAGGCCCTGGTGTGCCCATTCTTTCTTTCTCTCTGTCTCTAATAAATAAATTTTTTTAAAAGACGGTTATAATTGTGTGAGTGTCTGACTTTTATGAATAAAGAAAACATGCAGTGGGATGGTTGCACAGTTACTCCAGAGGCCGCACTCAGGTGCTAGGTCTCCTGACTCCTAATACAGCTTGACACCAGACAATGAACTCCAGCAGCACCTAGAGGCTCCGGAAATTTCCCAGGGTTCTGATTCTCGAATGCAAATAGACCAGACTTTCCCGTTACCTGCCCTTCAAGGCTGCCACGGACAGGCACAGGGGACTGAAGTTGCGTTCGTACACACGAGCTTGCACCTTCTCTCCTCAGGAATAAACAATTCTAACCTGGACTCTCCCCACTGAGCCTCCACTGTGTCTAGTGGCTCATTCCCCAGCAAAATAAGAGTTACCACGGAACCCCCCACCCCTTGCTGCGTGAATCCAAAGAGGAGGCAGGTGCTTACGAGGTTGAGCTAGAGGAAGTCTCCCCGCAGAAATGAAAGGATGGGGGTGGGTAGAGACACTGACATAAAGAGGGGCATAAAGTATTGCAGGAAAGCCAGGGTGGGTGATAGGCTAGGTGGCACCAGATAAGGCTGAAGATGTGGCCAGTATCTGGCCTCCTACTGGCTTATCTCAGTAGCCACCACAGAGGGGCCTGACTGGTGGCACACTCTACTTTGAACATTGAGAAATGGGCTCCATTGTCACCGTGTGTGTGTGTGTGTGTGTGTGTGTGTGTGTATGCACACACATATATGTGTAGATGCATGTGTGTGTGGGTGGGCGCACATAGAAGCCGCAGGAAAACTTCTGTGTTATTCCTCAGGTGTTGTGGTGGTTTGATTCAGGCATCCCCCCATAAACTCAGGCGTTCTGAATGCTGGGTTCCCAGCTGATGGACATTTGGGAATTAGCGCCCCCTGGAGGCGGTGTAGTGTTGGGGGCGGGCTTATGGGTGTTACAGCCAGTGTCCCCTTGCCAGTGTTTGGCACACTCTCCTGTTGCTGTTGTCCACCTGATGTTGGCCAGGGGGGTGATGTCCACCCTCTGCCCATGCCATCATTTTCCCTGCCATCGTGGAGTTTGCCCTTGAGCCTGTAAGACAAAAATAAATCTCTTTTTTCCCACAAGCTGCTCTTGGTTGGGTGATTTCTACCAGTGATGCGAACGGGACTGTAACAGGCGCTATCTGTCTTACTGGGCTGCAACTTGTTACTTGGGCTAAGCTGGACGGCCACTGAGCCCCTGGGACCTCCCGTGTCCACTGGGATCACGGGCATGTTCCATCATGATGCCCAGCATGTGTACACTCGTACATGGCTTCTAGGAATGGAACTCATGTCCTCATATTTACTAAGCAAGCACTTTACTCCCAAATCTATCTCCCATCACTCTACCCCTCCCCCTTTTTTTGAAGAAGAAGAAAGGTGAGGTAATGGATACTCAACTCTGGAGATGGCTGAGGTTTTGAAAATGACAATACTCTCTCTCTCTATTGCTCTCTCTCAAAAAAAAAAAAAACAACCTTTAAAAAAGGGCTGAAGAGATGGCTTAGCAGTTAAGGTGCTTGCCTGCAAAGCCTGAGGATTCACATTCAACTCTCCAGATCCCATGTGAGCCAGATTCATAAAGGTGAGGCAAGCGCAAGGTTGCACATGCCCACTAGGTGGCGCAAGCATCTGGGGTTCGATTTCAGTGGCTGAGGGCCGGCATGCCAGTTCTCTCTCTCTAAAATAATAATAATAATAATAATAATAATAATAATAACAACAATAATAATACTAAAGTGACAATAGCTAGAATATGCCCTCCAGACAACAGAAGGCAGCATTTAGGAGCATTTGTATACCAACTCACTTCCATTTCCACATACCAACTGCTCAAAGACACACCCATTAACCAAACTCAGACGCAAGTCAGAGACGATTGGAAGATGAATTGAATTCACTCAAAAGTCTTATTTTGGATCTTCACCTCTAGTCCCCTCAGCATGTGTCTGCATTAAGGAGATATGGTCTATTAATAGGCAGTTAGCACAAATACGGTCTTACGGATTGACTCTAATCTGGCTTGACTGGTGCGCATTTGAAAAGGAGATTTGAACACAATACATACCCAAGAAAGAGGCAAAGACCTCCACCAGAGGGCGCTGTACTTCGGCGACAGCTCCGCTGCACACGCGTGACCTCAGGTGTCCCATCTCAAGCTGGGAGAAAACACATCCCGGGGGACTCAGCTGTGCGTGACGAGTGGCTTTGCCATGGCAGGGTCGGCAGTGTAACCCAGCGTGCCAGGGAGGTGGTGGGTGTGGCACACCCGGGGCAGCCTCTGGAGACACGGGATGTACTCTGGAGGAGGAGAGCCACGGGTGCAGAGGAAGAGTTCCATCTACTAAAGCAGCCATCCCACATCCCTCAGAATCGGGTGTGTCAAACAGAGCGTCTGAGAGTGTTTTCCAAAGGGTATCTTTTCACCATCACTTGGAAAGAACCATCATTCATGGTCGGGACTGTGTGGTTCGTGACAAAGTGTTCAACCTCTCTGATCCCTGCCCATCATACGCCAACCAATGCTTGGAGTCACTGTGATAACGGAAACTGTCCCTTATACACCCAGAGGCTACCTAGGCGTACCACACTGGCTCTGGCAATCAGTCCTGTCTGATTTTGTAAACACCAGGCAGATGTCTCTCTAGGGCCTCGGAGCAACTGACAGCCAAGCAAGACATGGGGTGAGGGACGCAAGCTATCACCAAGGCCTCACATATATCTGATGCACGGTCTAACACACGGCGAGCTGCTTCTCAAACACACACCGAACTATCCTCAAAGGCTAGGGCCCATCTCGCATCACAAATAAGTGTTGGACACTGTCTCTTGGTTTAGCGATGTCCATTTTCCTCTGCTTGCTCCTTTATATTTGCTATCCTGCAAAATATATTTGCTTAAGAAAATAAACTATCTAATTTATTTATTTATTTATTTTTACTTTAGAGAGAAAGAGAGATAGAGGGAGGGAGAGAGAATCGGCGCGGCAGGCCTTCAACTACTGCGACGGAACGCTAGGTGCTTGCGCCACCTAGTGGGCGTGTGTGACCTTGCTCTCGCGTCACCTTTGTGTGTCTGGCTTGCGTGGGACCCGGAGAGTCGAACATGGGTCCTTAGGCTTCGCAGGCAAGCGCCTCGGCCACTGAGCCGCCTCTCCAGCCCATTTCATTTCTTTTAAAGTAACTTTTATTAGGGCCCTCACCCTGTGGCAGGGACTCTGTTGGGCTTGATGACAATAAAATGCTTTAAAAACAAAACACACACACACACACACACACACACACACACACACACGGAACTAAACAAGCAAAAAGCACAATCTGCAAACATTAGAACCAAAGAGGGCCCCAGTGATCATCTAGACCAAGGAATGGCAGATCTCGTCAAGGACACTGAGCATGAAGGTGGTCTGTGGTAACTGCTCCGCTCAGCTCAGCATCAGGAGACAAGGGGGTCCCAAGCAGCAAGAAGGTGAGGGGATGCTCCTCCAGTTCAGAGGCCATTTACTTCCAAGAGATTTAAGTAGGGCCGGGGGCGATGGCGCACACCTTCCATCAGAACGCCGTGAGTTCGAGGCCACCCCTGAGACTACATAGTGAATTCCAGGCCAGCCTGGGGCTATAGCGAGACCCTACCTCGAGAAAACCTAAACAACATCATCAACAACAAAAGCATTTATGCAAATGCTTAGGTGTTTAAATAAAGACTGGCTCAGGATTCTTTTCATAATGTACTTAATCTGGAACTTTTTTTCTTGTTTTTGGCTTTTGGAGGTAGGGCCTTACTCTAGCCCAGGCTGACCTCGAATTCACTCTGTAGTCTCAGGGTGGCCTCGAACTCTCGGCGATCCACCTACCTCTGCCTCCCGAGTGCTGGGATTAAAGGCGTGTGCCACCACGCCCGGCATTCTGGAACTTTTGACATGAATTTTGATCTTTTTTTTTAATATACAAATTGCATCGGAATGTCACTGACCTTGTTTAGTGTTCCCTAAATTCTTGCATCCATGGCTAGTGTCACCAAAGTTAGCCCCTGCCTCATGTTCCCAAACTCCATCCCATCTTGTCTTTCTTAAATCATTACCTTCAGCCGTATCCTGCCTCCATCACCCACCACCTCGCTCTACCTCCCACATGAGGAGCCACAACAAATCACTTCCCACGCCCAGGGTTGACGAGTTCTCATCTCCAGACCCGTGGAGGGTCAGCTCGTCCTTCAACGTGCCTTTCCTAGATTATCCGTGACTCCCCCCCCCCCCACCACCACCAAGAATATTGTCCTAGCAGCTCTCAAGAAAATTGTTCTTATCTTATCATGAACATTCAGGTAGTCTGGGTATGGAGAGGAATGTGCAAGACACATGTCCCCCTATGAAGCTGGAGAGCACCCCACCCGGAGGGAAGGGACCACCCCCCCAATTTCCCAGTCTGTAGACAGTGAGCCCTCAATAATCTCTTTCTCATAGTGAATTGGACAAATCCTTCCGTTTAATTGCCAGTTTCAATGAATGGAGCCAAAATGAGGAAGGCAGACTTCATGCGTTCACAGAAGGAGGAAGTCAGTGTGCTCCTGTGCGTTTTATGAGCTGTAAAAAAAAAATTAACTGGGAAACAACAATTGCCAGGATGGGAACTGTGGATAGTACCAGACCCACAGGACTGCTACCCACCACCGCTGGCCTGGGCAGAAATGACCACAGGCTTCGCTATTCTACAAAAGCAAGAGAGTCCTTTCAGAAATAAATCACCCTTTCTGCACGAAACCCCCATTTCCCAACCCTCGAGCCTCCCTTTAGCCCATTTATTTAATTTCTCTTAACATATTCAAATCGATTGGAAGGAATTATGTGGGCCACAGATGAGGCAGGTCGCCACGTTTGTATGCACATTAAAATAAAGAAAAATTAAATGAAAGATTAATAGGGCAGACAGGTAACCATGTTAACGTGATTTCACTTTGGAGCAATTTATTTCCATTCAAACCGTGATAAATAACCACCAAGTGATACAATAATTACCCATTTCCTGGTGTCGACTGGGATGTGGAAATGATTCTCTGAACTGAAAACATCCCATGGACTTTCCAAAGAGAATGCCATCCGCCCAATAGAGCTGCAAACCATGACCCCAAAAGAAATTGAATTGGCCTGCTCACATTCCCGCCGCTACGTCTGCAAAGTAGGTTCTCGCCCTCCAAGGCAAACTTCCCTTTCTGTTTGATAGAGTCCTGTGATTTGTGGCCACACAAAGGCAGGGGTGGGTGGGGAATGCCAAGGACTCCATAAATTTTGAGCCATGGCATACCCATAGAGCCCCAGAAAGATGGCCGCAGAAGAAGACGTGTCTTAGGGTCAAGGGTTGCTCCAAATAACCTGGAGGCTGAGTAAAAAACCCAGAGCATTTTAACATTAGGTTACATTCAGTTAAAGATCCTCTTTGCTGAGCTCTGCTGCTCATTAACACAGCAGCTGTCAACACTTCCCAGCCCACACGGGGGTCTTTGAGGACCAGACAGGGTGCTGATGTGGGCAAGGGAGGGAGGCGAGCACACCCAGGCGCCAGTGGACTGGGGATGGGAAGATCGAGCCCCCTCCTGGACTGCACACTTGTCAGTCACAAAAATCCTGAACAGTTGGGCTGGAGAGACAGCTTAGCGGTTAAGCGCTTGCCTGTGAAGCCTAAGGACCCCGGTTCGAGGCTCAATTCCCCAGGACCCACATGAGCCAGATGCACAAGGGGGCGCACATATCTGAAGTTCGTTTGCAGTGGCTGGAGGCCCTGGTGTGCCCATTCTCTCTCTCTATCTGCTTCTCTCGCAAATAAATAATAATAATAACACCTGAACAATCACTTAGTATCTCAGGGGCCTTAGTTTTTTCATTTATAAAATGGGGTGATGGTAGATGGGCGTGGTGGCGCATGCCTTTAATCCCAGCACTTGGGAGGCAGAGGTAGGAAGATCGCCGTGAGTTCGAGGCCACCCTGAGGCTACAGAGTGAATTCCAGGTCAGCCTGAGCTAGAGTGAGACCCTACCTTGAAAAAAAAAAATTGGAGTGATGGTATAATTGTGAAATCTTGCATAAATTCATTTCAATTTAAGTTCCTTTTTTTTATTTATGATTTTATTTTTTGTTTTTTAGACAGGGTCTCACCCTGTAGAGCAGACCAGGTCAGAACTCACTTATGTATACCAGGCTGGCCTCAAACACAGGAATCAGCTTGCCTGGGCCTCCCAAGTGCTGGGGTGACAGGTACTGAACTGCCACCCCCACCTCTGACTGCTGTTTCAAACACTAAAAGGGCCAGGCACGCAGAAGTGATGCGGGAAGTTCCCACTCGGAGGGAAGAGTAACCCGTCACCCGCTGCAGGCTGCGCAGCTCAATCCTGATGGCTCTAGCCACCCGAGGCCTAAGCGGCTCCTTGCTCTCGCTTCTAGTCTTTTTAAAAAAATATATTTTTTATTTATTTGAGAGAGAGAGGGCTTTCAGTCACTGCAAACAAACTCCAGACGTGTGCGCCCCCTTGTGCATCTGGCTAACGTGGGTCCTGGGGAATTGAACCGGGGTCCTTTGGCTTTGCAGGCAAACGCCTTAACTGCTTAGCCATCCCTCCAGCTCTCTTCTTGTCTTCTTGTTAGCTATTTAGCTGCCCTAGGGAGACAGAGATGGATGACATACAGTCTTTCCCCTTTCACAGCTCCCAGTCTACCAAAGACATGGCTTTGCAGATACCAAAGTGCTTTTCAATACATGTTTTCTTATCTAATCTGGAAAAAAAAAAATCAATGTACAGGATAAGTGTTACTACCTCTTTTTTAAAATCTGTTTTTTGGTTTCAATTTTATTTATTTATTTCTGTGGTGGTGGGGGGGAAGCAGATAAAGAGAGAGAAAGGATGTGCCAGGGCCTCCAGCCACTGCAAACAAACTTCAGTCACGTGTGCCACCTTGAGCATCTGGCTTATGTGGGTCCTGGGGAATCGAATCTGGGTCCTTAGGCTTCACAGGCAAGAGCCTTAATGGCTAAGCCATCTCTCCAGCCCCACAACCTCCACTTTAAAGGAAGACAGAGAGGGGGGAAAAGTCAAGTGACTTGCCACCCCAGGCAGATTTCAGTGACGGGGGCAAAAGGGGAATTGTGGATTCATGACCCCAACCAAGTGCTCCTTTCTGTGGGCCGTGGGTATGTTCCAGAAGCAATGCCAGTCTTGGACTCTCGGCTATCTTGCTAAGATACCCTGTCATCCTTAAAGCTATTTTCTCTGGAGAGCTGGGGTCAAGTCTCTCTATCCTTCACAAATGCCTACCAGAGGCCGGCTGAAACAAATACCTGTCTTCCTCCTTTCCTTTCTCCTTCCCTGTATTTGTTGAGCATCTGTATCTATTGCATGCCAGGCTTTCTGCTAGGCCCTTGCACTTAAAGGGAGATAAAAGGCACCAGTGTCTAGCGGGGGGAACTCAAAGAGCGCCCTGCGATTTAACACGTGGCATAGCAAGTCAGATTTCACACATATATCAGGGAATGTCCCTTAGCGTTCACCAAGGCTTCTCAGAGGAAGAATAGTGGGAGCTGGATGGTTCAAGGCCACCAAAGTGGGAAGCTGGCCCACTTTCTTAAGCGAAGGGCACCAAATTGTCAAGGCTTTGGGGCAGAGTGCAGGGGAAGCTTTGGAGGACCCACGGTTGTTGCCCGCGGACGGACGCACACACGGATGGACAGACGCACAACACAGCAAGAGATGAGGGAAATTGATGAGGAATTAGCCACGCCACACCACCCAGAGCACTGCTGTGAGGCTGACCCTTCATGGGGAGAGCCGTGGGGAGCCGTGGAGGGATTTTCAGCAGACGGAGATGCCATCGGCTTTGAAGTTCAGCAAAGCGATGCTGAAATGCTGAAAGCTCTTTTGAGAATTAACTCGCACAGAGCAGACGGAAGTTAAAGACCAGGATGGATGGAGGGTGACCTTGAACTAATGTAATGAGTGTGCGGATAGAATTAGTAGATGATAACCTGAGGGTTGGTTGTGATTCCTTTTTTGTAATTTTTATTTATTTATTTATTTGATAGAGAAAGATGGGGAGAAAGAGAAAGAATGGGCACACTAGGAATTCCAAATTGCAAAGGAATTCCAGATGCATGTGCCACCTTGTGCAGCTGGCTAACGTGGGTCCCGGGGAATCGAACTGGGGTCCTTTGGCTTTGCAGGCAAATGCCTTAACCACTAAGCCATCCCTCCAGCCCATGGTTGTGATTCTTAGTGCCCGCCTGAAGCAGTACTGGGTGTGTCTAACCAAAGACCCTATCACAGACAAAACGCTCACAACAATGGTTTCATTTACCCAGCTTTTATGATTAAAAACCAAGGAGCAGGCTTACAACTTTAAATCTCTATTGCGTTTAAAAATGAAAACAGGGCTGGAGAGATGGCTTAGCGGTTGAGGCATTTGCCTGCGAAGTCTAAGGATCCAGGCTCCATTCTCCAGGTACCCCGTAAGCCAGATGCACAGGTGGTGCATGCATCTGGAGTTTGTTTGCCATGGCTAGAGGCTTTGGCATGCCCAGTCTCTCTCTCTCTCTCTCTGTCTCTCTCTCTAATAAATAAATAAATATTTTAAAAAGTTAAATAAAAATAAGTGAAAACACCTCGGGCTGGAGACATGGCTTAGTGGTTAAGGCTCTTGCCTGTGAAACCTAAGGACCCAGGTTCAGCTCCCCAGAACACACGTAAGCCAGATGCACAGGGTGGCCCATGTGTCCAGTTGGTTTGCAGTGGCTAGAGGCCATGGTGTGCCCATTCTCTCCTCTCTCGATCTAATGAGAGAATGAATGAATGAATAAACTTAAAAGAATAAAAACATCTCAAGGAGGCCAACCCAGCTACTGCCCGTGCTGTGCAAATGCAGATTCCCAGGGCTTCCACTGGAGCCATGCTAAACTTGCTTGTCTGCAGCGCTGCCCTGAAACCTGTGCTTGAATTCCAGCTGTCTTCATCTCTGAAGCACAGCCACGAACTAAGAGTGTGTGTCATTTAAATCCTGGGGAACATCTTCAATTCATAGGGGAACAAAAAAGTATAATTTCAATTCCAAAAATAACCATTTCTATTAACCTGGGCTGCCTTATTCTTAATGACATACAAATGCCCCCAATCGTATGAAATACCCTAGTGACAAATGCACGTGAGACATCTATCCGAGAGGGAGACAGGCACTAGGAAGTTGAGGCATTTCAGAGAAGGGTCCCCTAAGCAGAGGCAGCTGGAGATGAGAAGTTCCCTCCGGGCCCAGCTGCAGCCCCAGTAGGTGGTCAGACTGCAGACGTCGCCTCAGAAGGAACCTCCTGGACGCCAAGTCCACCATTTCCAAACTGTGTTTCCGAGACAATGGGGTTCCTGAAACCTTCCCGAGGAACAAAACAGGGGCAGATCCCCTAGGGTTTGGTTCTCGCTCTCACATGTCAACCAGCGTCTCTTTTTAATGATTTAGTTTATTCTGCTTTATGGAGAATCCTCTTTGAAGAAAAAGGAGCAGCCAATTAGGAAGAAAACAAATGAAAGAAGTTAATTCAGGCAAAAGCCTATGTCCTGACTCTTGAGCGCCTGGGGACCAGGTTGGCTCAGGGCGAGGTCTGCAGGACATGAGCGTGACTCATGCAGCCTCTGTTTGCACTTCGTTCTTTTTCTTATTTTTAAAATATTTTTATTTGTATTTATTTGACAGAAAGAGAGAGAGAGAGAGAAAGGGAGAGAGAATGGATGCACCAGGATCTCCAGCCACTGCAAACGAACTCCAGACACATGTGACCCACCTTGTGCATCTGGCTAACGTGGGTCCTGGGGAATCGAACCTGTGTCCTTTGGCATTTGCAGGCAAATGCCTTAAGTAAGCCAGATGCACAGGGGGATGCATGCATCTGGAGTTCGTTTGCAGTGGCTGGAAGCCCTGGCGCGCCCATTCTCTCCCTCTCTGCCTCTGTCCCTCTCTTAAATAAATAAATAAATAAATAAATAAAATGTCAAAGAAACCCATGGTCATGCCTCTCTAAACCCAACTTCTAGGAGAGAGCTACCCTCACCAATGCTCACCTGGGCCAGGTGTGTAGAAGTATGGAAGGGTTGACAGCAGAGCACACTCAAGCAAGAATGAGTTCCAGGGCTGCGGTGATGGCTCAGCAGTTAAGGCACTCTCCTGCACGGCCTAAGGACCTGAGTTCAAGTCCCTGGTGCTCACATAAAGCCAGATGCATGAGGTGGCACATATTTCTGGAGTTTGTTTGTATTGATTAGAGGCCCTGGTGTGCCCAATTCCTCTCTCTCTCGCTCTCATTCTGTCTCTTCCTCTCTCAAATAAATAAAACATTTTAAATAATTTTTTTAAAAAAAAGAACGAGTTCTGTGACCAGATAAAGTACAAGCGAAATGAGAGGGCACTGAGGTGGGGTGGGGGGCCCTGGGAGAAGGAAGGTGGAATGGAAGTTGACTGACAGAGACTAGCAGGGGCCACTCGACCTTTCCAAAGCATGTAGAACTGAAGAGAAGGTTCTGGAGATGAAGATGTTCTGCTAAGTTCATCACTCCCTCTTCTGAACCCTTCTCTGCAGTGATCCCTCCAACCCAGTCTCACGTGGAAGATGCTGGTGTGTTCTGAGCTCTGTGCCCTGTCTCTACTTATCCTGATGCTAGGCTGAGAGAGAGAGAGAGAGAGAGAGAGAGAGAGAGAGAGAGAGAGAGAGAGAGAGAGAGAGAGCACGCCAGGGCCTCCAGCTGCTGCAAATGAACTCCAGGCGCATGCGCCCCCTTGTGCATCTGGCTTACATGGGTCCTGGGGAATCGAACCCTGGGTCCTTGGGCTTTGCAGGCAAGCGCCTTAACCTCTAAGCCATCTCTCCAGCCCCTGATTTACTTTTTGCATCAGCCCTGCAAGGACATATAAGGTCCATGTCACAGAGGTCGGAAAAGTTAAGCACCTCACACTGTTGCCAGGCCAGAAAGATGGCAAAAATCGGGATTAAAATCTGACCCCCAACCAACCTTTGCCTTCCAGCCAGAAGACGCAGAGGCACTTTCGGCTTTGCAGGCATGGATGGTCCCCCATGAGTCCTAGATGGATCCCTGCAGCCTCCTCAAAAAGGGAGCTGGCTCTGAGCGGTTTCTGCTCAGAGTCTAGATTCAGTGTTAATTGTCACCTGATTACAGCCCATGATTATTTAGGAGGTTATTGGGAGTTGAGTTTGCAAACATATTTCAATAGCACCCCAACCCCTCAGGCCACAAAGACTGTTGCATTTCTCACTGTGTGCAGTTTCTTTTTTTCTTTTTAAATTTTTTTTTTACAAGTCTCTGTTGTTCATTAGGGTAAAAATTTATAAGCCTGACATCTTGGCCAGGGAACGGTGCATCACTATTTCTGAGTTAGGGCTCTTCTGGGAAGATGGTGTGGGGGGGGGGGGCAGAGCGCTTTGTTCCTGCAGTATTCTGGGAGACTGGTTCTTTTCAATCAGGGCCGTTCAGTGCCACGGCGCAAATACAGATGGAAGCCTAGAGTGGAAGAAGCCATGTGTTAAATCAGAGAAGCTACTATGTCTGCCAGGCATTGCTTCCACCCAGCCAAGTCACTTTGTTGTATTCATTAGGCCATAAATAAAAATAGAAATCCGGGCTGGAGACATGGCTGAGTGGTTGAGCGCTTGCCTGTGAAGCCTGAGGACCCTGGTTCGAGGCTCGATTCCCCAGGACCCACGTTAGCCAGATGCACAAGGGGGCGCACGCATCACAAAGTAGGCAGAGGTGTTTGGCAAGTCGGGCCGAGTCTTTAGTAGCCTAAGATATTTCAGTAATGTCCCACTTTGCTTGGAACGTACGTGAATTCTCTAGAATGAGGTACGAGACCCTGTGCACTAAGCTAAGGCCGCCTGTACCTGCTCTGACCCTCTCCTATTACATGCATATTTCTTCTTATTTCTCAGCCACAATGCATCACGGCCTTCACTCTTTCCACTTGACCTCACGTCACCTGGTCGCCGGCCCTTGTGAGTCTCAGCTCACGTACTAGCTCCTTAGAATGAAGTGCCAATACTCAGAACGTGTTCCATGCCCTAGGACACTTCTTGTCCCAGCCAGAGAATAGTTCGCCCTTCTAGATGCTTAGATATGCAATGCCTTTCCTCCTCTCCTAAATAATGAATTTCATTAAGAAGAAGAAACCACCAGGTCCACCTACTTCGAACTTGATCCTGAGTCTAGAACTGGAGTAATGTAACAGTCACTCAGGAAATATTTTGCATGAACACATGAATCCGCGCAGGACTAGTTTCCCAATTAGACAACAAAGTCCTTGGAAGCAGAAGTTATACTTTCATACCTTGCAAAATCCCAGCTGCATGATCCCAAACGTATTTCTCCTCTGTAAAGTAGAGGTAATGGTAGAAAGGCAAGGGCGTCTAATAAAAATTGCACGAGGACTGGAGGGATGGCTTAGTGGTTAAGGTGTCTGCCTGCGAAGCCAAAGGACCCAGGTTTGATTCTCCAGGACCCACATTAGCCAGATGCACAAGGGGGCGCACGCGTCCAGAGTTCTTTTGCAGTGGCTGGAGGCCTGGCGTGCCCTTTTTCACTCTATCTGCCTTTCTTTCTTTCTCTCTCTCGAATAAATAAGTAAAAATTTTTAAATTACATTGAACCTTTAATGTGTTTCTTAAGCAAAATGCCTAGAAGACATTGCACATGAATGATAGCTTGGTTTCCGTGTCATTACTGAGGGGGTCCACATTTCCTCACTTCAGGGCCCAGGACATGGCAGGCTCATAATGATTGTCTCCTGGATAAATGGATGGATTTTTTTTTAACAAGAATACGTCACCAATTCACAATACAAGCTACCCTGACAATGAGTGACTTGATGGGACCAAGTGGAGGGACATAATTTAAGTCAACTACGGCAACGTAAAAGTGGAAGCCTTGGCCTGGAGAAACGGCTTAGCAGTTAAGCGCTTGCCTGTGAAGCCTAAGGAACCTGGTTCAAGGCTGGATTCCCCCAGGACCCACATTAGCCAGATGCACAAGGGGGCGCATGCGTCTGGAGTTCGTTTGCAGTGGCTGGAGGCCCTGGCGTGCCCATTTTCTCTCTCTCTCTATCTGCCTCTCTCTCTGTGTCTGTCACTCTCAAATAAATAAATAAATTATGAACAATTTTTTTTTTTTAAGTGGAAGCCTGGAGGCTGTGGAGACACTTTCCTTGAAATACTTCAGAATTGGGCAAATCCACCCCTCTGAGATACAGTTCTGCCACGAGCAGAGGAATGGATAAAACACTGATTGAATTGATTGAGGGGTAGTCTTCATGCCACCTGTGGTGGTTTGATTCAGGTGTCCCCCATAAACTCAGGTGTTCTGAATGCTAAGTATCCAGCTGATGGAGATTTGGGAATTAACGCCTCCTGGAGGGAGTGTATTGTTGGGGGCGGGCTTATGGATGTCATAGCCAGTGCCCCCTTGCCAGTGTTTGGCACACTCTCCTGTTGCTGTTGTCCACCTGATGTTGGCCAGGGGGTGATGTCCACCCTCTGCTCATGCCATCGTTTTCCCCTGCCATCGTGGAGCTTCCCCTCGAGCCTGTAAGCCAAAATAAACCCTTCCCCCCCCCCGCCCCCACAAGCTGCTCTTGATCAGGTGATTTCTGCCAGCCATGCGAACCTGACCGCGACACGCCCGTCAAAAAAAAAAGTCAAATATCTGTTCCTTCCTTCTAACCCCTGCAGCCCCAAGAGAGATA
The DNA here is from genome assembly GCF_020740685.1 of Jaculus jaculus. NCBI lineage: Eukaryota > Metazoa > Chordata > Mammalia > Rodentia > Dipodidae > Jaculus > Jaculus jaculus. The sequence goes on along the minus strand of NC_059122.1, from coordinate 9,323,583 downwards.
CAAAGATGTGGCTGGATGATTGCTGCCAAAGAGCGGACACAGGAAGTTAGGGAATGCTTCCCGAAGGCACCGTGGCCAGGGGGCTGAGATGGAGGGCAAGGTTGTGGTCGGAAAGGCCCTGCCCTCTGATTGGTTCAGAGGTCCCTAGAAGAGAGGGTCAAGAATGGCTCTTCCACACCACTGACGTCACACTTGTACCGTTTGACGGCAGCTGGTATTCCAGTCCTGACGAGTTCCAGCCTAGCATCAACGTCATCTACATTGCCACCATCCAGAAAGAGAAGACCCGAACACCATTGCCTTCTGTCTGCGCTAGAGTCTCACGTTCCCCTGGGTTCTCCCCAGTGACCTACTAAGGCCACTGATAGACTCCTGCAGCGGGCAATGCCGTCACAGGGACGGGAAGAGGGGCTTAAACAGTGCAGATGCAGAGCCAGGAGGTATGTGCCGTCCTTGAGAAGGAAGTACATAAGGTTAGACAGCAAGTCTGTCGGTGCCAACGAGTGGTCCAGCTGCCTGGGCACTGGCAGGGCAAGCAGTCTCCTCATCTTACACCTTAGAGACTCCCCCAGGCACTGCAGTGCCTCTAAGTGAGAAAACTTAGGTGACACGGGACACACTCCACAAAGTCAGGCCTAAAGACTGTTCTCCTAAGGTTAACGTAGCCCCTGTTTTATCAGCAATATGCAACTCTGGTTTGCAGACCGTCTTAAAGAAAGAAGAAACTGCCTTCCAGTACCTTCATCCGTAAGGCAGGAAGGAGGAATTCCAGTGCAGAACTGCCAAAATGTTGGCAAGGCCACTTTATCACCCAGAATAACACTATCAAGGATAACCACCCCGCTGCCCATTGCCAAGCTTCCCTCACGTGGAAATAGATGCACAGGGCCAATCCCGGCCCGCTGCTTGTTTCTATAAATAAAGTTTTATTGGGACAGAGCTGTGCACATTCATTCCTGCATCGCCTTTGACTGCTTGCATTACAACAGATCCCAAAGTCACAAAAACCTAATTATTTACCAACAACCCTCTCCTGACGGGGAGGCAGTCCATGGTACAAGAGCACTAAGGCCTGCCAACCCCACTCTGCTCCCTGGTCGCTCTCTCTCTCTCTGGCAGAAAGCTGATGTGTAGTCAGTAAACCGTGCTAGGTGCTGGAGGTTGGCATACGCGGCAGGTGGTCTGTACCCATCGCCGACTGGTCATTTAAAGAGATTTAAATCACTCCCGTGACAAAGACTGAAGTCAAAGTGAATATGCAGTTCCCCAAAACTTGTTGGGTTATATGGGCAGCCGACACACTTCTAAAGAATTGAATGGTTAAGGCGCTTGTGTGCAAAGCCAAAGGACCCAGGCTCGATTCCCCAGGACCCACGTAAGCCAGATGCACAAGGGGGCACACGCTTCTGGAGTTCGTTTGCAGTGGCTGGAGGCCCTGGCACGCCCATTCCCCCTCTCTCTCTCACTCTCTCTCTTTCTATGCCTCTTTCTGTCAAATAAATAAATAAATACAACTGAGTAGAGATGACAGCCTCCTAAACTGGATTCTGAGAAAGCTCTCCTTTGTGATTTCCCCTTGCTCATCCTCCCTGGAGAGGGGCCCGAGGCCTGGATCGAGGAAGGCAGCTTGCAGGCAATGACGGAAAGAGCCCACTGACCTTGGAGGCATCTCGGAATAACTGAGCTACGCAAACCACTGCGCGGGTCCGGGGCTTTCCCGGGGGACGAGGAAATGAACCTGCAACCCGCGTAAGCTGCCGTCGGGGAGAGGAGCTCAGGTTCGGCTCACGGCTGTCCCTGTGCGCTGCGGCAGCCCAGGCCCCCTGCGTGTGCGGCTCCAGGGGCAGCCACCCCTGCAGTCCGCTGGCTTCGCCAGGCAATGTGCTTCTTACACAGGGTCTACCCAGCCCCTGCACCTGCTGCCATGGTCGCTGCATAACTCCTGAGCAGCACTTGCCTGATGAGATGGCTTTGGTCAGAGACAGAAGTTGCAGCCCGGGTCTGTCACCAACTCACTGTCCTTCAGTCCCTGAGCCTTCCCCCCAACCCTCCAAAAGAGAAAATAAAACATGATGATAAAATAACTCTTGTTGTTTTTTTTTGTTTGTTCTTTGTCTGTTTTTTTTTAAATTTATTAATTTATTTGTTTATTTGAGAGCGACAGACACAGAGAGAAAGACAGGTAGAGAGAGAGAGAGAGAATGGGCGCGCCAGGGCTTCCAGCCTCTGCAAACGAACTCCAGACGCGTGCGCCCCCTTGTGCATCTGGCTAACGTGGGACCTGGGGAACCGAGCCTCGAACTGGGGTCCTTAGGCTTCACAGGCAAGCGCTTAACCGCTAAGCCATCTCTCCAGCCCCAAAAAACTGAATTTTTAAAAAATATATTTTATTTACTTATTTGAGAGAGAGGTAGGCAGAGAGAGAGAATGGGTGCTCCAGGACCTCCAGCCACTGAAAACGGACTCCATACACGTGCGCCTCTTGTGCAGCTGGCTAACGCGGGTGCTGGGGAATCGAACCTGGGTCCTTTGGCTTTGTTGGCAAGCACCTTAGCCACTAAGCAATTCCTGCAGCCCTGGATTTTTTAAATTTTCTATTATTTTTGTTTATTTTTACTTATTTATTTGAGAGTGACAGACAGAAAGAGGCAGAGAGAGAATGGGTTCACCAGGGCCTCCAGCCACTGCAAATGAGCTCCAGATGTGTGCGCCCCTTTGTGCATCTGGCTTACATGGGTCCTGGAGAATCAAACCAGGGTCCTTCAGCTTTGCAGGAAAATACCTTAACCACTAAGCAATCCCTCCAGTCCCTAAAGAACTGATTTTTACTGAACTCAGTCAGTTTAAAGTTAAATATCTACATGTGTCCAGTGGCTAGCTATTGCAGCCCACAGCTAGACTGCAAAATAGGGGTACTGACACTCGAGTCATCGCGGTTCTGACGTCTGACACATTAAGTGTCAGCTGCTGGGTACAACTCCCAATGCAGAACCAGCATTCAAGCTACATACAGGAATTTCAACAGCAGCAACACTGACTGGATGCTTATTTGTAATCTGTTATTGAAGTTACGAAATCCCAAAGGTTCTGGAGATCAGACTTTGGGTGGGTCGATGTGTGAATTGAACTCGTTTTAGCAAAAAACGATCTAAGCTGGCCTACACTGATGGAGCACTGCTTAAAATGTATTCATCTTGCATTTTTTTTTTTTAGATTTTACTTATTTATCTGGGAGAGAGAAAGAGGCAGATAGAACGAGCGAGAATGGGCGCACCAGGGCCTGTAGCGTCTGCAAATGAACTCCAGGCCCACGAGCCACCTTGAAGAGCTGGCATCACATGGGTCCTGGGGAATCAAACTCCGGGCCTCAAGCTTTGCAAGCAAGCTCTTTAACCACTGGGCCCCTCACCTTGTATTATTAATGTGTATGTGGAGGTGGGGCAGGGGGTGTTACTCCATAAGTAAAACGTGGCTCACGTGGAATTTCTTGATTCTAAGAGCGCTCTATATCTGATCCACATCTGCCCGCCAAGATGTCCAGAAGGGGAACATGGATGTGTTTGCATGTTTACAGCTAAGTGGGCTGCAGCAGAGCAGGCCTGACCTGGAGGGGGGCCGCTGGCCAGGAAAGCCGGGCCTCTCCAGTCAAGGCCGCACGTCCAGTCACTGCTTCACAGGGGGACGTGGTGCTTTGATTTACTTCACGAGTTACCATAGCTGCTCTTCTGGGACCCCAGGCTGATGTGGCACCCCCAGGGCGGCTGCTCCCTCGGGCACACTCTGCTCCTTCTCATCTTGCTACTTGGCCCCGGTGAGTGACAGGTCCTTGACGGGTCTCATCCTCTGGGATCTGGCATGCTGTCCTGTGGAGATCCCAACTTGAAAGGCAATACAGATGGTATACTCCACACTTCCTCCGTGTGTGTGTGTGTGTGTGTGTGTGTGTGTGTGTGTGTGTGTGTGCGCGCGCGCGCGCAGAGCAAATGTCCCTTCAAAAGGTTTCATAGGAGGGCTGGAGAGGTGGGTTAGCAGTTAAGGTGCTTGTCTGCAATGCCCAAAAACGCAGGTTTGATTTCTCAGGACCCATGTAAGCCAGATGCACAAGGTGGCACATGTGTCTGGAGTTGGTTTGCAGTGGCTGGAGGCCCTGGCACACCCATTCTCTCTCTCTCTCTCTTTCTCAAAAAAAAATAAATAAAATGTTTGAAATAGGTTTCATAGGAATAAACAATGCACAAAGTACAGGGGACATTGTATGAAGAGTGGTTATTGGCCCTAAGTGGCTTCCTGTCAGTGGGACTGAATGTCATCAGGCTCTAGGGAGATGGCTCAGTCGGTAAAAGTGCTTTCCACGTTAAGTATGAGGACCTGAGTTTGGTTTTTCAGAACGCACATATGATGCCGTAGTAGTGCAAGCTTGTAATCCCAGGGCAAGAGAGAGAGAGAGAGAGAGAGAAAGAGAGAGAGAGAGAGAGAGAGAGAGGCCAGGAATCCCTAGGACTCACTGGCTAGCACGTCAAGCCAAAGTGACAATCTCTAGGCTCAGAAAAAGCCCAGGTGGGGAACACTCGAGGAAGGAACTTAACATTGAACTCTGGCCCCTAACGTACACGCACACGCACGTTCTTGTACACGTGTGCCTACACGCACATGTATACCCAGTGCAGAAACACACGTACACCCCAAAAAATGCAGTCACTGGGCTGGAGACATGGCTTAGAGGTTAAGGCACTTGCCTATGAAGTCTAAGGACCCAGGTTCAATTCCCCAGGACCCACATAAGCCAGATGCACAGGTGGCACATGCACCTGGAGTTCATTTGCAGTGGCTGGAGGCCCTGAGGTGCCCATTCTGACTCTCTCTCTCCCTCTCTCCAATAAATAAATAAATAAAGAACAAATAATAAATAAATCATTTAAAAAAACTCATAAAATCTTTAAAAAATGTAGTCATTGGGCTGGAGAGAGGGCTTAGCGGTTAAGGCGCTTGCTACAAAGCCTAAGAATCCAGGTTCGATTCTCCAGGTCCCACGTTAGCCAGATGCACAAGGTGACGCATGCGTCTGGAGTTCGTTTGCAGTGGCTGGAGGCCCTGGCGTGCCCGGTCTCACTCTCTCTCTCCAATAAATAAATAATAATAAATAAATCATTAAAAAAACTCATAAAATTTAAAAAATATATAGTCATCATTTTTTACTACAGTGATGAAAACGGGCATAGATTTGGTGTAAGCTTGGCCCAGGAGAGTCTTCTACCAGGCCCTTGTTCCTGCGTCTCAAAAGGGAGTAATGAATCCCTCTTGTGACATCTCGGAAAGAATCAAAGGGTCTCCACATACCCAGAGTCCACGTGGTGGAGGGTCACCAGACAGACTCAAGACAGCGTCACTCACCTTTCAACTTTACCTGCCTAATGATTGCTAACTAAGGACGACGGATCTCAATGCTGAAATCAATGAGCAAGAGCCACATGCTTCTTTTTTTTTTTATTTTTTTTTATTTGAGAGCGACACACACAGAGAGAAAGACAGATAGAGGGAGAGAGAGAGAATGGGCGCGCCAGGGCTTCCAGCCTCTGCAAACGAACTCCAGATGTGCACCCCCTTATGCATCTGGCTAACGTGGGACCTGGGGAACCGAGCCTCGAACTGGGGTCCTTAGGCTTCACAGGCAAGCACTTAACCGCTAAGCCATCTCTCCAGCCCGAGCCACATGCTTCTTGATCACAATCTGAAACGGCCGGGCCATGGCCCACAGGCTCTGCTGGCGGATGCAGCGCTGGGGACATTCAGCGTGGCTCATTCCGAGACGCGGGAGCCTTGGCAAAGTGGCCCTTCATCTTTAACGACGGGGTACAAACCCCACCTCACCACTTAATTATGACCGCATGCAAAGGACAGTCTGGAAAACTAGGTGTAGGGTAGGGAGTTTCATCTCCTGAGGTTCCCTGACACTTCATTAGGGACTTTGAAAAACACTCTGCTTCTGGGCAATTTTGCTTACTATCTCAATTTTTTTTTTCTACATTTATTTGACTTGACATAAGTAGAGAAATGGAATCTTTGATTTGATTTCCCCCCCCAACACCGAGATCATCAACTAATACTTCAAGTGCCCACGTCAACCCACAAGGCTCTGTCTTGTGTCATGATCGCTGACGTCACAGCCTCAGAGCCGTCCGAGCGCCTTCCCGGGACAGGAGCTGAGCCATGCCTGTCCCCATGTCACCCATGGTATCTGTGGAGCCATGCGCAAGCAGAACATGGTGTGGAGGCATTGCCCGGCCTCTTTTTTTTTTTAATTTTTTTTTAAAGTCTTTTGATACAGGGTCTGACTATATGGCCTTAGGCTGGCTTTGAACTCTTTTATTTATTTATTTATTTATTTATTTATTTATTTATTTATTTATTTATTTATTTGAGAGCGGCAGACATAGAGAGAAAGACAGATAGAGGGAGAGAGAGAGAATGGGCGCGCCAGGGCTTCCAGCCTCTGCAAACGAACTCCAGACGCGTGCGCCCCCTTGTGCATCTGGCTAACGTGGGACCTGGGGAACCGAGCCTCGAACCGGGGTCCTTAGGCTTCACAGGCGAGCGCTTAACCGCTAAGCCATCTCTCCAGCCCGCCCGGCCTCTTAAGAACACATCCCTCCGTCTCTATTCCAAAGTGTCAGTTTTGAAAGTTAAGTCTAGCGTGAATGGCTGCTTGACATTTCTGCGTACGCACGAGAAAGGGTTTCGAGGGTTGTGATTTTTCCAGGTCTTTCTCCTACTATGCAAATATGTACCCTTACAGGTTTAAGTTCTGTTCAGACTCCGTTCGGTCAGGGTGTTTGATGTTCCCGAGCAGAACACACTCCTCGCTCCCTTACACAGCTGGAAGTTGGAAACCCTGCCTCAGGTGACAGCTAATGCACATGTCTGCCTGCCCCGCTCACCCATGAGCCTGTGCCAACTCGCCACTGGGCGTGAATGCTATGTAAGTCTGTCCTGATCAGTGGGAGGTGTGCTAGAAACGTCTGTCACCTCCGAAACGCCAAGCTTGGCCAGAGAGAGCAACGGGGCCGAAGAGAAAAAGGGAGTGGGAAAGAAGAGAGTAAAGGATCATCAAACTAATTCAAAATAAACCAAAGACTTAGAATTTTCTTTGAATTGATTTTATTGATGCATCAGAGAGAGGAAGAGAGGAGGAGAAAGAGAGAGAGAATGGGCATACCAGGCCCTCTAGCCACTGTGAACGAACTCCAGATGCATGTGCCACCTTGTGCACCTGGCTTTTGTGGGAACTGGGGAATCGAATCTGGGTCCTTAGGCTTCACAGGCAAGTGCCTTAACCACTAAACCATCTCTCCAGTCCCAAGAATTTCCTTTTAATAATATCCACTTCAGGCCTTTCCTTGCCTGGGAGTAGAAAAGGGCCAAAGTTAAAGTTATAACATGGAAAACAATGGGTGTTTGAGATTTTTCCATGAACATGTGTCTTGCATGTATTAAGACAAAAGTGGGAGTGAAGAAGTTTCACTCATGTGATAATATGACATAGGGAAGACAGATGAGTGCTCTTAACCACACTCTGGAGTATGGGGTTTTTAAAAATATTTTATTTATTTACTAGAGAGAGAGAGAATGGGCACACCAGGGCCTCCAGCCACTTCAAAGGATCTCCAGACGCATACGCCACACCTTGTGCATCTGGCTTATGTGGGTCCTAGGGAATCAAATCTGGATCCTCAGCCTTCTCAAGCAAGTGCCTTAACCACTAGCCATCTTTCCAGCCCTAGTCTGGGATTTAAATATATATATATATATATATATATATATATATATATATATATATATATATATATATATATATATATATACATATATATATATATAATATTTTTATTTTTATTTATAAATTATATAAATATATATATATATATATATATATATATATATATATATATATATATATATATATATATATAGAGAGAGAGAGAGAGAGAGAGAGAGAGAGAGAGAGAGAGAGAATGGGTGTGCCAGGGCCTCCAGCCACTGCAAATGAACTCCAGATGCGTGCACCCCCTCTTGCATCTGGTTAATGTGGTCTTGGAGAGTAGAACCAGGATCCTTTTGCTTTGTAGGCAAACACCTTAACTGCTAAGCTAGCTTTCCAGCCCCCAATATTTTTTTGGGTTTTTTTTTTTTTTTTTTTTTTTTTTTGGTTTTATGAGGTAGGGTCTCACTCTACCTCAGGCTGGCCTGGAATTCACTATGTAGTCTCAGGCTGGTCTTGAACTCACAGTGATCCTCCTACCTCTGCCTCCCAAATACCGGCATTAAAGGCATGCACCACCACGCCCAGCCAGTCTGGGAATTTTTTTTAAATATTTTTTTTTTATTTATTGGAGAGCAACAGACAGAGAAAGAGGCAGATAGAGAGACGGAGAGAGAATGGGCGCGCCAGGGCCTCCAGCCTCTGCAAACGAACTCCAGATGTGTGCGCCCCCTTGTGCATCTGGCTAACGTGGGTCCTGGGGAGTCGAGCCTCGAACCGGGGTCCTTAGGCTTCACAGGCAAGCGCTTAACCACTAAGCCATCTCTCCAGCCCCAGTCTGGGATTTTTGATGCGCTGTCCACACAATGGCCAATAGAAGGAAAGTCTGGTGGCATCTGAAGCCCCAGGGGAAAGAGGGTGTCTGAGAATCTTCGGTACTGGGAGCTGATCTCGAGATTCTGCCACCACTGAGTTGAGACCCCATGTCAGACCGACTATGGGCTGAACACAGCCAGGGCGCGTGGAGTTACTGGGTGTAGGTTTAGTTTCCTGCGGGTGGCTGTCATGTCGTGGTGGGATGACTCGGGTACGCCCCTCTTGGAGCCTTGCTCACCTGTACAGCAATGTGAACATCACAGTAACTCCACCTCAGAGCTTTGTCCCACGGATCAGATGAGATGACGCAAAAGGCTTGATTCCCCAGGACCCACGTTAGCCAGATGCACAAGGTGGCACATGCATCTGGAGTTCGTTTGCAGTGGCTGGAGGCACTGGTGTGCCCATTCTCTCTCTCTCTGCCTCTTTCTCTCTCTGCCTGTTGCTCTCAAATAAATAAAAATAAATAAAACAAATTTTTTAAAGGGCTGACCATGCGGAGGACCCCTCCCCTATGGAAATGTGGGGCTCCCACACAGGGTTAGCAGTCCCCCCCCCCCCCGCCAGCCCTGTAACTAAGTCAGGGAGTCAGTCACACTGCCTGTGGTGGCCCAGCCCGAAGAGGCTGGAGTGGGTCTATGCCTGCCAAGCCTGAAGTCACGTGCCGACACCCAGGAACAACTTGGGTGCAAAGCACTCTGCGGCTTGTGTATTGTGTAAGTGGCAGAAGTGGTATAGACTATTTTAAAAACATGTAGTGCAAACATCTAGTCTTCCACAAGAAACGTGTCATCTCAGAATCTCAGTTACTGTGACTATAACATATGAGATGTTTCTGTGGCATCTCGCTGTAGCAAGAAGATCTGGGATACAAATCAACGGGGGGTGGAGGGGTGGAATAAGGAAGTTGCTGGAAAATTGTAATCTTAGATTTGTTCATATAAAGCCCAAGACCTTATTTATTTTATTTTTATTAACAACTTCCATGATTATAAAAAGTATACCATGGTAATACCCTCCCTCCCCCCCCTTTCCCCTTTGAAACTCCACTCTCCATCAGATCCCCTCCCCATCTCAATCAGTCTCTCTTTTATTTTGATGTCACCATCTTTTCCTCCTCTTATGAGGGTCTTGTGTAGGTAGTGTCAGGCACTGTGAAGGACCTTATTTTTTATTTTATTTTTATTTATTTGACAGCAACATACAGGAGGAGAGAGAGAGAGAGAGAGAGAGAAAGAATGGGCCTCCAACCACTGCAAACGAACTCCAGATGCGTGCGCCCCCTTGTGCATCTGGCTAACGTGGGTCCTGGGGAACCGAGCCTCGAACCGGGGTCCTTAGGCTTCACAGGCAAGCGCTTAACCGCTAAGCCGTCTCTCCAGCCCCACCAAGACCTTCTTTACCCTGGCTCATGAACTCATGCCGAAATGAGCAAGTACAGATTTCGGCACTGGAACACATGGCCCTTAAATCAGGTCACCGTTAGGAAGACCAGTCGCCGCGCAGGGCGGCGATGCCAGGCCAACCGAGGAGCTGCCCCACGTCCTGGGAGCGGAGCTGTGTGGTTCTGCATGACTAACCAGGCTTGGCCAAAGACACACGTCTGTCTCCTGAGTATCATCTAAAGTGTTTCATTTCAGTGTGCGTGGTCTTAGTAAATAATAAGCAACATGTTACATATGAAAAAAAAATACCGGGCAAATGACTAAATATAGGATTATTTGTGTTGCGGTTTTCAAGGCAGGCTCGCGCTCTAGCCCAGGCTGACTTGAATTCACTATAGAGGCTCGGGGTGGCCTTGAACTCACAGTGATCCTCTTGTTGTAGAAATTTCTCTGGAAAGATCACTCCAGTGCCAGGATGAATGAAAATACAGGCGTTTATTACCTGGGGGAAAGAGCTTGTGGTCGCCCTCCAAAGAACCTTTGGCCTCAAAGGGAGACTTTATTTCCATTTTATAGTTTCCATAGCCGAGAGGAGGGGGAAGTGACCAGACAAGATGTGACACTTTGCATATCAATCACTTCTGCAGTCAGGCCACCCGAACAACGGACTCCATTTTACTTGGTTATAGCCTAAACTCTCTTTCCTTTTTATCCGTCCCTTTGAGCCCTTTCTGGACAGTTCCTTCTTTGGGATTTTTTCCATCTGCTGACAAAGATAAGTTTTAGCAATGAACTCTGACAGTAACTCCGAGAATCGGTTGAACTCTTAGCTTCTTTTCTGCCAGTCTCTTACCTCTGACTCCCAAGAGCTGAGATGAAAAGCGTGCACCCCCCCTCACCCCCCTATGCCCAGTACAAAATGCTAGATATCAGACTTCACCTTGGAGTTTCCTCTTTTATGTAAGGAAGCAATCTGGCAGCATTTAAGAACCCTTGTCAGCCAGGTGTCCTTCCCGTTCTGAGCCTGCGATAACAGCCCCAGGAGAGCATCTGTGAGGACCAGATTCAGCAGGTATCAAGCAGCTGGAAGGAACACAGCGCGCTCCCGGGGCACGTGGCATGAGGGGGAGAGTGTGACGATAAAAGACCTGGGTCTAGAGCCATCTGCCAGTTTTCACCGTGACCAATGATACGTTTTACTTTTTTAAACTATGTTTTATTTATTTATTTATTTATTTGAGAGCGAGATACAGGCAGAAAGAGGGAGAGAATGGGCGCGCCAGGACCTCCAGCCACACTGCAAACTCCAGACACGTGCGCCCCCCCCCCCCCCGTGCTTACGTGGATCCTGGGGAACTGGACCAGGATCCTTTGGCTTTGCAGGCAGACATCATAACGGCTAAGCCATCTTTCCAGCCCCTGCCCCCCCCCTTTTTTTTTTATCACTGATACATTTTAATCAAAGGCCACGTTTCCTTGTTTTCTGGCCTACTTAAGTTGTAACAAACAAAAGACGTTATAAATTCACATAAAATTAGGGGGCTGGAGAGTTGCCTCAGCAGTTAAAGATCTTGACCGCATGGCCTAATGACCTGGGTTCGATTCCCCAGTACCCACGTAAAAGCCAGACGCACAAACAGCACGTGCATCTGGAGTTTGCTTGCAGAAGCTAGAGGCCCTGGTGTGCCTATTCTCTCTGTCTTGCTCCTCTTTCTCCCTCTCTCTCTCTCTCTCTCTCTCTCTCTCTCTCTCTCTCTCTCTCTCGGCTTGAAATAAATAAATAAAAATATATTTTAAAAAATTAGGCTTCTTTTTCTTTTAAGGTCGGGTCTCACTCTAGCTCAGGCTGACCTGGAATTCACTATGGAGTCTCAGGGTGGCCTCGAATTCACGGCGATCCTCCTACTTCTGCCTCCAAAGTGCTGGGATTAAAGGCATGCGCCACCACACCAGGCAAATTAGGCATTTCATTAAAGACTTGCATTGACTAGTGACTGGCTCAGGTATCCAAAGGTCTTGAAACAAATAGAAATCCAGCAGGATTAGGAATGGAATCACAGCATTGCATTGTGTTTGTTTTTTAATCCTACACATTAAAAATATGATTTGAGGAGCTGGAGGGATGGCTTAGCAGTTAAGGCACTTGCCTGCAAAACCAAAGGACCCAGAATCAACTCCCCAGGACCCACGTAAGCCAGATGCACAAGGGGGCGCACGCGTCTGGAGTTCATTTGCTGTGGCTGGAGGCCCTGGGGTGCCCATTCTCTATCTGTCCTTTTTCTTTCCTTCTCTCTCTCTCAAATAAATAAAAAAATTTTTTTTTTTTTTTGGTTTTTCGAGGTAGGGTCTCACTCTGGTCCAGGCTGACCTGGAATTAACTCTGTCATCTCAGGGTGGCCTTGAACTCATGGCAATCCTCCTACCTCTGCCTCCCAAGTGCTGGGATTAAAGGCGTAAGCCACCACGCCCGGCTTTTATCAAATAAATAAAAATATTTTTTAAAAACACAATTTGGTAGTGTATTTGATCCTCACCTAGTTCAATGCCAACTTTATATAGGGCCCTCTATTCCTACAAGACATCTCTATTAGTGAATACCAATGAGCCCACAGAGGAGGGTCCTCAGTGGAGCGGGGTATGAGTATAATCTTTTAAAAAATTCAATTTTTAGAAAAGAACTCTTTATTAAAAGGGTGCAGTAATGATTGTGATCATAATACAACTGAAACATCCATTACTCTGTACTTTTCATGTTGCTTTCCAGCACATGATCTGCTGTTGATCACTGCGGGAATGGATCCCGTACAACCAGCCCATTTTACAGATGGGAACACTAGCAAGGTAAAGGAATTCGGGGGGGGGGTACCAGAAGCTCAAAGTAGGTGGCCCAGGAGGGGGCAGAGTGTCACCGCGGAAGGGAGCAGGCAGGTCCGATTTCTGGAACTCTGGACTTCCTCCCTTAGATATTCAATCATAATGAAAAAAGAGCCTCCTGCTGATTTGGTCCTGGCATGCAATCGGCCTGGATTTTCCCATAGACTGTGCTTCACAGAAAGAAAGGGCTTCGGTGGCCTTGCCTAACAGGACCGCCTGCTGCTGCTCCTGAGACCCGGGCCAAGATGCCTGCTGGGAAACAGGATATGTAGGAAACTGCACTGGCCCCTTGATACTCCTCTCTCTGCCCCCACACCCCCGCCCCCAAAAGTCAACTCCTAGGACTCTCGCTGGCAAGCCCAGCTGGGAGAAGTCCTTTGAGGCTCCCTTTGAACCCGCAAAGCCTTCCAATTGAGCATGACTGGTTCAGGCCTCATGTGGAAAGGGCTTAGAAATGGATGGATCTGCGCCTCTGCCTCCCACAGACAGAGATCTGGTTAGGATCTGCCTACCTATACGTACTGGTTACCACCCCCAAGGACTTCCTGCCTGGACCCCGGCTGTGAATTGGGATAGAGTCCAGCACTGCTCCCAGAACCCGGACCCACGGAAAGAGGCCACCATGCCTCACGCGGCAGCTACGCTGGCTCCTGGACCACCCGACTGGCTTGCAGCCTGAGAGCGGGTGAAGGAGGCAACCCTACCCTCCGCGATGGCATAGTTTCAGTGGATTAGCATATCCCGGAGGTCAGCTCTGACCCTACTGCCCTTTAATAACATAAACGCAATTTCCTGACCCTCCATTCAGAATCCTCCCCAAGGTGGTTTTATATGTTCCCATGTTCTCTTGGGCATATCTCTATTTATGTCTCAAAACGTGATCATTATTAGGTGTTTTATTTATTTATTTATTTGCTAGAGAGAGTAGGAGAGGCAGATAGAGAGAATGGGCACCCTAAGGCCTCCAGCCACTGCAGACAAACTCCAGATGCACACGCCACCTCGTGCAGCTGGCTTATGTGGATAATGGGGAATCGAACCTGGGTCCTTCAGCTTCGCAGGCAAGCACCTTAACCACTAAGCCATCTCTTCAGCCCCCATTATTAGGTATTCCTAAAAGCTGAACATACCACTACTCCCTTCCTCCAGTTTTCATCCTTGGCATCCCGGCTGTTATGTTTCGAGAGAGGGACTGGTTTATCATACTGTAGCTTTCTGCTCTAGATGCACGATGCCGTTTTTGTTTTTTTTTTTTTTTTTAAATCTTCTTGGGCTGGAGAGATGGCTTAGCAGTTAAGGTGCTTGAATGTGAAGTCTAAGGTACTAGTTTGATTCCTGAGAGCTCATGAAAGCCGAAAGCCAGATGTACATGGTGGCACATGCATCTGGAGTCTGTTTACAGTGGCTAGAGGCCCTGGCACACCCACATTCATCCTCTCTCTCTCTCTCTCTCCCTCTCTCTCTCTCTCTTTCTTTCTCTGTGTATATCTCTGCATCTAATGAATAAATAAATAAATAAAAATATTTTTTAAAAAAGGGCTGGAGAGATGGCTTAGCGGTTAAGTGCTTGCCTGTGAAGCCTAAGGATCCCGGTTCGAGGCTCAATTCCCCAGGACCCATGTTAGCCAGATACACAAGGCGGCGCATGCATCTGGAATTCGTCTACAGTGGCTGGAAGCCCTGGCGCACCCATTCTCTCTTCTCTCTCTCTCTGTCTCTCTCTCTCTGCCTCTTTCTCTATCGTTCTCAAATAAATAAATAAAAATAAACCAAAAAAAATTTTTTTAAATATTTTTAAAAAATTCTCCAGGGCTAGAGAGATGGCTCAGCAGTTAAGGCACTTGCCTACAAGCCTAAAGACCCATATTTGACTCTCCAGGTCCCATGTAAGCCAGACGCACAAGGTGACGCAAGCATGCAACATCGCACATGCCCACTAGGTGGCACATGTGTCTCTGAAATTTATTTGCAGTGGCTGGAGGCCCTGGTGTGTCAATTCCCTCTTTGTCTCTCACATTTAAAACAAAAAACACTTCTCCACACTGGCTTTTTACCTACCACACATCTTCCACTGACACCTGGTTAACAGGTTAACATCTGTACTCCTACAGTGGCTTCCGTTTTTGTTTTTTTTTCACATATCCTTTTCTCTTTTTTTTTTTAAAGAGGTTTTGTTGTTGTTGTTGTTGTTTATTTTTATTTATTTATTTATTTACTTATTTATTTATTTATTTATGAGTGACAGAGAGAGAAAGAGGCAGAGAGAGAGAGAGAGAGAGAGAGACAGAGACAGAGGGAGAGGGAGAGAATGGGCGCGCCAGGGCTTCCAGCCTCTGCAAACGAACTCCAGACGCGTGTGCCCCCTTGTGCATCTGGCTAACGTGGGACCTGGGGAACCGAGCCTCGAACCGGGGTCCTTAGGCTTCACAGGCAAGTGCCTAACAATTAAGCCATAAGACTTCTCATGTATATACATACATACATATATATGTTTATATATATATATATACACATATATATATCATATACATATACATATCATATATATATACATATATATCACATATATGCATATATATATTATATATATTCTTATATTGACAATTTTCATAAATGTATATTTTGATCATAAATCCTTCATGTTACCTTGTTATCCCTCTTCCACTGAACCCCTTCTTCCCAGTTAGCCACTCTTGTAAGGGCCCCTCTCTCTCTCACACGCACATGAAAGAAAAGAGATATCATACTCTCTTTTTGAGGCAGTGTTTTCCACTGGCTTGAAACTTGCCTACCAGGCTAGACTGCTTGGCCAGAGAGCCCTTGGGATGTGTCTGTCTTCGCGTTCCCAAGGCGAAGGTTACAAGAACACACAGGACCGTGCCTAGCAGCTTTATGTGAGACCTGGGGATTGAACTCACACAAGCATTATACCAAATGAGCTGTCTCCCCAGACCCACCCTGCCTTTTAACACGGTCACCTTGGGGTTTAAGCCTCAACATATGAATTTTGAAAGTTCCAACAGGTAAGATGGAAGATGAAAATATAATACGAAATCAAAGTCTAGGAGGCAGATATTGCCTGATCAGCTGAACTGAGCCAAGGCGCTAGATTCCTGTGGCGAGGAGGCCTCCTCCAACCTCATTCCTGCCTCAGGCTTTCTGTTGAAGACAACAGATTTTTCTCCCAGAAAAGCTGTTGTAAATCAAGACAGGTGATATGGGGACTGGAGAGATAGCTTAGTGGTTAAGGCGCTTGCCTGCAAAGCCTAAGGACCCATGTTCCACTCTCCAGATCCCACGTAAGCCAGATGCACAGAGGTGAGGCAAGCGCGAGGTCGCACGTGCCCACTAGGTGGCGCAAGCATCTGGAGTTCAATTTCAGTGGCTGAGGCCCTGGAGTGCCAATTCTCTCTCTCTTCACCCCCCAATAAAATATAATTTTTATTTTATTCATTTATTTATTTATTTGACAGAGAAAGAGGGAGGGAGAGAATGAGTGGGCACGCCAGGGCCTCCAGCCATTGCAAACAAACTCCAGACGCATGCACCCCCTGTGAACCTGGCTAACAAAGGTCCTGGGGAGTTGAACCTGGGTCCTTTGGCTTTGCAGGCAAGCACCTTACCACTATGCCATCCCTCAAGCCCTAATTTTTTTTTTTTTAAAGAGAGATGATGTGAATGAGGAGCTGTAAAATGGTGACTGTCTACATCAGTATAATCCACATGCACCACTGGTTGCGTGTCTGTTATGAGGAAATCAATGGCTCCCAGAGTAGACTGAGGTCCACTCCATGGAAGGGAATTCATGCTTGGTACTGAAAACCCAATCAAAAGCCTGTGGCTGGGGAGTTCATAAGCCCTAGGAGGGAAGTTACCACTTTTGTTTGGCTGAATGGATATTTTATGCCCACCAAATTACCCTCTTAATGTTTATGTTTATGCCCACGCATTAGTGCCTCTCTTTCACTTTTGGTTCGAGAAGCTCCTCTTTTCAGATGGCAGGGACCACTGCAGACAGCCCAAATGCATCCAAGTGCTGAGAGCGAGACGGCGGAGTGTCCAGCACCAGGTCACTCTATCTCACCCTTCAAGGCCCAGGGACCACTGCAGAAGAGGTGGCAAAAAGAATTTAGGAGAAGCCGGGCGTGGTGGCGCACGCTATTAATCCCAGCACTTGGGATGCAGAGGTAGGAGGATCACCGTGAGTTCGAGGCCACCCTGACACTCCATAGTGAATTCCAGGTTAGCCTGGGCTAGAGTTCCACACGAGAGAACACGTTCAATTTTTGTCCATGGGTCAAACAAGTCCCTTTCCTCCCTTAAGTTGCTTTTGTCACATGTTTCATCACGGAGACAAGAAGAGCTACTGAGACAGGCATGGGTCACTGGGATTTCACAGCAACCACTACATCTTTGTGCCCGTTGGTCCTCCGGATCCACTAAGATTCTCTTCCTATAGCCAACCTTAGTAAGCCAGCACCATGTCTCCTGCTCTGTGAGCTGCCTCTCTGGGCTCTGTCCTAACCAGGAAGCCAAGGACAGCCATACACAGCTGGAGGGGCAGGAACCTCAGTCTACCATCTTCACCTCTCCTGCCAAGTTCCTGCCACACCTCACCTGTCCCCTGTCACCGGCTGCCCGGTATCCCTCAGTCATATGAGAAAGCAGCGTCCAGTGGGCGTCTCAGAAACCAGTGGCCAGGGACCAGCGAGCTAAGCGGATAGTTTTATTTTTTAATTTTTTGCTTATTTTTGTTTATTTATTTGAGTGCAACAGACACAGAGAGAAAGAGGCAGATAGAGAGAGAATGGGGACACCAGGGCCTCCAGCCACTGCAAATTAACTCTAGACGCTTGCGCCCCCTTGTGCATCTGGCTCACGTGGGTCCTGGGGAATCAAACTGGGATTTCTTTTGGCTTTGCAGGCAAGTGCCTTAGCCGCTAAGCCATCCCTACGGCTCTCAATTTCTTTTTTTAAATTTAGTTTGTTTGTTTAATTAGAGAGAAGAAAATCACATAGATAGAGGGAGAGAATGGGCATGCCAGGGCTGCAGCCACTGCAAATGAACTCTAGGAGCGTGCTCCCTCTTGTGTATCTGGCAAACGTGGGTCCTGGGGAATCAAACCTAGGTCCTTTGGCTTCGCAAGCAAGTGCCTTAACCACTAAGCCATCCCTCTGGCCCAGTTAATTCCTTCTTGAGCAGAAGTGTGTAACAAATAGTCTCTAACGTAAAAGAAGATGCATGAAGGAAAGAGGTGAGAGCTATGAATAGAATTGGGTGGCTTTCTGTAGCACTGGGACATCTTAAACCAGCAGAAGAAACAATCCAAAAAACAAAACTAAACTAAAAAAAAAAAAAAAAAACAATGCTTCAGCAGACCATTTCTCCTAACACCAGGCATCAAATCAGCTGATAACTGCTTTGTTTCGGAGGCCTTTCTGAAACATTTTACCACCCGGAGGCCCCCATGATTAAGGATGGCACTGGGCTAGACAGTTGCAAGACCTCCTTTGGCATTCAGAGCAGTTCCGCACTCCCAGAGGATAAAACTGTAGTGTTGGGCGTCCTGGCAGAAGAGGCAGACAAGAACAGTTCTTATCACGGCGCGGACCCAATAGAAAGCAGGTTAAAATCCTGGTCGCCGGGACACAAAAACAGCTACCTGCGGTGAGAGCTTGAAATCACACAGCTGTCCACAAGCTGTCATTATGTCCCTCAAACACCAGCGTTTTTGAGGGCTTCGCTTCACTTACCTTCCCGGGAAAAGACTACTGGTGCCCAAACAAAAGACAGCCTCGGGCTGGAGAGATGGCTTAGCGGTTAAGCGCTTGCCTGTGAAGCCTAAGGACCCTGGTTCGAGGCTCGGTTCCCCAGGTCCCACGTTAGCCAGATGCACAAGGGGGCGCACGCGTCTGGAGTTCGTTTGCAGAGGCTGGAAGCCCTGGCGCACCCATTCTCTCTCTCTCCCTCTATCTGTCTTTCTCTCTGTGTCTGTTGCTCTCAAATAAATAAATAAATAATTTAAAAAAAAGAAAGACAGCCTCCTCCAGCCCACGGCCTCTCTGCCACAGGCTCTCCCCAGCAGCAAGGCCAGACTGTCACCACCGGAATGGGAACGACATCTCGACGGTACACTTGTTTTTCCTTCCAGTCCATCCCCCCTTTTAATTCTTCTGTTTCGTCGCCTTGTTATTTCTTTGTTTTTAAATTTTTTTTATGTATTTGAGAGCGACAGACAGCTAGAAAAAGAGGCAGATAGAGAGAGAATGGGCGCGCCAGGGCCTCCAGCCACTGCAAACGAACTCCAGACGCGTGCGCCCCCTTGTGCATCTGGCTAACGTGGGTCCTGGGGAATCGAGCCTCGAACCGGGATCCTTAGGCTTCACAGGCAAGCGCTTAACCACTAAGTCATCTCTCCAGCCCGCCTTGTTACTTCTTTAAAGAGGGCCAGTGCATTTTAACCACAGTATACACCGGTTTGCCAGAACTACTGATAAAGGAATTCTAAGTCCAGCCACTAGGTTAATTTAAACAGGAACTACCTGGTTCAATGAAATAACGAAGGCTAAAATGAAATCAGCCAGCCTTTTGGCTGATTTCTCATTTCTGGGTGTATCAGAGGATGGAATGGCCTCTGAAGCCCTAGATTCAGGGAAAATAAGGGTCTGGAAGGAGATCCTATAATATGAATAGCATGTTATTGAAGGATAAAAATACAAAACCCAAATTTAAAAAAAAAGAAGAAGATGACCAGAAGTCACAACAGCAATCACTGAAATATAGATGTAACGAACACTGGCTTGGTCCTTTGCAGTTTACAAAATGCTTTTAGATCCATCATGTCTGTTGAGCACTGCGGTCATGATGAATAGCTGAGATTTATGGAGAGCTTACGATACTTCAGGCATCGTGCCAAACATCTTCTGTGGATTATGTAACTTAATCTTTATAACAACTCTTGTGGACGTACTCACTTTGCACAAACAAAAACCGAGGTTAAGTGACTTACAAGAGGTCACGTAGCTCATAAGTGGGAAATGTATGATGTAAACCCAGGCTCCCAGATTTCACCCACATCGGTAGCAGCATTTTGTAGACAAGCACTTCGGGATCAGGATGGTTTCCCAATAGCCCCTGAGTTACACAGTAGTTCTCCATTCCCAGGGCCAGGTTGGGTATGGCTAAGTAAAATCTCCCTGGTGAGGCCAAAATCAGGCCCAGGAAAGACAAGGGCCTTGCTATTGTTGACTCCCTCCTTTTCAGTCAAAACGCCTGTGTCTAATTGAATACGTGTGAAAGCAACATAGATAAGGATGAAAGGGTAAAAATTACATATATGGAGAGAGAGAGAGACAGAGAACCAATGCAGAATGAGAAGTGTAACTAAGGAAGAATATAAGCTGACACAGAGACAATGAAGAGCTGTGGACTTGAACAGAAGAACGCAGACAGAAAGCATGACCTTTGGTGCTGGCTGAATTTAAAGAGGTGACATTGTCGTGCATGAAAGACCAGCCTGCACGGGGTATCTTCAGAATGGGCCATCCCGCAGAACGGGGAAAGAATGGCGAGAGCGAGCACAGCTCCCCTGATGAAGGCAAGGGTGTACCTGCAGTTTTATCATTTAACAACCTGCCTGACACATTTGGAACACCCTGAGTTCTGCTGAGTGGAGCTGGACAGAATCTATCTGCTGAGTGGAGCTGGACAGAGTCTATCTATCTGCTGATGTTACCAGCAACACAGGATGCCTTCACATCTGTTGCTGCGTTTTCCTTCTGTACAGTGGGAACAACAGAAGCATTTCCTAAGGAATGTTCTGGAAATCAAATATGATGGTACAGACAATGTGCCGTGTTAGTCAGCTTTCCCCTGTCAAGGCAAAACTCACAAGAAAGTCAACCCAGAGGGAAAAAGATTTAGTTTGACTTTAGGATTAAGCTCATGGTCACTTAACTCTTGACTCTAGAGTTGTGTTGAAGCAGATCAACATTTTCGAAAGAGGTGGAGCAGAGCTGTTCACCTCATGGACCCGCAGTGAGGAACATCATCGCCGTGGAAGGACATGGTGGAGGAAAACTGTTCACCTCATGGACCTGTGGTGAGACAGGCCATCCCCGTGGAAAGACACAGTGGAGGAAACTGTTCACCTCATGGACCTGTGGTGAGATGGATCATCGCCGTGGAAGGACACGGTAGAGGAAACTGTTCACCTCATGGACCCGTGGTCAGATGGATCATTGCTGTGGAAGGGCATGATTGAGAGAAGCTCTACAATGTGTGATAGCCAAGAATCAAAGACAGACCTGAAAAGGCTGGAATCCTAATCCTTTTCGAAAGGACAACTCCAATTTTGTAATTCCTCCAATCAGGTCCTACCTTTTCAATGTTGCACCATCTCTCAATAGCTCCTCACACTTTTTATCAACCCTCTGTATTTGAAAATTATTTTTTTGAATGAGATATGTAGTAATCAATTTCCTCATGTCATTTTCATACATTATGTTTGGGTTGATTTTTTCTTCTCCCTTCTTATATTCTTTGGCTCCAGTTCTCCTTTTCCTTTTCATATCATATGTGACCTACTTTCCTTCCCCAACCTCTTCCTTACAGAAGATATGGAGGAAACAGAACACTTGTACACCGTGGATGAGAATGTGAGCAGTGTTGCTGTTAGGGGAGACTGAATGAAGATTTCTTAAAGACTGAACGTAGACCATCCATATGGTCTGGAAATCCCATTTTTAGGAATGTACACAAATCGAATAACTTTCAGTGAGGTCTTCCTATGCACTGGAGTAGGTGTTTTCAGTGAGTCCTTACTATGCATTGGAGTAGGTGTTTTCACATGTGCTATTGCAACTGAAATCTCAGCGTGTATGTGCAAGAAACAGGCTTATCCTTAAGCCCATTCTGTATCCTAGAAAACTGATGGTTTTAAGCAATAAGTTAGAAAGGTACCCTGGGTTAGAGAGATGGCTTAGCAGTTAAGACACTTGCTGGCAAAGCCAAAGGACTTGGGTTCAATTCCCCAAGACCCACATAAGCCAATGCACAGGATGGCGCATGTGTCTGGGGTTTGTTTGCAGTGGCTGGAGGCCCTGGCGCACCCATTCCTTCTATCTGCTTCTTTCTCTGTCTCAAATAAATAAAAAATTAAAAAAGGTATCCCCAGCCAACCATTTAAGGCTTTTAACTCAGGTCAGTCTTGCCCTGAAACCCATGATCTTTTACCAAGACATACTATACCTGGAGGCCATATATATATATATGCGCAAAGTTTGAAATGCCACAATTTTCTCCCCATGACAAGTAGAGTTCAAAATTTACAAAGCCAGGGAAACTCTTATGGGATCCGTCATCACATTAACAAAATGATCTCACATGGACACAGGGACAACTATTGACTTGGGAGCCAAACTCGCCTGTCATCTGCCTTGTCAAGTTCAAATCCTGCTAACATTGCTACTCATGCATACGTTAGTCCCATTGTCAGCAACTGATAGCCAAGAAAATTGTTTTACTTTCTAACTGTTCTCTCTTTCTTCCCTTTCTCATGACAATAGTATATTCACCTTTGCATTGCTGGGACAAACACCTGATTGAAAGCAGCCTATGGGAGTAAAAGGTTCATTTCAGGCTTACAGACTCCAGGGGCAGCTTCATCATGGTGGGTGGAGATAGCTCACTTCTGCATCCATACACAGCAGAGGGAGAAAGAAACCAGTATTAGCAACAGAGGGAGAAAGAAACCAGTATCAGCAAGCACTAACTAATAATGCCTTGGCTTTTTGTTAGCTGAAAAGCTGAAGAATTGTCTGTTTCTCAATCCCACTGGAGCTGAGCTGAAATCCTCCTCCATGTAGACCAGCTGACAGAAAGCTAGAAGAAGCCATGCTGCATGCAGTTCAATGGGAGAGAGAGAAATCACCAGGGAAGATACTCAACAGTGGACACTGCAAGCCTTATATTTGGCCAGCCAGGCCAAATGAGCCATTGGGTACAATAGTGGCACGTCTGTTATAGAGGAAACCAACTGCCCTCTAATTGGACTAGAAGTCTGTTCCTTGGGAGGGAATACATCCCTGATACTGAAAACTTAAAACAGGGGTAGTCATGAGCCCTAGGGGTGTAACATCTGCTGCTGTCTGGCTAAATGCATATACTATGCTCACCAAACTGCCCAGTAAGCACTTCTCTTACTGTTCATACCCTAATATTAATGCTACTCTCACTTTTGGTAGAGAACCTTCTCTTTTCAGATGGCAGTGACCTTGGGATGACTCAGAAGCACTATGGTGCTGAGAAGAAGTGACAGAGGAGTGCTCAGTACCGAGATATCTCTATCACACCTTCCAAGGCTCAGAGTCCATTGCGGAAGAGGTGACGGAAAGAACGTAAGAGCCAGAGGAAGGGTAGAACTCCTTAGAATGTGCTCCTCCAGACACAAAATGGCCTGGATATCCATGACCTCACAGTGCCTGACACTCCCTACATAAGATCATCATAAGAGGAGGAAAAGATCATAACATAAAAGAGAGACTGAGTGAGAGGGGGAGGGGGTATGATGGAGAGTGGAGTTTCAAAGCAGAAAGTGGGGGGAGGGAGGGTCTTACCATGGGATATTGTTTATAATCACAGAAGTTATTAATAAAAAAAAATCAATTAAAAAAAGAATTTTTTGTCTCTCTCGGGCCAGCTGCTAGTAAGCACTAAGAACTAATGGTTTTATAAATAAGTAGCCACAAACAAGAGACTACACTACGGGTTATCTCTGAGCACAAGGAAGTGCAGGTGTTAATCACATAATTATGAGCAAGGGAGGCAGAGGAATACTACCTGCAAAGAACAGAATGTTGTTTCTCTCTCTCTCTTGCTCTCTCTCTCTGTCTTTCTCTTGAAAATGAGTAGTTATGAGGACACAATATCTTTAAGACTATTTAAGGGCAACACATAGCAGGAGAAAAGCCATCAACTGGTACCCTTGATGATAGTTATCCAGGTAACAGCTGCCACGGATACATTTCTTGACTATTAAACTGGGTTCATACAAGGCTTCCGGCCTGAGGTTTGATAAGTGTCGCACTTGGGCCCTGAATCATCCACCTGACATAGATCAAGTCGATCCCCAGGGCGAGCAGCACCTGCAGAAACTTGTCATGAGTGAGCGTTGAAACCAACAGCTGTGTGTGCATGCTTACACACACACACACACACACACACACACACACACACACACACACACACACACACGGCTACATGTTCACACAACGAACATACCGAGAAGGTATTCATAAAGCTGACCTCTTTGGTCTTCTATTCACCCCACTCCATCCATATCAGAATTCTACTGCTAAATATAGGCTTAAACTTAATCACAATTTCATTGTTAAAAAAAAAAATCAAGGTAGAAATAACAACAACTCCTTGTTCCGGGTTACCAAGTTGATTATTCACTAAGGATGCTTCGAACCCCAAGGAAAGATGAATACAGGGGAGAAAAGGTTATATTTATGAAAACAAAGAGGAGACACAACAGTTTTGCTCATTTCCACCCACTGAATGCTTTTCTTGTAGCGGGCATCTTAACCCATCACCTCCAAGCCTTAGCAATGCCAGCAAAACAAGCAGTGATTATCTTCCCTTTACACCTAAAGAAGGAAGACCTCAGGGAGCCTGAGACCCTTATTTGTGCCCCACAAGAAGTGGCAGGGCCACGACAGGAAGCCTGGCTGGCTCTGGCCTGTGTGTGACCACTCCCAGGCCTTTATAAGCTGGGGGTCTTAGACTCACAGACAGTGTACCCCTAGAGCACCCAAACTGATAACGGGGTTAAAAAAATGCAGCCGTCGAAGATACGTCCTCTGTGTCGGAGCGAGGCACCTTCACAAGCCTTTCTCATGTCCTGGTCACAGCTGAGTTTTCTTACGGAGCAGAACTTTGCCTAAAATAACTTCATGACAATCTAAAATAAGAAAAGGAATGCAGATAAAATGTGGCAAGTTGCCCAAAGGGGTTTCTTCTTGGCTCCACTCTCTCCAAGGAAGCAAATTTGCCTTTAGGAAAAATAAAAGGACATGAGAAGTATTTGGTTTTTTTTTTAATTTTTTTTTTTTATTAACAACTTCCATGATTATAAAAAATATCCCATGGTAATTTCCTCCCTCCCCCCACTTTCCCCTTTGAAACTCCACTCTCCATCATATCCCCTCCCCCTCTCCATCAGCCTCTCTTTTATTTTGATGTCATCATCTTTTCCTCCTCTTAGGATGGTCTTGTGTAGGTAGTGTCAGGCACTGTGAGGTCATGGAGATCCAGGCCATTTTGTGTCTGGAGGAGCACGTTGTAAGGAGTCCTGCCCTTCCTTTGGCTCTTACATTCTTTCTGCCTCCTCTTCCGCAATGGACCCTGAGCCTTGGAAGGTGTGATAGAGATATTGCAGTACTGAGCACTCCGGTCAGGGAAGTATTTTTTTTGTTGTTGTTTTGTTTTTCAAGGTAGGGTCTCACTCTAGTTCAGGCTGACCTGGGATTCATTCTGTAGTCTCGGGGTAGCCCCGAACTCACGGCAACCCACCTACCTCTGCCTCCCCAGTGCTGGGATTAAAGGCATGCACTGCCACACCTGGATGATGAGAAGTAATTTTAAAAAAGAAAGAAAGAGAGAGACAGAGAGAGAAGGCTGGGGGAGAGGCCAACTTCACTGTACCAAACAGGACCACCGTGAGCCCCACAGCCCTGGAGTCATTTGTAGACAGGAATGAAGTTCCACCCCAGGCAGCAGTGGGTCCTGAACGCCCGCTGTGTAAAGCATCTGCCAGGTAGTGAGGTTCAAGGGGGACCTCATCTCCAGCTCCTGTCCCCGGAGAGTTCGAGTTCATTCTGGGATGGAGGGAGGGGGGTACAGGGAGAGGAAAGGAGCATACACAGTTCCATGCAGCTACATAGAGAAATGCGGTAGAAAGTTGGAGAAAAGAAGACCACCACCTCTCTGGAGCTTCCTGAGCAGGTCCTGAAAAATAAGTAGGTCTGTATCAGAGTTGAGGAAGAGGAAGAGGAGGAGGAGAGGAAGGAAGAGCAGGAGGAGGAGGAAGAAGAGGGTCCTTTGGGCAGAATAAACAGGATCAGCAATGGCATGGGCGTGAGGAGCTGGGCTGACTCTAGGGTGAAAATGATTCAAATGTGGAAGGATTGGGGTAGGGGAGTGTTCACACCATCTCTTTACACTATACATGTTGATCCCTTTCACCCCTTTGTAATTAATCCTTCATAGAAAACGCTATCACCAGTTTCTCCGATCCTTTTCATCTTTCCCATTTATATGGCCCAGGCTGACCTTGAACTCGCTACCCTCCTGCCTCAGCCCCTCGAGCAGCTGAGATGACATCAACACGCCACGGCACCTGGCTCTAATGTCTTGAAAAATGACGTACAGCTGTTGAGCACCCAAGTTACACCTTTGAAAGCACTTGAGCATCTGTTAGCTGATCCAGCCATTACTAACTTTGAGGGTTACGTAGGAGCCAGGCAAATATGAGACAGCAGTGGCCCAAATCCAGTCAGCGAGTGACAGGGAATGAGCTACATGCTTCCTCTTTTGTCTCCAAAGACAAACTTTCCCAACACATGGCTTTTGCTTCTGAATGCTTCCTGAGAATAAAACAAAACAAATATATATATATATATACATATATATATGTATATGTATATATATGTATATGTATATATATATATGTATGCATATATATGTATACACACACACACACACACACATATATCAACATGGCAATCACCAGCAGCAGAGGCCATTTCACTGACTGTCACAGTAGAAGCAATCCCTCATAATTTATGTGAGCCTTTTCCCATGGCATAATAAGTCTCCTTGTCAAAGCTCATCTGCCCATCTAGAGTTCTGAAAGACAGAGACCATCTCTGATTTATGACTGTTCCCCCACGTGCCTGACAATCCCGTCACATTACAGGACAAACTGAACACGTGTTTACTCAAAGACAGGGCAGGTCTGGCGGGCACTTAGTGACTTAAAGATTATCGCCACATCCTTCATCTAATTTGACTTCCCAAAAAGCCCCTGGAACATCAAGGGAAGCCGACAGATAGCACCATCTGCGTCTCACAGAAGAGGAGATGTGGGTCACAGCCCCCCTGTTGTTGACGTCTGTCTTTTAAGGATCATAATGGACTCTTGCTCGCTCCTGCTGGAGAGCAACGGCTGGATTCTCTACGTTACCTCTTGGCCCTACCACACAACTCTGCTTGAAAGCCAAAACAGGCCGTTTCCTCATTACCTTTCATATCTTAAAAATACATCAAAATCTGAAAACCTGTGATAATTAGACAAGAAAAAAAAAAAAAAACAACCCCTGAACCATTCAACCTGTAACTGTAACAGCAATGTGAGATGATTGTTACACTCCCATTCTTTCCCATTCTCACCTCCTTTTGGTCTCCATTGTCTGCTGCAGGGCGTATTCACCTTCCTCCACAAAAAGAATCTGCTTCTAGCAGAATAGAGCTGTCAGGCCCTTGGGAACCTTGCTCTCTGCCTTCACGCCCTCCTTTTGGGGCTCACAGCACCATCTCCCCACGCCAGCAAGTGGAGAAGGGCGCTTCCCTCCCTAGATGGGAATGTCTGTGAGGCCATCCCCTCGCCGAAGGGCCACGGGATGCTGCCCAGAGCTTGGCCGTCTTCCTGATGCTTCAGAGAAGCCAAGTCGTGGCTCTCAGTTTCTGTCCTTGTGTCATTACGGTGACAATCGAGGCAGTGAGTAAGGAAAGGACAGTCACACTATCAGACCAGGCTGGAAAGAGCCAGGAGTCCCGGGCCACGCAGCTCTCCATCCATTCATTTATCCACTCGCTGACTCACCCACTCATTTCCACCGGGTCAGGAATGCAGAAACAACGGGTAGGTGGTTCCTGCTTGCAAGAGTGTACAGTGTAGCAGGAGAAGCAAAGACAGAGGTGCTCAGGGCGCTACCACAGGCGAGGTGGACCTTGGCCAAGCGCTAAGGGACAAGGGAGAGGTGCTGCCCTGCTTAGCCAAGCCAAAGAAGGCAACAGAATGAGGTGATGGTTAGCAGGAGTTTGCTGCTATAAAAGAGGAGAGAACGGGGGAAAAAATGAAAGTAAAAAAGACCATAGTCTCAATCCGATGTAGAGGAAAAATAATCCATTATGTTAACAGAGAGACTTTAATATAAAAGAAGTACTAAGCAGGGCTGGAGAGATGGCTGAGCAGTGAAGGCACTTGCCTGCAAAGCCTAAGGACCCACGTTCGACTCTCCAGATCCCACGTGAGCCAGACGCACAAAGGTGAGGCAAGCGCAAGGTCGCACGTGCCCACTAGGTGGCGCAAGCGTCCGGGGTTCAATGGCAGTGGCCGAGACCCCAGCGTGCCAATTCTCTCTGTCCCTCTCTAGCTCTCTCTATAAAGTAAGAAATAAAGAAAGTGTTAGGCAGATAGGAAATTATCATCCACAAAACTGGGACATCGTGAAGCAGTCCATGGTGCTACCACTTCTGCAGGATGGACAGACAGCAAGCTGACAGCCTGGGGGAAGAGTGCCCAGGCTGTCCAGGAGGGGCACCCCTTTGCAGTTGCAGAGTCTCCCCAGGCTGGCCCAGGCCTCTGAGCAAGGGTGCTCAGAAAGCTACAGTCCACCTTTCCTAACTGAGGAGCAACAAAGCCGGCTCTGCCCAGCGCTGTGGGGAGCCAGGGTGGCTCAGCTGCAGCCGTGGGGTGGACCTGAGGCTTCCAGGATGGGGCGCTATACACCCAAATTCTGGGCCAGTGCCTCAAAACTGGACATGACTTTTCCCACCAGAGGGTGTTTGGCAACATATAGAGAAAGCCCTAATCGCCACAACTTGGGGTTTGCTGCTGGAATGTACTGGCTAGAGTTCATAAGACTCCCCGCGTCCAACAAATATTGAACCAGTCCAAAATGTTAGCACTGTCAAAAGTGAAAACCCTTGGGCTGGAGAGATGGCTTAGGCGTTAAGGCGCTTGCCTACAAAGCCAAAGGGCCCAGGTTCGATTCCCCAGGACCCACGTAAGCCAGATACACAAGGTGGTGCATGCATCCGGAAAAAGTATTGTAGGTTATCACAGGAGCTGACAAGTCCCATCTTCATCCAGCAACTGGAATCTCCTTCTAGCACCTTCTGTCGGCAGGGCTCAAGTGGGAGGCAGCAGGCAAAGCAGAAAAAGGGACTGTGTGTCCAAACCACCTGTCACACAGCTGAGCATCAAGGTCCCCAAAGCCAGTGTAAGCCTCACAGGGCTGGACCAAAGGGGACAAGGGCTGGGCTGCCATTACAGGGCATGAGCCAGCAGGAAGGTTTGCTAAGAGAAATGTCTGCTCCCCACATAGGTTCTCAGGCAGCATGGGCATCACAGACGTTATTAGTCTCACAAATGTCCCCGTGATGAGACGTTTGTTAGCACCACAGCTTCCTTAACTCTTAGGCCTGCAACCTGCTATTGTTGGAAAGGGCTCACAATATCCATGAGAACAAGAAATCACCCAAGGCATGGGATTTCCAACGTCCTGGTTTGCAAAATATAATAGCATGTCTGCAGGCCTGAGACTCAAGAAAGCTGGTTGCTGCTCAGCCTACGAGGCTGGATGCTCAGCAATCCTGAAGCGGCACTGAAGGCCTGGAGGCGTCCTGGAGAGATGCTGCTCTTCAGTCCTCACTGGTTCTCAGTCCATGTGCTCTTCAGTCCACGCTGGTCCTCAGTCCACGCTGGTCCCCAGTCCACGCTGGTCCCCAGTCCACGCTGGTCCCCAGTCCACGCTGCTCTTCAGTCCACGCTGGTCTCCAGTCCATGCTGCTCTTCAGTCCACGCTGCTCTTCAGTCCACGCTGGTCCTCAGTCCACGCTGGTCCCCAGTCCACGCTGGTCCCCAGTCCACGCTGGTCCTCAGTCCACGCTGGTCCTCAGTCCACGCTGCTCTTCAGTCCACGCTGCTCTTCAGTCCACGCTGGTCCTCAGTCCACGCTGGTCCTCAGTCCACGCTGGTCCTCAGTCCACGCTGGTCCCCAGTCCACGCTGGTCCCCAGTCCACGCTGGTCCTCAGTCCACGCTGGTCCTCAGTCCACGCTGCTCTTCAGTCCACGCTGCTCTTCAGTCCACGCTGGTCTTCAGTCCACGCTGGTCCTCAGTCCATGCTGGTCTCCAGTCCACACTGGTCCTCAGTCCACACTGGTCCTCAGTCCACGCTGGTCTCCAGTCCATGCTGCTCTTCAGTCCACGCTGCTCTTCAGTCCACGCTGGTCTTCATTCCACGCTGGTCTCCAGTCCACACTGGGGAGCAGCAGCAGCAGCACTGGCAGCCAGGTGGGAAGAGGGGAGACTTTCTTCCCAGAGCTTCCTTAGATAAAGGCCCCCTCCCCCGAGAGGGGCTCTCTACTCTCAGGGAAAGGTTTCTAAACAGATCAAGTTGACACAAAACCTAACCATCACAATCCCCCCAAATCCACGGTGTAAAGTGAAAGGCAGAGTTACCAGGGGACCATGCCGGCAGGGGCTGCTAGGACCGCAGTGGGCTCAGGCTTCATGGGCAGAACTACAGGGCCAAATGGAGAACCAGCTCAACAGCCGGCAGGCCCGCGGAGCCTTCCTCCCCCAGGCAAGAATGGGAGGCCGAGAAAGAGGGGAGAGGAGCTAGGCTGCGCAGGAAGGAACAGTGTGCGCGAAGCTCAGAGGCCGTCTGATGCATCAAAGAGCTACACGTGCGCTATGGAAGGAGTTTAGACTGGAAATGAGATGAGTCTGCAAGAGGAGACTGGAGAGGTCAAAAGAGAGCTGGAATGAAGGAAGGTAAGCTCTGCTGAGGAAGTTGAACTTTAAGATGCTACTAATTGGGCTGGAGAGACGGCTTAGTGGTTAAGCGCTTGCCTGTGAAGCCTAAGGACCCCGGTTCAAGGCTCGATTCCCCAGGACCCACGTTAGCCAGATGCACAAGGGGGCGCATGTGTCTGGAGTTCGTTTGCAGTGGCTGGAGGCCCTGGCGCGCCCATTCTCTCTCTCTCTCTGCCTCTTTCTCTCTGCCTGTCGCTCTCAAATAAATAAATAAAAATTAAAAAAAAAAGAGATGCTACTAATTAGGTGAGCACAGCCATTTTTATCTTCCTTGAATTTTGGGTCTCCACGTGTGGAAAATGGTAACAAAAGAGCGCCCGTGCTGCCTGCCAAACGGGGGAACCCCCGGATTATTCAAAGACAATTTGCATGGCATCCCAAGGAGCCTGGCTTAGGAAACCGTCACACATGATCACTACAGCATCCCACGTCAGCTTTAGAAAGCAGAAACAGGAGTCTGTCATACCCCTCCACCCCTGCAGAGGCGGGGGTGGGGGGGAAGCCCCTCTGGAAGAGAAAGACTCCCCCTCCAGTCTTTGCCAAGGCTTTCTCAAGCAGTAATCCATGAGGCGTTCTCCATGGAAGTTGTTTTTCAGCAACCCCCCCCCCTTCTGTTAAAAATACAAATCCATTTGACTGCAGCCTCAGAGTGGCCTTTGTGCCTGGCGAGTGCCTTCCCATGCCACTGTCTTCAGTGTGGGCACCAGCCTGTGTGATGGCATCGTAATTTTGTGCGCACTGTGCTCCTGGAGGGCATGCGGGGGAGGGCAATTCCTCCTCCGTGGGCCCATGGGCGTCCAGCCACTTGGTTAGGTAATGCCCTGAAGGGGTGCTGTGTCTCCCAGGTGAGTGCTCCATAGCAAGGGAGACAGCGTGGAACTGCGGGTTCTCTGGGCACGGAGGACGGTTTGTGGCAGGCAGCAGATGCAAAGCTGATCTTCCGTCCTGGGCCAGGTCAAGTCTGCGTTGCTGGAAACCCATCTGCCAAAGCAAGGCCTTAGAAACCAGCGTGGTTTGGTCCATGGCCTTTGCGCTTTATTGTCACCGTTCCCTGCCCAAACGACTTTCATACCGCTAATTAACAACTCTATAAATGTTGGAGAAGTATTTATTAAATGCCCCTCGTGAGCGAATACGTATGGGCGCTGGACTACGGAGATGAACGTGGCACAATTCACTGGGCGTGGAATGGTGCTTGCACTGAGCAGGAATCAATTGTGTGGTTAGTGCAAACGCTGATCTTTCTTGATTGTGGGACCTTGCTGGAGGACAACAGCCCCCTGGGGGGTTAAATGAAGGGCCATATTCTGCCTGTCTTAGTGACTCCAGGGACAGGATTGACAAAGGTTCAAGCCCTGTCCCTGTTCCCTGGTACTGACTCTCTTCATTTGCATGGAGAGAGGCAGGACAAAGCCTCTTACCAATTACCTTATGCAGTGAGCCACAGACCCAAACAGCTCAGATTATCTACTTAATTCCCCAGCCTGCAAGAGGGCATTTGCCATTCATTGACTATGTCTTATCCACGCATAATGGATTAGTTCAGAACCCAGGGGGAGGGGAAGGCAGGAATACCGTGTCTAGCAGGGAAGCAATACAGCTAGAGATATGAATCCAGAGGATGAATTTCTAAGAAAAGAGCCCGGCGGGTTTTGGGATGGCCCTTGTGAGCCCAGGCATCAGGACTCAAAGACATGGCTTGTGCAAGGTCTCCAGCAGCCCCAAGTTCACCTCAGACAGGGCGTCACCCACCACCAGAGAATGAGGTGAGACTGGAGGTGGAAAGACAGCAAATCAGTTATGCTCCATGTAAAGAAAAAAAAAAAAAAAAATCCAGAGCAGGGGCATTTCCTTAGAAATCCACATGAGGGGCTGGAGGGATGGCTTAGCGGTTAAGGTGTTTGCCTGCAAAGCCAAAGGAACCAGGTTCAATTCCCCAGGACCCACGTTAGCCAGATGCACAAGGGGACACACACATCTGGAGTTCATTTGCAGTGACTGGAGGCCCTGGTGCACCCATTCTCTCTCTCCCTCTCTCTCCTTCTGTCTTTCTCTGTCAAATAAATTAAAACAAATATTAAAGGCATGCACCACCATGTCCCAAAAAAGTTTAAAGCTAAATAAATAAATAAAAAGAAATCCTTATGAGGGCTGGAGAGATAGCTTAGCGATTAAGGCACTTGCCTGCAAAGCCTAAGGACCCATGTTCAACTCCCCAGATCCCAGGTAAACCAGATGCACAAGGTGACACAAGCTCACAAGGTCACATGTGCCCACTAGGTGGCACAAGTGTCTGGAGTTCAATTACAGTGGCTGGAGATCCTGGCACACCAATTCTCTTTCTCAACCTCTCTCTCTCTCAACCTCTCTCTCACACACACACACACACACACACTTATTCTTGTTAAAAAACAAAAGCAGGGTTGGAGAGATGGCTTAGTGGTTAAGCGCAGGCCTGTGAAGCCTAAGGACCCCAGTTCAAGGCTTGATTCCCCAGGACCCACGTTAGCCAGATGCACAAGGAGGTGCACACGTCTGACATTTGTTTGCAGCAGCTGGAGGCCCTGGCACGCCCATTCTCCCTCTCTCTCTCCCTCTTTCTATCTGTTGCTCTCAAATAAATAAATAAAAATAAACAAAAAAATTTTTTATTTTAAAAGGCCAGTCTGTTAGGCTTGCCTCAAAAAGAAAAAAAAAAAAACAGAAAGAAAGAAAATATAATAGCTACTAAGCACTTCAGACAGTGTACACAAGCTGATGTGAAATCAATGCCACCAAAGTCACCCCCCTCTGCAGCCCAAGAGAAGCCACGGGGAGCACGAAATATATTGTCACGATCATGCAAGGCTCAAGAATTGGCAAAAGTTACGGATATCAGAAGAGTGACGACCTCCTGGGCATCAGCGATGCTGGAGCCACCCTGCAAGGTGACACGCTGTGTGCCTCGGGATAGACATATGTAAAAGTCCCCACACTGTCCACTCAGCCCCGCGGGGCAGGGACGGGGGACTGGTGGATCACCAGCGAGAAGGCGACAAGCTGAGGCGGGGAGGCTGAGCTTTGTGCAGCCCACCACATGCAGACGCTGGCCACTGGAGCTCCGATTCCTTCCAGCAGGTTCGACTCCCTCAGCCCCGGAGGAAAAGGCGTTCTTTACCCAGATGCATAGCTGAGGAAACCAAAAATGCAGGCGTTGCTGGCTGCAGCTGGCGAGGGTGGGGAGAAGGAGAGTTGGGAGATGGGATGGTTTGGAATCAGATGTCACCAGCTGGTAGCAATTTGGGAGGCGGACCCTTGGTGGAGGAGGTGTGTTGTTGGTGCTGGTGGTGGTGGGGTAGAATTTGCGGGGCTCATAGCCAGAGCTTCCCGCTGGCCAGAGCTCAGCTCACTCTCCTGCTGCTGTTTTCCATCTGCTGTGGCAGGAGGTGGTTTCCAGCCTCTGCTCAACCATCTTTTCCCTGTCATCAGGAAGCTTCTCCTTGAGTCTATCAGCCGAAACAAACCCTTTGTCCCAGAAATAGGGAGATACGTTCAACAGGAGGTGTTCACACTCTAAGACACCTTAATTTTACTAGAGGATTTTTTTTCTAGTTATGAGAAACTAATTACCTAGTTCTGAAGGGAGAAATGAAAGCATTCAATTTTTAAAATTTTTTTATTTATTTATTTGAGAGCAACAGAGAGAAAAAGAGTCAGAGAGAGAGAGAGAGAGAGAGAGAGAGAGGGAGAATGGGTGCACCAAGCCTCCAGACACATGCTCCCCCTTGTGCATCTGGCTAACATGGGTCCTGGGGAGCCAAGTCTCGAACTGGGGTCCTCAGGCTTCAAAGGCAAGCGCTTAACCGCTAAGCCATCTCTTCAGTCCATCATACACTTTTTTTTAAAGGCTTCTCAAACAGGAATGAATCAAAGTAAGTTGCATTGCCTCTGAGAGATGCCAGAGATGGTAGAATTATGAGAGTCTGAGACCTGATTAGGGTCAGCGTTGCCATTCCCACCAAGAGGCAGGTGGGGGGGCATGAATGGGCTACAGGGGTGGGAAGTATGTTATCCTGCCATCTGTAGGGCCCTGGAAAGCTCTGGAGGCTTCCTTGCTTTGGAAGGACAAAGCCTAAAAGCTTTTGGCGAGTTTAAGAGCCAGAGCCGGGCGGGGGTGGGGGAGTTACCCTGTCACCTTGGACTGCTCCAAGATTCAAGAGAACCAGCAAACAGGGCCGCACCTACCAGATAGTCAAAAGAGCCCAGAATATAGCAATGCCCCACAGAAGGCGGACCCTGCCCTTGTGGAGCTGATGTCGTGGTGGGAGATAGGAATCACAAAAACAAAAGGTCAATAGCGTGAAGTGGGGGTCCAGTGAAGTAGATTCAGTAAAGCCAGGGCTGGAGACTGGCGAGCATTGTGATGGTAAAAAGCTCTCCATAGCCCAGGTTGAATTCAGTGCTTACAATAGCGGCCAGATAGCTATCAAACGGGACCCGCTGAAAACCAAGGCAGACTTATATTAGCCCAAGTTCTACAGAGCTGATATAAAGAATACACATTGCCAGGTGTGGTGGCGCACACCTTTAATCCCAGCACTCGGTAGGCAGAGGTAGGAGGATCACTGTTGAGTTCGAGGCCAGCCTGAGACTACAGAGTGAATTCCAGGTCAGCCTGGGCTACAGTGAAACCCTACCTCGAAACACCAAAAAACAAATAAAAATAAAACAAGAATACACATTATATAGGGCTGGAGAGATGACTTAATGGTTACGGCAGTTACCTGCAAAAGTCAAAGGACCCAGGTTCAGTTCCCCAGGACCTATATAAGCCAGATGCACAAGGGGGTGCACATATCTGGAGTTTGTTTGCAGCAGCTGGAGACCTTGGCATGCCCATTCTCTCTCTTTCTTTCTCTCCCCCACGTCTCTTTCCCTGATTATTTCTCTCTCTCAAATAAATAAAAATAAAATATTTTTTAAAAAAATAAAAGAAAGAGAGCCAGGCATGGTGGCACACGCCTTTGATCCCAGCACTCGGGAGGCAGAGGTAGGAGGATCGCCATGAGTTCGAGGCCACCCTGAGACTACACAGTTGATTCCAGGTCAGCCTGGGCCAGAATGAGACCCTACCATGAAAAACCAATGAAAGAAAGAAAGAAAGAAAGAAAGAAAGAAAGAAAGAAAGAAAGAAAGAAAGAAAGAAAGGGAGAAAATGAAAGAGTGGAAGGCCACTGGCTTCTTGCATCAAGATGGTCACTATGAGGCGGGGGAGGTTGCTCAGTGGTTCAAGGTGCCTGCTTGCCAAGACTTCTGGCCCAGGGTTCGATTCCCCGGTACCCACAGAAAACCAGATGCACAAAGCAGTGCATGCATCTGAGGTTTGTTTGCAGTGGTGAGAGGCCCTGGCATGCCCATTCTGTGTCTCCGGGCTTACAAGTTAATTTAGTTTATTAATTTTTAAAACAATGAGTCACTAGTGCCAGGCCTGGGAAAGTGAGGATGTGAGTATGTGACCTTCCTTCCCATCAGGTACCTGTCTCCCTCAGGTGGCACCTACAAAACTCTCCAATTCCTCCCATGTTGTTTCTATCAGCCTGTAAAAGGAGTCTGTCTTCTGGTCTCTGGTCCCCACTCCTCACAGGACAGGCAGCAGGAACAGCTGGGCGATAACATCTGCAAGAGCCATGAGTGTCCAAGATAGAAGCAAGTGCAAGGCGGCCACACGTTCACGTGTCAAGTGTTACTAAAGTTGCTTATCTGCCTCCAGGTGCCTCTCTCATATAAGTGGCTAGCGACCCACGGCCAGATAATGTGAAACAGCCTCCCAAGTTCGGACTGCTCAGCAGGCCTGTAAACCAACCAAGCTCTGCGGAGAAAATCTGGGATTGAGGAGGGAATGGGAGGAGGAAGAGGAACTTTTATCATCATCATGACTGGCAGAGGGAGGGTGATGAATCTGGAAGATGACGTTGGCTTGTCAGCCATGGTGGACTTAGCCTGCAGGCATGATCTTCTTTGATTCTTTTTTTTTTTTTTTTTTTTTTTGGTTTTTCGAGGTAGGGTCTCACTCTAGCCCAGGCTGATCTGGAATTCACTATGTAGTCTCAGGGTGGCCTCGAACTCACGGCGATCCTCCTACCTCTGCCTCCCGAGTGCTGGGATTAAAGGCGTGCGCCACCACGCCCGGCTCTTCTTTGATTCTTAAATACATCGACGAAGGAGCTATGACAGTTTTCGGTTTTCCAGGGATGAGGCCGAGGCTTAGAGAGTTAAGTGATGTTGCCCAGGACATATGGTCAGAATGCAATAGGAGGGTCTGGAATTTAGCTTCATGGTCTGAGGAGTTTGTTGCAAAGCAATTTTTCTTCTCTTCTTTTGGGAAAAGTTAAAAAGTTGCATTTATTGACTGGAGAGATGGCTGAGCAGTTAAGGCGCTTGCCTGCGGAGCCTAAGGACCCATGTTCGACTCTCCAGATCCCATGTAAGCCAGACGCACAAAGGTGAGGCAAGCACAAGGTCGCACTTGCCCACTAGGTGGCGCAAGCGTCTGGAGTTCGATTGAAGTGGCTGAGGCCTTAGTGGCCCAATTCTCTCTCTCACTCCCACTCACTCTCATTTTTAAAAAAATCCAGTCTGTTGGGCTTGCCTCAAAAAATAGTTGCATTCAGCTAGAGATTGATTTACCATATGACCCAGCTATAGCGCTCCTAGGCATATATCCAAAGGACTCATCTCATTTCCTTAGAAGTACATGCTCAACCATGTTTATTGCTGCTCAATTTATAATAGCTGGGAAATGGAACCAGCCTAGATGTCCCTCAACAGATGAGTGGATAATGAAGATGTGGTACATTTATACAATGGAGTTCTACTCAGCGGTAAAGAAAAATGAAGTTATGAAATTTGCAGAAAAATGGATGGACCTGGAAAGTATTATACTAAGTCAGGTAACCCAGGCCCAGAAAGCCAAGCGCCACATGTTCTCTCATATGGGGATCCTAGCTACAGATGACTGGGCTTCTGCGTGAGAATGAAAATACTTAGTAGCAGAGGCCAGTAAGTTGAAAAGGAGACATAAAGGGTGGAGAAAGGAAGGGAGGAGGGTACTTAATAGATTGATATTGTATATATGTAATTACAATGATTGTAATGGGGAGGTAATATGATGGAGAATGGAATTTCAAACGGGAAAGTGTGGGGGTGGGGAGGGAGGGAATTACCATGGGATATATTTTATAATCATGGAAAATGTTAATAAAAATTAAAAAAAAATAGTTGCATTTATTAGGTAATTACTATGTGGCAAGCTAGGTTTTGTTTTTTTTTCAAATTTTCTTTTGTTTTAATTACCCAAGTATAATCCACATACCCTACAATTCACACATTTGATTGTATAATTCCAGGATCTTTAGTAAACTTGGGGTTTGCCAACACAAGGTATTTTTAAAACAAAAATATCCCTGACATCAGTTTTGCCTCCACTCCCGGCTCTAGGCAACCTCTACTCTGCTTTGTGCCTCTGTGGATTTGCTGGTCTGGAAACTTCTTACAAACGGAGTCGATAGTAAGAGAGGCGATGGGGTGTGCGGATGCTGGGCACCCCTTTCTCCGTCGCGCCCCCAGCGTACCTGAGGCCCGTCGCATGCAATGTCACTGGCCCGTGGCCCGTCTTCACCTCCACCGTGTGGATGCCCTGCAAATCCTCACGTGAGCACGTGGACATTAGGCTCATTTCCATTCATGGCTCTCTCTCTCACTAACACTTCTCCAGCTCTCCCCGAGAAATCTTTTGGGGACATACTTTCATGTCTAGATCCCCATGAGAAGAATGGCTGGGTTACATGCTTAATTTACATCTAACTGTTTTAAGAAACAGTTCCCAAAACGGCTGCCACAGCCTGTAGTTTTCAGTAGAATACCCGAAACAATTACATATACCTTTTATTCCAGTTTCTTCATCTCCTCGTCCACACTTATCATTTCACTTTTTTTTTTTGTTTGTTTGTTTTTGTTTTTTTTCGAGGTAGGGTCTCACTCTGATCCAGGCTGACCTGGAATTAACTCTGTAGTCTCAGGGTGGCCTTGAACTCACGGCGATCCTCCTACCTCTGCCTCCCGAGTGCTGGGATTAAAGGCGTGCGCCACCACGCCTGGCTATTTCACTTTTTAAAAAATATCTTTTAAAGTTTATTTATTAGAATCACAGAGAGAGGGAGAGAGAGAGAATGGGCGCACCAGGACCTCCAGCCACTGTAAATGAACTCCAGACGCGTGCGCCCCCTTGTGCATCTGGCTAACGTGGGTCCTGGGGAATTGAATGTCGGTCCTCTGGCTTTGCAGGCAAGTGCCTTAACCGCCAAGCCATCCCTCCAGCCCTGTTTCACCTTTTTTTATGTTAGCTCCTCTGCTCTCCATACAGTAGTTTGTAATTTGAATGTTCCCAACGATTAGTGGTAGAGTAGGTCTTTTGTGTGCTGTTTGTATAATTTCTGGGGTAGAATGTCTATTCACAATTTTGCCCATTTTAAAATCGGGTTGCATTCAATATAATTCAATATAATCCTCATTTACACAGACATAGAGACCAAGTCAGAGAAAGATTTCAGCCACCTCCCGATGCCAGCCAGGGTTGCACACCCCAAGCAATAAGGTTCTCTTGCTCTCAGAGCCCAGGGCCATTTCCTCTGTTGACTCTGCAAACTGGTCATCAGTGGCCAACAGCAGCTCACAGGCATGGCCGTGTGTCCCACGCTGGAATAACTACAACCAGACTTAAAGATCAAAATGAAAGAAACGTGGGTTCTGGCTTCTTCTGAAATGACAAGTTCTGGCAGGATGGTGCCCACGTGCCTTCTGCTCCCAGGGGTCCTGCGGGAGCTGGGCAGCAGCCGGGCCCTCTTGACAGACCCTGTGCCCACCAGAGAGGCAGCGCAGCCGGCTGGCCCCCAGCACTCAGGAGGCAGAGGTAGGAGGATCGCTGTGAGTTCGAGGCCACCCCGAGACTACAGAGTGCATCCCAGGTCAGCCTGGGCTAGAGTGAAACCCTACCTCGAAAAGCCAAAAAAAAAAAAAAAAAAACAAAGATTGATGAGGTACCTCATTGCCCTCCTTATTCTCTTCCTTTTCGGCCCCACAATACTCCTGAGAGGTATAAATACCTCACCTCATTACCAAAAATAAAAAACAAAGAACATGACCTGCCCAAAGTTACCTATATTTGATGAAACGGACTTCAAAGCAGAATTCACACTATGCCACTTGATATTTTATTATATTAGTGAAGTTCAGAGGAAAACAATGTTAGAGCATTCTAAACTCACTGCATGAGGGTATTTGTTTAAAAACAGAGCAGCTCTCTGAGCCTCTACCCCTTAATCCACAGAAATAGGTCCAAATATGTCCTTTCCCAGGGCGCTATGAAGATCGGTGGCTTCAGTAAGTTTAGGCAGGCTTCGAGAACACAGCAGAGGGCTCGTGATCTCTAAACCCTAACAACCTTGGATCTGTCCTCTAAGTGTCTCCAAGCCACTGCTTCCAAGGGTACCATTGATCACCTAGCATTGAAAGTATAGTGACAGAGAATGGGAGCAGAATAACTTTGGTTAAAATTAGGTAGTCAGGGGCTGGAGAGATGGCTTAGTGGTTAAGCGCTTGCCAGTGAAGCCTAAGGACCCTGGTTCAAGGCTTGATTCCCCAGGACCCACGTAAGCCACATGCACAAGGTGGCGCATGCATCTGGAGTTTGTTTGCAGTGGCTGGAGGCCCTGGTGTGCCCATTCCCTCTCTATCTATCTGCCTCTTTTTCTCTCTGTCTGTCACTCTCAAATAAATAAGTAAATAATAAGCAAATTTTTTTAAAAAAATTAGGTAGTCATGGCTAGAGCGAAGGCTTAGTGGTTAAGATGCTTGCCTGCGAAGCCTAAGGACCCATGTTCTACTCCCCAGGTCCCACGTAAGCCAGAGGCACAAGGGTGAAGCAAGCGCAAGGTCGCACGTGCCCACTAGGTGGCGCAAGCGTCTGGAGTTCAACTGCAGTGGTTGAGGCCCTGGTGCACCAATTCTCTCTCTCTTTTTCTCTTCCTCTCGCTGTCTATAAAATAAAAAAATAAAAATAAAATAAATAGGTAGTCAGTCAGGGATACAGGTCCAAGAAGAACATGGGTACCTTCTGCCCTGGCAAGACCAGAACTCTAGTGGGCAGTCTGACCCTAGAGAGCCACCAGAAACTACTTCCTCGTCCTTCATCCTGGAAAGTTCTCACAGGCTTTCTTCAAACCTCCATTTTCACCCTCTTCTAGGTTATCAGGCCCTTCCTGAACCTGTGTCAATCAATCAGGGTCCTTCCCACACACCTGAATTTAGCAATGAGCCTCATTCCCGATTAGTGCCTGCCTTACATTTCTACAGAAGACCAATCCTGACAGCTTGGGAGCTTCTCTGCTTTTTCCCTTGCCCCATTTCTCCCCTGATAAATCTTTCGTAATTTATCCTGCTGTGTGTTCGTGTCTCTTAATTCTTTGTCAATAGTGGACAAGAACTTGGAAGCCCCTGGCCTAGTGGTAGCTTGGTGGATTCATTGAGAGTCACTGGGTTGGGGCATTCTAATTTCCCCCAGAACTTTCTCGCACCTGCAACACTAGCCTGTTTTCCAAACCCTTCACCTCAGAATCTTTGAGAAATAGGCAACTCTTCTCCTTTCTCCCTGAAACAATGTCATTCTCTCTTTCAAGTACAAAGACATACCGATGCACGCGCATGCGCGCACACACACACACACACACACACACACACACACACACACACACACACTTTGTGGACTATACCACATGCTGACAAAATTCATATGTTCAAGTCCAAATCTCCAACATTATAAAACAATCTTTACTTTACCAGGGGTGATCAACTTAAACTGAGATCATTCCACTGAATTCTAGTCCACTATGACTGGCATCTTCCTAAGAGGAAATTTAGACACCAATACTCAAATGCCAAAAGAAGACTGGGGGTCATGCTGCCCCAAGCCCAAGTAGGCGAGAAGCTAGGGAGATGTCACATGACTCCTGGCCATTTCTTATCTCGTCCCTCCCATTTCTGTAGTTCATCCAACCTTTCCTTGGTTGTTCCAATGCAGTATCAAGGCTTCGGCGATCCCCTTGGGGCAGATCCTATTTGTTTCACCCACCTGACATATTTTCTTTGAGTCTGCATTGCTGTCAGAACATCTGGAGACACCTTCCACCAGGTGGCAGGTAAGTCTTAGCTCCTGTCAGGCCACAACGTGAAAACCTCTCACCTGGGTGAATGTGCACCCTTTATGAGCTAGCATGTTGAAAAGCCTGGCTTTGAAAATAACCAACTGAGCATCCACACCTGGCTGGCTCCCCTCAACTTTAAAATGATTAAAAATGGCCCTTGCTGGGCATGGTGGCACACGCCTTTAATCCCAGCACTCTGGAAGCAGAGGTAGGGAGGATCGCCATGAGTTCAAGGTCAACCTGAGACTACATAGTGAATTCCAGGTCAGCCTGGGCTAGAATGAGACCGTACCTCAAAAAGCCAAAATAAATAAATAAATAAATAATAAAGCCAGGCGTGGTGATGTACACCTTTAACCCCAGCACTCGGGAGGCAGAGGTAGGAGGATCACCCTAAGTTTGAGGCCAGCCGGAGACTCCAGAGTAAATTATAGGTCAACCTGGGCTAGAATGAGACCCTACCTCGAAAACAAAGAAAGAAAGAAACCAACCAACCAACAAACAAACAAACATGGATATGTGAGTATCTTTGTGTGATATTAACTTACAGACTTCCAGGGATGTAAACAAATGGGGTATACCTGGGTTAAATTTTTAAAACTTGTGTGAAAAAGTGTTGTAAAAGAAAACTATACGCCAAAGTTGTTGGTAAGTGATGGCAAATAGATTGTAGGAAACCTTATTAATGGTCCCACTGCCATGAGTGGAAGCTTCCCTGTTGACTATGATCAGAAGTCACCAACACATAAAGTCTCAGCTACATTTTGTCCTCCATGTTTTAAAAAATTCTACTTATTTGAGACAGAGAAAGAGTGTGCCAGGGC
Source organism: Jaculus jaculus (assembly GCF_020740685.1). NCBI lineage: Eukaryota > Metazoa > Chordata > Mammalia > Rodentia > Dipodidae > Jaculus > Jaculus jaculus. The sequence continues at coordinate 9,280,741 of NC_059122.1, read as the reverse complement.
CGCCAACCACTGCAAACAAACTCCAGATACATGCACCACCTTGTGCATCTGGCTTACGTGGGTTCTGGGGAGTTGAACCTGGCTCCTCAGGCTTCACAGGCAAGCACTTTAACCACTAAGCCATCTCTCCAGTCCTCTCCTCCATTTTTTTTTTGTTTGCTTTACAGTTATTAAAATGCCAAAGGCATTTTAACCTGTTGGTGCATACTCTCAAAATGCAAGCCAACACCCTCACTACAGTTTGCAGAGCAGCAGAGAGACCACCCAGTCCTCCCCCAAGCTTAGCAAAAAAGGCATTCAGCTCTCCTCCATAAAGAAGATATTAACAATAGCTCCTCTTTAGATACGGTCTCTAATTTACCATCAGGGTTTTTTTTTTTTTCTCTTAAGTGGGTATTGAATTGTATTAAGATGATCTAAACTATCAATAAATTCTATTAATACAGCATATTCAACTAATTGCTTCTGGGATGTTAAACCTAATTTGTGTTCCTGAGATAAATTCCACTTGGACTGCCTAAAACCTTGAGAACTTTGCATCTACATTTACACAAAACTATTGCTCTATAATTTCAGTTCTTGCCTGGCATGGTGTCAGGTTAATATTGGCCTCGCTAATTGAGCTGGGAAGTTTCCTTTTTTATATCTTGGAAGAGTTTACAACAAAATGATGTCAATTCTTCAAAAGTTTCTCAAGTTTATAGAAAAATCCAATTAGACCTGAACTTTTGTTGGAAGATTCTTAGTTACTAATAATTTACTTTCCTTGTTATAAATATGTTTAGATTTTAACCTATTTGGATCAATTTATTAAACTGCTTTTTTTTCTAAATTGTTGTCCTTTCCATCTAAGTTGCCTAATTTGTTGGCATAAAGTCATTCATAGAATTCCTTGATAATCCTGTTAAATTATATAAGATGCTTAGTAATGTCACCTCTTTTTTTTTTTTTCTTTTTTTTGTTTTTCGAGGTAGGGTCTCACTCTAGCCCAGGCTGACCTGGAATTCACTATGGAGTCTCAGGGTGGCCTCGAACTCATGGCAATCCTCCTACCTCTGCCTCTCGAGTGCTGGGATTAAAGGCATGCGCCACCACGCCTGGCTTAATGTCACCTCTTTTGGTACCTCTTTTTTTTAATTTATGCTTTGCCTTTTTTAATCTTAATGACTGTAGCAAGAGTCTCTCCTTTTTTTTTTTTTTTAATTTTTATTTATTTATTTGAGAGCGACAGACACAGAGAGAAAGACAGATAGAGGGAGAGAGAGAGAATGGGCGCGCCAGGGCTTCCAGCCTCTGCAAACAAACTCCAGACGCGTGCGCCCCCTTGTGCATCTGGCTAACGTGGGACCTGGGGAACCGAGCCTCGAACCGGGGTCCTTAGGCTTCACAGGCAAGCAGTTAACCACTAAGCCATCTCTCCAGCCCTCCTTTTCTTTTTCGCTTTTGATTTTGTTTTTGTTTTTGTTTTTTTTTTTTTTTTTCAAGGTAGGGTTTGGCTCTGGCTCAGGCTGACCTGGAATTCACTATGGAGTCTCAGGGTGGCCTTGAATTCATGGCAATCCTCCTACCTCTGCCTCCCTAGTGCTGGGGTTAAAGGTGTGCGCCGCCAGGCCCGGCTTTCTCTTTTTATTAAAAAAATTATTTATTTATTTATTTGCCAGAGAAAGCGGGGGTGGGGGGAATGAATGGGGGCACCAGGGCCTCCAGCTACTGCAAACGAACTCCAGACACGTGTGCCCCCTTGTGCATCTGGCTAACGTGGGTCCTGGGAAGAGTCTCTTCTTTTTAAAATATTTATTGATTTGCAAAGGAGAAAGAGAGAGAGAAAGAGACAGCAACAAAGGGAAAATATGAGTGTACCTAGGCATCTTCCTGTGACAAACACCCTCGAAACGCACACACCACTTTGCCCATGTGGCCTTATGTGGGCACCAGGGCATTAAACATAGACCAAAGGGCTTTGCAAACAAGCCCTTTAGCGGCTGAGCCATCACTGGAGCCCAAGAGTCTCCACTTCCTGAGAGGGATCTGTTCCCATAATGCCAATGGCCAACTCTTGAGTACATTAAGCTTTCCCTAACTATAATGCCCATGGCTTGAAAGTTAAACATTTCAAGGAATGAAGTAACAAATAGTAAAACAGAATACTTATAACAAAATATCTGAATAAAAGCTACATAAAGCTGAGAGATGGCTTGGGATTAAAACCGCCACACAAGCTTGAGGAATTGAGTTTTGACCCTGTTGTGGTCAGGTCTGCATTGCTGGTAGAAATCACCCAACACAGAGCAGCTAGCGTCTCTGCACCAAAGAACAACACAGAATGCAATTGAGGAAGATACCTACACCAACCTCTGGCCTCCACACCCGCGTGCACACATGTGCACACACACCTGCATACGCACATATCTCCAACACATAAAAGCATGCATACATACATACATCACATGCAAACCACATACATACATATGTAAAAAAAAAAAAAACTTCCATGAATGTTCTCTCCCCGTCCATCCCTCTGGTAAAACATATTATTATGCCATTCTCAGCCTTCTCTTGCATGTAGTGATGTGAGGTGATACTTGTATGAATTCTTCTGCCTCTGCACATTGCCATCTTGGCCTGGAGAGGTGGCTTAGCGGTTAAACACTTGCCTATGAAGCCTGAGGATCCCGGTTCGAGGCTCGATGCTCCAGGACCCACGTGAGCCAGATGCACAAGGGGACGCATGCGTCTGGAGTTCGTTTGCAGTGGCTGGAGGCCCTGGTGCACCCACTCTCTCTCTCTCTCTCTCTCTCTCTCTCTCTCTCTCTCTATCTATCTATCTGCTTCTTTCACTCTCTGTCTGTCACTCTCAGATAAATAAATTAAAATAAGCAAATTGCCACCTTGCACTTTGCGGGTCATTGTGGGTCATTGTAAGGTGATCTGGAGTATTACCTGTGCACAAGCGTATTAACACCATGACCATCAACCTGATAACCTCCGGAATGACAAATCAGTGGGTAACATGCGTGCTATGGATACAATGGGCCAAGAGAAAAATTACGCCCTGAGGTAGAGTCGGACAGCAAGGGAGCGCACTGTGACAACCTGAACGACGGACAGTTTAAAACTAGCAGAATTTCTACTTCTAGCACTTTCCATTTAGTCGGTTGGGGGCCACAGTCTACCACTGATGGTTGAAAACATAGAAAGCTAATTGTGGATGAGCTTGGGATGCTATGTTTTCATTAACTTTTAGTTTGGCTAGTTTTTTTTCCCCCTATTTTTTCTCATGGTCTGTTTCATTATTTTCCACTCAAATTCACATCATTTCCTTCCTTTTACTTCCTTTCCTGCTGATTTGTCTTATTTTTCTATGTTTCAAGACGGGAGCTTGGGTGGAGTGATGGCTTAGCGGTTAAGGCCCTTGCCTGCAAAGCCAAAGCACCAAGGTTCGACTCCCCAGGACCCACGTAAGGCAGATGCACAAGGGGGCGCATGCGTCTGGAATTCGATTGCAGTGGCTGGAAGCCCTGGAGCATTCTCTCTCTCTCTCTCTCTCTCTCTCTGCCTCGTTCCCTCTCTTTAATAAATAATTTTTTAAAAATAACTATTTTTAAAATAATTTTTATTTTTACTTATTTATTTGAGAGAGAGAGATAAAGAAATAGGCAGGTAGAGAGAAAAAGAGAGAGAATGGGTACACCAGGGCCTCCAGCCACTGCAAATGAATACCAGATGCATATGCCCCCGTGTGCATCTGGCTTATGTGGGTCCTGGGGAGTCGAACCTGAGTCCTTTGGCTTTGCAGGCAAGCACCTTAACCGCTAAGCCATCTCTCCAGCCCAAAATACCTATTTTTTTTAAAAGTGAGGGCTAGAGAGATAGCTCAGTGAATAAAGATGTTTTGCTTGCAAAGCCTGAAGGCCTGGGTTCAATTCTCCAGGACCCACATAAAGCCAGATGCACAAAGTGGTACATGCATTTGAAGTCCATTTATAGTGGTAGGAGGCCCTGGCATATACCCATACCACCTTTTCTCTCTAAAATTAATTAATTAATTAATTAATTAAAAATTTAAAAATGGAAGCCTAGATCATGAATTTGAGATTTCCCCCCCCCCACACAATATATAGAAAAAGCCATGTGTTCCTTGGGTACTGCTCTCACTGGACCGTTCAAAGTGTGATGTCTATTTTCATTCCCATCACGGAAAGATATCTCTTCACATCCTTTGCAATTTAGTCTGACTGAGGGTGTATATAAGTTTGTACCGAGGAATTTTTCTAAATTCTGTTCGGCTGCGGAGTCTGAGTCAAGGTACACTACTGGGAAAACATACCGTGCCCAATTAAAGTTATTTTTAACTTATTGAGCGCAGCTCTATGCTCTCATATCTTCCTAGCCTAGAGACTTGTCCTGTGCGTGCTTAGAAAGAACGTGCCCTTCTGCTGTGAGCGAGGGAGCTCCCTGGGTAGGTCACGCTGATTGATAGAACTGTCCAAGTAAGTCACCTGGACAGTTGCTGGTTTTCTGTCTAGTAGGTCTGTTAGTTATGAGAACAAGAAGTTGCCATCTACAAGTACTGTTAAATATGACTTACGGTAGGGCTGGAAATACCATAGTTCAAATCTTCATGTAACATACCTCCCCAAACGCATCATCATTCCTAACGGGAGTGAGAAGGATCTTCTGTGACCCAGAGCTTCCTGGAATCATGCAGTTATGCATGTGAACCCCTTATGAGTCTCTAATTTAGAATTAAGAAATTTACTCACCCAAGGACATAACCATCTATTTTCTTTTCTGAAAAAGGAGTGTTTATTATTTATTTATTTGAGAGAGAAAGAGAGAGAGAAAGAGACAGAGAGAGAGAGAAAGAGAGAGAATGGGTGCGCCAGGGCCTCCAGCCTCTGCAAACGAACTCCAGACACGTGCGCCCCCTTGTGCATCTAGCTAACATGGGTCCTGGGGAATCAAGCATCAAACCAGGGTCCTTAGGCTTCACAGGCAAGTGCTTAACCGCTAAGCCATCTCTCTAGCCCAGGAGTGTTTTTTAAATAATTTTTTAAACTTTATTTTATTTATTTGTTTGAGAGAGAGAGAGAATGGGTGTGTCAGGGCCTCCAGCCACTGCAAACTAACTCCAGACGCGTGCGCCCCCTTGTGCATCTGGCTTATGTGGGTCCTGGGGAATCGAACTGAGGTCTTTTGGCTTTGCAGGCAAACACCTTAGCCACTAAGCCATCCCTCCAGCCTTTTTCCTTTTTTTTTTTTTTCAATAAAGACATTTTAATGTAACATGCTTGTCTACTTCTAATCTTCGAATTAATGCAAACAGTTCCCAATAATTGGGATAGAACCCAAACCCCTTGAATTCTAGGTCAAATTTGATTCAGCTAGATCACCCTACCTTTTACTCAGGCTTCTTAGTTTATAATCAAGTAAGTAAAACAGAAAATGTGGATCTCAGATCAACCATCAAACGCACAGAAAAGCCAACTGATACTAACGGCTTGAAACATGATGGGACATAGAGAGAGAGAGAGAAATGTTCTCTCCCTTAATCTAATTCAATGTTCATTCTAATGGCTGTAGCAGGAACTCTGAGAAATGGCTAGCCGGTCACAGCAGGCGCTAGGGTGAGCTTGTATTCTGTGGAAGGCCATGTTTTCTCGGGCTAACAGATGTTTTGCTAGCTGACATTTAGGCAGAAGTCAAAGTTGTGCTTTGTTGCTTCGCATAATGGGCCTCGAAGAATAAATGAAAATCCTTTCACACTAATTCAGAATGCATCCTGCCTCTCCGAAGGTTACAGTGGTCGAGGTTTTAAAAGACCAGGCTCAGGGACAAGGACGAGAGACGAATGTGACTGAGTCTGTGTCTATGGGAACAGCTGGAGAATGGCCAGGTCTCGTACGAAAAGCAGACTGCGCCCTGTCAACCTATTACGCTCAAAAGAAACGCGGCAGGCTCCTCGCTGCCTCCTTGGCCCGATGAATGGTCTCATCACACACCCGGGGTTATCTTTTCTTTTTTTATTAGAGCAAGAGGGAGAGAGAGAGAATTGGTGCACTGGGGCCTCAGCCACTGCAATCGAACTCCAGACGCTTGCGCCACCTAGTGGGCATGTGCGACCTTGCGCTTGCCTCACCTTTGTGCGTCTGGCTCACGTGGGATCTGGAGAGTCGAACGAGGGTCCTTAGGCTTCACAGGTGAGTGTCTTACCTGCTAAGCCATTGCTCCAGCCCTGTGTTTATCTCCTCCAATCCCCGGCATGATATAAGAGAAACCACTACTATTTTGATGAGAATGTCAGCATACTCTCGTGCTAAGTCACATCAAAGCAAACCCTTCCAGGGTTCTGAAAAATGAAAAGGGGCGCTGAGAAGGATGGGGAGAGCTCCTTGGGTTCAAGAGCTTGTTGTCTGCAGACAGCTGAGGGCTTGGGGGATGTGCAGAGGACACTCACAGAGGAGCCCACAGCGCTCTCTTCCTGGCAGTGCCCCAGAGCCAGCCGCAGAGCCGTGCTGGGTAAGCACCGTGCCGCTCCCCCACGCGGGGTCCGTCCAGCCCGAAGCCCTCCAGACAGGGCAGGAATCCGGAATGCACTGGCCTGGCCACTGGCCCACGCTGATTGCCAAGTCCTAGTGTGGCTCTGTGAAGACCAAGAATGTCTCTCTAACATATGACATCACTTTACCAAGCAAGCTGGCAAAGGGGTTTTGTGCCAGGCCAGCTGCCCTCCTCACTGTCCAGCCCAACAGCGCCACCTGCCTCAAGATGCTGCAAGAGGCAAGTGAAGACTTTTGGGTGCTAGGAATGCATCAACTCCTGCTACTTGAGGCCAGCCTTTAGAACAGATTCAGTAATCTTCAACCGACAGACAGAATCTCCTTGCCTTCTGGAAGACGTGAAGGGAGGCGAAGGGACCATATACACTGAGGGCGAGACAAATGGTAGAAAAGTATGTTGAATAACTTTTTAAACATTGTAGAAAAACCTACGAAAGGAATGTGTTTTTCTTCTGCGGACATTTCTGTGACGTGTGCGTTAGTTCTATTGGCTTCTGACTCTGTAATAATGCTAAATAACAAATGACCCCACAACTCAATTATTTGAGGGTCACCTAGGTGGTAATTCTAGTTAAGCCTGGGTCTCTTCCTAAGTTTGGGACTTCATTGGCTTTTGAATAGCCTAGGCTGGCTTTGGCTGAGCCAACCACTCTCTTTTCCTCCATCAGGCTAGAACCAGAAGGTTTTCATGACCAGGGTGAGGAGCTGGATACAAATGGAACATATAAGCATTCTTTCTTTCTTTCTTTCTTTCTTTCTTTCTTTCTTTCTTTCTTTCTTTCTTTCTTTCTTTCTTTCCTTCTCTCTTTCTTTCTCTCTCTCTTTCTCCCCCCCCCCTTTCTTTTTCTTTCTTTCTGAGGTAGGGTCTCACACTAGCTCAGGCTGACCTGGAATTCACTAGGGAGTCTCAGGGTGGCCTTGAACTCTCGGCGATCCTCCTACCTCTGCCTCCCAAGTGCTGGGATTAAAGGCATGCGCCACCATGCCCGGCTCGTGAGCATTATTTCTTTGTTTCACATGTGCCAAGACGTCACTGACCAGGGCATGTCACAGAGGACCAGGGTGTGACCAACACCACTAAGGGACAAGGCAGCAGGCGTGGATAAAGAAGAGAAAGGTGGGGCTGGAGAGATGGCTTAGTGGTTAAGCGCTTGCCTGTGAAGCCTAAGGACCCCGGTTCGAGGCTCGGTTCCCCAGGTCCCACGTTAGCCAGATGCACAAGGGGGCGCACGCGTCTGGAGTTCGTTTGCAGAGGCTGGAAGCCCTGGTGCGCCCATTCTCTCTCTCTCCCTCTATCTGTCTTTCTCTCTGTGTCTGTCGCTCTCAAATAAATAAAAATTAAAAAAAAATAAAAAAGAAAGAGAAGGGTGAAGAATTGAAGCTCTCACTGGAACCTGTCACCACATGCACCTCTCAATTTTATAGATTACTGAAGAGGCTCAGAGAGATTAAGTCAATTTTCCTACCTGCTGAACATCATAAGCTATGATAATAAAAGATTGATCCAGTTTAATCTGTCTCCAGCGCACTCAGAAACATTCTACTAAACACAAATATGTGTATTCACATATTTATAAACATTTAAGAATATATGTGCTTATAAACACTCATATATGATGATATATTTATATTATATATGTTGTATACTAATATACAAATGTAGTTCTATGTTTACATATTATATAGTATGTATACTGATATTGAAGTATGTTTATAAATCTTTATAAAACATATGCTATTATAAATGTATATATAAGTACATATGTACACAGAGTTCTACATATATGTAAATATTCATATAGATATGCCAGCTATATATTTATTTGTGTGTAAATATGTAAGGATTAGACATACAAAACATTAAGAGCTGGAAAACTGTGGTTCATAAATTAAATCTAGTTAAAAGCCTATTCTTTTATAACTTTTGAAATAAGAATGGCTTCTACACTTGCAAAATCTGTGAAAGGAAATAAAAATACAAAGAACAAGAGATAGAAACCATATTTTGATGGCCTGCATAAGCCAAAATAATTTATTATATGTCCTTTTTCTATATATCTTATTTATTTATTTGAGAGAAAGGAATATATATGTATATATAAATATATATGTAAACATATATATATGAATATATATGTATATATATGTATGTGTATGTGTGTGTATATATATATATATGTATATATATGTAAGTGTATGTGTGTGTATATATATATATGTATATATATGTATATATATATATATATATATATATATATATATATATATATATATACATACATGCCCTACCACATTGACTGACCACTGCTCTCACTACTCATAACCCACATTCCCATGGGGAAAACCAGCAATCCCACTGTGGGGGACCCTCAGCGGAATGGGGGCAGGGAGGAGGAAAATGATGTTACCAACCCATGATGTGTCCATACAAAGTTGTGGTGGTTTGATTCAGGTGTCTCCCCCATAAACTCAGATGTTCTGGATGCCAGGTTCCCAGCTGATGGAGATTTGGGAACTAACGTCTCCTGGAAGGAGTATATTGTTGGGGGCGGGCTTATGGATGTTATAGCCATTTTCCCGAAGTTGTCCAGGGGGGTGATGTCCACCCTCTGCTCATGCCACCGTTTTCCCCTGCCATCGTGGAGCTTCCCCTCAAGCCTGTAAGCCAAAATAAACCTCTTTTTCCCACAAGCTGCTCTGGGTTGGGTGATTTCTACCAGCAGTGCGAACCTGGCTGCCACAAAAGTATATTCTCAATTTCAAAATGTTCTACTTTGGATTAATTTTTAAAGTCCACAATATCTCTACTAATGAGAATTCTTCACAAACCAAAAAGGGTCTAGTTCATCAAGTGCTATATGTCCTCATATCAAAAGTATTCACGCTTTCTTTCTCTAATAAATAAATAAAAATAACTATCAATAAAATAACTTTTTTTTTTAAAGGCTAGAGAAATTACTTAGTGGTACTTGCAGGCAAAACAAAAGGACCCATGTTCCATTCCCCAGTACCCACTGAAAGCCACATGCACAAGGTGACGCATGCGCCTGGAGTTCGTTTACAGTTGCTCGAGGCCCTAGTGTGCCCATTCTCCCTCTCTGTCTCGCTCTAGTAAATAAATAAAAATAAAATATTTTTTGAAAAAAAGCATTCAACTTGGAAATACACATCCATTAGAAACAGCACCTTTCTACTGTGGATGTGAGTTAAACCAGATGTCCCCAAGGTCTGTCGAATGCTAAGACACCACGTTTATAATTATAACGCTAAGCTTTCATAATCTACAGGTAAACACTGGGAGATTCAGTTGCTCAAAAGTAAGAAAGCACCCCTGATGGAAATATTCTAGTATGGAAATAATTTTCCATGACTTGGGTTTTTTTTTTTTTGTAATTTCATAAATATATGAAATATGAAAAATATGGGCCCTGGCTGGTATGCGAGGGGTGGTTTATCTCCTCAGTTCTGCTCCCAGTGAGGTCTTCCCCTGCTGAGCAGGCCTTTTATCCTAAGTGTATCCAAAAATATATAATATATATTTATTCATGTTTAGCCCCTCCACCCTTCCCACCCCCCCCCAAAGAAACCCCTCTTCCCAGCTATCTCCTTCCTACTCCTCTCTCTCTCTCTCTCTCTCTCTCTTTCTGTCTCTCTCTCTGTCTGAGAGAAAGGGGTGGGGAGAGACCCTAGGAGTTCAATTAGGGTTCTTGCATGAGCATGGCTAAGAAATTATTAACTGAAGCACGGACAACTCACCAATGCCATCGTCATCAAAGAACATAACTCCCCACGGCACCTTTGAAGGTGCGTTCACCGTGTATTCATTGTACATAGTGATGGGCTTCATAAAGACATTTTCTTACAAAGCATGTCATGTGCAGTGACCATATCGACCTTCCCATCCTCTCCTTTCCCTCCCCTCCCACGACTCCCATCTGTTCCCTCAGACAGTCTCACTTCTCCTACCATGTTCTGTGCACACAGAGGATTTTACGTGTCTGTATAAAAACCCAGGATCCAAACAGGAGACCAAACAGGCAACGTTCGTCTGTCATATTTTACTCTGTATGATAATCTCCAGTTGCACCTGTTTTCCTGTGAAGGATATCCTTTTATTTTTATGGCTGAATAAAGCTCCGTTTCATACATATGTGTGCACCGTGTTCAATTTAAGTGTTATCCTGGATGATTTGTACATGTAAATAATACACTTGGATCATAGTCACTCCTGTTGCCCTCTCTTATCCCCATCCCGGTTCCACTGAACTCCTTCTTCTCAGCTGAAATCCCCTTCCTCTCCAGGTTGCATGGACCGGGAGTTGCTCATTGAAATACGGCAAATCGCCAGTGGCTACAAGGCAGAAGAAGAGCCTGACTTCCCCTCTCCCAGCAAGCCAGTGACTGTCAGTGTTTCCTCCATGAGGAACGGGAGTGTTGTGAGCATCCCTCCACCCAACGGGGCAAGACCAGCAGACCTGGTGCTGTGCGGACAACCTCAGCTGCTGCGAGTTGATGCGCGTCACAGCCACGCCGCACCCAGAGGGCAGCGTATCACAGCACTCCTCCCCATCCTCTGGCTCCTTATGTAATTTCCTTCATCCGCCGTGCTTCCCGGGCCCCGGGAAGGGTAATAACAAAATGTTATGCTTTGAGCCCAGCCCATAAGTAGCATCGTTTTCAATTAGAAATTTTTGTTGTTGTTGTTCATTTTTACTGATTTAACCTGTGCTCACTGCCCAAAATAGCCTTGGTGGCGGAGGCTGAGAATAGCGCTAATGTACAAGTGATAACAGGCGGTCTGACAACTTGTCCATTTAGCGTTAACAATGGCAGTAGGTTTCCCCTCCCTGGCGGGCCAGAGCCTGTGACCTTCCCAGCCACAGTCTTGCGACCAGGTTTTCAGTACCAGGCCCTCATTTCCTCCTGTGCTGGGCCTCAGACACAACCAGAAAGTGGTTGGTTACCCCCTTAACAACAACGCCGCTATTTCCGCTCACCTGTTGACTGGTACCTGGGCTGAGTCCATAACTCTGCCGTTGTGAATACTGACGCGCTAGACACGGCTGCACAGGCGTCTCTGGGGTGTGTTGCTTGGGAGTCCCTTGGGTATAGCTGGATCCAATGGTAAGTTCTATATTTTTTTGTTGTTGTTTTGTTTTTCAAGGTAGGGTCTCACTCTGGCTCAGGCTGACCTGGAATCCAGTATGTAGTCCCAGAATGGCCTTGAACTCTCGGTGATCCTCCCACCTCTGCCTCCCGAGTGCTGGGATTAAAGGCGTGCGCCACCACGCCCGGCTAGTTCTAACTTTTGTTTGAGGACCTTCCATACTGATTTCCATAGTGGCTGGACCAGTTGACATGCCCATGACATGCTGGTAATCGAGAATGTATTCAATTATATCATTAGTTTGTCAAAAATTGGTAGCGGTGGTCATATACAGTCGCCATCAAAGACTGAGAAAAGAAGCAACTCACTAGCTTGGGTGGGTTTTTTTTTTGTATTTTTTTTTGTTTGTTTTTGCAGAATAAACACACTTATGACCAGAGCTAAACGTAGCTGAGCCTCTGGTAAATGGGAGTTTGTTTGTGTACCTGAGTTTCACAGGCCTCGAATGTTCCACAAGGGAGCCACACACAGCAAAAGTATTTATCCATCGCGACCACTAATCAGGGTTTAATTAGCCTTATAATTAGAAGGGTAAACAGAAGTACAATTCCCAAATCGCTCACTGTTTTGTTTCCCACCTGTCTATGGAGCACTGTTTTATTTGCGTTTGTACCTATAGCAATTCAGCACAGAGTTAGCGACGAAAATTTGTTAACTGTTTGGAAGAATTGCTTGTTGTTCTCTACCACCTCCTGCTGTGCTTTATTTGATTACTTGCCATGTCCACAAGTGCCAACCCGGAGTTTACCCAGCTCCATGGATGCTTCTGGAAGCAAAAAAAAAAAAAAAAAGGAGAGTTTTATCGCCAGCTGTCCGTCCTGGGCAGAGTCATGGGATTTGCTAACGGTCTAAGTTGCTTTTCCAGGAGGCATACTTAATACTGCCCTCAGAAAAGTGAGTGTATCTCCCAAGTGATGACATTGTCAGGCCAAGAAGCCGTTTTTTGTTTTGTGTTTTATCGAGGTAGGGTCCCACTCTAGCTCAGACTGACCTGGAACTCACTATGTAGCCTCAGGGTGGCCTCGAACTCAACGGCGATGCTCCTACCTCTTCCTCCGGAGTGCTGGGATTAAAGGCGTGCACCACCACGCCCGGCTGAGAAGCCTTTTAAAAAATATATATATTTTATTTATTTATTTGACAGAAAGAGGGTGAGAGAGAATGGGTGCGCCAGGGCCTCCAGCCACTGCAAACGAACTCCAGACGCATGTGCCCCCTTGTGCATCTGGCTAACATGGGTCCTGGGGAATCGAACCTGGGTCGTTTGGCTTTGCAGGCAAACACCTTAACCACTAAGCCATCCCTCCAGCCCACCTTTTTTTTTTTTTTATCCAAGATCACACCGCCTAGGGACAGGCTTCCCGTTACTGTCATGGACTTCTGTGTACCAGACACTCATGTGCACTCCTGGGCATATGTCTGGTTTTGACTCTCTCTTTGCTCCTTGAGCGTCTGTTTGAGGTCCACCACCTAACTGTAAACCCTCACTCTGCCCACCACTCTGTGACTTACTGGGCGGGCGCTTTGTTAATGCTGATGGTCTTGCCTTCATTGCTTACCCTCACTGACCCAGCTAAGGTACAAGACATCACAAGATCCACTGGGCACCATGTCTCCACAACCTACCAATGCAGGGGAACTGGTGATCTGTGGGGATAAGCCTTTAACCTAGTGGGGATGGAAGTCAGCGGATCATTCTTCACCGTCCCCACTTCCTGATCTGACCACCCCATTTCCTGTCGGCTATCACACAACAGCCTTGTACAAAGTGCTTTCATTTGGCGTGATGTGGTAACAAGCATCCCTCTGTTATGCCCAGTTCTTGGCGACACCCTCCCCTCGCACTGCTTCTGTCCCCTGCGCCAAGTTCAAAGGCTGTAACATCTAGTGTTTTCTTTATACTCATACGTGTTGGCAGAAGAAAGATGGTTGTGTTGTCTTGTTGGGTCAGGATGGAGACAGGAGCCCAGTCCGACTTTCCAGCATCCTCCATGCTTCAAGGGGCCCACTAAGTGCTTTCTGGTATCCAGCAGCTCCCACACAGTGAACCTACTCATCCACCCATTTGGGCACAGGGCTAAGCTGTCTGCACGATTTGTGATGTCACATGAATTTCCTGCTCACAGCTGGCAAATGCGTGGCCTAAATGTTGGCCACGATTGTGATTTGTATCCTCTTTCTTCTCGCTTTTTCTCCATCTTGTCCTTCCTTCCTTTTTTTCTTCTTCTTCCTTTCTCATTCTTTTCCCCTTTTTTTTTGGAAACAAGTTATTCTGATCCTAAAGAGCCTCGTGACCTTCCACGGTACCGTTTTGGGAAAATATCACGTTAATATATACGTACACATATGGTGCTCTGACCCTAGGAGTGGCCTGAGCAGAGAGGCCTGTGGCACTTTGCAGTGGCCGTCTCAGGCCTTGGTGGCGCATCTTTGAGGAGGAATGAAAGGGTACCGCTGACAAACATCTTTGGAGACGCTATAAATAGCACCTCAGCAAGATCAGGAAACAAAGGAGAAACAGCCAGTGTAATTAGCTCACTTACTGAGCAAGTTGGCTATTCCGAGGCTGCGAATGGCATTCCAGCTGATGAGGGGAGAAAAGTCGGCTTCCTGCCCAGCTGAGGATGGGCACACGCAGGCTGCGCCCTTGCCACGCTATCGCTAGAAGCCCATGCGAGGAATTTGGGAAGGAGTCACGGAGCCGGATGACAGAAACAACAAGCCGGGGACCTCTGTGGAAGACAGTGGGAGATCCAGGCTGTCACAGAAAAAAAAAAGAAAAAGAAAAGAAAAAAAAAAAAAAGGTGCTCTCACCCAGAGATCCAGAACTTTCCAAGCAAGAGTGACAACAGTCACGTCGGGTAATGTTTCCTGAGCACTTATTTTGACCGTGAGTGCATTTAGGCTTCACAAGAACTCCCTAAGGCCGGCACTGCCTTGAGCTCTATTTTACAAGGAGGAAACTGAGGTTTAGACCTGTCATCCTCATAGTTAGATGTCTACTTGTAAACTTTTTCTTTTCTTTTTCTTTTTTCTTTTTTTTTTTTTTTTTTTTTTTTTTTCGAGCTCAGACTGACCTAGAATTCACTCTGTAGTCTCAGGGTGGCCTTGAACTCTCAGCGATCCTCCTACCTCTGCCTCCCGAGTGCTGGGATTAAAGGTGTGCACCACTACGCCCAGCCTGTAAACTTTTTAATATGTTATTTTTATTTATTTTTTTATTTATTTGAGAGAGAGAGAGAGAACGATGAAGAGGAAGTGGGAGGAGAAAGACAGAGAGAGAGAGATCATGGGCGCACCAGGGCCTCCAGCCACTGCAGACTCCAGATGCATGCGCCACCTTGTGCAGCTGGCTAACATGGGAAGCGGGGAATCGAACCTGGGTCCTTAGATGATCCTATCATCACCAGTTTGACTGACATTCCCAGGTACCATAGTTCACACTGCACCGTTATTCTCAGTTCGGAGGCGACCAGCCATGGAATGACCGTTCAGAGAAGGGTCTCACAGCTACGTGGTGTGGTAAGAGAGAACACATCGGCAGTGCCATCGCGTCACCACGCCCTCTGATCTTCCTGACAGAGCCAGATTAGCGGTGAGAGCTGCATTCTAGGGAAGGGGACGCGGGGACGTGGGGCTGCAGGCTGATTTCTCGGCATTCAAAGCACCGCTTCCCTTGAAGAACTCCAGGTTACCTCCTGCAGCCAACAACATTCCTTTAGTAATCTCACCCAGTAGGAAGGGAAGCACGCAGGCTCCAGAGATAACCCCCGTTGGAAGGGTCTTTAAGGTGCTGCCAGTGCAGAAGGCACGGGTTCGAGTCTCGGCCCTGCAACATGCACCCCTGTCCTCACCTGGACTGCGCCGTGGTAGTCACTGTCTCAGGTGGCCATGTGTGAATCAGAGTAAGACTGCTTGGTGACAAGAAGTTATCACACTGAGTTTCTCGGTTGTATGAGTTTAGGCAAATTTTTTTCTGTTTATTTTATTTGTTTATTTGAAAGTGACAAAGAGAGAAAGAGGCAGAGAGAGAGAGAGAGGGAGAATGGGCACACCAGGGCCTCCAGCCACTGCAAACGAACTGCAGACACGTGCGCCCCCTTGTGCATCTGGCTAACGTGGGTCCTGGGGAGTCTCGAACCGGGGTCCTTAGGCTTCACAGGCAAGCGCTTAACCGCTAAGCCGTCTCTTCACCCCCCTTCCAATATTTTGCCGGTGCTTTGCTGACTACCAAAGGTCCGTAAACAGAACTGATGAATGAGGCAGCTGCCTTCGCCACCCGGACACTCCCAACCCCGTGGGGAGGAAAATGTTAGGAAACACTGTCAAGGATGTCTAAAATTCCAGAAGTTGACAAACGTATGCTTAAAAAAAGAGGATGAAGATAATTCACAATTTGCCTGTTCAATGGTCTGTGTCCACCATTGCCCTTGGTCCCAGCAGAGGTTGTCCTGAGCAAGGCAGTTACCTCCTCAGAAACACCAAGGAGCCTGGCGTGGTGGCGCATGCCCTTAATCCCAGCACTCGGGAGGCAGAGGCAGGAGGATCGCCGTGAGTTCGAGGCTACCCTGAGATTCCATAGTGAATTCCAGGTCAGCCTGGGCTAGAGTGAGACCCTACCTCAAAAAAACAAAAAAATATATAAATAAACAATAAAGCCCGGTGTGGTGGCGCACACCTTTAATCCCAGCACTGGGGAGGCAGAGGTAAGAGGATCGCCGTGAGTTCGAGGCCACCCTGAGACTCCATAGTGAATTCCAGGTCAGCCTGAATTAGAGTGAAACCCTACCTCGGCTGGAGGGGGGGAACAAAACAAAAAACAAAAAACAAAAACAAAAAAAGACCAAGGAGCTCCTGGCTAGGAGGGCTCTTCCAATGGCTGAGTTTTTTTTTTTGTTTTTGTTTCCACAAACCTCTCCCTTTATTTACTTCTTTATTTATTTTAAGGGTCCTCGAGATGTCATTAGGAAGTCCGCATTCACTAGTCGTCAGTCTGGATGAAGCTGTGATTTAACTATTTGTTTTCAAAGTCAGGACCCTTGCGCTACAGAGTGGGGGAGTCACTCGAAGCACAGGTGACATACATGGCAGGGGCCCAGGGGACATAAAATGCACGGCCTCGGGTGCCGGA
Organism: Jaculus jaculus; assembly: GCF_020740685.1. Taxonomy (NCBI): domain Eukaryota; kingdom Metazoa; phylum Chordata; class Mammalia; order Rodentia; family Dipodidae; genus Jaculus; species Jaculus jaculus. The sequence goes on along the minus strand of NC_059122.1, from coordinate 9,263,883 downwards.
GCTATGGCTCTTAGCTGCTTGTAGCAGTGACCTTCTCATTGCTGGGAGGAGAACAAAAAAAAGCCTTGGTATGGTTCCTCATGCCAAGCAATGCACAGTAAAAGTCTGGGTCCCGTGTCACATTAGAGGGAAGGAAGTATCGTTAGGTACTGGGCTTGGAGCTGGGCTATTTCGCCCCAACTCTTTCCTCCAGTGACAGATCTCCTCAGCAAGGCTCCTCCTCCCAAAGTCCCAACAGTTCCCCCCAGAACTGCCATCAGCTGGGGGACAAGTCTTCAAAACACACGAGCCTACAGGAGACGTTTCAGTTCAAATGACCACACTAATCTACCCTCCTAGGCCCCAGTTTACCCAACTGCAAAATGGGGACAACAGTCTCATGGGGGGCTGTGAGAATTACGCAAATCAGTAAGTGTACAAAACCTGAAATAGCGTTTGGCATGTGGAAAATTCTCTACAAATATCAGTTTCTGAAGAGAAACGTGACCTGGAGTCAAGGGGCTACGCAAGACCCCCACAGAATCTAGGCTTTGCCATATGGGCCACATGATTTTCATAGCTCTGAGTGAGGCAACTCATAAACAGAACGGCTCCAGTGACTTCCTCACTGGGTAAAGGTAATAGCTACCTGTACCTGAATCCCTGCCTTCCCCCTGATGATGTTAAGCATCTGAATGAAACGGAGGACACAGAGAGGTGTGACCTGTCCCCCCTCATGAAGCTTGACTGGCCTACAACTGCTTTGGCCACCAGAGCTCAGCAGAAACACTTCTTCCTGCCGTAGCTTCTTCTGCCTGGGTTGGGGGGCGGGGGGGAACCATGCTAACAGTGCCTGCCAATCTCTGTTTTGCGAAGTTGTGGGGATCACATGGGTTAGTGTATGGTTAGTGTGTGCTATGAAACGGAAAACACTGCAAGCGTTAGGAATTACAATCATTTGCACATGCTAATTACGCTGCGTATTATTCTATAACAATAAAAAAAAAAATCACCCGCGCGATAGGATTTCTTGGTCGATATGTGTAATTTAGACTCTGGGAACCCTCAGAAACAATCGACAACAATTGCTCTCCACAGGCAGGTGTGTCTCTGCTACAGCAAAACATCTATTCTGTTTAGTCCAGCCCTTCCCACTTAACGTGACTTAAACCGATGGCTCAGTGGCATGTGGTCCAAAGGGGAAAAAAAATAGGGGCAGATCTACTACTTGCCATCACTTGTTTCTGGAAAATTAAACTGAGAAATATTTGCTTGGCATTAGGTACAGAGCATTGTGCTGGGTGTTGCAGATTTAAATAGGGAAAATCAAATCAGAAAGATCCTGATGCATGGAGTTCAAAAACATAATGGAAGCCGGGCGTGGTGGCGCACGCCTTTAATCTCAGCCCTCGGGAGGCAGAGGTAGGAGGATCGCTGTGAGTTCGAGGCCACCCTGAGACTACAGAGTGAATTCCAGGTCAGCCTGGACTATAGTGGAAAAAAAAAAAAAGCAATGTGCTTAGCACTGGGAACATGATGATAGGAATTCAAGGCTGAAGTTCCTTTCTTCAAGTTACTTCTTGCCTAGTGAGAGTGATCACAGCCAGACATTTCACTTTCCTTTCCTTTCAGTTTCAATTTTCTCATATCACGGAAGAAAATGAAATCTCAATGACATCAATGACATGCCCAAGACACAAGCTACTTAGCTGGGCGTGGTGGCACACGTCTTTAATCCCAGCCCTCGGGAGGCAGAGGCAGGAGGATCTCCCTGAGCTTGAGGCCAGCCTGAGACTACATAGTGAATTCCAGTTCAGCCTGGGATAGAGTGAAACCCTACTGAGAAAAACCAAAAATAAAATAAAATAAAATAAAATTCAAATTCCATCTTGAGCTGTCTAACTTTTAACTCTAGTTTCTTAAGCATTAAGCTGCATTGCTCCCCTATGCCTCTGCACCACACAGGGCTGGAAAAGAAGAGGGTAAGCCATCCAAAGAAGGCTTCCTGGACGAACAGACACTGCTGCAGGAGAGGTGAGTGAGGTTGTTCAGGAAGGGACAAGGGTCATCCAAAGTGTCTTGAGAGGACATGAGTGATGGTGGGAAGCCACAGTCTGTCACCTTAAGGCAGTGCAGAGGGTAATGTGGACTTTCTAGGACATACGGCCAACCGAACAACTTTAGCTAGAACTCGTGGTAGAGGCGGACTGTCAGGATCCAGCGAGAGACAGGCTTCCTTCCCTTTCAAAATGTTTACACAGGAAAAACGATTCATTGCCTTTATTGCAGAACATTTCCCATGTGATGAACTTATTTGCACTTGCAAATCCAGAATAAAAAGAATCGTGTATCACCAAGTGGGGAAAGGGCTCTTTTATGAGAAGTGGCTGGTAAATGTGTTAAGTAGCCGTTTTCCCAAGCAAATGTTGAGAGAATGAAGTAAAACCACCACTTAACTACTGTTCTTTTAAAGACCCACAACCTTGTGCAGACCTTTTAGCAGGAAGGTTAAAAGTGCTTGATTGACCGGTGTGAAAGCTTTCAGAAAATTAAGGAGCCGGGCTGGAGAGATGGCTTAGTGGTTAAGCGCTTGCCTGTGAAGCCTAAGGACCCCAGTTCGAGGCTCGGTTCCCCAGGTCCCACATTAGCCAGATGCACAAGGGGGCGCACGCGTCTGGAGTTCGTTTGCAGAGGCTGGAAGCCCTGGCGCGCCCATTCTCTCTCCCTCCCTCTATCTGTCTTTCTCTCTGTGTCTGTCGCTCTCAAATAAATAAATAAAAAATTTAAAAAAAAAATTAAGGAGCCAATCAAAATGCCTGGTCCAAATTTCCTTTCTTACACTGAACGGGTTTTCCTAACCAGGTTTAAGAATAATTCATTTATTCACGCGTTGTAAGAGTCGGCAAACATTAGTATGGTCAGGATGATCATCAGGCCTGAAAACTCATCTGGGAGATCCTTGATCTATGTCTCTAAGACCATGACATGGGGGCTGGGGAAAAAAGCACTTGGAGGGCAAGTAAGGAGGAATTTTCAGCTCTCTAGAACCCATGGAAATGCCAGATGGGCACAGGGGACTGCCTGTGATCCCAGCACTTGGGAGATGGTGACAGGGTCTCCCTAGGGTAAGCTGTCTAGCTACACTCACCCAGTCAGCGAATTTTCAGTTCAACTCGGTAAACAAGGTGGAGCACAATAGAGGAAGACTCGTATCATTCTCCTCTGGCCTCTGCGCACACATATGTGCCCACGTGCATACAAGATGCATGCACGCTCACACAGGTTTTAAAAAATTACAGGGCTGGAGAGTCAGCTCAGCGGTCAAGGCGCTGGCCTGCAAAGCCTAAGGACCCATGTTCGACTCTCCAGATCCCACATGAGCCAGACGCACAAAGGTGAGGCAAGCGCAAGGCCGCAAGTGACCACTAGGTGGTGCATGCGTCTGGAGTTCGATTGCAGTGGCTGAGGCCCTGGTGCACCAATTCCCCCCCCTCTGTTTCTTGCTCTCTAAAAAATGGAAAGATGTATACAGAGAGTGACCGAATATGTGGAGTAATGAAATGAAGACAATGTACATAGGAAAGGTGTCTGTAGCTTGCCAAGGACAGCTGAAAAAGACTCCAGATGACCTTGGACCTGACTCCTACCAGGAGGATTCTTCCAGAAAAATTCAGCAACAAGAGCTCTACCATTTAGCAAGCGCCATGTGACACTCAAGTCATTAAGCTCTATCTGTGCATTTCCTAATGTAATCTTCAGAGCAGTTCTATGGGGTGGTGTCACCATTTCTTTCTTGCTTGCTTTTTATTTATTTAAGAGCAACAGACAGAGAGAGAATGGGCGCACCAGGACGTCCAGACACTGCAAATGAACTCCAGACGCGTGCGCTCCCTTGTGCATCTGGCTAACGTGGGTCCTGGGGAATCGAGCCTCGAACTGGGGTCCTTAGGCTTCACAGGCAAGCACTTAACCGCTAAGCCATCTCTCCAGCCAGGTCATGTCACCATTTCTAAATGGTGAAAACCAACCTTTAAGAAGTCCAAGATGTAGCAATTAAGTCCGAGAAACGAGAGATGCGCATGCAGGTCTGCTTGACCCCAGGGCTAGGGCTCTTGACGCTGACCCTTGTGTTTTTTCGCTAGAGAAGGAAGGGCTTTCCCAAGGAGAGGGAAACTCACCCACAGAGGCAGAGAGGCTGCAACTGGCCTCACGTGTTCGCAAGCTATGAGCAGCTCTGCATGTAGGAGGAGCACAGGGTACAAGTGGAAAGCAAGGAGAGGTAAGCCTAAAGCCACATCATGTAGCTCTTTGTATGTGGTAAGAAATCACCTGCACTTGGGCTGGAGAGATGGCTTAGCGGTTAAGCACTTGCCTGTGAAGCCTGAGGACCCCAATTGGAGGCTCGATTCCCCAGGACCCACGTTAGCCAGATGCACAAGGGGGCGCACGCGTCTGGAGTTCATTTGCAGAGGCTGGAAGCCCTGGCGCGCCCATTCTCTCTCTCTCCCTCTATCTGTCTTTCTCTCTGTGTCTGTCGCTCTCAAATAAATAAATTTAAAAAAAAATAAAAATAAATAAAAAAAGAAATCATCTGCACTCACCCTGTCCCTCCTCATAAGACAGATGAACTGGAAAAGATAACAGGAGAATATTCTTCCTGGGTCAATGCTTCCTCGCAGCTGAGAAATGTCTATGGTGACACGTGGGCAGATTGGCTCAGTGGATGAAGGTGCTGGCTAGCAAAGCTTGCTGGCCCCAGTTTCAATTTCCCCAGCCCACACCCACATAAAGCCAGACAAGAATCAGACTGCGGTAGCAAGAGACCCTGGCACACCCATACACACACACCCATAACTAACTAACTACATATTTAAAAAAGAAAGAACTGTCTATAGCAATCCACAGCCAGTCCTCCATTGCCAGCAGGAGGCTCAGCCATATATAGCCTTTGTGGCCCAACGGGCTTGTGGTTGCGATGTCATGTATGTTCCGAAGACGTCATCATTCACTGATTCAGGGGCTGTTTTTTTTTTTATTTTGTTTTTAAACTTTTTATTTATTTATTTGAGAGCAACAGACACAGAAAGAAAGACAGATAGAGGGAGAGAGAGAGGATGGGCGCGCCGGAGCTTCCAGCCACTGCAAACGAACTCCAGACACGTGCGCCCCCTTGTGCATCTGGCTAACGTGGGACCTGGGGAACCGAGCCTCGAACCGGGGTCCTTAGGCTTCACAGGCAAGTGCTTAACCGCTAAGCCATCTCTCCAGCCCAGGGGGCTGTTTTTTTTTTATACCAGCTGTTTCCCAGCACCTCTCATGTGCCGCGTCTCCTATATAAAGGTATAAAATGGACATGGACCAAGCCCGAAGTCACCAACTGAGGTAGGAAGGTTCCATGAGGGGTAAGCAGTAGCCAGCTGATGGCTTGGATGCATTCTCTGGGCGGCGGGGGCGGGGGGGGGGAGGAATCAAAATGAGGATATTTGGGAAAGTAGATAGATACTAAATAGGGGAAGTTCGGCCAAGGTGGTCAGTTGTGCGATGGCTCTAAGGTAGCTTGTCACATTGCTTTCTGGCTTTTGTCCCCACCTAGACAGCCACACAGCTAAGAGAGCTTGCATGGTAAGATGGAAGACCAGGATGAACCACTGAGCAAGAAGATTAAAATGAGGGTTACAGGAAATGAGGCAGAGGGACAGGCGGAGGTTACACATGCCACGGCAGGACACCAAGATCTGTGTGATGGCACAAATATCTTGAGAATGTTTCTGTACTCAAGATTTTCCCTGCAAACATCTCCACTGCCTGACAAACTCATCTATGTAACTTATAGAATTTCCTTTTCGCCTTGGCTGCTTACACACACACACACACACACACACGCACATGCACACAAAACAAATCAGAGCTAAACTACTTTAGACATTCTATTCTAATCGATACGGTGATATGCAGGTCTGCTGGGTTCTTCCAGAAGTTTCCTCCGAAGTGCTACCGATTTTTCACACTCAGAAGTTCACCCTAATGAAATCGCTTGTTGTGAAGATCACACTGCACCTGTCCTCTGCTCTGTGAGGTTTGGATTGTAGCCAAAGCATAAGGATTTGACAATTGCCAGGAGTAAATCCTCCGTCTACGCACCCCAAGCAAACAAGCGGGAGAGGAGAAAATTAAAACAAGCAAGTCAAGAGGCACACAAGTTTAAATTGGCACAATTGATAATATGCTTTCTATTGCTGAGGACTTTAAGGTCTAAAGAAATGTCCTCTGGGGCTGGAGGGATGGCTTAGTGGTTAAGGTGCTTGCCTGTGAAGCCCAAGGACCCAGGTTCTACTCTCCAGATCCCATGTAAGCCAGACGCACAAAGGTGAGGCAAGTGCAAGGTCATTCATGTCCACTAGGTGGCGCAAGCATCTGCAGTTCGATTGCAGTGGCTGAGGCCCTGGCACACCATTTCTCTCTCTCTCCCTCTCTCTCTCTAAAATAAAAAAAAAAAAATCAAAATAACTTAAAATAAAGAAATGTCCTTTTTTGTTTCCTAATGAGTTAAATCAGGGTCATTTTATGAGCATTGTTGGGGTTATTCACTGATGGGAAGAAGGCAGGGCTGAGAGAAGGCGACGGGACGGATGCAATCAGAACACCTTACATTAGTGTATGATATTGTCAAAAACATAATTAGTTTAAAAAACAAACAAACAAAAAAAGCCAGTGTCCTCAAACTACTTTCTCCTGGATTCTCTAATTCTCCAACTCATGATTCTCGCCATTTTTTAGATTAGGAAATGGGGGCAATGAGAAGGAATCATTTCCCCTTGGTGAGGGAGGGGGCGCTTAAGGTACGCCCCAGTCTTGGGCTCTTTGCTCCGGCCTCCAGCTCACAAAACTTACAGCCTTTACAAAATAGCTATGATCCCCTCCTCTCCTGCTCCAAACACGCTGCCCTCCTGCTGGGCCGAAGAATCACCTTCCTATCCAGCTCCATCAAGGAAACCCCAGGAATTTAATGACCTTGTTACCACCATTGGAGCTTAATGACCCTGCAGATCCCCTTGGTGCAGATTCTCCTTGGACTGGTTGTTAATGAATCACCGCTCCATTCACTGGTTCTGATTGAAGTCTCTTCCCACAGGATCATGGGTTCAGAGCCAGAAAACAACAACATGAATGTCCACTTGGAGCAGGCACGGCATGATGCATGTTATATACACTGCCTGGTTTATAACACCACCACCCCCCCCCAAAAAAAAGATCATGTGGCGTAAAGGTGGTGTCCTCCCCATTTTACAGATCGATAAAACAAGCCACAGACTGGATTAACTTGCCAGGGACTGGACAATTAGTAAGAGTGAGATGCACATTTGAATCCATGGAGGTGAGCTGCAAGGTTCCATGGCAATGACCACCTGCAGGCTCATGACGTGACATCAAGTTCCCCTGGTTGGTGTGCTTTACAAAGATGGACCTCGCAGTGCCTGGCACTACCTACACAAGACCCTCATCATAGGAGGAAAAGATGATGACATCAAAATAAAAGACTAGCCGAGAGTGGTTTGCACGCCTTTAATCCCAGCACTCGGGAGGCAGAGGTAGGAGGATCTCCATGAGTTTTTGCACCGTGAGACTACAGAGTGAATTCCAGGTCAGCCTGAGCTAGAGTGAGACCCTACCTCAAAAAGCTAAAAAAAGAAAAAAGAAAAGAAACAAACAAAAAATGAAAGAGGCTGATTTAGAAGGGGAAGGGACATGATGGAGAGTGGAGTTGTTAAGGGGAGAGTGGGGGGACAGGGAATTATCATAGTTTATTGTATAATTATGGACGTTGTCAACGATAAAATGTAAAATTAAATAAATAAATAGTGCCTCGCTTCTTAGGCATGTTGAGGAGTCTAGAAATGACATGTCTCCTCACCTTGGAGCTCCCTGAAATTAAGATAAATGCAGTCAGTGGGCAGAAACTTAAACCCATCCTATCTTGTATTAACTTAGTGGAGAATTGAACACTTGGGGCATTTATTTCTTTCAACTGCTCCACCCTCCAAATTACGAGGAAACTTTCATCATGAGGATACAGTGGTGAGCCTGGGAGGAATTCCAGTTTCTCCCAATTCCAGTTCCAGTCAGCTACACATCCACTGGCCACTGGAAACGTCCACTTAACCAACACCGAGAGAGAGCTGCTTGGATATGGCAGGGTTATTGGGGTTCAGACTCAATAGAAAAAAAAAATCTCATTTGGCATCTTTTGTTGCCCCTACATGCTGATTCTTAGGATCAATTGTAGAAAAAAATAATAATAATCCGAAAACACTCCAAATAAAGTCAGTCTGCAGCTGTGCCCTAAGAACTGGCTGTCCACCCAGGTCAGGGTCAGAGGCTGGGAATGAAGACCCTCAGGGGTCTTGTCATGTATAGAAGTCAGATTTGGCCTGAGGATTAGCAGTGCAGAACTCTCTGAGCAGCCTTAGCCTACCATGCGCCCTAGGCTTCCCATCTCAAGAATGTTTTTGAGAACGACTGAGGCCCCTGAGACCCAGACAGTTCACAGAGGGAGCCTGTGAGTCTTCAGATGAAAGGGAAGGGCCATGATCTGTCCACAGCCCCACACACTCCCCTCCGCCTCTCTTGCCATCCCCTTAGAAAGAGCCCTCTCTAAAACTCTGCTCAAACTTCCAGTGAAATGTGTTTTAAAAAAAAATGACCTTCAGGGCTGGAGAGATAGCTTAGCGGTTGAGCGCTTGCCAGTGAAGCCTAAGGACCCTGGTTCGAGGCTCGATTCCCCAGGACCCGCGTAAGCCAGATGCACAAGGGGATGCACACATCTGTAGTTCATTTGCAGTGGCTGGAGGCCCTGGCGTGCCCATTCTCTCATTCTCTCTTTGCCTCTTTCTCTGTCTGTGGCTCTCAAAGAAATAAAATAAAATGAAAATTTCATACATACATATATATATATATGTTTGTCTCTGGGTCTCTTGCCATTGCTGTTTCATTGGCCTAGAATTCTTTCCCAAGATCCTGCCAGACTGGCTCTTTATCACTTCTCAAATCATGTGTATTCCTCAAAGAGTCCACAGTATCCAGACTGCCCTGACTCTACGCTGGATGGTCTCCATTCCAAGCAGACAGACAGAAGGGCTGGCGTAAAGAAGCAGAGGTGGGCTGGAGAGATTGCCCACTGGTTGAGGGAACTTGACTGTAAAGTTCGATAGGTGTCAGTAAATTCCCCAGGACCCACATAAAGCCAGATGCCCTAAGTGGCACACAGGTTTGCAATTTGTTTGCAATGGCAGGAGGCTCTGGCACACCTATATTCACTTTCTGTCTGTCTGTCACTCAAATAAATAAGATTTTTTTAAAAAGAAGAAGAAGAAGATGTGTTAAGTGCAGGACTAGAAGATGGATTCACTTCAGACAGCAAGACCAGGACTGACCAAGCAGCTCCACTGTGGAGGGGCCGGCTGCTGACTCAGGTAAGAGTGAGAGCGTAGAGGGGAAGATGCAGAAGTGTGGCTTCTCAAGCAAAGCCTGCCCGGGCTTGATTCCTCCGTCCCAACATGTCGCAGTCAGGTTCGCATTGCTGGTAGAAATCACCGGACCAAGAGCAGCTTGTGGGTAAAAGAGGTTTATTTTGGCTTACAGGCTCCAGGAGAAGCTCCACGATGGCAGGGGAAAACAATGGCATGAGGAGAGGGTGGACATCACCCCCTGGCCAACATCAGATGGACAACAGGAACAGGAGAGTGTGCCAAACACTGGCATGGGGAAACTAGCTACGACACCCATAACCCAACAATACACTGCCCCCAGGAGGTGTTAATTCTCAAATCTACATCAGCTGGGGACCTAGCATTCAGAACACCTAAGTTTAGGGGGGACGCCTGAATCAAACCACCGCAGACCATGTAAGCCAGATGCACAACATGGCACATGCAACTGGAATTTGTTTGCAGTGGCAAGAGGTTCTGGTGTGCCCATTCACAATATCTCTCTATTGGTCTCAAATAAGTTTTAAGAAATCAAGCTCCTTAGGGTCAGAAGTGAGCCAGGCCAGGACTGAAGTCGGAGAACTTCCCGCTATGGCAGACCAGCAAGTCTCTGGGCTGTAACGGCAGGCAGGTCACTGTAGCTGCAGGCAGAGTAGCTGGCATTACTTGGCCAGCAAAGACAGGTAAACACAATCACAGTTAACTAACCATGCCCTTGCCTTTTGTTTCTGGGAGCGCACATACTAGGCAAGTGCCCTACCACTGAGCTATACCTCTGGTCCTTATTTCATTTTTATTAACTCTTCCCCTACTGCTTTTTATTTTTTTTTTTAATTTTTATTTATTTGGGAGTGACAGACAGAGAGAGAAAGAGGCAGATAGATAAAGAAAGAGAGAAAGAGACAGAGAGAGAGAGAGAGAGAATGGGCACACCAGGGCCTCCAGTCACTGCAGACCAACTCCAGATGCATGCGCCACCTTGTGCATCTGGCTAATGTGGGACTTGAGGAATTGAACCTGGGTCCTTTGGCCTTGCAGGCAAACGCCTTAACTGCTAAGCCATCCCTCTAGCCCTATCTTAAAATTTAAAATTGCAGACACAGAACTACAGAGCAAGTCACGGGGCGATCTAAAGGGCAGTGGCTTTGCAATTGCCCACCCTCTCCTGAGGAAGTTTGGCCCTTCACAGCTGAGCAAGGCGGGTTAAGTCACTCCACCCCATTTGAAACCAATACAATGGTAACATCCTCATAGACAGTGTGGAGGTATTACCAAAAAGAAAGATAGAAAAGGGGCCCAGCAAGTACCAGCACAACCTAAGACATCCTTGGCACAGGTCTGCTATGTACATAAGCCAACAGTGTGAACATGTTTTGCAAAGCAAGCATAGATGTAAGACATTATCACTGCAATTATTTTTTTCACATTTGATATTTTATTTCTTTATTTTAGAGGAAGAAAAAGTCAGAGAGAGAATGGGGGCACCAAGGCCTCCAGCCACTGCAAATGAACTCTAGATGCCTGCGCCACCTTGTGCATCTGGCTTATGTGGGTCCTGGGGAATCGAACCTGGGTCCTTAGTACTCACAGGCAAGTGCCTTAACTGCTAAGCCATCTCTCTAGCCCTGGACCCTTCAGTTTTAAGAGAACTCTCAGGCTGGAGAGATGGCTTAGCAGTTAAGGCACTTGCCTGTGGAGCCTAAGGACCCCGGTTTGAGGCTCGATTCCCCAGGACCCACGTTAGCCAGATGCACAAGGGGGAGCATGTGTCTGGAGTTCGTTTGCAGTGGTTGGAAGCCCTGGCACACCCATTCTCTCTCTCTTCTCTCTCTCTGCCTCTTTCTCTCTCTGTCTGTCACTCTTAAATAAATAAACAAAAATAAAAGAAATTAAGAGAATTCTCAAGATCCTAACTTTGCTCAAGAAAATGTCCTTCTTGTATCGATTCAGTAGACGACCTAATCCGACAGCTAGAGTATCTAAATATTCCTAGGTCTGGTGTTTGCTCCCAGTGCTGGCAATGGAACCCAGGGCCTCAGGCATGATGGCAAAACACTCTTATCACTGAGCTGCATGCTCGGCACGGCTTCCCAGCTGCCGTGATCCTGGCTGGACTCGGAGTGATGAAGATGAAGCAACCAGATGCGGCCACTGATGGGAATCCCAGCAGCATAGCGCCATGGGCAGAGGGGTGAGGACCCCAAGAAGAAAGGGAAGTGAGCGGACAGCGGGCTTCTCAACTCCCTGAAAGCGCGGAACGCAACGTTAGAGAAGGTGGTGGGGGGTGGATGCCGGCTAACTGCAAATGGATCCGACCATCTGCGCCCTGCAGATGTTGTTCTTTGGACAAGAGAAAAGGGTGGGGTGAGCTGCTTCTGAGGTATGGGAGCAATCGTTCCCCATGGCTCTTCCTCACCGTCTATCCCGAGAACGGCCACTCCAAACCCTTCTCCTGCACACAGACACTCACTGTAGCAAGTGGGGGGCTTGTTGGCCCTCCAGCCACCTGCCGGCCCCTGGCCCCTCCCTTCCTGCAGAGCTGACGCTGGTGTAGTTGCAATCGCAGGGACAGGGGGACTCTCCTGCTAGATGTTCCTGTCACTTGGCTATCTTGTTCATCCCCTTCTGGCAGAAAAGCAGCCCGAGGCTCACAGGGGTCATGTGAGGGATTACCCTAAGGTCACCTGGCCAGAAGAGGTGCCTTCTCCTTTCCAGATGCCTGTTCTGTGCTCCGTGAACGGGCCAAAGGTCTGCTCTGAAACTCCACAGTGCGGGGACTGCATTCATTCCGGCCCCCACTGTCGCCTGGCCCCAAGACTGCGGCCTCTCGAAAGACAAGACCCAGGGGAGACCCAGGTCCCCCACAGCAGTCCTGCTGCTTTCCATACTCCATGTGTGGATAAATGTCACAGTGCCCAGAGGACCAGCGTGGGACTGCGCTTTTGAACTTGCATCCCAACCCTGCATGTTCCATTTGGTTCTGTCAAAATGGCCCACAAGGCTGGAGAGATGGCTTAGCGGTTAAGCGCTTGCCTGTGAAGCCTAAGGACCCCGGTTCGAGGTTCGGTTCCCCAGGTCCCACGTCAGCCAGATGCACAAGGGGGCGCACGCGTCTGGAGTTCGTTTGCAGAGGCTGGAAGCCCTGGCGCGCCCATTCTCTCTCTCTCTCTCTATCTGTCTTTCTCTCTGTGTCTGTCGCTCTCAAATAAATAAATAAAAATTTTTAAAAAATGGCCCACAAACAGCTATCACTGAGTTTCTGACCAAACACCACACAGTGCCTGCAGGAGACAAGCTGGGTAGGCATAAACAGCGCCAAATTTTCCCTCCGATCTGGCTAAGAAGAGCAATGTCCCAGTTACAAATTTCCCGAGAAAATCGCTCCTCAACTGTGCAGATTCTCAAGGCATTGGCACCTACGTGGTGGGCCAGCTTATTAGATGCCGGGGGGGGGGGAAGTGGGGTGCGGCAGGGAAGGGGTCACCTTAGGAAGCTGGTTTTTCAGCCCAGTGAATCTGAAGAAATTCTCTTTATTGGTCTGTGAGAGGTGCTGGGGCTGAGGGAGGCAGCACCAGATCTAATAAGGGAGATTAAATGGCCTTATACGTCCGACAGCAGAGCAGTGTCCCCGTGGGAGTCCCCAGTCCTGCCGGTGCTGATAAAGTGTGCAATATTACCCCAGTAATACAGTGCACGATCCAAGGCGTCTGGATGCCGGGGCCAGAGCGCCAGCTACGTCTTCTGCAAACCAATTTGCTGCTGCGTTGGGTGTGCAAAGGAGAAAAAAGAAAAGAATCCGAATACAGACTTGTCTCTGTGAGAAAAGAATTGCTTCCCTGGCATCTTTCTCTTGGCCTCCCTGCCCCTCCAGCCCCGGCGTCTGCCAACAGAGAAATGCCTCTAATCCAGTCGCGGGAGAAGCCACTGCCTTGCCTGGGCCGCTGTCCTTGTCAGCTGTCCAGCGGGGTGTGAGGAAAACCTGCCTGGAACCTGCATTCACACAGGCCAGGGTCAGGTCTTCATTATTCCATGTATGAGATATGACCCTGAGGGCTGGAGAGATGGCTGAGCGGTTAAGGCGCTTGCCTGAGAAGCCAAAGGATCCAGGTTCGATTCCCCAGGGGCCACGTAAGCCACATGCACAAGGGGGCGCATGGGTCTGGAGTTCGTGCCTATTTTTTCTCTCTCTTTCTCTTTCTCTCTCTCTCCCTGCTGATTTCTGTATCTCTCTCTCTCTCTCTGCCTATTTCTGTATCTCTCTCTCCCTGCCGATTTCTATATCTCTCTCTGCCTATTTCTGTATCTCTCTCTCCCTGCCGATTTCTATATCTCTCTCTCTCTCTGCCTATTTCTGTATCTCTCTCTCTACCTGTTTATTTCTGTATCTCTCTCAAATAAATTACTAAAAATATTTTAAATGTATTTTTATTTATTTATTTATTTATTTGAGAAAGAGTAAGAGAGAATGGGCGTGCCAGGGCCTCCAGCCACTGCAAACGAACTCCAGACGCATGAGCCCCCTTATGCATCTGGCTTACATGGGTCCTGGGGAGTTGAACCGTGGTCCTTACGCTTCGCAGGCAAACGCCTTAACTGATACACCATTTTCCCAGCCCATAATTTTTTTTTTAAAAAAAAAAGATACTTTGAACATCACCGTAGGTTCTGGGATGTTGGGCTCCACAGCCCCACACAGAGGTGTCTGGGTACTGATTGCAACTCATGTAAAGGGCGGAGCCAGGCATGCACAGAAAGACAGTATCTAATAAGTAGAGACACGTGTTGGTAATAGTGGCCTCCATCAGTATAGCTTAAAAGCGATCTTACTAAAGGAACAACACTTTTTTGATTTCTTTTTAAAAGGTGAATGCAGGGCTGGAGAGATGGCTTAGCGGTTAAGCGCTTGCCTGTGAAGCCTAAGGACCCCGGTTCGAGGCTCGGTTCCCCAGGTCCCACGTTAGCCAGATGCATAAGGGGGAGCACGCATCTGGAGTTCGTTTGCAGAGGCTGGAAGCCCTGGCGCACCCATTCTCTCTCTCTCCCTCTCTCTGTCTTTCTCTCTGTGTCTGTCGCTCTCAAATAAATAAAATAAAAATAATTTAAAAAAAAAAGGTGAATGCAATGAAACTTTCTAAAAAATGTCAATAGCAGCACCTCACTTATGCGTTACCAATTACAGAGCATTGCCAAGAGTCTGATGCATTTTTTAAAAATGTATATTTTATCCGGGCATGGTGGCACATGCCTTTAACCCCAGCCCCCAGGAGGCAGAGGTAGGAGGATCGCCATGAGTTCGAGGCCACCCTGAAACTACACAGTGAATTCCAGGTCAGCCTGAGCTAGACCTCAACCCCCCAAAATAATGTACATTTTATTTATTTATCTATTTGAGAGGGAGAAAGGCAGATAGAAAGACGGAATGGGCATGCCAGGGGCTCTAGCCACTACCAACAAACTCCAAATGCATGGGTCTTGTTATATATCTGGCTTATGTGGGCCCTGGGGAATTGAACCTGGGTCCTTAGGCTTTGCAGGCAAGTGCCCTAACTGCTGAGCCATCTCCCCAGCCTGAGAAGATGGTAGCTTTCTGAGCATTGAGGAGAGAAGATAACCTGTAATCCATCTCCCTCGAGACCTTGTAAAGCAGTATGGGCGCCAGAAGTTCTCACAGGACATGCTCTCTGCCATTGTGCCCTCAACAACTTAACATCGGGCATCGGATTTGAAAACGGGCAAAACATGCCTCCTGAATCCCTGTTTGGTAGATGTAAAAGCTAAAGGCAGATGAGCCGAAATAAAAACAAGGGCTGGAGGGATGGCTTAGCGGTTAAGGCGCTTGCCTGCGAAGTCAAAGGACCCAGGTTCGATTCCCCAGGACCCATGTAAGCCAGATGCACAAGGGAGCGCACGTGTCTGGAGTTCGTTTGCAGTGACTGGAGGTCCTGGAGTGCCCTCTCCTCTCTTTCTCTGTCACATAAATAAATAAATAATATATTTTAAAAAATCCAGCAACTGGCACTGAGAGAGTTGAGGTGGCTTAAGAGGGAGGGAGCCAGGATCTGGCCAGGACTTACAGTCACTTTGTCCAGCTAGCTCCTGGCTGCTTTGGGCCTGCATGTCCCTCTGACTCTGCCAGGAACCGGAGCACAGGCTGTGATCATTTCAAATCCATCGCATTTGTACTAACCACAATTACTTTGTTCAAAAGAACGTTGGGGATTTCCTCAGCTCCCATTCACTGTGGTGTATAAGAGATTCAGTGACGACAGATTATATTTTTAATTCACAGCATACTTTTCAGCCTCCCCAAAAGTAATTTTACATATTAAAAATAAAACAGGGTTGGAGAGATGGTTTAGCAGTTAAAGGTGCTTTCTTGATAGCCTGATGGGGCCTGGGTTGGATTCCTCAAGACCCACATAAAGCCAGATGCACAAAGTGGTCCATGCACCTCAAATTCATTTGTAGGGGCAAGAGGCCCTGGTGTACTCATTCTCTCTCATCTCGCAAATAAGTAAATAAAATATTTTTTTAAAATAAGTTCTAGAGATTAACCCTATCATCCTGTTCTCCAGATATATGAAGGGATTCATAAAGGTTCACTTGCTTTAAGCCATAAAAGGAGCAAGTTACAGAAGCTGGGCTCAGTGGCAGGTGTTAGCTTTCCAACACTTAAAAGGTAACTGAGAGAAGTTAGGAGGAGGAGGAGACCCTCACCTCAGCTCCCAGTTCCAGAAGGGTCCGTTCAGGGTCGCTGGTCCGTGGTGGGAACTACTGTGAAACAAAGTGCCATGACATTGGGCACGTGGTAAGACACGGCGGCTCTGGTTCTCACAGCCAGGCAAGCAAAGACAGAGGGAGAAAGAAGGAGGGTCCCAACATACCCCTCCCCTTTAAATATTTTATTTATTTATTTTTTATTTGAGAGCGACAGACATAGGGAGAAAGACAGATGGAGGGAGAGAGAGAGAGAATGGGCGCGGCAGGGCTTCCAGCCTCTGCAAACGAACTCCAGACGCGTGCGCCCCCTTGTGCATCTGGCTAACGTGGGTCCTGGGGAATTGAGCCTCGAACCGGGGTCCTTAGGCTTCACAGGCAAGCGCTTAACCACTAAGCCATTTCTGCAGCCCCACCCCTCCCCTTTAGAGCAAAACCTTAATGACCCACTTCTTCATCCAGCTCTGCTCCTAAGTTCCCAGCACTTTCCAGTAGTGCGATCAGTTGGGAACACATCCTTTACCACAGGAGCGTCTAGGGGGACATTCATGATTAAAATCCTAACAGTGATGTTCAAGAATACAGGTTATCCCACTGCTAGGGACCCCTTCTTATCATCAGAGAGGTGAGATGACTTTACAGTGCCCACAGTTCCTTCAGCAGAGTGGTTCCATGCAATGGTCCTTTGAGGAGAAATCAGATAGCCCACCCCCACAAAGACAGCCACCACTCACTATTTGCTTTCAAGCTCGGGGCCCCTCATCAATGCTTCCTATAAATTCCTACGGGTGATCCTTAGGAACCAGGTTCCCTGATTATTTTATATATGAGAACACTGAGTAATAACTTGCTCGAGGCACAGAGGGGGTGGGTCGTGGATTTGGATCGCTGGCCCAGTTTCCTATCAATGACTTCTGGAAGAATCCAATGTTTATTGACAGCATTTATTGACCGCCCCTAAGTGCCAGGTTCAGCCTGTCTTCATGCCAGTCATGTGGAGCCACTGAATTCTCACAAGCATTCCATATAGTGAAACTGCTCAGAGATGCAGATTTTTTTTTTCCCAACATTGCTGGAACATCTTCAAACAGAAATTCCTGGGTAGGGTTGGAGAGATAGCTTAGCAGCTGAGAGCTTGCCTGTGAAGCCTAAGGACCCCAGTTCAAGGCTAGATTCCCCAGGACCCACATAAGCAAGATACACAAGGTGGCGCACGTGTCTGGAGTTCGTTGGAGGCCCTGGTGTGCCCATTCTCTTTCTCTCTCTCTCTCTCTCTCTCTCTCTCTCTCTCTCTCTCTCTCTCTGCTTCTTTCTCGCTCTCTCTGTCTGTTGCTCTCAAATTAAAAATAAAATGCCTGAGGAAAGACCTATTCCCCCTTCCCCAGCAACTGTACAATCTGCAAAGGGAGCTCTGGCAAGGACACTGGAGCATTGAGCAAAGAAGAAGAAAAGAAAGCACAAGACTAAAGCAAGCATCTTCAGGATTCTAAGTGCAGTGTTCAGTGAGGACTGAGCTAGGAAGGGTTGAGTGAAGCTGGGTAGGCGCAGTAGGTGGTGATGAAACACAATTTAGATGGGCAAGGTGTTCCAGACTAGGGAACAGAATATTCAGAATTATGGCGTGGGTTAGACACAGATCCAGGTAGCAAAAGGTCAAACAATATTCCTTTGAGAAATACCAACCCAGTAGGGTTCAAACTGTCTAGCCTATTTCTCAAGCCCAGTACCTAGAGCACCTTGAACTCTGTCCTCTAGTGTGGAGCAATCAGGTAGCCAAAGCTACAATGGGAATAGTACCAGAAAATACAAAAAAAAAAAAAAAAAAAAGCAAAATAAGAAAGAGAATATGCTATGCACGTTTCACCTGAGGCCTCTGGGGAGGAAAGAGTTTCAACTTGCCCCCAGTGTAGCTGCTTCCAACTCTTCCATTGTCACTGTCTTCTGCCCTGTGTTTTCCCTTCCTTACATTCTGCAGGCTGTGGCAAGTGTTGACATGTGTGGATGGCAAAAGCTTCAAGATTTCTTTCTCCCAGACAATCTTCCCTTCCTTCTTCCCTCCCTGACAATTCTGTCATCAGCGAATCCTCTGTGAGACTGTGAGGTCACAGATGAAAAACCTGGTCACACATCCCCGCTTAAAGACCAGACCAAAATAAGAACCCATCCTCCCTGCAATGAGGGTGACCCTGCCGGGGGCAGTGACAGCTCAAAATTTACCCGTCTTAGTTCGAATGTGAACTATCCCCCAATAGGCTCATGCATTTGGGTATTTCGTTCCCCAGACGGTGGCGCTGTTTTGCGCCTTCATGGACTCCTTGGGATAAAAGTCTAGCTGGAGTTGAGTCACTGGGGGTGAGTCCTGAAGGTTATTACTGAATTGAAGGTTCCCATGTAGAGCTCTTAGGAGGCTGTAATGTGACCAATTGGCGTGCACTGAGCTGCTCCCAACGCTATGTCTTCCCCACCAGGATGGGCTGAAACATCCCAAAACCATGAGCCTAAGTAAATGTTTCCTCTCACGAGTTGCTTCTGTCAAGTAGCAGCAATGAGAAGTAACTAATGCATCATCTAGGCTAGCAAACCACTTAGGCTAGAAGGTAGGGCAAGAAACTCCACACAGTGCTGTCAGAAGAAAGCAAGACAGCGTTGCCTGGGGAATTTTCCTGTAGTTCAAACCCGAAATCGAGTCAGTAATGAGCTCCCGCTGCTGCCTTGGAAGATTTTCAATGTGGATGCAGAGGGACTGTTGGGTACCAGCAAAATAAACGTGAGAAATGTTTTGTCAAGTGTGAATTTTCACATGAACATAAATTATAGTAATTATTACCCTATTTTATTTTTTTTTAGTGAAAAGAAGAAAATAGTGTCTTTTATATCTGTTTTGGAAATAAGTCACCCAGGTTAGCAAATACACTTAGAAGAAAGGAATTTTAAAGATGGAAAGACATTGCTGTCGTTCCATCGGCAAGATCCAGAGACCCTCTGGGAGCCAGACCCTGCGGGACGCTCCACGACACTGCCTCTGAGACCCCCAAAGGGTGATAAGCACAATGACGGGAGAACTTTTGGGGTGACAGGGACACGAACGTCTCAGCGAGCCTGGAAATCAGAGGAGGTCTACCACTCACAGGGACGTTAGGGGTGATCTCCCTCAAACAGGAAGCATGAGGGTAGCCAGACCAGGAAACAGAGAACGTGTGGCCAAGTGGTAACAAGTTCAAGCCAGGCCTCCAAGTCCTTCGGGTGAACCCCGAGGCTCTTAGGGGTTCAGAGTTTTACCCAAGTTACCCAGGTGGAAAGGGGGACAAATGAAGGGACCATCCCACAGCTTTCTTTGACCACGCTACATGCTAGATTTGGGCTCTCAAACCCACAAAAAGGGCTAGTCATGAGTCACCCCACAAACAGACAGTGGCGGATGTGAGACGGGAGTGCTGGTCTCTCTGGCCCCCAAGCTCATTCACCAACCTCCCCCCTCATTGAGCCCGGGATGCCATGCCAACCTGTCGCTTTTCTGCCCTCCCCATGGCTCCCTCACGATTTGGACAGAGCTCAACCATCACGACCCATGTCGTCCTTTCATTTTTTTTTTTTTTTCATAAAACTGACAAAAAGAAAAAAAAAAGGAATGGAGTCACCTCTGTGCCCGTGGTCTTTCATATCCCTGAAAACAAGCCAGGTCAGGAAGCCACACGTCTAAGCCATCCTGTCACCGGCCAGCTACTCTGGGAATAAAACAACAGGCCAAGTATTTAGTTTTTTCAAGAAAGAGCCAAGTGAGTTGAAAAGCCGCTGCTAGCTCTGGGTGTAGTCCCGACACCTCTCGAGACTGCCAGGTTTGCAGAAGCAGGTGAGCTATTTTGTTCCTGGAGCTGAAGAAAATTGCAGACCTGACCTGACCATCCATCCTGTGCTCAGAAAGGGTCCGCCTCTGTGACAAAGACCAAGTCCTTATCGAACAGAAAGCCTTCAGCTGGCCAGTCCCCTCCAATAGCTTTGACCACTAACAAAGAATTCGAAGTGACCCCGCTGTATAAGAATTCCCCAGAGGTCATGTTACATGACAGCTTAAGCTTGTACAAAGACAATAGTTCCAAATAAATACGTGGGCCAGAAAAAAAAAAAAAAAAATCCCTGTTCACCTGCTGCAGAGCCATGGCCAAACACAGCAACAAAATGACCGTATCTTACGACCGGGCTGTGCCAAGCTGCTATGGGGTGGCACGTCATAATTCTAACATCGATTGGATATTTATGACATGTCCCCACACTCTGTTTTCTCTTTTGAAACCACAGAACAAGTCTACAAAACAGAGATCAGAGCGTCATGGTTGTGAGTGTGGCGTGATGATTAAGAAACCGGCTCAGCACTGTCTATCTCTCTCTAATAGATAAATAAAAATAAAAAATATATACTTAAAATATTTCTAAAAACCAGATACACATGGTAGTGCCTATGTCTGAAGTGCATTTGCAGTGGCCAGAGGCCCCAGCACACCCACTTCTCTCTCTAATAAATAAATAAAAATAAAATATTCTGGGCTAGAGAGATGGCTTAGCAGTTAAGCTGTTTGCCTGCAAAGCCAAAGGACCTAGGTTCAATTCCCCAGGACCCACATAGCCAGATGCACAGGGTGGCGCATGCGTCTGGAGTTTGTTTGCAATGGCTCAAGGCCCTGGTGCACCCAATCTCTCTCTTTCTCTCTCTCTGACTCTTTCTTAAATATATAAATAAAATATTTTTTAAAAATAAACTGGCTCAGAAGCCAAATAGACTGGGTTTGAATCCTACTTTTGCCTCTGTGCCTACACACCCTCATCCCTGCCTTGGCTGTGATTACTGCTATGACTCCACATGATCGTGGCGAGGCCTAGAGAGTTAACTAATGTTACAGTCCAGTCCAGAGACAGTGAGCCAATGAGCCACTCCCGCAAAGTCTATTAAGGTAGGAGCTACAAATGAAACCTGGATTCTTGCAGCTCCTCTGCAGCCTGACAATATCCTAATTTAAAAGTTAAATGTGGGCTGGGGAGGGATGGCTCAGCGGTTAAGGCATTTGCCTGCAAAGCCAAAGGACCCAGGTTTGATTCCCCCAGGGCCCACGTAAGCCAGATGCACAAGGTGGCGCATGCATCTGGAGTTCGTTTACAGTGGCTGGCGTGCCCATTCTCCCTCTCTCTCTCTCTCTCTCTGTGCCTCTTTCTATCTCTCTCTCAAATAAATAAAATAAAATAATTAAAAAAAACATTAAAAAATAAATAAGTAAAAGTTAGATATCACAGGCAAGAGAAAGACAATTTTCAAAGAAAACAAGCTTGAGGCCCAGCAAAGAGAGATGACTTCAAAGCAAGACCTCACACGTGCGGACGGGAGCCAGGTGTGAAGCTCAAGTTTCAGGACAGCTTGCTGCTACCTACACAGCGAGACCAGAACGGGCTGGAGCAAGGGAAACGCATGAGGGACAGCCAGGTGGCTGGACAGGCGACTGAGGCACAGGGCAGGCCACACTGCTCACAGGGCAGAACCAGGCCCAGGGTGCTCACGCCTGCTCAGTGACGTGTGGCTGAGATGACGGAAACCACAGAGCTTGAAGCGGGATTTGCCATGCACCTCATGATGTCACCGTGCCGGTGTGAGAACCGGGGCCTCCAGCCACTGCAAACGAACTCCAGACGCATGCACCACCTGGCGCATCCGGCTTATGTGGGTCCTGGGGAATCGAACCTGGGTCCGTTGGATTTGCAGGCAAGCGCCTTAACCGCTAAGCCATCTCTCCAGCCAACCGCACCCCCCGCCGCCCCAAAGTTCAAATTTGATCATGCATCACTGGATGGTTTCTCACTCTGTCTTGATGACAGCCCGTGAGGCTGATCGACACGGTCCCACCTCACAGAAAAGAAAACTCAGACGCTGACAAGCAGTCACTCACCACAGGCAAAGCTACTATGAAATGTGGGTCCTTGGTTCCACAGGGGGCTGTTGGGCATTGGCCACCCAGAGGGGTCCAGGCAACTGTGGAGCAGGGTCTTGAGTGGACGTGAGAGGGGCGAGTAAAAAAAGAAATGAAAAACCAGGAGGCAATGTGGAGAACAGCTCATTTATTTGTCGGGAACTGAGTGTTTTTTTTTGTTTTTTGGATTTTTTTTGGTTTGGTTTTTCAAGGTAGGGTTTCACTCTGGTCCAAGCTGAGTTGGAATTCACTCAATAGTCTCAGGGTAGCCTCGAACTCACGGCGATCCTCTTACCTCTGCCTCCCGAGTGCTGCGATTAAAGGTGTGTGTCACCACACCCAGCTTGGGACTGAGTTTTTATAAGCAGCTGAGAGAGGTACGGGTCATAAGGGGATTGGTCAGTACAAAGGTCTCGCTGATGCCTGGTTATCATGTAGTGACGTCACGGGTGAGCGGGAAAGGGTCACAAGTCTAAGTAGTGGTGGGAAAAGGTACGGGGTGCGGGTCGCAGGGGGATTGGCTGTGAGGAGGCTGCTGGCTGATACCTCATTAACATATAGGGACGTGCTGGGCAAGTGACAAGGGCTCACAAGGCTGTGGGGAGAGTGGAACCTAAGTCTTATCAGGACATCCAGAGGTCCCAGGCCACAGGAGGGAGCAGCCCCATTCCTGCCGGACTCAGGACCTGAAGTTGTCAGGGTCTAGGCCAGCTGTGACCCCCTGTGGCCCCGGGGCCCTTAGCCATGCCTGGAAGCTCAGGCCCGCTTTAAACCCTCAGTAGCCCGTGGCCCTTACCTGTGCCCAAAAGGAAAGCAGCAGTCTATGGATTTGATCCCAGTTCTTTCTGACTTGAAACCCATGTTTAACCCGAACAGTATTGTTCTTCTTCTAGCTTACGAACATCAACACCTGCCACTCACGACTTTACAGCGTGGTGTCCAAGAAACAGCATTCCCAGTCGTCATGATTTCGAACGAAAGCAAAGACAGAAAGACAAGAGACCTTAACAAGATTAAGCAGCGTTGCCGGGCACGGTGGCGCACGCCTTTCATCCCAGCACTCGGGAGGCAGAGGTAGGAGGATCGCCGTGAGTTCGAGGCTACCCTGAGACTACATAGTGAATTCCAGGTCAGCCTGGGCCAGAGTGAGACCCTACCTAGAAAAATCAAAAAGTGAAAAAAAAAAATACAAAAACAGATTAGGCAGGTTTTCCAAGTCACAGCATTTAGGAGGAAAAAAAAAAAAAAGATGGCTGTGCCTCAATGGCACGGCAGGGGATGTGTGAGAGTATTTTCTTTTTCCATTCTATTTTTAAAAAAAAACTTTTAGAGAGAGAGGAGAGAGACAGAATCGTCACACCAGGGCCTCAGCCACTGCCATCGAACTCCAGACGCTCGCGCCTCCTAGTGGTCATGTGCACCTTGCGCTGGCCTCACCTCTGTGCGTCTGGTTCACGTGGGATCTGGAGAGTGGAACATGAGTCCTTAGGCTTCGCATTTTCTCATGATGGATTTGCTGGTGGGGTAGGGTGACAAATGAGAAGGGTGGCAAAGCAAGGATCACCAAGAACAAGGGCTTGGTTAAATGTCACCTTCCCTGACCATTCAACACCTGAATAGTGACCCTGTTTTATTCCTACTTTATATCTCTTCCCATGTCTTCTTTTTTTCTTTGAGACAAGCCCAACAGATTGGCCTTTTTTTTTAATGTGAGAGAACAAGACTAAGAGAGAAAGATGATAGATAGACAGACAGACAGACAGACAGACAGACAGACAGATAGATAGGTGACGGAGAATTGGCACCAGGGCCTCAGCCACTGCAATCGGACTCCAGACGCTTGTGCCACCTAGTGGGCACGTGTGACCTTGCGCTTGCCTCACCTTTGTGCGTCTGGCTTACATGGGATCTGGAGAGTGGAACATGGGTCAAGCTTAGGCTTCGCAGGACTTACTCAGTCTCCTGGCTAATAAGTGAAGCAGAGCTGGATTATTTACCAACAGTTGCTCAACCCCCAGGGCCCACCTATGGGTCCTAGGGATTCTCCTAAGGAACCCATACACACGGCTTATAGGAGCAGAAGGTGTCTGTGGGGAAAGGAACTGGCAGAATGATCCATGGCTTTGCAGAGGGTCTGCCCTCAACCTTGAGTCTTGGGACCATCAGTAACTCTCACACTGGTCTCTGATGCAAGGCCTTCATTCATGCCCCTTTGTTTGGAATCTTATTTAAGTACTTGAGGGAGAGAGAGAGAGAAAGAGGTGGACAGAGAGTGAGACAGTATTGGTACTCCAGGGCCGCTGCCGAGGAAGTATGCACCACTTTGTGCATCTGGCTTTACGTGGGTACTGGGGCATCAGAACCCAGGCCGTCAGGCTTTGTGAACAAGTGCCTTTGACCACTGAGCCATCTCTCCCATGACTTCATTTTCCTTTTAATTGTCTAAAGAAACAGGCTGAAACCCTAAGGAAACTGTGTGGAAGCCATCTAACTAGGGAGGTGGGTGAGGGAAACAAGAAGCTCAGACCCCAAGTCCAGAAAAGTTTGATTCTCAAGTTTGTGAGATCTCTGAGCCCAGGCCACAGGCATTTGAAATTTAAGAAAAAAAAGAAAAAGAAAAAAGAAAGAAAGAAAGAAAGAAAGAAAGAAAGAAAGAAAGAAAGAAAGAAAAAGAAATCTCCATTTTAGCTTCCAGAACACATGACAGTTTCTCACCCCAGACTGTTCTCTGCTCAGTATGAAAACATATAACCGACTATGAATGCTTGAGTGAAAGAAAGACCTAAACTTAAATTATTCCAGAGCGGCAAGCTATTGTCAGTGATTGACAACCAGTCTCGACGCTCACCAGTGACAGCCACGCACAGAGCAAAGCCTCCAAAGAGAGTTCAGTTTTCTTCAATTAGCGGAGCTGAAATGAAACCATTTAGGAAATTATACTATTGGGCAACTGGTGGATTTTAAACATAATGAGAAAAATAAAGGCTGGGCCCGATGTTAACCATCAGCAGAGCCGGGGACGTCAAATGCGCCAGGGTTTGGGGACCACGCACTCTCCTAGACAAGTGGGTGTATTGGTCTCCCTGGCACAGAGCCCACCTCGGGCCCATCCGCTCTTTTATTCATTTAGTAAGTCACCACTGATCCCCTGCTGCAGCGACACGAGCCACCGCGGGCAGTGACCTCAAAACGGATGTAGGCTGTGTCTCCTGGCTCTTTCTATATAATATCCAGCCTGGGTCCCTTTGTGACAGGTACCATAACAAGGAAACACAGCGAAGGAACTCCAGGGTAGAAGATCTTCTCGTGTAGCAGAAATGTGGGCCCGGTGGCAATGTGTTCAACCATCAAGACAAAGGCAAGGGTGACCAGTGTAGAAGGAAGGTGACCATGGGAAGGGAAGACTCTCTTCCTGCTAGATCCACTTATCCATTCACACCAGAGTGCTAGGATCACATCTCTGGAAAGCTGGGAGGGCTCCAAGTCACTCTTGGCCATTCACTCAGCAAAAATAAAATAGATAAATAAAACTATCCCAGAACTCCTAGCCTCAGGAGAGACCAAGAATATGGAACACACAAGGATTGTAGTTCCCCAGTGACACAGGAATTTGGGGTTCTTCGTACACCAATGCACCAATAATTTGGAGTGTTCCCAGATCCTGGTCCTATGACTTGGAAAATGGAACCCATGCAGCGGAGGGTAAGATTTAGAAAGATTTTTATTCCAGCTTAAAGCTTTAGGAGGACGAAGACAAGGGGGCTTAAGCCTGGAACACAAGGAGGCAAGATGGAGCTCCTGCCCAGGGAGGCAAGAGGGGAGTTGACAAAAACCCCCTTTGATTCTCACATCTGGGTTTTTTATAGGGAGTGGCTACATAAGGAGGACCAGGTCAGCAGGGTGCGATGGACAATGCCCAGGTTTCACAGCTTGGCCAGTCATCCTAGGTAAGGATCCTAGCTTCTGTCTTCTAGTGAGGATGCAAACTTAATCTAGAGATCTTTCCTGGAGGGTGCAACATCCAGGTTTCTGCAAGCTTAGTGTCATGTCCTGCTTTTAGCCAAGGAATAAAACACCATTACTTTTGGGGTTCTGTTACCCCTGACTACCGAGCCAATTTCTGTCTCCTGTCACCAGCACTGGACTGCCTGAACCCAGTTCTCAAGGGAGGGCCATGTGAAGGGAGAAGGCATCCCCCGGGGACAGTGCGGAGCCACAGAAGGTTCGAGACACAGGAAGAAATACCAAGAGTCTGAGACGTCCACTCTGCTCTAGTCCCATGGGATTTCTGGACTCAGTAGCTATAAGTCCTGAGGACAAGAGCAACCATAGAGAGCCTTGTATCCACTTGGTCAAATGATTAGAAAGTTGTTTTTTTGTTGTTGTTGTTTTTGTTTTTTTTGAGGTAGGGTCTCACTCTAGCTCAGGCTGACCTGGAATTCACTATGTAATCTCAGGATGGCCTTGAACTCACGGCGATACTTCTGCCTCCTGAGCGCTGGGATTAAAGGCGTGTGCCACCACGCCTAGCTCAACCTGGTTGACTGATAAATACAGCTATATACTGGCTTCTGGGGTCTGAATCCCAATGGAATGGAACAAACGTGAAGACACAGTCCCGCTCCTGGCTCTGTCTCCAACCAGCTGAGTAACTGGACAAGCGAAGCTTCCACACTCTTCCTCTGTATCTTCACTTACCTGTGCATAGGCGGAGTGAGAGGCAGCAAATTTAAAATGCTAAGCGGAGGGATGGCTTAGCGGTTAAGGCATTTGTCTGCAAAGCCTAAGGACCCAGGTTCGATTCCCCAGGACCACGTGAGCCAGATGCACAAGGGGGCGCACGCGTCTGGAGTTCGTTTGCAGTGGCTGGAGTCCCTGGCACACCCATCCTCCCTCTCTCTGTCTCTCCCCCTCTTCTCTATTAAATAAATAAAAACAAAATATTTTTTTAAAAAATGCTAAGCGGCTGGTAGCCCCGTGTTGGCTCCCCTTAGTGCAAACAAGCGCATTCTGAAAGCAAAATCCACCCCAGTCCGCACAGCCAGGGAAACGGAAACGAGACGGTGCTGAAGGCCATGTGGAGTGCCAGCTCTCTCCTGAGTGACAGGATGGGATCTAAACAGAGCCCTCGAGTACTCGGGCATGCAACACCTTGTATCAAGGTCCTTGGACGTGAGCAGTTCCCGCGAGCCGGTGATGCACAGTGATAAAAGGAAGAAGAAAAGTCGTCCCCAGAACAGGGACGAGCCCTGCTCCCCCTACATTGGGAACAGCGTTGCACCATTAGCTCATTTGTGCCACCACATACCACAGAAGGATGAGTGGGAGAAATGGTTTGAGACCCATGGGATCTCTGGGGCTCTCCCCTGCATCTCGAAGCTATCCCAGGCCAAAAGCATGCCGCAAGACCCCGGGGTGAGGGAAGCCATGCCTCGCAGGTACCCAGCTCAACATCGTCTGCAGGAAGCAGAACCCCAAACTCCCCCACGGACCCGAGGCCAAGAGTGGTGGGAAGGTCCCAGAGGCGTCCTCTGAGAGTGAGGGTCTCTGTGGGCCATGGGATCAGAGCAGGCCTGGAGCCCAACCCAGACAGAGAGGAGAGAGAGAAAGAGAGAGAGAGCAGGCCACCCCACTGGATGCTCGCGGAGCTGTCCAAGGTACCGGGAGCCCCGTGCAGCCAATTAGAGCTAATTAGCCACCTGCAGACCCTGAGCCCCCGCAGGCTGAACCACAGCCGGGCTGTTGGGAGGCCTGTGCCTGAGCTGTGCCCTCCCTCCCCAGGTAGCTGCCCCCTGCCCCGACTAATGAGCCAAAGCTGGCAAGGGAGGGCACAACCTGCCGAGAAAACCCATTCTCTTCTAATAAACTTTCCAAGGAGCTCCCGGGAGCCACGGCTGGATTCTCCCACAAATGCAGCCCCAGGTACCGGGGGACAGGTATAGCTCATTTAGCACGGAACAAATGGGCTCCCTCCAGAACTACAGATCACGCTGTCACACGGGGTGGGATGCACGTCAGGGACGACAAACCCACCGCTTCAGGAACCAAACACCCCAAAGCAAATGCTTCCTCCAAGCAAGCCAGAAGGCAAAAGTGCAAACCGTGCTGGAAAACACATTAAGATCAAGGTGACTGTGTAGTCACGTCACCTTGCACGCGTGTGCACAGACCCTCGCGTCCTCGGCCCACGGTCGCATGCCGATCTCTTAGAAGTCCCAGAAAAAGCAAGCGGCCATTCTTACAGAAAAGCCCCCCACCCCCCACCCATAGGCTGGAGAGATGGCTTAGTGGTTAAGCGCTTGCCTGTGAAGCCTAAGGACCCCGGTTCGAGGCTCGGTTCCCCAGGACCCACGTTAGCCAGATGCACAAGGGGGTGCACATGTCTGGAGTTCGTTTGCAGTGGCTGGAGGTCCTGGCGCGCCCATTCTATTTCTCTCTCTCTCTCTCTCTCTGCCTTTCTCTCTCAAATAGATAAATAAAATGAACAATAAAATAAAATAAATTAAAAGGCCCCAGTGGGTTGGGAGTTCACATAGACCCAAGGGCCAAACCAGTGTTCAAACCAGGCCTGCTTCCACAGCCTGAACATAATTGTGTTCCATTTACACTTTTGTGAGTCAATATATGTTGGGGCTTGGAAAAAAAAATGAGTAATTATCAGGCATTAAACCCAGAGAAATTAAACACCACACTCAAAAGCAGACAGCAAATTTGAATTAGACTAGTCCCCTCGGCCCTTGTTTCTCTCCCGGTCTCTTCCTCTCCCCTTCTGAATTATAACTGAGGCTCTAATAACAAGGAACGTTTCTATTCAAATCGCTAATGGAAATAGCATTGCCCCTCTAGACAGTCGGTGCCAGCTACTCATGCTTCTTCGAACACGGCTTTCCTTCGACATAATGCTGATAGGGTGCAGGAGAGAGGCGGCCTAGCTTCTGCACACATGGAGCTTCCAGAAGTGTTCACTGACCTGTGTGTAACGAAGTGCCCGTGGATCCATGGGGAAGAGAGAGAGAAAGACAGAGAGAGAGAGACAGAGAGAGAAAGAGAGAGACACAGAGAGAAAGAGAGACAGAGAGAGAGAGAGAGAGAGAGAGAAAGAGAGAGAGAAAGGGAGAGAGAGAGAAAGACAGAGAGAGAGAGAAAGAGAGACACAGAGAGAAAGAGAGACAGAGAGAGAGAGAGAAAGAGAGAGAAACAGAGAAAGGGAGAGAGAGAGAAAGAGAGAGAGAAAGGGAGAGAGAGAGAAAGAGAGACACAGAGAGAAAGAGAGAGAGAGAGAGAAAGGGAGAGAGAGAAAGGGAGAGAGAGAAAGGGAGAGAAAGAAAGGGAGAGAGAGAAAGAGAGAGAGAGAGAGACAGGGAGAGAGAGACAGGGAGAGAGAGGTGATGTGTACGTACAGGGATAGAAGCATGCAGACTCCGACTTTGGCTCGGAGAAGACATTTGCTTTCTTCCGAGCTGCTTCCTGACATCAGCTTGAGGCTTCTACTGTCTCCACATGGTGTTCTCATGGTGAGAACCCAGCAGGAAGCATGCTCCCAGGCGATCCTGGGGCCGTGGATGACCTTCGCTCGAGTCCTGACAGTGTTTTCTGGGTCTCTTTGGAGTCATCTGTCCTTCCTTCCTTCCTTTCTTCCCTCCCTCTTCCTCTCCTTCCTTCCTTCCTTTCCTTCCTCCTTCCTTCCCTCCCTCCCTCCTTCCTTCCTTTCTCTTTTTTTAATTTAAAAAAATATTTTATTTTTATTTATTTATTTGACAGAGAAAGAGGGAGACAGAGAGAGAGAGAAGGGGCACACCTGGGCCTCCAGGCACTGCAAACAAACTCCAGACACATGTGCCCCCTTGTGCATCTAGCTAAAGTGGGTCCTGGAGAATTGAACCTGGGTCCTTTGGTTTTGCAAGCAAATGCCTTCACCACTAAGCCATCCCTCCAGCCCATCTTTCTCTGTCTCTCTCTCTCTTTCTCTCTCAATTTCTCTCAAGGAACAATTTCAGGGAGCAAAGAAGTGTCCAGAGAGAGTAGAGCTTCCTGGTGGCTGGGCTGTTACTGAGAACTGATGCCAGGAGGTATTCGTGAGTGATTTTGCCCAGCGGTGACAACGGTGACCTGTCACTTTGTCTGCTTTCGCTCAAGCCAGTGGTGGCTCCGGAGCTCTCTGAACGTGGGAAATGTCACAGGATGCCACCTCAACCTTTCACCGTGGAAGTGCATCAGCGGTCCTGAACACTTGTAGTAGTGAGCATCTTATCATCAAAATAATGGCCAAGGGCTGCAGGGACGGCTTAGCGGTTCAGGCATTTGCCTGCAAAGCCAAAGGACCCAGGTTCGATTCCCCAGGACCCACGTTAGCCAGATGCACAAGGGGGCGCACGCGTCTTGGATTCATGTGCAGTGGCTGGAGACCCTGGAACGCCCAGTCTATCTCTCCTTCTTTCTCTGTCAAATATATAAATAGACAAAAATAAAATATTCAAAAAAATAATGGCCGGCATTTACTGTTTCCTCTGTGATCCTCGCAAGAGCTCTGTGTACATGGGTACATCCTTTCTCCGAATGTCACTGAGTGACCGTGGGGTGTGTGACTCTCTGGAGCTAATAACTACAGGTAACAAAGTTAGAACCCAGCTTTTAGCCTGTGTCCTTCACTGATCTTTTCTGCTCTTTCCTTTTCTTTTTTTTTTTTTTTTTGTTTTGGTGTTTGAGATAGGGTCTCACTCTAGCTCAGGCTGACCTGGAATTCACTCTGTAGTCTCAGGGTGGCCTCGAACTCAAGGCAATCCTCCTACCTCTGCCTCCCAAGTGCTGGGACTAAAGGCATGTATTACCACATCCAGCTAAAATATATATATATTTTTTAAATTTTATTTATTGTTTTTTTTTTCAAGGTAGGGTCTCACTCTAGTCCAGGCTGACCTGGAATTCACTATGTAATCTCAGGGTGGCCTCGAACTCACAGCGATCCTCCTACCTCTGCTTCCCGAGTGCCGGGATCAAAGGCATGCGCCACCACACCTGGCCTCTGCAGTTCACTCTCATATTTGTGGCACAACCACTATATCCTCAGTACGTGTGAAGCACTGTGCTAGCTACCAGGATACAGAGAGATAGACAGAGAGAGAGAGAGAGAGAGAGAGTGCATTCGGGGCATTCACAGTAGGACCATCGCCGTGCTATGTGCTAAACATAGAGACACAGTGATCGCTGGCCATGTTCACCCAGTGTGGAAAAGAGGAGAGATGGTGTCCCAGAGCAAATCATACCCCAATCTGAAAGGAGAGGTGGAGCCCTGTCACATGACAGAGGGCGGGAAGGGAAGGTCAGCTGCTGGCGGCGGGGAGCAGAGATGCAGGTGCTGGGGGAGTAGGGAGAGCCTGGTTTCAGGCAGGCTCTACTTCCCCACCCCCCACAGTGCAGAGGAGGCCAGCCGGGACAAAGGCAGGAGAGGAATGAGACTAAAGCGGTTGGGTATGAATGGAGGCGTGGAGGGGTGCTCTTCTGTCCTGTAAGGAGTGCAGAGCTCATCCTGAAGACCACGGTGGCTCCCCAGGGTTTCTGAACAAGTGAGTGATGTCTCGAAAGAAATGATGGGGTGGAGGGATGGCTTAGCCATGAAGGCGTTTGTTTGCCAAGCCAAAGGACCCAGGTTTGGTTCCCCGGGACCCACCTTAGCCAGATGCACAGGGTTGGGTGGGGGGCGCATGCATCTGGAGTTTGTTTGCAGTGGCTGGAGGCCCTGGCACGTCCATTCTCAATCTCTCTCCCAAACAGATAAATAAATAAAAGTAAAATATTTTCAAAAAGAAATGATCACTGCCTGCCTCCACTCCACTCTCTAGAGGGAAAGAAAGCAGGCCACAGCACTTGCAGCCTGTCTGCACAATGGAAAGGAAGTTATTTATATTTTGGCTAAAACCAGGGCAAGACAGCAAATGTGTAGTGACCGACGATCTGCTGAACGGCCACTCAGTACCACGCCTGCCCCATTTTATGGTCACTTCTATTGCTCCATGGGAACCAGACATGACCACAGCGTACTTTGGGAACACAGGCTGACATACCTGCATGGGGCTTCAGAGGACGAAGTAAAAGACACCACCACACGCTGGAGAGATGGCTCAGCGGTTAAGGCGCTTACCTGCGAAGCCTAAGGACCCATGCTCGACTCTCCAGATCCCACGTAAGCCAGACGCACAAAGGTGAGAAAAGCGCAAGGTCGCACGTGCCCACTAGGTGGCGCAAGCGTCCGGAGTTCAATTGCAGTGGCTGAGGCCCTGGTGCGCCAGTTCTCTCTCTCTCAAAATAAATTGAAAAAAGAGACATCCTTGCATAGAGTAACTGTCTGAGCAGCTCAAATGAAGAAACCCCTACCTGTTCCTGACACTGGTGTCAGGGATAGATGAAAGCCCATCTGCCTTGAATGCCAAGGCCTCTGTCCTGGACCGCTGGAGGCCCCCCCAACACCCCTGCATATGTCTCTTTCCGTTCAGTTGCTGTCGCTAGCAGCTCGGATCAGCTTAGAAAGGGGCAGAAGCCTGATGCAGTTGGATCCTGCCGTGGGAGACGGGAAGCTATGTTGATGCACCATCCCACCCCTTCCAAAACCACATCACATTTCTACTTTGGAAACCACGCAAAGCGGTGGTAATCAGCCTCTGCGTAAGGGAAGGGGTGTTTTTCCATTAATCAGAATGGCAACGGGAGCCCGTGGGGTGCAGAGACTTCAGCCAGCAGATGTTGCAATCTGTTGATTAGCAATAGATCCTCCTTTGGAAAAGGGGGTCAGATCCTCTCAAGCCCTCCCTCAGCCCACTCGTATCCATTGCAGGGGGCTGATTGCCCCCTTGGAGTCTCCCACAGTTGTTCCAACACATCTGCTTGCAAAAGCATGTGGTCTCTATACCTGGGCCCCCTGCGGCTGGAAATGAGAGACAAGTAAGAGCTAAGGATAATCACCCTTGAGTGGAATCGTAGAGGATTTGACGGGACGTGAAACAGGTAGGTCATAGCAAAAAGCCAGCCAAGAAACCCAAGGGGGCCCCTGGGCATGTTCGTTTCTCTCCCTTGCGCCTTCCTCACTAAAACAAGGAGTTTGCAAATCAAGCTGCTCGCATACTCCACGGAGCAGGGAGTGGATGGCAAAGGAGGCGGACGACATATGCTTGGCACACAAGTGCTGGCCACTGTATAGGCACCTGCTACCTGCCAGGAGGTGGGAACCTGTATGATTTCTCAGCTCCAAGTCTGTGCTCAGACTTTTATACAACAGACAATTGCACGCCCGCAGTACCAAGACACTAACTGCAGACTGGGTGACAAGCGACTGCCTGTCTATTAGTTGAGGTGACAGCTCACTATTTCACTTATCCAGGAGCCAAAGTTATCCAGAAAGAAAGAAACGAAAATAAAGAAAAAAAAAAGAAAAACACGCCCCTAAGCGAAGTTCTGTTTCCATAGATAGTTGATGCTTTTTATGCAGAGGAATGGCACCTGGGCCAAAACTTGCTGGCTATTAACTCCTTTTTTTGTTTTATTTATTTATTATTTATTTTTTTTTTTTTAGTTTTTCTAGGTAGGGTCTCACTCTAGCTCAGGCTGACCTGGAATTCGCTTGCATAGTCTCAGGGTGGCCTCAAACTCACAGCGATCCTCCTACCTCTGCCTCCTGAGTGCTGGGATGAAAGGCCTGTGCGCCACCGCGCCCGGCTGTTTTATCTTTTTGATGTGTTTGAGTTGGGTATAGGCACACGGATGCCTCGATGCAGATGTGGAGGTCAGAGGACAATCTTGGATGTCAGTCCATGCCTTCAACCTTAAGGCAAAGCTTCTCATTGTTGGCCATTGCATCCACCAAGCTGGGTAGGCGCAAAGCTTCTGGAAGCTTCTGCTATCCGAACTCACCGTCTCTTCATAGCTGTACTGGGCTTACGGACACTGACTACAGCAACTAGTTTATTATATGAGTTCTGGTGAGCCAGAGTCAGGCACTCATGCTTGTACGACAAAGACTTGACCCACAAGCCACCTCACCAGCCTGACTAGTAACCCTTAGCATATCAGTGATATTTTTAATAGACAGTCCCTGGTATATTAGTCCACAGCCAGGGCAAAGATGGGTAGAAAGGGAACAGGGTTGATTTTAAAGGCAGACAAATTGGCGATCCCAGCACATGGGAGTGCAATCTAACATTGTGGGAAAGGACTACAAAATATTTTTAAAATACAAGAGGGTTTGTTTTTTAAACTTTCTTTTTTAATTAATTAATTTATTTATTTGAGAGCAACAGACAGAGAGAAAGAGGCAGAGAGAGAGAGAGAGAGAGAGAGAGAGAGAGAGAGAGAGAGAGAATGGGCGCACCAGGGCCTCCAGCCACTGCAAACAAACTCCAGACGTGTGCGCCCCCTTGTGTATCTGGCTAACGTGGGTCCTGGGGAATCGAGCCTTGAACTGGGGTCCTTAGACTTCACAAGCAAGTGCTTAACCACTAAGCCATCTCTCCAGCCCAAGAGGCTTTTTCAATCTATACATTAACTATGAGAATTAAAATCCACATATTCTTACATCTGGTACTACGTTTTTTGAGGGGCAAACAATCTTGTATCTCGAACAGCCCTCAAGGATCTCAAGTGCATGGCCCAGCGTAACATTTCTTAACCATGTTCTATTTTAAAAAACATGAAATCTATACATATTTCTAGAACATTAGTCATCTAGAAATTTCGTCATTCAAGCTGTCTCAGTCTCTGTGGTACCACGTACATAAATAACTCCGCATGGTTCATTATTAGATGAAATGTATCTGGTTATCACAATGCAGTTGTTAGTATAACCATGCATTCTGTATCTGCGCTGTTTCTGGCCTGGCCCAGATGCGATGTCCTTGAGATGAATTACACACCCTGGGAATGTGTGTGTCTAGAGTCACTGTGGGACAGTGGGTAACTCCTGACCTCGTTTGGACACAGACAAATAAATTGATCACTTGACCCCACCTCAAGAGGGAAATTAAATACAACGTAGATAGAAGAAATAAAAATACATCACTACCTGCAAGGTAAAAGAGCCCTTATGAAATGACAAGATAAAGACAAGCCAACTGAGAGGAAAGATCAGCCACCTGGACTGAGATGATGGTTTCACAAAATCCAAATCTCATAAAAATGTGAGACATTCTCCTGCCTGGGAAATATCAAGAAGTACAAAGTAAGATAGCAATGAGATGCCCTCCTTACTGACCAGGTTTGCAGAGTAAAAGGGAATGGTCGTACATTCTGCCAGCTAGTCGGGGCCAGGCCATTTCACACATGGAAAGGGGAATGTGGATACGTTCTCTTGAAAAGCAGCATGCGCCATCTACTAAAACTTCAGTGATTACCTATCCTTTGAACTACCTTTGAGGGTCTACCCAAACCAACCAAAGCACCAGTAAAATGACAAATGCACAAGGTAGATCATCTCAGCATTGTTTAAAACATTTTATTATTTATTTATCTATTTGAAAGAGAGAGAGAGGCAGATAGAGAAAGAGAGAGAATGGGTGCACCAGGGCCTCTAGCTACTGCAAATGAACTTCACACTTATGCACCCCCTTGTGCATCTGGCTTATGTGGGTCCTGGGGAATCAAACCTGGGTCCTTAGGCCTCACAGGCAAGTGCCTTACCCACTAAGCCACCTCTCCAGCCCCTCATCATTGTTTATAAAAATGAGTAGACAAAAATAAAATACCTATCAGCAGGGAGCTTGTTGAAAAATATCTGTGGTGTTTTTGTTCTGTCAAAAGTTACACAGCCATTGAAAATAGCAACCTATCTATATCAGTTGACCCAAAGAGAAAGGTGGTGGGAAGAACGTAAGAGCCAAAGGAAGGGTAGGACTCCTTACAACGTGCTCCTCCAGACACAAAATGGCCTGGATATCCATGACCTCACAGTGCCTGACACTACCTACACAAGACCGTCACAAGAGGAGGAAAAGATCATGACATCAAAATAAAAGAGAGACTGATTGAGAGGGGGAGGGGACATGATGGAGAGTGGAGTTTCAAAGGGGAAGGTGGGGGGAGGGAAGGGCATTACCATGGGATATCGTTTACAATCATGGAAGTTGTCAATAAAAACATTAGGCAGCCATTGAAAACAGCAGCATATCACAAAATGATAGCACAAAGAGCCAGAATTAAGTGATTATTTTAAACAACACCTTATATTTTCTATACTTTCTTCTTTATACAACTAACTTCTATTGTTTATGTAAAGTTTTAAAACCAAAATAGTAATAAAACCCACCATCATCAGTGGTGGTCAACATCTGCCGCAGGGCAGCACCAAGAGATCCTGCATGCCTTGGGAGCTGCCTTCAAAGACCCAAGCTTGCGGCTTTGAAAGAGAGGGCGTTCCAGGCAGGAAAACAGCCCGAGAACCCTATGAGGGTGGGGATAAATCTTGGGATCCACCAAGATGAGCACCCTCTCTTATCTATAGCATAAAACAAATAGAAGCAGGGCTGGGGGGGATGGCTTAGTGGTTAAGGCGTTTGTCTGCAAAGCCAAAGGACCCTGGTTCGATTCCCCAGGACCCACGTAAGCCAGGTGCACAAGGGGGCGCTCGTGTCTGGAGTTCGTTTGCAGTGGCTGGAGGCCCTGGCGCGCCCATTCTGTCTCTCTCTCTCTCTCTCTCTCTCTCTCTCTCCCCTTTCCTTCTTTCTCTGTCAAATAAATAAATAAAATATTAAAAAATAGAAGCAAGTAACTGAGGTTCACGACCAAACCAAGAACTAGATCAGAAGTGGAAACGGTCTCCATGGGGCACGCGTGAGATGATCTTTAGAGCTAACACTAACCAACAAAAACAGCTTGGTTTTGTGGGGTTTTTTTCCCCCAGCTCTGTAAACTAACAAACACACGGTGAGCACTTAGGACTCCATCCATGGTGACGTGTGCGGCACTCAGACGTGAACTTCGGTTTGGTAACATTTTCATTTTAAGCCCTCTCTCTGTCAGTTCCCAACTTGGCTGTAAATATTTGCTTGGAGAAAAATGTCACTTAAGCTCTAAGCTCAAGCATCAAAACAAATGGTCATTTTACAACACGGAGAAGCCATTAAAGAAGCTGCATCCTAGGCTGGAGAGCTGGCTGAGCAGTTAAGGTGCGTGCCTGCGAAGCCTAAGGACCCAGGTTCGATTCCCCAGGTCCCAGCTTAGCCAGATGCAAAAGGTGGCACATGTGTTTGGAGTTCGTTTGCAGTGGCTGGAGGCCCTTGTGTGCCCATTCTCTCTCTCTCTCCTTCTGTATCTAATAAGTAAATAAAATGATAAAAAAAAGTTTAAAAATAAAAGAACTTGCACCCAATGTTAACTAAACCACAGTCCCAGGGTGCATGGCACACAGCTCATTGCAGAAAACAAATAAAATAAAATAAAACAAAAGCCAAAAAACTGCTTTTATGTATTAAGTCCTATGAATACAAATGAATTCTTTGTGTGGCATTCCCTGTTCTTTAACTCCGTCTGCCCCCTTTGAGATGGGAACCGCGTGTACTGGGCCAGTATATTAAAAGGTGGTCTGATGTCACAGGGTCGCCTGTCCTCTGGAATGTGGCTATGAACACCTCATGATAGAAGATTTCTGCAGGTCTTCAATAAGAAAGGAAGCCAGCGAGGCACGGCGGCTCCAGGTGGTTTATTTCAACCTGAGGAACACTTGATTTTTGTCACAAGGAGTCGTTCACACTCTGGGACTTCAAATCACAGGGACCCCAATTCATCCAATCCCAATACCCTGTTAGAAAACACGGTAGGAAATACTATTATTCTATTTCCATGGCA
The DNA here is from genome assembly GCF_020740685.1 of Jaculus jaculus. Classification (NCBI taxonomy): domain Eukaryota; kingdom Metazoa; phylum Chordata; class Mammalia; order Rodentia; family Dipodidae; genus Jaculus; species Jaculus jaculus. The sequence continues at coordinate 9,225,926 of NC_059122.1, read as the reverse complement.
TTGAAAGAGATAAAGAAAACATCAGGCAACTCTGCAGATACCTAATCATGCAATGGTAGAAAAACAAAAAACTTGTAAGAAAAGTACTCAGGTCACTGAAATGCAAATACTAAATTTTTTTAGGCACCAGACCCATGGAGCGTTGAGTTAACAACAAAAAGTACAAGAAAAAAATTTCATGATGTCATGCTTTGTGGAATGTTAATAATAGCAACAAGGATCCGTTGAAAAGTAGAAAGAACCTAGAGAAAGAAAAAATGGGAAATGATGTGGATACCAGACCCACAGGGACCCAAACCCAGGGCCAGGTTCAATTCCCATGCGACGCCCCGCCCTCACTGAGCCTGAAGGAAGCCTCGGTTTCCTTATAAGACAATAGGACGGTATTTTTTAAAATTTTGTTTATTTTTATTTGTTTATTTGAGAGCAACAGACAGAGAAGGAGTTGAGAGAGAGAGAGAATGCGCCAGGGCTTCCAGCCACTGCAAATGAACTCCAGACGCGTGCGCCCCCTTGTGCATCTGGCTAATGTGGGTCCTGGGGAATCAAGCCTCAAACCAGGGTCCTTAGGCTTCACAGGCAAGCGCTTAACCACTAAGCCATCTCTCCAGCCCAGGTATTTTTAATATATAGCAGAATTACAAGAAAAGTGCCCCAAAGCCTAAGGTAGAAAGAATAAGGTTACCTGCTGTTGATGGTGGTGGTGATGGTGGTGGTGGTGTGGTCCGTGTATAAGCGAGAGGATGTAATGACATTGTAATTGTGTGCATTTGTGGATGTCTTTGCAGGTGGGGGCACAGGAAGTCCACGTGAGGCTGGCGTGATGGGAGTGCACCGTGTGTGTGTTTGGTGTGTGGGGGTGGAGATTTGCGAAGGTGTGTATATGTGCGCCTACGTGTGTGCATACGTGTGAATAGCATACTATGTACATGTTTTTGTGAGAGAGGACACGCCATGTTCTGTGCATATGCATGAGAACGTATGTGAAGCCTGAGGACCCAGGTTCTATTCCCCAGAACCCACATCGAGCCGGATGCACATGGTGAAGCATGTGTCTTGGGCTCACATGCAATGACTGGGGGCCCTTGAATGCCCATTCTCTCTGTCATTCTCCCCCTCTCCCTATCTCTCTGCTTGCAAATAAATAAATAAATAATCTTTTTTTTTAAAAAAATGCCAATTTCATGGAAGCAAGATTCACAGAGGAACACTTCCCTCATCAGATGCTCAGCCTGTGCAGACAGAGTGACCACAGCAGGAGTGGACACGGCACCTCTGCCCTGATCAACACAGTTATCCTGGTCCCCTAGCCCCTTGAACCCCCCCCCCCCAAACACACACACAACAAGCTAGAGATGTCAAAGGAGGTCAACAAAAGAGAAAGTAGTATGTGATGCAACTCTATTTAGTAAGTGTCTGAGCATACCAACGCTGTATCCAGGCAGATTGTGACATCCAAGCCCCGTGACAGGACGGAGTCTCCTGTGTTACCTTTCCCCTCAGGCTCCCAGCGCCAGCCTGTGACTCCTCCTCTGTGTCCCCGCCCCGCCCCTGACCACTATCTGGCTGCCCTTGAGGTCATAAGCTTTCTCTGAACGTCTCTTACGGCTGTCATTACACCCTCCTTTTTTCTTCTTCCTTTCCCCTGAACTCCATTATTCATCTTTCCCAATATCCCTTCATACTATAAGGGGGGAAAAAAAAGAAAGAAAACGATCAATTTCAGCAAAAGAGCTGGGCACTAGCTATTACAAGAGTCTAACCCACAAACATAGTCACTGCAAGGAAACTGGCTGAGTCCAGCTTTTAGAGAGAGAGAGAGAGAGACAGAGAGACAAAAACTCTTGGCAACCAGTGGGTATTGAAGGGAGGTCCTTCATTTTAAAGCATCCAAGAGTAGTCTGTGATCAGCAGTTGCCCTTGGACACCAGACACGCTTTCAGCCAAGAAATTCCTATTTGCTAAGAGGCCCAGTCAGCACCCACCGCTCCGCATGTAGAGCAAGCATGGCCCACTGAGGAAAAACGACATGGTCCAATCCCTGCACATGGGGAGGGAAGGAACCTCTGATGGACATGTCACCTTCTAATTCCTGTACATGGAAAGGGAGGAGTCCTCTGATGGACATGTCACTGTCCCATCCCAGTGCATGGGGAGGGAGGGGTCTTCTGATGGACATGTTACTGTCCCATCCCTGTAAATGGGGAAGGAGGGGTCCTGTGATGGACATGTCAATGTCACATTCCTGTACATGGGGAGGGAGGGGTTCTCTGATGGATATGTCACTGTCCCATCCTGTACATGGGGAGGGAGAGGTTCTCTAATGGACAGGTCCCTGTCCAATCATGAACATGGGGATGGAGGGGTTCTCTGATGGACATGTCACTATCTCATCCTGCAAATGGGGACAAGGGGTCCTCTGATGGACACGTCACTGTCTCATCATGTACATGGGGAGGGAGGGGTAATCTGATGGACATGTCACAGTCATATTCATTTCCATGGGGAGGGAGGGAGCCTCTGATGGACATGTTACTGTCCCATCCTGTACATGGGGAGGAGGGAGTCCTCTGATGGATATGTCACTGACCCATCCCTGTACATGGGGAGGGATGGGTCCTCTGATGGACATGTCACTGTCCCATCCTTGTGCATGGGGAGGGAGGGGTCTTCTGAAGGACACGTAACTGTCCCATCGCTGTACATGGGGAGGGAGGGGTCCTCTGATGGACATGTCACTGCTCATCCTGTATATGGGGAGGGAGGGGTCCTCGGATGGACATGTAACTGTCCCAACCCTGCACATGGTGAGGGAGGGGTCCTGTGATGGACATGTTAATGTCACATTCCTGTACATGGGGAGGGAGGGGTCCTCTAATGGACATGTCACTGTCCCCTCCCTGTACATTGGGAAGGATGGATCCTCTGATGGACATGTCACTGTCCCATCCTGTACATGGAAAGGGAGGGGTTCTTTGATGGACTTGTCAATGTCCCATTCCTTTGCATGGGGAGGGAGGGGTAACCTGATGGACATGTCAGAGTCCCATACCTGGACAGGGAGAGGGAGGGGTTCCCTGATGGACATGTCACTGTCCCATCGTTGTACAAGGGGAGGGAGGGGCCCTCTGATGGACATGTCACTGTCCCATCGCTGTACATGGGGAGGGAGGGACCTCTTGATGGACATGTCACTGTCCCATCGCTTTACATGGTTAGGAGGGGTCCCCTGATGGACATGTTCCAGTCCCATCATGTACATGGGGAGGGAGGGGGCCTGTGATGGACATGTCACTATCTCATCCTGTACATGGGGAGGAAGTGGTCCTCTGATGGACATGTTACTGTCCCATTCCTTTGCATGGGGAGGGAGGGGTCCTCTGATGGACATGTCACTGTCTCATCCTGTACATGGGGAGGGAGAGGTCTTCTGATGGACATGTCACTGTCCCATCCTGTACATGGAGTCGGAGGGGTCCTCTGATGGACAGGTCACTGTCCCATTCCTTTGCATGGGGAGCTAGGGGTCCTCAGATGGACATATCACTGACCATCTCTGTACATGGGGAACTAGGGGTCCTCTGATGGATATGTCACTGTCCCATCCCATTGCATGGGAAAGGAGTGGTCCTCGATGGACATGTCACTGTCCCATCCCTGTACATGGGGAGGGAGGGGTCTTCTGATGGACATGTCACTGTCTCATCCCTGGGCATGGGGAGGGAAGAGTCCTCTGATGGACATGTCACAGTCTAATCCTGTGCATGGGGGAGGTTGGGTCCTCTGATGGACATGTCACTGTCTCATCTTGTACATTGAGAGAAAGGGGTCCTCTGATGGACATGCCACTCTCTCATCCTGCGCATGGGGAGTTAGAGGTCCTCTGATGGACATGTCACTGCTCATCCTGTACATGGAGAGGAAGGGGTACTATGATGGACATGTCACTGTCCCATTCCTGTTCATGGGATGGAGGGGTCCTCTGATGGACATGTCACTGCCCCATCCTGTACATGGGGAGGGAAGGGACCTCTGATGGACATGTCACCATCTCATCCCTGTAAATGGGGAAGGAGGGGTCCTCTGATGGACATGTCACTGTCCCATCACTGTACATGGGAAGGGAGGGGTCCTCTGATGGACATATCACTATCTCATCCTGTTCATGGGGAGGGAGGGGTCCTGTGATGGACATGTCACAGTCACATTCCTTTGCATGGGGAGGGAGGGGTAACCTGATGGACATGTCACAGTCACATTCCTTTGCATGGGGAGGGAGGGGCCTCTGATGGACATGTCACTGTCCCATCCTTGTGAATGTGGAGGGAGGGGTCCTCTGAAGGACACGTAACTGTCCCATCGCTGTACATGGGGAGGGAGAGGTCCTCTGATGGACATGTCACTGCTCATCCTGTATATGTGGAGGGATGTGTCCTCGGATGGACATGTAACTGTCCCAACCCTGCACATGGTGAGGGAGGGGTCCTGTGATGGACATGTCACTGTTTCATCCCTGTGCATGGGGAGGTAGGTGTCCTCTCATGGACATGTCACTCTCCCATCCTTGTGCATGGGGAGGGAGGGGTCCTCTGATGGACATGTCATTGTCCCTTCATTTACATGGGGAGGGAGGGGTCCTCTGATGGACATGTCACTGTCCCATTCCTCTGTATGGGGAGCTATGGGTCATTTGATGGACATGTCACTGTCCCATACTGTACATGGCAAGGGAGGGGTTCTCTGATGGACTTGTCAATGTCCCATTCCTTTGCATGGGGAGGGAGGGGTTCCCTGATGGACATGTCAGAGTCCCATACCTGTACATGGGGAGGGAGGGGCCCACTGATGGACATGTCACTGTCCCATCGCTATACATGGGGAGGGAGGGGTCCCCTGATGGACATGTGACTGTCCCATCGCTGTGATGGGGACGGAGGAACCTCTGATGGACATGTCACTGTCCCATCACTGTACATGGGGAGGGAAGCGACCGCTGATGGACATGTCCCTCTCCCATCCTTACATGGTGAGGGAGGGGGCCTGTGATTGACATATCAATGTCACATTATTGTTATTGGGGAGGGAGGAGCCCTCTGATGGACATGTCACTGTCCCATTCCTTTGAATGGGGAAGGAGGGTTCATCTGATGGAAATGTCACAGTCCCATACCTGTACATGGGAACGGAAGGGTCCTCTGATGGATAGGTCACTGTCCCATTCATTTGCATGGAGACCTAGGGGTCCTCTGATGGACATGTCACTGTCCCATCCCATTGCATGGGAAGGGAGGGGTCCTCTGATGGACATGTCACCATCTTATACTGTACATGGGACGGAGGGGTCATCTGATGGACATGTAAGTTGCATCCCTGTGCATGGGGAGGGAGGGGACCTCTGATGGACATGTGAGTGTCCCATTCCTTTGCATGTGCAAGGAGGGGTCCTATGATGGACATGTTACTGCCCCATCCTGTACATGGGGAAGGAGGGATCCTCTGATGGACATGTCACTGTCCCTTCCTGTTCATGGGGATGGAAGAGACCTGTGATGGACATGCCACTGAACAATCCATATACATGGGGAGGGAAGGGTCCTCTGATGGACATGTCACCATCTCATCCCTGTAAATGGGGAGGTAGGGGTCCCCTGATGGACATATCACTGTGCCATCACTGTACATGGGGAGTGAGGGGTCCTCTGATGGACATGTCACTGTCCCATCTCTGTGCATGGGGAGGGAGGGATCCTCTGAAGGACATGTCACTGTCCCATTGCTTAACATGGGGAGCGAGGCGTCCTCTGATGGACATGACACTGTCCCATCGCTTTATCATGGTTAGGGAGAGGTCCTCTGATGGACATGTCACTGTCCCAACCTGTACATGGGGAGGGAAGGGTCTTCTGATGGACATGTTACTGTCTCCTCCATGTACATGGGGATGGAGGGGTCCTCTGACGAACAGGTCACTGTCCCATTTCTTTGCATGGGGAATTAGAGGTCCTCAGATGGACATGTCACTGACCATCCCTGTACATGGGGAACTAGGGGTCCTCTGATGGACATGTCACTGTCCCATCCCATTGCATGGGAAGGGTAGGGGTCCTCGATGGGCATGTCACTGTCCCATCCCTGTACATGGGGAGGGCGGGGTCATGTGATGGACATGTCACTGTCACACCGCAGTACATGGGGAGGGAGGGGTCCTCTGATGGACATGTCACTGTCTCATCCCTGGGCATGGGGAGGGAAGAGTCCTCTGATGGACATGTCACAGTCTAATCCTGTGCATGGGGGAGGTTGGGTCCTTTGATGGACATGCCACTCTCTCATCCTGCGCATGGGGAGTTAGAGGTCCTCTGATGGACATGTCATTGCTCATCCTGTACATGGGGAGGAAGGGGTACTACGATGGACATGTCATTGCTCATCCTGTACATGGGGAGGAAGGGGTACTACGATGGACATGTCACTGCCCCATCCCTGTTCATGGAGACAGAGGAGTCCTCTGATGGACATGTCACTGTCCCATCCCTGTACAGGGGAGGCAGGGGTCCTCTGAAGGCCATGTCACTGTTCCATTCCTTTCCATGGGGAGCTAGGGGTGCTCTGATAGACATGTCACTTTCCCATCCCTGTACATAGGGAGAAACGGGTCCTCTCATGGACATGTCACTGTCCCATCCTTGTTCATGGGGACTGAGGGGTATTCCGATAGACATGTCACTGGTCATCCTGTACTTGGGGAGGCAGGTGTCCTCTGATGGACATGTCACCATCTCATCCCTGTTCAAGGGGAGGGAGGGGACCTCTGATGGACATGTCACTGTCTCATCCCTGTGCATGGGGAGGGAAGAGTCCTCTGATGGACATGTTACTGTCCCATTCCTTTGCCTGGGAGGGAGGGGTCCTCTGATGGACATGTCACTTTCCCATCCCTGTACATACGGAAGGGAGGGATTCTGTGACAGACATGTCAATGTCACATTCCTGTACATGTGGAGGGCGGGGTCCTGTGATGGACATGTCACCATCTTATCCTGTACATGGGACGGAAGGGTCATCTGATGGACATGTCAGTCACATCCCTGTGCATGGGGAGGGAGGGGACCTCTGATGGACATGTCACTGTCCCATCCCTGTGCATGGGGAAGGAGGGATCCTCTGATGGACATGTCACTGTCCCAGCCCTGTACATGGGGAGGGAGGGGTCCTGTGATGGACATATCAATGTCACATTCCTGTTATTGGGGAGGGAGGGGTCCTCTTATGGACATGTCACTGTCCCATCCTGTACATGGGGAAGGAGGGATCCTGTGATGGACATGTCACTGTCCCATCCTGTAAATGGGGAGGGAAGGGACCTGTGATGGACATGTCACTGTACCTTCCCTATACATGGGGAGGAAAGGGTCCTCTGATGGACATTCACCATCTCATCCCTATAAATGGGGAGGGAGGGGTCCCCTGATGGACATATCACTGTCCCATCGCTGTGCATGGGGAGGGAGGGTCCTCTGATGGACATGTCAGTGTCCCATTGCTTAACATGGGGAGGGAGGCGTCCTTTGATGGACATGACACTGTCCCATTGCTTTACATGGTTAGGGAGAGGTCCTCTGATGGACATGTCACTGTCCCAACCTGTACATGGGAAGGGAAGGGTCTTCTGATGGACATGTCACTGTCTCCTCCCTGTACATGGGGATGGAGAGGTCATGTCACTGTCCCATCCCATGCAATGGGAAGGGTAGGGGTCCTCGATGGACATGTCACTGTCCCATCTCTGTACATGGGGAGGGAGGGGTCTTCTGGTGGTCATGTCACAGTCTTATCCTGTACATGCGGAGGGCGGGGTCATCTGATGGACATGTCACTGTCTCATCTTGTACATCGAGAGAAAGGGGTCCTCTGATGGACATGCCACTCTCTCATCCTGCGCATGGGGAGTTAGAGGTTCTCTGATGGACATGTCACTGCTCATCCTGTACATGGGGAGGAAGGGGTACTACGATGGACATGTCACTGCCCCATCCCTGTTCATGGAGACAGAGGAGTCCTCTGATGGACATGTCACTGTCCCATCCCTGTACAGGGGAGGCAGGGGTCCTCTGAAGGCCATGTCACTGTTCCATTCCTTTCCATGGGGAGCTAGGGGTGCTCTGATTGACATGTCACTGTCCCATTATGTCCATGCGGAGGGAGGGGTCATCTCATGGACATGTTACTGTCTCATCCTGTACATGGGGAAGGAGAGGTCATCTGATGGACATGACACTGTCCTATCCCTGTACATGGGGAGGGAGGGGTCCTCAGATGGACATGTCACTGCTCATCCTGTTCATGGGGACGGAGGGGTCTTCTGATGTTAAGGTCACTGTTCATCCTGTACATGGGGAGGGAAGGGTCCTCTGATGGACATGTCACTGCTCATTCTGTACATCGGGAGGGAGGGGTCCTCTGATGGACATGTCACCTTCTCATCCCTGTTCATGGGGATGGAGGGGTCCTCTGATGGACTTATCACTGTCCCATGCCTGTACATGGGGATGGAGGGATCTTCTGATGATATGTCACCTTCTCCTCCATGTCATGGGGTGGGAGGGGTCCTCTGATGGACATGTCACTGTTCATCCTGTATATGGGGATAGAGGGGTCCTCTGATGGACATGTTACTGCTCATTCTGTACATGGGGAGGGAGGTGTCCTCTGAAGGACCTAGCACTGTCCCATCCCTGTACATGTGGAGGGACGCATCTTCTGATGGGCATGCCCCTGTCCCTTTGTTGTACATGGGGAGGGAGGGGTCCTCTGATGGACATGTCACTGCTCATCCTGTACATGGGGACAGAGGGGTAGTCTGATGGACATATCACTATCCTATCCCTGTTCATGGGGACGGAGCGGTCCTCTGATGAACATGTCACTGCTCATGCTGTACATGGGGATGGAGGGGTCCTCTGAAGGACTTATCACTGTCCCATGCCTGTACATGGGGAGGGAGGGTTCTTCTGATTGACATGTCACTGTCCCATCCCTGTTCATGAGGATGGGGGGGTACTCTGATGGACATGTCACTGCTCATCCTATGCATGGCGAGGGAGGTGTCCTCTGATGGACATGTCACTGTTTCATCCCTGTGCATGGGGAGGGAGGGGTCCTCCATCACTGTACATGAGGAGGAAAGGGTCCTCTGCTGGACATGTCACTGCTCATCCTGATCATGGGAACAGAGGGGTCTTCTGATGGTCATGTCACTGTCCCATCCCTGTTCATGGGGACGGAGGGGTCCTCTGATGGACATGTCACTGTTTCATCCCTGTTCATGGGGAGGGAGTGGTCCTCCATCACTTTACATGAGGAGGGAGGGGTCCTCTGATGGACATGTCACTGCTCATCCTGATCATGGGGAGGGAGGGGTCCTCTGATGGTCATGTCACTGTCCCATCCCTGTTCATGGGGAGAGAGGGCTCCTGTGATGGACATGTCACTGTCCCATCCCTGTACATGGGGAGGGAGCGGTCCTGTGATGGACATGTCAATGTCACATCCTGTTCATGAGGAGGGAGGGGTCATCTGATGGATATTTCACAGTTTTATCCTGTACATGGGTAAGGAAGCGTCGTCTGATGGACATTTTATTGTCCCATTCCTTTGCATGGGGAGATAGGGATCCACTGATGGACATGTCACTGTCCCATCCCTGTACATGGGGAGGGAGGCTTACTCTGATGGACATGTCACTGCTCATCCTGTATATGGGGAGGGAGGTGACCTCTGATGGACATGTCACCATCTCATCCCTGTTTATGGGGAGGGAGGGGTCCTCTGATGAACAAGTCACCTTCTCATCCCTGTTGATAGGGAGGGAGGCTTACTCTGATGGACATGTCACTGTCCCATCCCTGTACATGGGGAGGGAGGCTTACTCTGATGGACATGTCACTGTCCCATCTTGTACATAGGGAGGGAGGGAGGGAGGGGGTACTCTGATGGACATGTCCCTGTCCCATCCTGTACACGGGGATGGAGGGGTCCTCTGATGGACATTTCACTGTCCTATCCTTGTACATGGGGAGAGAGGGATCCTCTGATGTACATGACACTGTCCATCACTGTACAAGGGGACGGAGGGGTCTTATGATGGACATATCACTGTCCTATCCCTGTACATTGGGAGGGAGGTGTCCTCTGATGGACATGTCACTGTCCCATCCCTGTTCATAGGGAGGGAGGTGTCCTATGATGGACATGTCACTGTCCTATCCCTGTTCATAGGGAGGGAGGGGTCCTATGATGGACATGTCACTGTCCTATCCCTGTACATTGGGAGGGAGGTGTCCTCTGATGGACATGTCACTGTCCCATCCCTGTTCATAGGGAGGGAGGGGTCCTATGATGGACATGTCACTGTCCCATCTCTTTACATGGGAGGGAGGAGTCCTCTGATGGACATGTTACTCTCCCATCCCTGTTCATGGGGAGGGAGGGGTCCTCTGTTGGACAGGTCACGGTCTCATCCTGTGCCTGCGGAGGGAGGGGTCCTGTGATGGACATGTCACTGTCCCATCGCTGTACATGTGGAGGAAGGGTTCCTCTGATGGACATGTCACTGTCCCATCGCTGTACCTGGGGATGGAGGGGTCCTCTGATGGACATGTCACTGTCTCATCCCTGTGCATGGTGTGGGAGGGGTCCTTTGATGGGCATGTCCCTGTCTCATCCTGTGCATGGGGAAGGAGGGGTCCTCTGATGGACATGTCAATGTCTCATCCTGTACATAGGTAGCGTAGGGTCCTCTGATAGACATGTAACTGTCTCATCTTGTGCATGAGGAGTTAGGGGTCCTCTGATGGACATGTCACTGCTCATCCTGTACATGGGGAGGGAGCGGTCCTCTGATGGACATGTCACTGCTCATCCTGTACATGGGGAGGGAGCGGTCCTCTGATGGACATGTCACTGTCTCACCCCTGTGCATGGGGACGGAGGGGTCCTCTGATGGACATGTCAATGTCCCATCACTGTACATGGGGAGGGAGGGGTCCTGTGATGGACATGTGACTGCTCATCCTGTACATGGTGATGTAGGTGTCCTCTGATGGACATGTCTCTGTCCCATCCCTTTTCATGGGGACAGAGGTGTCCTCTGATGGACATGTCACTGCTCATCCCTGTGCATGGGGAGGGAGTGGTCCTCTGATGGACATGTCACCTTCTCATCCCTGTTCATGGGGAGGGAGTGGTCCTCTGATGGACATGTCACTGTCTCATCCCTGTGCATGGGGAGGGAGGGATCCTCTGATGGACATGTCCCTGCTCATCCTGTTCTTGGGGAGAGAGGGGTCCTCTGATGGACATGTCACCTTCTCATCCCTGTGCATGGGGAGGGAGGGGTCCTCTGATGGACATGTCACCTTCTCATCCCTCTTCATGGGGATGGAGGGGTCCTCTGATGGACATGTCACTGTCCAATCCTTGTGCATGGGGAGGGAATGGTCCTCTGATGGACATGTCTCTGTCCCATCCCTTTTCATGGGGACAGAGGTGTCCTCTGATGGACATGTCACTGCTCATCCTGTACATGGAGAGGGAGGGGTCCTCTGATGGACATGTCACCTTCTCATCCCTGTGCATGGGGACGGAGGGGTCCTCTGATGGACATGTCACCTTCTCATCCCTCTTCATGGGGATGGAGGGGTCCTCTGATGGACATGTCACTGTCCAATCCTTGTGCATGGGGAGGGAATGGTCCTCTGATGGACATGTCTCTGTCCCATCCCTTTTCATGGGGACAGAGGTGTCCTCTGATGGACATGTCACTGCTCATCCTGTACATGGAGAGGGAGGGGTCCTCTGATGGACATGTCACCTTCTCATCCCTGTTCATGGGGAGGGAGTGGTCCTCTGATGGACATGTCACTGCCCCATCGCTGTTCATGGGGATGGAGGGGTCCTCTGATGGACATGTCACTGCTCATCCCTGTGCATGGGGAGGGAGGGGTCCTTTGAAGGACATGTCACCTTCTCATCCCTGTTCATGGGGATGGAGCGGTCCTCTGAAAGACATGTAACTGTCCCATCGCTGTGCATGGGGAGGGAGGGTTCCTCTGATGGACATGTCACGTCTCACCCTGTGCCTGGGGAGGGAGGGGTCCTCTGATGGATCATGCTCTTCCCAGCTACTCCTGCTCAGACCAAAGAAGGAAGAAAATAGCCATTCGGGAAATTCAGATCCAGCTAATGTCAGCACTGCAGATTTCAGGGACCACCTGTTCCAATCTTCATCACGTAAGGACACTAACAACCCAGGTCTGTGAACGTCCAAGGTATCCATCATTAGCAACGCCAGTCCTAGGACCTGTTGCAGCAACCTGACTGTGCTGAGAATACCTCTGGGTTTTTGCCTTCTGAAGAGGAATCTAGTATCAGGGGCGGGTGTCAGGACAGAGGAGAAACGTCTGAGGTTGGCACAGGAAGGGTTAACTGTTCAGGGTGCACGTTTGGAATCCACTGCATGCTCACCGAGAGGAAGAGCCGTGGGGTAGCGTTGAGCTCCTAGCGCGGAAGACCTTTTTAATATGGCTGTATTGTAATACTGCAGTGCCAAACCATCCGGTCGTTCCAAAATGGGGAAAAAAATAGAAAAAAAAAAAAAAGGCAGCCTCACTAGGCAGCAGAACTTCGCCTCCCTGCACACAGACTGTCTGCCTTTCGCACCCATTTAATAAGGGCTTTATTTAGCACAATCGAGGAGATGCGGGCTCTGGAAGGCACTGCAAGGCAAGCTTCCGTCTGCTAGGACTCATTCTTCCTACATGAAACTGAAACGTAATCATGTGAACTCAGCCTCCTAAAGCCCCTGGGGGGATCCACTGAGGGGTGCAGCGATTCAACAGCCAGGGCCCCCTTGGAGCAGGGTTTCACTAAGGGATGGGACACACCTTTCTGCCCTGTGACAAGCAGCAGGCTGCAGGAAGTCTGTCCAGACTGTGCCTTCAAGGGTTAATTTCTTGGGCCAAAAAAAAAAAAACTCTCTCTCTCTCTCTCTCTCTCTCTCTCTCTCTCTCTCACACACACACACACACACACACACACACCCCTATTTACTCTTACCCCTCCCCCCCCCACCTCACACACACTTGGATCTTGGAATCTGAAATTCCCAGAAATTCCCCGATCGGCCATATCTTTTAGGAACAAACCCCCTGCACCTGGGCTGGGTTCCCACCTCATCACCAGAGGAAGCCCAGAGAGTCGGGCATAATTATTTTCCTACAAGGTTCTGCCTAATTGACCACTAACCTAATTGATTAATAATCTCCTCTTCCTCCCCCCCCCCGCCCCACCCTCGGCAACATCAAAAAGCCCAGCCAGCGGGGCAGCGCAAAGAAACATCATTGTATCCAAAGAAAAATCATTGTATCCAAAGGTTCAAGGGGTTAAAAGGGCAGACTGGGAGCAAACACGCCCACAACCTCTCTTCCCAGGTCAGCTAAGCAGAAGCGGGCATTGACGGTGAGGCGCGCGACCCGCAGGGCTGAGCCAGGAACCCGAGCGCTAACCCTGAGCCCGGCAGCCTCCAAGCTGATGAAGTTGTTTCCTTGGGATCAAAAGGGTTAAAAAATAAAAGGAGGGGGGAGCTGCCAGGCTTTTTGGGGGGGTTGGATGGCCCCCGGAACACAAGCCACCCAGCCCGTTCCTGGGACAAGGTGCCTGATCGGGGTCTCGGGTGCCCCCCCGGGAGGCAGGTGGCGAGGGAAGGGGCAGTCCTTGGCGCCCAGGCCACAACTTGCAGTGCCCGCGCGCCTGGGCACCCTCGCCCGCGCCCTTGCGCGCTCCCCAAAAACTTTGCGCACACCGTCAGCCTGGCTGGGCGCCGCCGGTCCGCGCGCCACCGAGTGCCAGGGACGGCGCAGTCCCTTGGTGCAGCCTCCGCTGCCAGGCTCCGGGGCACCACGCTTCGCCCAGCAGCCTCCCATTCCGCGCCCGAGGGCTTCTTCCCTGGCAACCGGGCGGCTGCGGGAGCTCGGCGCCCGGGGCTCTCCCTCCCACTCCGTCCACCCCCACTCCCCGCGCGCGCCCTGGGCATCGCCACTCACCGAGGCCGTAGCAGACCGTCACCCCCGCAGGTAGTGACCACCCGATGGACGCCCGAGCCACCCACCCACCCACGCCGCGGTGGGCAGGCGCAACACCTCCGGGGCAGCCCGGGGATCTCCAGCTCCGCTCCGGGCTCGGTGCTCTCCACTCCTCCTCCTCCTCCTCCGGCTGCAGGATGGGGTGGCCGGACTCCGCTGTGGTTCCCTTGGAGGGGGTGTGGGGGGCGCGGGGAGAGGGTGTCCCCGAGGTCCGTGGAGGGCCAGGGCGCGAGGGCGCTGCCCGCCGGCTGCAGGGAGCCTCACTCGCGGCGCCTCCGCCTGCAGCACGAGCGGCGGCGGCGGCCGAGACCGAGACCGAGCGAGCTCTCCGCAGGCCACATCTTTCAAACCTCAGACATCACTACCGCATTCCCCCGAATAGACGAGCCCCCCGCTCCGCATTCCGCCGCCTAGCGCAGCAAGCCGGTGCTCGCAGCAACACTTGGGCTCCCTAACCCGGCCAGAATGTGAGCGCTGCTAAGGGGTGGGGAGGAATAAATAAATAAATAAAGGACTTCTCCATTCACAGGCAGGCAGCTCAAAGACTACAGCTCCTCCCAGGCGTCCCCTCGGGCCTCTCCCCTCTGTCCCTTCTAAGCCTGCTCGGCCACTCCCCCAAGAAGGTCTGGGCTTCTTGGTCAAGCCATGGTTGACTTACGACGGGGGAACCCGCCTCTTCCAGATGCCCTGGTGCACTGGGTCTTAGTCTGAAAAATGCTCTTCTTATTCCCCGAGGGACTTCTCACACGATTTCGGATATTTATTTATTTTTGAGAGAGAGAGAGAGAGAGAGAGAGAGTGAATGGGTGAGCCAGGGCTACCAGCCAATGCAAATGAACTCCAGATGTGTGCGCGCCCTTCTGCATCTGGCTTATTATGGGTCTTGGTGAATCGAACCTGGGTCCTTTGGCTTTGCAGGCAAGCGCCTTAACCGCTAAGCCATCTCTCCAGCCCACGAATTTGGATTTTTTATTTTTCAGCAGCAGACACACCCTCCTCCGGCAGGCCCCCGCCCCCACCACCACCACCAGCCAGGCATGTGGGCACTGGGGGCAGGCAGCTGGGCACTGGGAGAGCACAGGCCCACGAGCTGCTGTGGGAGGCTTAGCGACTTGCCAAAGGGCTTTTGAGTCTCTGTTGTTTTCATCTGCAGAATGGGAATCAAGAGAGCTCTCTTCAGTGGGTGTGTGGAGAGAATCAAGCGAGATGAGCCCCAGAGACTGGCATCTGGTGCCAGCCAGGGAATAAAACGTTCGCCCCCTTCACCCTATGCGGGGCTTCCCTTCTTCGCCAAACATATGCCAATGACATTTCATTCCATATATATTTGTGGTGAGCTTACGACAGGGCCAACCTCGGTAGCCTCTATTTTATGGAGTAGTGTAAAGCTTGCCTTGAACCTGCTCTGTGGAGAAGACGCCAGAAATAAGCAAGTAAATCAGAGAGAGAGGCGGGGGGGGGGGGAGCTATGCAGTAGTGACAGCCAGTTACCAAATGAAGACAGAAGGTGGCATGTGATATAAGTTGAGGCAGGGCCCTCTGAGGGCATGATGCTAAACCCAGGGCTGACATGATCAGGAGCTGGCGGTCGGTGGTGGAGGGAATCGTAGGTGACAGGTGCAGGCATGAATGGTGGTGGCTGCGTCCTCAGAGCAGGACAGGAGTGTGGCCGGAGGCAGCCATAAAGATGGCCTCGTGGCAGAAGCGAGGCGGGGATGTCCGGCTGAGACGGGGGGAGAGGAGGTCAGTAGGGCAGTTCGGGTGTAAGCTGGGAATAAGTGGGTGTGTACTGCAGCATTGGGCCTCTGCATTTCTCCTGTGAAAGCTCACATGCAGAGGACAAGCAAAAGAGGGTGAGGATGAATGAAAGAGGGCTTGGAGGGAAGCCACTGGAAGAGGAGCCAACCAGAGGCTGCTGTGGCGGGCAGTGAAAGACCCTCTCCTCCTGCGACAAGTCAAGACGCTTGGCAGCCACTCAGGGCGCCTAGATGTGCGTCCGCCCATATTACTCCCTCAAGTGTTATTCTCTTCTACTCGAAGATGTAAATGGTGACATGTGTCCTCGCCAACATATCGGGAGGATGAAGAAGAGCCAAGGAAGGCACCCAAGGGACGAAGTGACGGTGATTGCCGTCTCCACGGTCCCTCCTCCATCTCCACCGGAGCCAGCGCCTCATCCTGAAACTGTCCCGTCTGGCCTGGGGTCACCCACACAATCCGGACAGAGGTCCCCTCGGTGTCTAAGGGTGCTGGCATCTGCAGTGTCTGCCCATCACTCATTTTCTCAAGCAGGAAACAGATCTTTCATTTGTTTAGGTCCTTTAGATGCCCCCCGCTCTCCCCCCCCCCCAATGTGCCATGCAGGACATCATGCTATGAAGCTCTCAAGGTATAAAAATAGCAAAGAAAAGGAGCTGGGGTGCGGGAGATGTGTACAGCTAATGATGACAGGAAAGGAAAATACACAGTCCTTACTCTCTCTTAGCAACAGGAGAAGTGTTCTCGGAGCTGAGACATACTGCCGTCTCCTCACATCTGTAAAGTGTAGCAGTCTCCAGGGGCTGATGCATCCCCCACACACACCAAGGCCCACGACACTAAAACCCCAGGAGGCAAAGCAAGCTGAACTGCGATTGCATGAGGTCTGTCTGGGGCCTTCAAATGGCCTCAGCCTTGATGGGTGTGGCCTGCCTTCTAATAGCAAGAGGCAGCTTGTACAATTGATGGCCAGAGCTGAGGCCATCCTTCTCTCTCGTTATCGCCAGTCCACCTCTCTTCAGCGCTCCCCGAGTCCCAATCCGGAGACGTTAGAATCCAGAAAAAGGATCTTACATGTCTCGTGGACCTGCAGTGTTAGAGAGGAAATCACTCCTGGTGCCAGGCGCAGTAGCTCACACCTGCAATCAGATACCTGAGAGGCTGAAGCAAGAGGCTGGCAAATTCAAGGACTCCCTGGGCTACATACAGACAGAGCGAGACCGTGTGTTTGCGTGTGTGTGTCATATATATATAATGCATAAGTATATATATATGTACACATACATATGTGTATATATACATATAATGTTTATGTATGTGTATATATATATATACAAGTATATATATATAACAAATGAATCTGAAGAGATGATATAATATATACATATATATGTATATATATGTTATAAGTGTATATATATGTAGCTCAGTAGTAGAACGGTTGCCTGGCATACGGAAGGCTCTGGGTCCCATCTCCAGTACCACCCCTGACGCAAGAGCATGATACCGACTGGCGAGTCTTTGGCATCTCTGGCACGCTGTTGAGACCCTGCACAGAAGTCAAAGAAAACCGAAGCGCTGCCTGCGCGGCTCTGCTCGGTGTGTCCTGAGCTGTGTTTGTGACAAGTCACCCTTTCTCTGTGTTCTATAAAACAGGGCCAGCGTGTGCTTGCGGGAGGTGTAGGGACCAGAGGAGACGCCCTGAGCATGCTCAACACACAATGCACTTTTTCTATGAATGACCTTTCGTGCGGCGCTGGTTAATGGGTGGCTTCTCTAGGACAGAGCAAGAGGCTTCTGTCAGCTCCCTTGACCAACGTTCCCCACTCGCTCTTGCCATGGCTGGTTTCAGGCACCAGCGTGGACACCGTGAGGCTACACTGATGTGTTGGACAGAGATGTGATCTGGACTCAGCATTTGTCTGCCTGCCAACTCAAAAAAAAAAAAAAAAAATCAGGGCTGGAGGGATGGCTTAGCAGTTAATGCGTTTGCCTGCAAAGCCAAAGGACTCAGGTTCGATTCCCCAGGACCCACATAAGCCAGATGCACAAGGGGGTGCATGCATCTGGAGTTTGTCTGCAGTGACTGGAGGCCCTGGCATGCCCGTTCTCTCTCTGTCTCTCTCTCTCTCCCTCCTCCTCTTATAAATGCACAAATAAAATATAAAGAGAGTTTAAAAAAAAAAAAGCAGCCCCAGATGCGGGGCAATCTTTGACCACTTACCAAACCTCCCAGTCTCCCCTGCCTCCTGGGCTGTTTATTAAGAATCCTAGTAGGCAAATACCCTCATACCTTCCCCTCCCCCTCTGACAAACTGGGAAATCTAGACTCCTAGGATTTGACAGCTTTGATCAGAATCCAACAGTTAGTAAATTTAAGTGCTGAGATTCAGCTGGGGGCCGCCTAGCTTCAAGTTCAGAGCGCCTCCAAGCCTCCACTCCATCCTTTGCTTAAAGCCATCACTCAGGCCCTACCTGGGGATCCTGAGCCCAGAGCTGAGCTTCCATTTCTCCACCTGACCCATCTCAGTCAGCCCAGCATTCACCTCACATGCCCCAAGAACCCAAGTGAAATAGAGCCTCACAGAGACCAAAGCACCCTACGGAGGCATCCACGTGACCGTGACCGCTAGTGACTAGAGAGAAAGAATGGGGACCCCAAAGTGAGGAGCTGCAGACCACAGAGCAGGCAGGATACCCTGGGCATACTTTCACCCAGGGAAGCCCAGCCAGATTCCCAGTGAGCCCCTGCTACGTGTTCATCAGCACAAACACCATATGAGAGGGGCAATGTCCTTGTCATTGGAGACGGACTTATTCTCCAGAAACCTGTTGCTTTGTCCTCTTTCTGTCTATAGAAACGCGGTCACTCCATACTCCAGGGTTGCCCCTGCCCACCACCTCCCTCTGGGAAAGATCAGAGCTCCAACTCAAGTCAGAAGAAATTTATGGACTCCTGTCGCTTGGCAGCAGTTCAGGGTGAAGCCAGCCCGATTCCAATGATGTCATTCTCATATTCTCTCTCTCCCCCCATCTTCCTCATTGCTTTCTCTGGTCTCCACTCCTTCTTCCCTGCCTTCATCTATTTCTTTTGTCCTCCCAGAATTTTCTGCCCTAAAAAAAAAAAAAAAAAAAAAAAAAAAAACTTTTCCTATAGAGGGGTGGGTAATAGGGATATGGTCCCAGACTGTTCTAAGCTTATATCCATCTCAAATACACACAATAAAAAATTGGAAGAAGGGCTGGAGAGATGGCTTAGTGGTTAAGCGTTTGCCTGTGAAGCCTAAGGACCTCGGTTCGAGGCTCGGTTCTCCAGGACCCACGTTAGCCAGATGCACAAGGGGGCGCACGCATCTGGAGTTCGTTTGCAGAGGCTGGAAGCCCTGGCGCACCCATTCTCTCTCTCTCCCTCTATCTGTCGTTCTCTCTGTGTCTGTCGCTCTCAAATAAATAAATAAATAATTTTTAAAAAATTGGAAGAAAAAAATAAAATAAGATTTTAAAAAAGGAAAAAAAATATGGAAGAGCTGCTTGTTAGGTCAGGTCATATGATGCCCAATACCTACCAGGTAAAAGCTACTGTGATTGGCTATGCCTGGCACCACCCCAATCCTACCACCAGATATCAAGCAGGAGAGAAGAGGTGATCCCCCAAAGGCAGGAGAGCATTTCTCAGAGAACAGGAAGGAGTACGGAATAGCACAGTTGACAGAATCGCTAAGGACAAAACTCTAAAGCTTGCAATCCTGACTTGGACATTTTTGTCCTTTCCCGGATCCTGTAGATTCCAGCATACACACACAGCAGGATTTAGAAGCTGTCATTGCCCGATGGATGGCATGTGGCCTGACCTCCTTAGCGCATTGAAGGTACTAGTCAATACTGAGTGGACAACACCCCAGTTGGTTGAGAGACAACGAAAGCATTCCAAGTACCCGCTGGGGTCAGCAACAATGGCTGGGACTGCTCATTGGCGGGGACCAGGAGTGGGTACGGGTGGTGGCAGCTGTTTGCCACTTGTTTTCTGACCCTTCTCTGTAACCAAAGGCCAGCCCCACACTCTGGCGCTCCCCTCACATCCCCAGGTGCCAGTGCTTCGCCCCGAGTGCCTTGCCTTAGAATTCTATGCTTCCCATGCAAGAAAGCATGTCACGTTGCCCAAATGGGACAGCCACCGTGGGCACCTTCTCTGGGGTGTGCTGTGGTCCTGCGAGGTAAACACTTCCTTCCAGCTATCTTCTCTGGCCCATTATCTTGAAGTGTGCCATGGCCTGCACTCACGGGTCATGGAGAGACATGTGACAGCGTGTGTCTGGCTCTGCATTAGCTTCACCAGGCTGCTCACAAATTGTCCCATTCGGTCACTACGCATGGTGCACACTGGAGGTTATAGACAAGAGCCGTTCAGCTCTCTACAGTAGCTGATAACGTCCTAGATGTTCTTGGAAACTGTTGGGTCTTCATTTCAGATATGGAAACTGAGACCCAGTAGACCTTAGACACTCTGACTAAACTACCCTGTTCCAAGGTCAAAAGACCAGCATATGATTTATTTATTTGACAGAGAAAGAGGGAGAAGAGAGAGAGAGAGAGGGAGAGAATGGGTGTGCCAGGGCCTCCAGCCACTGCAAACAAACTCCAGATGCAAGCTCCCCCCCCCCTTGTGCATCTGGTTTACGAGGGTCCTGGAGAATCAAACCTGGGTCCTTTGGCTTTGCAGGCAAGCGCCTTAACTGCTAAGCCATCTCTCCAGCCCCAGCATGTGATTCTTAACGCACCCTGGTTCCAACGGCTGCTGCTGCAGTCTCCAGTGTATCGACTGGGATCACTCTGCCCCCTCCGTGGCTCCTGCGCATCATGAACCTGTCTCTCTCCACTAGCCCGTGAGCTCTCTGAGGCTATAGGTATTGCCTTATTCATATGTGCGTCGCTGGAGAATCTAGTGGGCCAGCTGGTGCTAACATGGGCTTGAGAAACACTTGATGAATGAATGAATGAATGAATGAATGCGATGTCTAAGCACATAATCAAGAGCCCGTCCAAGGCTTTCTGACACTGAGTCCACAACTGACCTCCTCCATCATTCGGAACTCCTATAAAAATTATGGCCCGGTGATTAATTTGACATTCGAACACCGACTTGCCCCATCTCTTCAGTACTGAACTGTAACTTGAACATTTCATTGTTATTAAGCATTTCACGTGGGGATTTATGTCTTGTGTTCACAAGTCGCCCGTGATCCCGTTCATTCATTCCAAGCACTCACTGAATTTTGCACTGGGACACTGTGACGTGGGTGACCCTGTGCAAGCCTCCCTCCGTCTCCTGATGTGATCGTCCAGAGCCTGCAGTGTGCCACGGGCACTATAGCCCTGGGTGGCATAGCAGCTCTGGCAGAGAACTCAAAATCGCTCCAGATTGCAAATTCCTGCGCCTCTGGGTCTCCTCCACAAGCTCCAAGAATGAAACGGCATTGCTGAGAGAGAGGGAGGAAGGAGGGCGGGAGGGGGAGGCAGGAATAGCCTGCACAGGGTTTCTCAGATACCTTAGCAGCACAAAGGTGCCCGGATGTGGAGAGCAAGGCATGCTTTCTTCTCACAACATTGGGGGCCATGCGTAACCTGGGGCTTTGCCCATCTGCAAGCATGAACAACTGCTCCTGCCTTGAAAAGCGCTTTCTCTTGCCAAGCCCTGTCGCAGAGACAGCAAGTGCCCAAAGGGCCAGTCCCTACCGTGACCAGTCACGGGATGCGTGAAGAAGATGCTGTTATTTATGGCATGCATTGGAGACAGGCAGAAATAAACTTTTGGTTGCGCATTCCCCACAACAACTCCCAGAGTCACGAAAAGTCATTTCAACAGATTGCTACACTAACGCTTGGAGTAGCTTCTAGATGATTCTTTCTTTTAAATATTTTTTTGTTTATTTTTATTTATTTATTTGAGAGTGACAGGCATAGAGAGAAAGAGGCAGATAGAGAGAAAGAGAGAGAGAATGGACACACGCCAGGGCCTCCAGACACTGCAAACGAACTCCAGACGCGTGCGCCCCCTTGTGCATCTGGCTAACGTGGGTCCTGGGGAATCAAGCCTCGAACTGTGTCCTTAGGCTTCCCAGGCAAGCGCTTAACTGCTAAGCCATCTCTCCAGCCCTAGCTGATTCTTTTAAACAACCCTCAAAAGGGACATCAGCCGTCAACTCTTAGTTGGGACAGCCAAGCCTCAGAGAGTTGAAGTGACAGCCAAGCTCAGAGGCTAAGGGCACGCTGCAGTAAGGACAGAAAGTTGGCCTCTATAAAGGACCACATCTGTTCCTCTTACACTTGGTCTCAGGCACCTGCCTAGAAGCTGACATGGAGGAGGGTGTTAAGTTGGGAGCCTGAGAAGACAAAAGACTTGCTGGATTGGATTTTGAACTGTAATGGAAGGGCCTCCCCCCTCAGCAACCCCCCCATACAAGGATAACTGAGAAGAAATTTCCCAGGACAGGCACCCATTGTCTGCCCTGTCCTGTCCTGGCCAAGGTGGGTCTCTTCCCAGACCAGAAGGCTTCTGAGGACCCTGTGAAGACCAGGGAATGGCTTTGTCTGTCAGCTTCCCAGACAGTGACCAGTCGCTGCAGGCAACAGACGCAGCAGGGGCAGTGAGGACCCAAGCTGTTCAGTTGCCTCCCCACTGCTCACTTGTTAAGCCCAATCTGTTTTAGGAGTTCAGACAGAAAAGAGAGAGAGAGAGAGAGAGAGAGAGAGAAATAAAATCATTTTAAACAAACTTGCTGAGATCTTTTACAGGTCTTCCTGGCAAAATGAACAGAAAATAGTTTTCCAGGCTGGAGAAATGGCGTAGCGGTCAAGGCTCATGCCTGCGAAGCCTAAGGACCCAGGTTCGATTCTCCAAGACCCATGTAAGCCAGATGCACATGGTGGCGCATGTGTCTGGAGTTTGTTTGCAGTGGTTGGAGGCCCTGGCGTGCCCACTCTCTCTCTCTCTGTCTCTCCCTCTCTCTCTCTCTCTCTAATAAATAGATAAAATAAAAATCTTAAAAAAAAAAAGAAAACAGTTTTCCATGCCAGAGGCTAAGAGAGAGGGTTTAAATTCCGGTCCAGCTACTGTAGCACTGTGTGGTCCTAGACCAGGGAAAGAACCCTCTCTATATTCTTGCTCAGAAAACACTAGGTGGCCTCTAGGATTCTGGCAATTTTGTGGGCCATGGGCTTATGACTGAGAAACTGGACAAAAGGACAAAGAACACCAAGCATTCGAGAGGGCCTGGCCACTGGACAGAGAGGAAGACTTGTTAGTTATGGAATCCAACCCCAAACACCTCCAAGTGGGTTCCATGCCTAATACCTTTGCAGAGCAGGGCACAGTTGCGATTCACGTGTGGTCGTCGAGAGAAAGGACAACCCCTGGAAAAGATGACCTTCTAGGCAGGGGAGCAGCAGGGCCTGTGTAAACAGGTGTGTCCCACCAGGGTTCTCTACAGGACTGGTAGAATGAACCGGTATAAAAATGGGATTGAGAGCTGGGCATGGTAGCGCACGCCTTTAATCCCAGCACTCGGGAGGCAGAGGTAGTTGAATCACCGTGAGTTCAAGGCCACCCTGAGACTCCATAGTGAATTCCAGGTCAGCCTGGAGTAGTGAGACCCTACCTCGAAAAACCAAAACAAAAAGGATTGATTTCCTTAGCTCAAAGGCTACCACTGCGCAGATCAGCAACAGTTGTCCACAGGAGGAAAAGCCAAAGGCAGCAGCAGTCACTCAGTCCCTGACGTTGGACGCAGCCTGAAGAGCCACAGGCCCCGGTAGCTACTCAGGCCATGAGGCAGAAACTTGCACAAGTGGGGCACCAAAGAGGGCAGAGCAGAAAGCACCCACCAGCGAGTGCTATGGGCAGCTAGAAGAAATAAAATGCTGACCGTCTCCTGGAGATTCCTTATGCATGGTCCCCCACTGCAGGGGCCACCCACTGGGGAGTTAATCTTGCCTGGATATGCCCTCAGGGACCCTTTTGCAACCATTCCTAATCTGGCCAGGTTGTCAACAGAACACCCACCGTCACAACAGGTATGATTAGGGTGTCAGAATCAGCATGCCTGCCCCTCTGGTGCGCCGCGGATCATCATAGAATGAGTGGATTCCCTGTGTACCCTTAGACAAATGGCTTCACTTCCCGAGACATCACCTCCTCCACTGCTGAACAAGACGGTCAGACGGGACTGTGAACGAAGACAAGGACCCGAGTCACCCGGAGCAGACCTTCCAAGGTCTGCTAGGAGTCTCTTCCTCATCCCTACTGCAAACAGTCTGGAACCCGGAAGAGTCTAGAATTCCAGAGCCTCAGCCACATGGGGCAGGCTGGCTGTGGTTGTGCGGGTTGAGAAATTTTTTAAAAAGGGCAGGATTTCCTGGGCAGCTCTCATGCAGGGCTCTCCGAGCGGAAGTGGGGACAGTGAGACTGTCTATTCCCGCCACCCCCCCATGTGCAGATCTGCCTGTGCAGAGCCCACTCAAGGCTCGTTTCCAAAGTGTCTCCTCGTGGAAGACTCCCAGGATGCCACAGCTGAGCCTACACCCCCTTTCTGGGACTCACCCAGCTCTTCAAGAGTGGACTTATGGGACTGGAGAGATGGGTTAGCAGTTAAGCACTTGCCTGTGGAGCCTAAGGACCCCGGTTTGAGGCTCGATTCCCCAGGACCCAGTTAGCCAGAGGCACAAGGGGGCGCACGCATCTGGAGTTCATTTGCAGTGGCTGGAGGCCCTGGCGCTCCCATTCTCTGTCTCCCTCTGCCTCTTTCTCTCTCTGTCTGTCACTCTCAAATAAATAAAGAAAAAATTTAAAAAAAAAAAAAGAGTGGACTTATACTTTCCAACCTTGCATAGAGCCTCTAACCCTCACCCACCGCCACGGGCCATGAGAGCCTGCAGGTTGGACAGCAGTGGGCATCTGTAGTGGTGCAGGCCTGGGCACCAGCAGATACCTAGTTAGGATGTGGAATAATTAACTGGTCCAGCCCCTTAAATGGATGCTAGAGAGGGAAGGGAGGAGACTTATGACTCTGAACGGCTCTTCTTACCCCCAACTTAAGATGCCTTGTTCTCTGGCCACTCCACAAAAGCATACAAGATTCACCTTTTTCCTCGGGAAAAAAAAAATATATGTATATATATGTGTATATATATATGCATATAAATGTGTATACATATATATATGTATACATATGTGTATATACATATATATATGTATATATGTGTATATATACACACATATATATATGTGTATATATATGTGTATACATATATATGTATATATATGTGTATATATATACATATATATGTATATATATGTGTATGTATATGTATATATATATGTGCGTGGTGGCACATGCCTTTAATCCCAGCACTTGGGAGGCAGAGGTAGGAGGATCGCCATGAATTTGAGGCCACTCTGAGACTACAGAGTGAATTCCAGATCAGCCTGGACTACAGTGAGACCCTACCTCAAAAAAGAATAGAGCTGGGCGTGGAGGCGCACGCCTTTAATCCCAGCATTCAGGAGGCAGAGGTAGGAGGTCACTGTGAGTTCAAGGCCACCCTGACCCTTCCAGGTCAGCCTGGGCTAGAGTGAGACCCTACCTTGGAAAAAAAAAACATATATATATATTTATGTATTATTTTATATTTATAAATATAAATATAAATATAAGTATATATATATATGTATGTATGTATTATTTTATATATATATATATATATATATATATATATATATATATATATATATATATATATATATAAATAAATGTCTGGTGAGAAACAAGGGCAGCCTAGCTGAAATCATTCCCAACTCATAACAGTTTGACTTAGGATCTCTCAACTTTACAATGCTGTAAAAGTGATACACAACAAATAAATAGCACACTTCAGACTGGGGAGATGCACTTGACTTGTAAACATCCGTGTCTGCGATGGCCTGGGCCGTCTGAGCTCCACCCCCCAGCGCCCATGCGAATAGCTGAGTGCGGTCGTGCCCGTCTGTAACCCTAACCCACTCAGAGCAGGTACCAGAGAATCGCTGCGGTTCCTGGAAAGCAGCAGCTCCAAGTTCAGAGGTGCCATCTCAAGGAAACATGCAAATGAGTAATTGAACAGGACACCTGATAGCCTCCTCTGGTCTCCACACGTGCATAGAGAGCACACCCCACCACACACATGTATACACACAAACATACCGCAGATGCCCATGCAAAATAAGACCAAGTCCACTGTTCAGTTTTGTGTTAATCTTCTGCATTAGCAACGTGACGCTGTCACGAGATTTGGGGAGGGAGCCTTGTGATCACAGAGAATAAACTGTCACCCACAGTGAGCTGTGTTGCTGAGCCATGGTGTTTGGTAGCCTAAGTTCATTTTTTAAAACTATTTACTAGAGAAAAAATGAGCGCGCCAGGGCCTCCAGCCACTGCAAACGAACTCCAGATGCATGTGTCACCTTGTGCATCTGGCTTACGCAGGACCTGGAGAATCAAACCGTGGTCCCTTAGGCTTCGCAGGCATGCGTCTTAACCGCTGAGCCATTTCTCCAGCCCTAAGTACATTTTTGACATAGTATTTTCAACTCACGATGGGCTTATCAGGGCAGACCTTCATTGTCAATCAAGGTGCATTTGCATAAAGAAATGGTGAGATATAGCTCCTAGACAGCTCTTCTGAAGGGCCTGGCCTTACTCTAACTCGTTTAACCATCACACACCATAACCCTGTAAGGCTAGGGCCATGAATGAATCCATTTTCAGGTAAGAACACTGGAGCTCAGAGACTCCTGTGATACACTAAAGGCCTTTCTATTTGTGCATCATGGAGTGGGGTAGGAGCAACTCCCTAAAGTAAAACAGGACAATTCCCCTCTGGCCTTGAGGCACCTAAGGTTACCTCCCTGAGGACCTCAGGTTACTGCCATCAGGGGCTCTGATTTCCCCCGTGGGTGGAGGTATCAGAGCTGTCCCTCTCATCTGCTTGGAGTTCTCTCCTCAAAGAACTGCCTGATAGATGGGACTCTGGCCCCTTCCTACGTGCGTGCGTGTGTGCGCGCGTGTGCGTGTGCGTGTGCGTGTGTGTGCTGCATGCACGTGCCGGTGGAGGAAAATGGAATCTGAAAGGTCTCCCATTTTGAATGAGAAAAGAATGGAGCTTTGTAAGACGTGGGGTCATGTACTCACCTATCCTGTGCCTGGTCGAGTCTGAACACCATCCCTTTGATAGGCAGAGAAAGCAGTCTCTTTGTATCTTTTCTTTGAACTCTTTCTAATTAAATGTATGAATTTTCCAAGGGAGAAAGACGATTGTCTGATAGCAAAGGGAGGGCTCTGCACTACACTTAAAGTTTCATATTCATATATTAATGCTACTGTCACTTCTGGTTAGAGGAGCTTCGCTTTTCAGATGGCAGTGACCACTGGGATGACCCAAAAGGCAACATAGTGCTGAGAAGAAGGGACGGAGGAGTGTCCAGCACTGAAACATCTCACACCCTCCAAGGCTCAGGGTCCATTGCAGAAGAGGTGGTGGAAAGAATATAAGAGCCAAAGGAAGGGTACCACTCCTTACATACAACTGTCCAGACAGAAATTGGCCTCAATATCCAAGACCTCACAGTGCCTAGCAATACCTACACAACACCCTCATAATAAGAGAAAAAGATGGGCTGGAGAGATGGCTTAGCGGTTAAGCGCTTGCCTGTGAAGCCTAAGGACTCTGGTTCGAGGCTTGATTCCCCAGGTCCCACGTTAGCCAGATGCACAAGGGGGCGCACGCGTCTGGAGTTCGTTTGCAGTGGCTGCAGGCCGTGGCGCGTCCATTCTCTCTCTCTCTCTATGTGTCTCTTTCTCTCTGTGTGTCTGTCACTCTCAAATAAATAAACAAAAAAAAAAATAAGAGAAAAAGATGATGACATGAAATTAAAAGAGAGACTAATGGAGAGAGGGAGGGGATATGACGATGAGCAGAGTTATGAAGGGGAAAGTGGGGCAGGGGAAGGAAATACCCTGGTTTGTTGTCTGTAAGTATAGAAGTTGTCAAATATATTTATGTGAAGGGAGGATCACCGTCCTCTCTAGCACATCTCCGCTCCTTTCAGGGCTTCAGCAGGGCCTCACGTGACCACAACAAGTAGAATCACTAACCAAGCATGCTACAAACTTTTCTTTCACAAAACTGATTTTCTTTTTTTAATTTTGTTTTTATTTATTTATTTATGACAGAGAGAGAAAGAGGGAGAGGGAGAGAGAAAGAGAAAATGGGCATGCCAGGGCCTTCAGCCATTGCAAATGAATGCCAGACATGTACGCCCCCTTGTGCATCTGGATAACGTGGGTCCTGGGGAATCGAGCCTCAAACTGGGGTTCTTATGCTTCACAGGCAAGTGCTTAACCGCTAAGCCATCTCTCCAGCCCACAAAACTGGTTTTCATTCCCTCCACAGAAGGGGCATAAAAGACCCAGAACCCGCAAAAAGAAAAATCCTTTCTCACAGAAAACTGCAGAAGGAAAAGATGCTCACCCGATTCTAACAATAACCCGAAAAGATAACCTTCACATTTGAAGAAACGTTCAATACCTCAGGTTTCCCCAAATAAAAATTTCCAAGCCCGTTATGGCCTCCACTGTACCTGAATTAGGACTTTTTATTTTTTTATTGACAACTTCCATGATTGTAAACAATATCCCATGGTAATTCCCTCCCTTCCCCCACTTTCCCCTTTGAAACTCCACTCTCCATCATATCCCCTCCCCACTCTCAATAAGTCTCTCTTTTATTTTGATGTCATGATCTTTTCCTCCTCTTATGATGGTCTTGTGTAGGGAGTGTCAGGCGCTGTGAGGTCATGGATATCCAGGCCATTTTGTGTCTGGAGGAGCACGTTGTAAGGAGCCCTACCCTTCCTTTGGCTCTTACATTCTTTCCGCCACCTCTTCTGCAATGGACCCTGAGCCTTGGAAGGTGTGATAGAGATCTTTCAGCATTGAGCACCCCTGTCATGTCTTCTTAGCACCATTATACCTTTTGAGTCGTCCAAAGGTCACTGCCCTCTAAAAAGAGAAGATTCTCTACCAAAAGTGAGTAGCATTAATATATGGGTATGAACATTAAGAGAAGTGCTTACCGGGCAGTTTGATGAGCATAGTATATACATTTAGCCAGACAGCAGCAGACGTTACACCCCTAGGGCTCGTGACTGCCCCTGTTGTAGGTTTTCAGTATCAGGGATGTGTTCCCTCCCATGGAGCGGGCCTCCAGTCCAGTTAGAGGGCAGCTGGTTTGGGACTTTCGTGAGCCATGACGTCCAGTGTGGAAGGCTGTCTGGTGTACATGTCCTTAGAGCCGTCGGGTCCTGACTTCCCCTGCCATGTGTAGCAGGGATGAAAGAGGTGAGTTAGGGGCTTCTCCAGGTCGGATGAGTAGAGTCCAGAGGAAGGATCTCAGTCTAGGTCCCCCAGAACCCACCAGCTGAGGAAGAGGACAGGAGGTCAGGGAATGGCCAGTGGGAGGAATGGCTTGAGATGAGGTGGCTGTGGGAGCCAAAGGGACGGGTGCCAAAGACATGCTCCGTAGTCACCCGGGCTGTCATGGGATCCAGCTGGCAAAAGGCCGTGAACGGAAACGTGTTGATCACCGAGGAGTCGCTTTAGTGCTGATACGGGCTGAGTCTGAAATGCAAGGGATGATGGACAGTGACCAAGACAAGCAGAATCCAAACAGTCTTCTGGGATCACAGTGTGGAGGGGCTGGAGCGGGGACAGGTGCACAGGTTAAGATGAAATGGCTCTTGTCTATGTCAAAGACAAAAATGCCACGCTGGAGAGACAGCTTAGCAGGTACAGAGCTTGCCTGCGAAGCCTAAGGACCCGTGTTTGCCTCTCCAGATCCCACGTGAGCCAGACGCACAAAGGTGAGGCAAGCGCAAGGTCACACACGCCTACAAGGTGGCACAAGAATCTGGAGTTCAATTACAGTGGCTGAGGCTCTGGTGTGCCAATTCTCTCTCTCACTCTCTCTCCCTCTCTTGCTTTCTCACTCTCTCTAATATACATATATGGTAAAGATGTTTAAAATACAAAGATACCAGGCTAGAGAGATGGCTTAGCAATTAAGGCATTTGCCTTCGAAGCCAAAGGACCCAGGTACGATTCCTCAGGACCCACGTAAGCCAGCTGCACAAGGTGGCGCATGCGTCTGGAGTTCATTTGCCGTGGCTAAAGGCCCTGGCGTGTCCGTTCTCTCTCTCACTCTCATAAATAAATAAACATATTTTTAAATACAAAGATAGCAACCTGTGTGGATGATAAGAAGAAACCAGTAGAACGTGAAGGTGGAGGTGTCAAGGGGGGAGGGGATGTGTGATAAAGCAGGGCCTGGGACCCAGAGAAGAGGTGGAGAGAGTTTGGAGATGTGAGCTTGACGTCTGTCCAACGCATTCATAACTATTGCCTTGTGGTCTGACCTTCAACAAGTTACTGACACCTCTCCCTCACAAAGGCCTCAGTTTCCCCTTTTACAAAGAGAAC
This sequence comes from Jaculus jaculus, assembly GCF_020740685.1. Taxonomy (NCBI): domain Eukaryota; kingdom Metazoa; phylum Chordata; class Mammalia; order Rodentia; family Dipodidae; genus Jaculus; species Jaculus jaculus. The sequence continues at coordinate 9,195,460 of NC_059122.1, read as the reverse complement.
ATAACCAAACCTTGCTAAAGCAGACCTCAGGATTGCCAACACACATTCCATCGGGTCAGTCTTGCCATGTTAAACATCGCCCCAGATCGTCCTAATTAAACTGGGGAAAGGAATCCGTCTTGCTCTGTCCAGTGGAATATGGACGGAACTGTTGATGACAGTTCCAAACAGAAGCTTCAGGAGCCAGTGAGCGCCTCCCCGTTTCTTCCTCCCCCTGTGCCGTGACAGCTTGGTGGCTTCCTTGTCACTCCGAGTCTCAGAGTGGGACTAGGAAAGACTAGGGAGAATCATCAGTTCTCTGCGACAGGAGCAAGAAACAAACCTTGGCTGTGATAAAGCCACCTAGATTTGGAGGTTGCTTGTGGGTGAAGAATTGACCTGATACGCTCCCATGGAAAATTCTGAGGACCATATGAGAAAATATGCAATATGGCATACAGAGTAAGATAATATGGAAAACAAGACAGCTCATAAATAATGATTCCTTTCATTTATTGGGAACTAAAAAAAAAAAAAAGCAGAACTACTCAGTGGATAAGAAATAATTAAAGATGTGTATAGGATTCAGAAGTTATTTGAATGGTAATTGATTATAGCTGACATGTATTGAACAATTACTGCCAGACAGATTCTGGCTATTAAAAAAAAAGTCCTTCCCATTCTCTCTCTCTCTGCCTCTTTCTCTGTCACTCTCAAATAAATAAATAAAAATAAGCAACAAAACATTTTAAAAAGGACTGGAGAGATGGATTAGTGGTTGAGCACTTGCCAGTGATACCTAAGGACCCCGGTTCAAGGCTCAATTCCCCAGAACCCACGTTAGCCAGATGCACAAGGGGGTGCACACATATGGAGTTCGTTTGCAGTGGCTGGAGGCCCTGGCACGCCCATATTCTCTCTCTCTCTCTCTCTCTCTCTCTCTCTCTCTCTCTCTCTCTCTCTCTCTTTCTTTCTCTCTGTCTGTCACTCTCAAATAAATAAGTAAAAATTAACAAAAATAAATTTTTAAGTCCTTTTTTCTGGTTGCCTCCTTTCCTTTGCCCTGCCATTTATTTTCTCTCTCCACTGATTATTTCTGACAATCCTTCTAACTAACTAGATACACATCTAGACTCTCCTGCATAAAAGGACCCAAGAAATAATCTGGCTCAATGTCCATCCAATGTCAGACCTTTCTTTGCAAACTTCCCTGATATGTAGGCATACAAGTTTTTCTGAAGCAATCTCTCTAGCAGGATGCTTGCTGCATCATGATGCAGCTGCTGGACCGTGTGTTTTTTTTGTTCTCTGGAGTTTCCTTAGGCCAGCCAAGCTCATACAGTAAAAGGCAAACGTAATGTTTGCCGATGGACCAAATGAGCATACAGACAAACTTTTGGTAGCTCTAATTTTCATCTGCTTTGTCTATAAAGTGATTGTGATCATAAGAATTTTTTTATATTTTTATTTATTTATGTGAGACAGACACAGAGAGAGAGAGAGACAGAGAGAGAGAGAGAGAGAGAGAGAGAGAGAGAGAGAGAGAGAGAATGGACATACCAGGGCCTCTGGGCACTGGAAACAAACACCAGACACATATACCACTTTGTACATCTGGCTTTACATGGGCACTGGAGAATCGAACCTTGGCCATCAGGTTTTACAAGCAAATTCCTTTACATTCCTCTAGCCCTCCATACTAATTTTTGAAGGTCCTGATAAAATAAGATGTGAATGTACTTGCTATGCTGTCGTCTCTCTAATTCACATTGTTCCCCATTCCTGCTCACTGTTTCTTTTTTAATAATTTTTTGCTTATTATCTTTATTTATTTATTTAAGAGTGACAGACAGAGAAAGAGGCAGAGAGAGAGAGAATGGGCGCACCAGGGCCTCCAGCCACTGCAAACAAACTCCAGAAACATGCGCCCCCTTGTGCATCTGGCTAACGTGGGTCCTGGGGAATGGAGCCTTGAACCGGGGTCCTTAGGCTTCACAGGCAATCACTTAACCACTAAGCCATCTCTCCAGCCCCTCACTGTTTCTTTTTAAATAGAGTCTAAACAAAGTATCACAACAACGCAAATTGAGATAGGAATTTCCAATGAGTTCCAAATAGCCAAATTTCTGAGCAATTCCGGGGGACAAAAGGGCATAATGTGGTAGTGGACACAAAACCCAGACCTTGCAAAGGAGGTGTCGCAGGCAGGTTTGCATTGCTGGTAGAAGTCACCCAACCAAGAGCAGCTTATGGGGAAAAAAAAAAGTTTATTTTGTCTTACAGGCTCGAGGGGAAGCTCCATGATGGCAGGGGAAAACGATGGCATGAGCAGAGGGTGGACATCACCCCCTGGCCAACATCAGGTGGACCACAGCAACAGGAGAGTGTGCCAAACAGTGGCAAGGGGACACTGGCTGTAACACCCATAAGCCCGCCTCCAACAATACACTCCCTCTAAGAGACGTTAATTCCCAAATCTCCATCATCTGGGAGCCTAGCATTCAGGGCACCTAAGTTTACGGGGGGGACGCCTGAATCAAACCACCACAACCACCTGCGGGAGATGTTGATTCTCAAATCTCCATCAGCTGAGAGCCTAGCATTCAGGGCACCTAAGTTTATGGGGGACGCCTGGATCAAACCACCCCAGGAGGACACAGAAAAGGTGGGATGAATTAGTGGCCAAGAGCTCAGGGTCTGGAGCGTATGTGTAATATATTCACCGTATATTACCTGCCCTTGCATGTTTCCTATGTCCATCATTAGTCATCAACTTCTTATCTTTAGATGGATGTACCCCATAGGGTTGTTACAAGGTCCAAAGGGGACCCCACTGTAAAGAGCTTAGCACAGACCCTAGAGCAATAGCGTTATTGCATTAGGACATCAAGAGATCTTAGAGGCCCTCCATTCTGACCCCCAATTGATTCCAATTGCTAGCAATTAGATCCAGTCTGTGATGTGTGCCTTCTATCTCGCTTTTGTAAATAGACCTCATCTGTCCTCTTGGGCAGTAACAATAGCTGTTCAACAAAGAAATCTGAAGTGCATATGGCTCAGAGATTATAGAAGTTTATTTCTTGCTCAAGTTCAAGATGTGTTTTCCTCATAGGTTAGTGGCCGGGGCCAGGTGACGAGTTCGAGCGTCGGTTTGCATCTGTTTACAGCACAAGGTTTCCGCAGAACTCGCTTCGCACATTGCCATGACAGAGCATCTTACAGAAACAACGTGAGGGAGAACGGACTTCCCGTGGCTCACGAATGCCATTGGTTCAGCTCATGGCACTTAGACCCGTGTGTTTGTTGGGGGGGGGGGGATGGGCAAGACATCAGGATGGAAGGAGTGTGCCACAGAGGCTGTTCTCCACTTGGAAGCTTGACGAGAAATGAAGAGGCCAGGACAGCATACAGGTCCCCAAGACCTTCCACTGTGACCTCCTTCCTCCGGCCAGGCTCCTCCTCCTCCCCTTGGCAACCTCCGAGTAAGTCCATCACCTTAAGAATCCATCAAGGGGTCATTCCATTCATTATATTATAGGCTTTGGTATCTAGTTCTCTAAGATGGCTTCACGCAGAGATGTGTATTAGTAATTTTCTAGGTGATTCTTTTTTTATTTTTCAACACACACACACACACACATACACACACACACACACACACACACATATAATTTTTGTTTTTCTAGGTAGAGTCTCACTCTAGTCCAGGCTGACCTGAAATTCACCATGTAGTCTCAGGCTGGCCTCGAACTCACGGCAATCCTCCTACCTCTGCCTCCCAAGTGCTGAGATTGAAAGTGCGCGTCACCACACACACCTGGCTTAATATATACATTTTAAAAACATTATTGTTAAATTTTACATAATTCCTTCCCAGCACACTCCTTTGTTCCCCTCCACATCCCCATCCACTGAACCCTCACTTTTTTTCCCTCTTCTATATTGATATTTTTATTTTTTATTTATTTATTAGAGAGAGAAAGGAGAAAGAAGGAGAGAGAATGGGTCCCCCCACCCCAGGGCCTCTAGCCACTGCATACAAACTCCAGATGCATGGACCATTATGTGCATCTGGCTTATGTGGGGTCTGGAGAACCGAACCTGGATCCTTCCACTTCACAGGCCAGAGCCTTAACCACTAAGCCATCCCTCCAGCCCATATATTGATGTGTCTTTTTGCCCTCTTCCATCACCCACAGCAACCTGTTGGTGGATTCAATAACATCTGGGCCTTGCAGAGAGTGACAGCCACTGTGAGGCCATGAGCATGACCACTTTATGTCTGGGAGACCAGCATTCCTTCCTATCCTTTAACTCTTACTTTCTTTCCGCCTCCGAGCCATTGGGGCTGTGACAGAGATGTACCATTAAGTGCTAAACACTCAACTATCCTAGGTAATTCTTATTCAGGTCAAGTTGACAACGGATATTACCCAACACAACTTCCAATGGCACCAAATACTTCTACATAAAAGTTATTAGAAAATAGATGAGGGAATGGAGAAGGCAGGTCTGTTTATTGGCTATTTCTCTGTGGACGTGACACTCATCAATTGTGCTTGCATTTCACTGGTAACACTGATCACATAGCACCACCCAAACACAGGGAACCCCAAAATGGCTCTTCCCAGTAGTCATTCTATTGGGATTATATGCAGAAAAAGAAAGCATGAATTTTTCGTGGTGAATTAGCTGTATCTCCCATAACTGATAAACCTATTGCCCTCTGTCTTTTCTTCGCCATGATTTGCAGTGTCAGAAGGAAAGTTCTAGTTTAAATATAGGCACCTCTGAACAACTACCTACTATGTGCTGTTACATAGAATTTTAACATGAGTTTCATGATGGAGAGGAAAAGCGGAATTCTCAGGAATGGGGAGGAGAAAGCAGTACAGAAAGAAAATCAAAATCAAGTAAGGTTAGAAAAGGGCACTGTCACGGTCACATCTGCGTTGCTGGCAGAAATCACCTGACCAAGAGCAGCTTGTGGGAAAAAAGAGGTTTATTTTGGCTTACAGGCTCAAGGGGAAGCTCCACGATGGCAGGGGAAAACGATGGCATGAGCAGAGGGTGGACCACAGCAACAGGAGAGTGTGCCAAACACTGACAAGGGGACACAGGCTATAAAACCCATAGGTCTGTCCCCAACAATACACTGCCTCCAGGAGGCCATTAATTCCCAAATCCCCATCAGCTGGGAACCCAGCATTCAGAACACCTGAGCTTATGGGGGACGCCTGGATCAAACCACCACATTCTGCCCCTGGCCCCCATAAACGGATAACCATATATAATGTAAAATGCAATGAATGCATTCATCTAACTTTAAAAGTCCCCACAGTTTTTTTCAATTCCGATGATGTTCAAACATCCCCATAATCCAAGGTCTTCTAACTGAGCCATAATACCAAAAAATAACCTCAAAAAACCCGTAATGGCACAGCATAAACATTCACACTGCAAAAGATGGCACTGGACATAACAAAGAAACATTCAACCAATACAAGATTTAAAACAACCAGGGCAAACACCAAACTCTGTAGCTCCAAGTCCAACAACTCTAGCCAGTGACAAATCTCCAAGTCCAATAATTCTAACCAACAACAAATCTCTGGAGTCCCAATTCAGCCCCTCCATCTAGGCTACTCACAGTCGTGGAAAATCTCAGCGGGGCCCGCAGCTTTCCTTAGCAGCCATCTCGTGGTCCCGGCATCTCCACTGGGTCTCCACTGCAATCCACGGTTCATCCTCATGGCCCCATGGGGTCTCCATGCAGGCATCCAGCAAACCTGCTTCACACTGCCCATGGCCATTTCCAAAACAAGACCAGGTTGCAAACTCAATGACCCTCTTTCCAGCATTTCTTACACTCTACAATACCACGTAGGGTGCCAGTTTGTTAATCCAGGGGGGATTAAGGCAGACTTTGAAGAACAGGACACTCCTTGAGCACTCAGGCCCCTTCAAAAGACTCTACCTTCTTCCTGTTGCACCAGTGCTGGTCAGCTAGCCCAGTCTCAAAGATTGTAATCTCTCCATTGCAGCAGAACGGGCAGCAGTTCACCCAAAGATTTTTCTTTCTGTGCCAAATCCCTCTGCACACACCAGTTCATTTCTACACAAAGCAACCCTGCACAACTTCTCAGGACACGGGCACAAGAGCAAGCTTCCCACACAAACTGCTAGCCCAGTCCAAGCAAAGCTCTTTCTCACCCTCCTAAGCCAAATCTCACAGTCCATAGTTCTTACTGCATTCAGGTCTTTCAACTCTGACCAGAACAGTCCATCAAGCTGTACTTACAGCACTGCAAGGCGTCTCTTAGGCCAAGGTTTCAAATCCTTCCACATTCCTCTTGAGAAATCAGTTCCAAAAGGCCAAAGCCACATAGTCGGGTGTCTAGCAGCAATCCCACTCCTCGGTACCACTTACTGTTGCAGTCCGCTTCACATTGCTGGTAGAAATCTCTCAGCCAAGAGCAGCTTGTGGGGAAAAAAAGGTTTATTTTGGCTTACAGACTCAAGGGAGAAGCTTCATGATGGCATGAGCAGAGGGTGGACATCACCCCCTGGCCAATATGAGGTAGACAATAGCAACAGGAGAGTGTGCCAAACACTGGCAAGGAGACACTGGCTATAACACCCATAAGCCCACCCCCAACAATACACTCCCTCCAGGTGGCATTAATTCCCAAATCTCCATCAGCTGAGAACCTAGCATTCAGAACACCTGAGTTTATGGGGGACACCTGAATCAACCCACCACAGGTACTTTACATATAAGCTTTGTAATTTACATAAAATATAATCCTCACTAGAATGCCTTAGGGATAATGCATTCCCCAGTCAATAAACAAGAAAGTTGCTTGGAGAGGTGGCATGTCTTGCCCAAAATCAATCATGGTAACATTCAAGTCCAGATTATTTGACTTTAAAATGGAATCTCTCTCTTTCTGTCTCTCTCTGTGTGTGTATGTGTAAGAGAGAGAGAGAGAGAATGTGCATGTGTCTGCCCTTCTGTCTTGCTTTTTTTTCTGTCTGTCTCTCTCTCTTTCTGTGTATGTATGTGTAAGAGAGAGAGAATGTGCATGTCTGCCCGTCTGTCTTGCTATTTTTCTGTCCCTCTCTCTCTCAGTCTCTTTCTCTCTCTGTGTGTGTATGTGTAAAGGGAGAGAAAGTGCATATGTCTGCCCTTCTGTCTTTCTATTTCTCTCTTTCTCTTTCTGTCCACACATAAGAGAAACAGTCTCTTAGTTTTCTTAGTTTCATACTTCAGTCCTCCCCCAGTCCCTCTCCTCTGGTTGGTCAAACTTACCAATTCCCTTTTCCCCTAGGGGCAGGAATCTTGAAAGTGGATTTAATTTCTAATTCCAGTGGCATTGCATTGTAGTCTGCCCCACAGGTATAATTATAAGCATGGTCTAATGTTCAGCCACTTTTATTAGCTCCTCCAATCAGAACCATTTGCAAAATTTCTCATATTTCCCAGGCGTACACAGCAAGAACTCAGCCCATTGTGATTCTAGTTTCTTAATCTAGAGATGTGTCAGTTCCCAGAATATTCCCTTAATCAAAGGGACGTTAACAATTTATTAGTTTTTATTAATTAATATTAATGCGGAATTTAACACAGATAACAACACAGAAATGTGTGGATACCCCACTTAAAACATCCCAGTAACCATTCCTCCCCAAGTCAAATCCTACTTACCTCTTGCTCCCAAGGCCCCCCATTACTTTGAATGGGATAGAAGAGGGAAGAGTCAAAATTGTGAGGGTGGAAGATGAATTTCCACAATGAGTTTAGTTTTCCCTCTGCATTGATGCCCGCTGAGGCATCATAAAAAAAAATTATCTTCCTTTGCCCTAGGTGACCTCCTCATAAGTGACTCATATTTGTCTAACAATTGGTACCCAATCCTTTTATCCGATAGGCACCCATCGGCACAGAAAGCCAAGTGCTGAATGTAATGCTGACCGATATTGATTTCTGATCATTATGATTTGGAAAAATCCCTCCCGATCTCCGTGTGTGTGTGTGTGTGTGTGTGTGTGTGTATGTGTGTGTGTCCACGTATGGGCCAGGAGAAAGAATGGAATACAATTCACAGGGAGCATTAATTAGTGCAAATCCAATGTGAGCATGACAGGGCTGTGATTTAAACGCAAAGATGCCTGGAAAATTCCGATTCAATATTTGAGCTCCATGCTCACCTGGTGCTATTGTATCCACCTGAACAGATCCACGCATCCTGGCTCGCTCCCTCCTCTGCAGCTGTTTGGCTCTCTCCCTACAGACCGATGGCTCTCAAGAAGCCTCCATCAGGGAGGGGAGGATTGCGCACGATGCTCAGCAAGGTGGGGGACAGGAAGATGGCCCCTTCTCTCTGCGACCAGGAAGCAACAGTTCTACGAGCTAAGCGGGAGCTGGGTTGGCTGGGAGCCCACAGGGAGGCTTTTGTCGGGAGTCCATCAATGGTGGGCCACTGTCGCAGTCAGGTTTGTGCTGCTGGTAGAAATCATCCAACCAAGAACAACTTGTGTGGGAAAAGGAGGTTGATTTTGGCTTACAGGCTCGAGGGGAAGCTCCACGATGGCAGAGGAAAACGATGGCATGAGCAGAGGGTGGACATCACCCCCTGGCCAACATCAGGTGGACCACAGCAACAGGAGAGTGTGCCAAACACTGGCAAGGGGACACTGGCTGTAACACCCATAAGCCCGCCCCCAACAATACACCGCCTCCAGGGGGCGCTAATTCCCACATCTCCATCAGCTGGGAACCCAGCGTTCAGAACACCTGATTTTATTGGGGACACCTGAATCAAACCACCACAGACACCCCAGCTCAGCATCATCTCCCGCACACTCCAAGCACAGTTCATTCCTGCTGCAGTTAACCTCCTCGTTGCCAGGGCAAAAACATGGGTCAAAAGCAGCTGGTGGGAGGAAAGGTTTTATGTTCAAGCTTCATAATGTCAAGGCACAGCGTGGCATGAGCAGAGTTTGGACGTCTCCTCTGCCACAGCAGGTGGAAAACAGCAGCAGGAGAGGGAGCTGAGCCCTGGCAAGAGGGAAGTTGCCTATTAAACCCCGAAAGAGGGCTGGAGAGATGGCTTAGCGGTTAAGCGCTTGCCTGTGAAGCCTAAGGACCCCGGTTTGAGGCTCGGTTCCCCAGGTCCCACGTTAGCCAGATGCACAAGGGGACACACGTGTCTGGAGTTCGTTTACAGTGACTGAAGGCCCTGGCACGCCCATTCTCTCTCTCTTTCTCTCTCTGCCTCTTTCTCTCTTTGTCTGTTGCTCTCAAATAAATAAATATAAATAAACAAAATTACCTGGTAAATTTTAAAAAAATTTAAAAAATACCCAAAAGACCCCCACCAAAAAAACATGCCTCTTTCAGAAAGGTTCCACTTCCCAACTTGCCACAAGCTAGGCACCAAGTGCCCCAAATACCGGAGTCTGCGGGAGGCACCTGCTCCACACCATCACGCATCCCCTCCCAAAGCTGTGGAGCATTGTAAGTTTGCATGCTTAGGGAATCATGGGCGCTGGGGTGTTGGCTAGAAATCGCTGCTTCTCACAAGTTCCTCACAAAAAATCCTATCTGTCCATGGACAAAGGAGCAAAGAATTTGAAGACGTGCTCATAGGTGGTGAGCTAGCAAAGGTTAAGTGCTTGCTTGTGAAGCCTAAGGACCCTGGTTTGAGGTTTGAATCCCCAGAACCCATGTTAACCAGATGCACAAGTGGGCGCACACATCTGGAGTTCGTTTGCAGTGGCTGGAGGCCCTGGTGCACCCATTCACACACACACACTCTCTCTCTCTGTCTGACTCTTTCTCACTCTCTCAAACAAATAAATAATATGTTTTTAAAAATGTCTTGATTTATTTGTTTGCATATAATATACTCAGATCATTCCATTTGACACCCTATTTGAAGAAGTCTTAGACCACTCCCCTTGCTTTCCATCATCCACAAGCCTCTTTATTGCATTTTCATCATTCCTGCACAGTTACCTGTGAGGGTTCTCTATGAGCCCATATATGCCCACCCAATTCCTTGCTCACCACTAGCTTGCAAACTAGAACCAACCTGGTCAGACTGGCAGAGTTGAGTGGAACGCCTGGGCTTTATATTTGGAGAGTTCTAGACTGTTGAAGCTGCTGGTCCATTCCAAACTTCACTGTCTATGTCGTTCCCATTAAAACCATTCCTGACTGGAGAGATTTCTCAGTGGTTAAGGTGCTTTCTTGCAAGTCGCAATGGCCTGGGTTCAACTACTCAGTACCCACATGTAAGTCAGACGCACAAAGTGTTGCATGCATGCATGCAATGGCTTGAGGTCCAGGTGGCCCATTCTCTCTCTTTCTCTCTCTCTGACTCTCCTTGCAGATACCTAAGCAAACAAATTAATTAATTAATTTAAAAAGCATTTCTTTATGGCTACACGTCAGCCCCAGATGAGCTAAAGGCAGTTTATAAGAATGTATACAGTAGGGCTGGAGGGATAGCTTAGCAGTTAAGGTGTTTGCCTGCAAAGCCAAAGGACACAAGTTTGATTCCCCAGGATCCACGTCAAACAGATGCACAAGGGGGCGCATGTGTCTGGAGTTCGTTTGCAGTGGCTGGAGGTCCTGATGCTCACTCATTCTCTCTCTCTCTCTCTCTCTGTCAAATAAATAAATATAAAATATTTTTAAAAGAATGTATACAATAAAGAGATAGATATAAGGGTTTGAGAAGTTGTAAATTTGTGTCCTGAAGAAAAGATCCCAAATACACAGGCTTAATTACTAAATTATAACAGAGTGCATACAGTTATGAATAGAGTGATACGTGTTTTGGGAGCAAATCAAAAAGGAAACTCAAGCATGGAGTGACTTGTGTCTGTGGGAGCAACAGAAGGAAGGGGACGTGGCAGTACTCAGAGAAGTTAAGTTCATCCTGCTGAACACTTGTCAGGAGGACATTAGGGTGAACAAGACGCATAAAGCCACTAGCTGCTTTCCACTTTCGAACCAGCACTTCAGAAACCAGCACAAGCGAACTGGGGACCCACCCATGCTCTTGGACGGCTTTAATACTGTCAAGATATCAGTGCCACGCAAAGAAATCTACAGATTTAATTCCGACTAAAATCACAAGGAATAAAAACATCCATGCTGTTCCATTATATGACCAGAAGAGGTTCCAAACAGCCCAACGATCTTGAAAAAGAGGAACAAGGTTGGAAGCCTCTCACCTCGTGATTTCAAAACGCATTGCAAAGCTACCCTAATCAAAACAGCCTGGTGCTTAAAGAGACAGCAAAGAGCCATGAAAGAGCATCGACAGTCCCCAGATGAAGCATCACATATATGGTCCAATCATTTTTTTAAAATTTTTATTTATTTATTTGAGAGCGACAGACACAGAGAGAAAGACAGATAGAGGGAGAGAGAGAGAATGGGCGCGCCAAGGCTTCCAGCCTCTGTAAATGAACTCCAGACACGTGCGCCCCCTTGTGCATCTGGCTAACGTGGGACCTGGGGAACCGAGCCTCAAACCGGGGTCCTTAGGCTTCATAGGCAAGCGCTTAACCGCCAAGCCATCTCTCCAGCCCTGGTCCAATCATTTTCACTAGGGAAAGGACAATCTTTTCAACCAACGGTTCTGGGAATACTGATATACACATGCAAAGGAATGAAGCTGGGGCCTTCCGCAAGACTCCACACAGATTAAAGACAAAGGGGCTCCAAGCTGTAAACCCAGACTGAACCCACACAGCTTGTAGAAGAGTTCAGAAGAGCTTCACGGCTCTGCATCCGTCAGTGATTTCTCGGCTATGCCACCCAAAACAAGAGGTAGAAAAGCTAAGCGTTGATAAATGGGACCACGTCAAAATTAAAATGTCTAAGGCTGGGGATGCGGCTCAGTGCTTAACGTGCTCACAACGAAAGCACAGGGACCTGAGTTCAGAGTCCCAACGCGTACACGAATGCTGAGCCCCGTGGTGGGTACCTGTTAGCCCAGTGCTGGGAGGTGGAGATGAGGAATCTGTGGAGCTTGCTGGCTAGTCTACTCAAGCTGTCTCAGCTCACTGAGAGCTGCTGTGTCAAAGAATGAGGTGGTGGGAGTTGAGCGTTCTCTGCGTCTGTCTCCTTCACCCTTGTGCTGGTACCAGGCTCACCAAGGAAGCAGCGCTCTTGCTCGTTTCCCCAGTTACTCTGGGTTTCAGCTGGGGACCTGGTGAGGTGCGATGGGCTGCTTCTCTCCTCGGGATCTGCATCCATCTGAAAAAAGAGAAGCAAATTCTCCAACGGAGAGTGAAGTTAGCGCCAGATAAATGGGATAACCTTTGTTTTTTGTTGTTGTTTTTTTCTTTTAACTCCTACCAAGCCAGATATCCAGACACACAGAGGCTCCCAAGACCTCATCACTGAAGCAGATCTAAAATGAACCCAACAGGGCTCAGGGAAATTTGTGGAAGAGGGGGCGGAAAGGTTGTCAGAGCCACATGTTGGGACATTATGCACAGAGACATTGCCTCTTCCCCATAACTGATGGCTACCCCCACAGTGCATGACCCACATTCCCCAATTAGGAGGTTCCCTGAGGAGGCGGGGGACAGGGAGGAGGCTAACGATGGGATCAACATGGCTGTATACACACTGTGTGCATAACTAAGAATAATAATAAAGAATTAGGTGGAAAGGAATGGAGGAAGACACTCAACATTGACCTCTGGCCTCCATACACACACACATACACACACACACACACACACACACACACACACACACACACATACACACACAAAATCTTAAAGCATCTGTTTATCAAAGAACATAATAAACAGGTAAAAAGGCAACCCTTTGGGAGAAAATATTTGCAAGTTATTTATGTGATAAGAGGTTAAAAACCCCCTTATGAGAATACATAAAATCAACAACTCTAAACAACTCAACCACAACATAAAAAATACCATTAAACATGACCAATGAACTTGAAGAGAGAGAGAATATAGGACCCAGACCTCCGTTTCTGCACGTGGCTGTGAAGGGTTGAAGGAGGTGTACTGAGATGTTTATGAACTCCAACCGCAGTGGCATTATTCACAATGGCCAAGATGGGAAGCCACTTGAATGCCCAGCCATGGATGAGTACACAATAGAATGTGCTATTTTCATATAATAGAACATTACTTAATCTTAGGAAGAGAAAGAGGCCAGGCATGGTGGCTCACACTTTTAACGCCAGCGCTCGGGAGGCAGAGGCAGGAGGATCACTGTGAGTTTGAGGCCACACTGAGACTGACCTGGAGTTCACTATGCAAAAAAAAAAAAAAAAAAGATACGGTGGCACTGAAGTGTGTGTGACGGTTTGAATGATGCCCCCATAGTCTTGTGTGTTTGGAACACTTCATGCCAGCTGTGGCATTTGGAGGGCACGTAGAGCCTTTGGGAGGCAGAGCGTTGCTGGAGGAGGTGTGTCCCCACGAGGAAGGCTTTGAGGCATATGAAGCCCAATCGCCTTGGTGTTTAGGGCTAGTTCAATCCTCTGAGCTGCCGTGGAGATGTGACAGCCCCTGCCCGTCTCTGCGGTGCTTCTCCTGCCAAGATAAACATGCCCCTTGAAACCACGAGCTGAAATAGACTCTTGCCCTCCATGGGTTACTTACAGTCAGCTGTTTGGTCCCAGCAATGGGAAGGTAATCGCTACAGGGTGTGAACTCCACTCACTTTGACGTCGTGTTTACTCTGCAGGAATACTGTCTTCCACCTTGACCATCTGGAATTGCTGGGGGAGTGAAGGAGAAAGTGATGCATGAGGTTGTCTCACTTGCAGGGACCCCCCCCACACCCCCCCCAACACACACACCGTCCCTTGGATGAGAAGAGCAGCCCCGCTCAGGGAATCTCCCACCGCCTCCCACGCTCACATCCCAGGCGGGAAGCTTGTCAAGGCCGTCCTTAGACCCATCTTGAAGTTAGGTCTTTATGCTGATTGGAAGCAGTGCTGTAGAGGGTTTAAAGCTCCTCCACCCAGAAGCCTTTGCAGGAACCTCTCCCCTCCTCCTTGTGAGGCCAGGGCATCCCTTACTGGGCAGACTGGCTTTGCCCATCACACTTGGCCCGCTCGGTCTGCACCTGGAAGTGCTCCTTCACCCACCCTTGGACTGCGTTCTCATGGCAACTCGTGCCTCTCCCTTGGGCACACACTGACTTTCTAGGCATCATTCTTGGTGCTCTGTACCTGCGGCCGTGTCTTTCTCCTCCTGCGAATGTGGCATTTACTGCATTGTTTTTATAATGGATGCATTTATGGGCTGGAGAAATGGCCGAGTGGTGAAGGCACTGGGCTTGCAAAGCCTAAGGTCCCAGGTTGGATTCCCCAGGACCCACATAAGCCGGGTAGATGCACAGGGGTGGCGCCGTGGGTCTAGAGTTCGTTTGCAGTGGCTAGAGGCCCTGGTGTGTGCCCACTCTCTTTCTCTCTCAAATTAATTACTTAATGCGTATTCATTCACGTGCCTGCCTGCCCCACTTGGCAGGGTTAGACAAGATGCAAAGCGGACAGTACGCTTGTTAGTGTACAGTTGTGTCAAATATAACGCGGAGTCTCACGGGCCCAGCCAGTCACATGGGAATGCCAGCCCGAGCAGCGGCGGTTCTGGGCTGTACTCCACGTAGCCGCTGGGGACTAATTTGATTGACATTCTGCCATCTTCTTGGCTAAATAGATCTCCCTGGTGTCCCCATTAAGGCAGCAAATGAGTGGGACAGAAACTGAGGAGCAGGCGAGCTCTTTTACTACCCACCTTAGGCGAGAAGAGACACGGGTAGCTGCTGCCCACATGCCACTTGGCACCGCTGGGCACACGGTCCCTCCTGATGCAGAGCAAGTGGGGTAGGGAACTGGAGGCCCTGGCAAAACTGTCACTTTGCAGTGTGTATTTTACACTGCAGGAGAGGGGCTGGGATTTTTATAGGATCGCTGGCAACTACCACTGCAGGTGACAAACTATGGACTGCAGGGCTGGAGAGATAGATGGCTTAGCGGTTACGGCACTTGCCTGCGAAGCCTGAAGGACCCAGGTTCGACTCTCCAGACCCCCACGTAAGCCAGGCGCACAAAGATGAGGCAAGCGCAAGGTCGCATGTGACCACTAGGTGGCGCAAGCATCTGGAGTTTGATTGCAGTGGCTGAGGCCCTTGAACACCAATTCTCCCCTCCCCCCTAATATATATATATATATATATATATATATATATATATAATTAAAAAAAGAAAAAAGGACCCTGGACACAAATTCTTCCTTGGGATATACCGATGAACTTTCCACCTGCAGCCCTTGGAGAGTCCTGAACTTAGACGCTGAGTGAGAAAATGGCTGTGGGAAAGATTTTCCCCGTCCTAAAAGGAACTTGGCAAGGGAAGCGTACAAGCACTAGGAGACAATAAAAGATAATGCCATTTAATTTGGTCCTGTAATTATAGTTACTTCTTCCCAAAGAGCCGAGAATAAACACGGTAATTACTCTACAGGTTATATGGAGATTAATAAACCTGACTCCTTGCCATCTCTCCCTGCAGAAACGTACAGTTCATAACAGAAGATCGTGGCTAGACCAGGCCGTTTATTAGGCCCATCGCCCCTGGGTGAAGTAAGAGGCTGTGAGGTGAGACCATCATTTGCTCCATGAATTATAATAAGCATTTTACATGCCGTTTGAACGCATGCTCACAACAAACCTTTGAGCAGGGTTTGACACCTCTCCATTTGCATCGGAGGAAACCTAGGTGCCAAGCGAGGGAGTTGGATCCCAAAGTGAGCCACAGCGCTTACACCAGTTCTTCGAGGGATGCCTCCAACACACTGTAGGAGGCCTGGAGGGATTGGCTTAGCGGTTAAGGCATTTGCCTGCATAGGTCAAGGACCCAGGTTCGAGTCCCCAGGACCCACGTTAGCCAGATGCGCACAAGGGGGCGCACGCGTCTGGAGTTCGTTTGTAGTGGCTGGAAGCCCTGGTGCGCCCATTCATTCTCTCCCTCTCTCTCTCTCTCTCTCTTTCTCTCTCTCTCTCTCTCTCTCCCACTTTCTCTGTCAAATAAATCAATAAAATTTTAAAAAGTACTATAGGAGGCCTCTGGACAGAGAATAGCATGGTTGTAAGTATGCAGCTGGCCACGCAGAGTTGCCTAAAGGTAAGACAGATGTGATCCCCAAAATAACCCAGCTGCTGTATGTAGGTAAGGAAGCTTTCTGGAGCAGTCTGACCTTCAAACGCCTCCCTCCGTCCTTCAGGCAGAGCCTTTCCCCGTGACTCTGTGGATGGGCTCCGCTGAGCACTGTAGAAATGAGTGCCTGGAATTGGACCCTGTCATGCATTTATATTGGCCTCATCAAGGAGATGGCTCCAGGAATCAGGACCAACCATCTGCACACGCCAAGCGGGGGTTCCAAGAAGGATAGAATTTACCTTGAGCCTAATAGCAGGACACAGAGGCTACCAGAGGAAAGGGCTGGACACTTTTCTCAGGTAAGGTCACCTGCGGTGCGAGCTCAAGGGAAAGGAAAATCCTCTGTCTGCATGAAACCTTTCCTCCTCTGAGGTAGGAAGCTCCCACCTCTTATGAGCAAACGCCTTGCCACCCTTTCCCTTCCAGACCCTGCCTCCCTTCGCCCCATTTCTTTCTCTCCCTCCTGTGAACTCCTGCCCCTTTCTGGGTAAGCAACTGAAGAGCCTCAGCCTAGTGTGTAAGCAAGATTGGGGTAGGACAGCCTGATGACCAACAAGGGGGTGCCTTAGCATGGAACCCCCCTGCATTCTAGTCCTGGCTCAGCCACATGCCCCCCCCCCCCCACTGTGCGACTTACTTCTTCTCAGCCCTACAATGGCTACCTCAAGCTTGTCAAAAAGCTGTGTCAAGGGCTGGAGAGAGGGCTTAGCGGTTAAGCGCTTGCCTGTGAAGCCTAAGGACCCCGGTTCGAGGCTCGGTTCCCCAGGACCCACGTTAGCCAGATGCACAAGGGGACGCACGCGTCTGGAGTTCGTTTGCAGTGGTGGAGGCCCTGGCATGCCCATTCTCTCTCTATATATATCAGCCTCATCCTCTATCTGTCTGTCCTTCTCAAATAAGTAAATAAAACAGAAAAAAAAAATTAAAAAAAAAAAGCTGTGTCAAATGCTCCACTTAATGCCTGGTGTATAGAGTAGAGCCTTCAGTCACTGCAAGCAAACTACAGACGCAGGCGCCACCTTGGGCCTCTGGCTTTATGTGGGTCCTGGGGAATTGAAGCCGGGTCCTCAGGCTTCGCAGGCAAGCACCTTAACCTCTGAGCCATCTCTCCAGCCCCAGATGGGATGTCTTTGTGAATGGATGGGAGGCTGGCAGAACTACAAGGAGCAGGCCAGCAGCGGTGACAAGGGCACAACCTTTGCATTTGGGAAGAAGGACAGAATGAGGCCAGCCAGCCAAGGGGCCTCTCCTCTAACTCAAATTGACATTGGGCTCAAAAACCCGGGCAGGGACTGGAGAGATGGCTTAGTGGTTGAGCGCTTGCCTGTGAAGCCTAAGGACCCCGGTTCAAGACTCGATTCCTCAGGACCCATGTAAGCCAGATGCACAAGGTGGTGCGTGCGTCTGGAGTTCATCTGCAGTGGCTGGAGGCCCTGGTGCGCCCATTGTCTCTCTCCCTCTCCCAATCCCCTTTGTCTGTCTGACACTCTTAAACACCCAGTCGATGTGGGTGGGCAGGAAGCTCGCGTGGAGGAGGGCCAAGAAAAGAGCGTAGCAGGGAGACAAATGTTGTGCATCTGGCTGTGAGTGTGGGCGCTCTGGCCTTTGCTCCCTAGCATTCATTCAGCCT
Source organism: Jaculus jaculus (assembly GCF_020740685.1). NCBI lineage: Eukaryota > Metazoa > Chordata > Mammalia > Rodentia > Dipodidae > Jaculus > Jaculus jaculus. Next base: position 9,177,622 of record NC_059122.1, on the reverse strand, counting down.
GAGTGACCCGTGGATCCTCCGCCCTCCGCCAGCTCCAGGAACCATTGTGGCTTGATAGCTTAAAACATAGCTTCCTGCCCTGACAGCCTTTCCCCCTCCCCTCCACACAGCCTGTAGGGTTCATTTACTCTATCCTCTCCTATTTCTCTCTTCTCCACTGGAGACCCCAACCCAAGGGATCCTCTCCTGTCTCCTTGCACACTTACTCGCCTCAGCGTCCCGGCTGACATCCCCGTGTCCACTCACTCCCGTTAGTGCACTTCCTTCTCTCACCCAATACCCTCCACGCCTTGCAACTCCCCAGAGCAGAACCTCCAAACTGTACTGTGGCCGGCCCCCATTTCCCCAGCATGCCCTCCGGACCCCTGCGTGTGTGGTAAGGATCTAGTTTTAGCTTCTCTGCTTCCTCGCTTGTAAAGGAAATAAGAGTACCATGCAGCTTTCCCTACAAGGTGGTCATGGGGATCACAGGAGTCCAGTACCTGGAAAGCAGTTAGAACAGTGTCTAGGACATCGTAATGCTGAGTGCAGGTTGCATGTATATGTGCAACATGAATGTGTGTGTGCTGGTGCATGTAGTCTGTCTACCTCCATGGTTTTCAACCTCTGTGTGTGTGTGCGCGCGTGTGCGTGTTCACGTGTGCTCATGCACAAACCATGCACGTGGAGGCCAGGGGACAACCTCGGCTGTTGATCGTCACCTTGTTTGAGGCCGGGTCCCTCATTCACCGCGGTGTAAGTCAAGCCAGCTTGTCCGGCATCTGCCAGGGTCACTTCTGTCCGCACTCAGCGCCTGGCCGTTGGGGTTCTGCGAGCGCAGACCTGAGCTACGACGTCTGGCTCTACGTGAGCTCTGGGAAACCAAACTCAGCCCCTCACACTCTGGCAGCAAGCTTCACCCGCTGAGCCGCCTCCCTGGAGCCCGTGTCCTCCAAACCCTCTGTTATTAGCATGGAACGCACCAGTTAAGCCGCGCTGACGGGCCAGTAAGCACCTGCCTGGCTTCGTTCATGCTGTAAATAAAGGTACATGTCACCCCAGCCAGAATTTCTTTTTCTTTTCTTTTTTAATTTAAGAAAGATTTGCCGGGCATGGTGGCGCACGCCTTTAATCCCAGCACTCGGGAGGCAGAGGTGGGAGGATCGCTGTGAGTTCAAGGCCACCCTGAGACTCCATAGTGAATTCCAGGTTAGCCTGGGCTAGATTGAAACCCTGCCTCGAGAACCCCCCCAAAAAATAAAAGATTTATTTTATTAATTTATTAAAGACAGAAAGGAGAGAGAGAGAGAATGGGTGCACCAGGGCCTCTAGCTACTGCAAAAGAACTCCAGATGCATGCGTTACCATGTGCATCTGGCTTATGTGGGACCTGGAGAATCGAACCTGTGTCCTTAGGCTTCACAGGCAAGTACCTTAACTGCTAAGCCATCTCTTCAACCTCAGAATTTCTTTTTTTTGTGGGATTGTCTTGTTTTTGTTTTTCAAGGTAGGGTCTTGCTCTAGCTCACGCTGACCTGGAATTCACTATGCAGTCTCAGGTTGGCCTCGAACTCATGGTGATCCTCCTACCTCTGCCTCCCGAGTGCTGGGATTAAAGGCGTGCGCCACCACGCCCGGCTTCTCTCTCTCTCTCTCTCTCTCTCTCTCTCTCTCTCTCTCTCTCTCTGTGTGTGTGTGTGTGTGTGTGTGTGTGTATTCCCTCACAGCACACCCTACGCTCACGTGCAGTGGCTGGAGTGAAACATCAGTATTCCAATTTATCACTCTTCTTCTTCCTGGTCCTACTTTGACCTTGAATCTCCTTTTTCTGACTTCGGGGGTTGCAAGGCTGTAAAGACCCTCCTACTTTTGCTTCCCTGCCAGCCTGGGGTTACAGGCAGGCTGTCCACATCTGGTCGCTTCATGGAGAATCTGGAGGTTCAAACTCGTGACCTCACGGGGCCTCTCAGGCCCTTGTGCTTGTGCGCGGGAAGAGCACTTAGCCTCTGAGCCGTCTCTCCAACCCTACACACCCTCAAAGCAAGCCCCTTGCCCGCTGAGCTGTCGCCCTGGCCACCATGACTGCTTTCGATTCATGTTCGAAGAATTAGGTTTCATTGTGATATTTCAAGCAAATATCTTCAATTCCCTTCCCCGGTCATAGCTTGCCTAAGGACGCAAGTCCGAGTCTACAGGTCCCACATGAGCCAGACACACGAGGGGATGCAAAGCCACAAGGTCATGCATACGCACAATGCAGCGAACATGTATGAGTTCAAGTGCAGTGGCCAGAGGTCCTGGTGCGCCAATTCTCTCTCCTGCTCTCTCTCTCTCTCTCTCTCTCTCTCCCCTCTCATAACATAAATATTTAAATAAAAAAAAAAAAGAAAGAAAACCAAGTGCTAGAGAGACGGCTTAGTGGTTAAGTGCTTGCCTGGGAAGCCTAAGGACCCAGGTTCGAGGCTCGATTCCCCAGGACCGTTAGTCAGATGCACAAGGGGGCGCATGTGCCTGGAGTTTGTTTGCAGTGGCTGGAGGCCCTGATGAGCCCATTCTCTCTCTCTTTCTGTCTGTCTCTAAGGAATAAATAAATAAAAATAAATCTTTTAATAAAAAGAAAACTAGTGAAACAAATGCTGGTGAGGTTATGAGAACAGGAAACTCTTACTGTTTGTAGAAGTGTAAGTGGGTTTTTCAGCAGCTATTGAAGTCAGCGTGAAGGGTTCTCAGAAAGCTAAAACTTACACGAAAAACCAAAGAAATCTAAACCCTGAGCTACCATATACCACTATAGCACCCCTGGGCATTTACCCAGAGGACTTCGTAGCCTGCCAGACATGAGCTTGTACAACCGTGTTCATAGCTAAGACGTGGTCTCAGCCTAGGTGGCCCTCCACTGATGTCTGGGCAACGTGATGGCTTCTAACTGTCGCCGTCACCACCAGTACGAGAGCTGCAACCACCCCGTTCGTGGCCGTTTCCATCACCACCGTCAGAGCCTCCTCGCTGACCCTGTTGCAACTCCTCTGAGCTTCCATTCCTCTAACCAACCAGGCCGGTAGTTCCTCTCGGATTCCTACTTATACGGTGACCCCTTTCCTGGGAGCCAACAGCAGATCCGTAACAGCAATGCTTCATAGATCTCCTAAGGCCCTCTTGCTTGGAGGAACCTTCGTGGACTCTCTCTGGTGCGCAAGATGCCTGGTACTGACCAGCGATGCCTCATACAGCCTCCTATCCGTAACACTCACCTCCCCGCTAATTCCTGAGCGTCTCCCCGCCTTGCTGAATCACACCTTCCCTAAACGCCAGAATGGACCGTGTCACTACCTGGACCGTGTCACTACCGCCCGATGCAACGACTTCAATTCCAACCCAAAAGGCCTGCTTCCTACCGTCTCCCCGGGCTGTGCTCCCTCTCATTGCCAGAGTGGGAAGTGTCCCTCCTGCAAGGAATTCATTTTCCACTTATTTATGGCGCTGTTGTATTTGAATTTATTTATAAACTCACCAATAATTTGCATTTTAATGCGACCCGTTTGAAATACTCGCAAGGGCCATTTTCAGCCTTTGTTCCCCAAACAAGGGGAAACGGGGAGGCGGTGGGGGGGGGGCAGACTACAGGAGCGATGTGTGAGCCAAAAGTAGCGGGGTCGAGGCTCCAGTAAGGACCATCAGGAGCTGCCACCCCTGCCCACCGCAGATGTTTCCCCAAAATAAAAGACCTGCCATCTACCGACACTTGCCTTGTCTTCAAACCATGCCTTGCTCAGCCCCTGGGCCAAGGCAGTTTGGGGCGGGGGGGGGGCAGGGGGAGAGGGAGACAGCGCAGCGCTGCCATAGCAACAAGGAAACTCACAAGTAAGTGATCCTTCCATGTTAGTTGTGAACTGAGTCCAGACAAGAAGAAGACGCCAGCTTGGCTGGGAAGCTGTGAGGGGGTGATTCGCTGGTATGCCGCCACCCCACTGCCTTCCGCTTGCAACCAACGGGTCAGAAGTAGTATACAGGCTTAAAAACAAACAGCAGCAAAAGACCCTTCCATTCCTTCCACGCAGAGACACGCAACTTGCCTGGTGAGACTGCACTGAAGTCTTCCTCCCCGCCTCCCAATCCCAGCGCCATCCGCCCTGTTCTTCCTCTCGCTGTCTCCCCAGCCCGTCCATCTGTCGGCACACATATGCATGCAAACAGCCAGCCAGAAAGCCCAGGAGAAGAATTTGTGTTTCATGAGTACCAGCTCAGCAGGGGAATAGGAAACGCTTCCTGCAGAAGCTGAGACCGGGGCAGGGGGGGGCCTCTGGAGTCGTGTCTTCTCAGCTTGCAGTGACCCCCCCCCCCCGAATATATAGATGCCACGCTGCCATTTGGGTTGTAGCAGCAGCACCTGCCAGTCCCCACAGCTTCTGTTCATGCTGACCACCCCACTCCTCACGCCCCTCGCCCGCTTGTCCCCCCCCCCCCAGCAGTGACGCTCCCGTGACACACTGGGCACCGGGCCCCTCCATATGGCCGCGCCCAGATACTCTCCGTGCCTGGGATGAGCTGAAATTGGCACCCGGAAAGAAAGAAAAAAAAAAAAAAAGCCTGTGCAGTCTTCCACCAGTTGCTTCCTCTCAGTACGGGTTTCCTCGAGACTGAAATGGGGTCGATGGCACTGGCACACCTGAATGCCAATGGTGAGGCTCCAGAGGGGAAATGCACTTAGACCCCCTAGGGCAGCTTTGGACTCGCAGTGACTCACCCGGCTTTGCCGCCCCCCCCCCCCGCGATCATCAACTTCCAGCTCTCTCTGTAGGCATCCACGATTCCTATGTTTGATCCTTGAAGGTGACCATCCTTCTGGGTCACTCATATTTGTTGCTGAGTTGTCTGTCTAGATACCTGTTTCGGGTCTGGCTCAATGTAGGCGTCCAGTGGGTGTTATCAGAATGCACACGGCACATGGGTGCTTGGGTGGGCAGACGGGTGGCCGGCTGGATGCGCATGTTAATAAAAGTGGCAAAACCACCCTTTCAGCCAGGCTTGGTGGCGCACACCTTTCATCCCAGCTCTTGGGAGGCAGAGGTAGGAGGATCGCCGTGAGTTCAAGGCCACCCTGAGACTCCATAGTGAATTCCAGGTCAGCCTGGGCCAGAGTGAGACCCTACCTCAGGAGTGGGGGCCAGGGGGAGGAAACTTTTCTTGCCATACAGAATCCACCGCATGCTGGGCCCGTGTTACACCATCCACCCCACCAGAGACAAGCTGCCCAGGTGGGTTCACAGACGTGCCTAGGCTGGAGGTTTTTTCCGGGTGTTTCCGTCGCCATCCATCTGGGAACTTGGGAATTTGGCTAATGCTCTGGTATTTTGTTTTGTTTCTCTTTCTTGTCTTGACACTGTGACTCCTTTTCTTTCTCCCCTTGAGTGCCAGTGTAGATGCCAGCTGGCCCATGGGTTCTGTTAACCCTTCCCAGCCTGCCCCTCTTTTGCTTTGCCAGTACCCCATATTGCCTGGGTTTGCTGTGAGCCCATATGGCGCCCTGCCTTGGGATGTTTACAGCACGATCCTGCCTCTCCCTCTGCATATGAAGCCCTGAAGGAGGAGAGTTGAGATGAAGGAAGACCTGGGAATAAGGCAGCGACTCAGGTGGTGGGAACGTCCCCTTGTGCTCATGGCCCGGCAATGCCCAGTGCATAAATGCAGAAGCTAGTGCTTGGAGCTGGGCTCAAAGACCACCTTCTCCATACATGTGGGAAACCTCACACGGAACAGAGTTTGAGATCACAGGAAACACCTAGATGATTTAACTCTGACTCTAACAAAAAAAATAAATAATAAATTGCATAATACTTTTAATAAATATTTTCATTGATTTATTTGAGAGAGAAAGAGAGAGAGATTGAGACAGAGAGAATGAGGGAATGGGGGCACCAGGACCTCCAACCACTGCAAAGGAACTCCAGACATAACGTGTCACCTTGTGCATCTGGCTTTACGTGGGTCCTGGGGAATTGAACCATGGTCTTTTGGCTTTGCAGGCAAGTGCCTTAACCACTAAGCCATCTCTCCAGCCCTATTTCTGACTATTTTTTTTAAAAAAAAATGTTATTTTTATTTATTTATTTGAGGGAGGGAAAGAGGGGGAGAGAGAGAGAGAATGGGTGCACCAGGGCTTCCAGCCACTGCAAATGAACTCCAGATGCATGTGCCACCTTGTGCATCTGGCTTACCTGGGTCCTGGGGAATCGAACCTGGGTCCTTTGGCTTTGCAGACAAGCACCTTAACCACTTTGTATAGAGGTAAAGCCAAGTAAGTGGAAGGACGTGCTGGTAGCACTCCACTGCAGACCCCCGGCCACAGCCTGTGTGCCCACTTCCCCCGTGCTAAAAGTCTCCCAGGGACTTTCTGGAGAGGTGGAAGAAATATATTCAGTGTTTTATTAGTTTGTAGTTTGCATCTGCAGCCACCTGGCTGGAGGCGGTGTCACTGGGCGGATCTTAAAACGTGGTGGTGGGTTTGAGATTCCAATCTAAAGATATGCAAAGTGGGCCTAGCTGGAGTTCCTGAAGTGTGCTGTGCTGTGTGGCTTTTGGCTGGTGTGTTTCTCTCTCTCTCTCTCTCTCTGCTTGGTCCTGTGAAAGAAAGCAGGCCAGCTTCTTCTGCCATTTATGGAACTTCCCCTGGATCTGTAAGCTTCAATAAATATCCCTTCCTCCATAACTGTGCCTGGTCTGGAAGTTCATCTCAGTGAACCAGAAGCTGTCTGCTACAGTACCTGTTCTCCATGGTGAGCCTCGTCTCGGGTTCCGTGCCTCCTAAGTTTGGAGTCAGCCGAGGTGCCCACCTAATGAGATTCACACACACAACACTGCAGTGTTGTACTATGGGAAAGGAAACAGAACACTGTGGGGGGTGGGATTCTGGTCAAGCCCACGCAAACCAGCAGAGCCAGCCCTGGATTAGATGGGGTCGCCTTCTAAGTGTCACCTGTTCCCACGCCTGCCACTTGTTCTCTGACTGGGGCATTCTAGAGACAGCGCTCTGGATGCGAATCTATGTATCAACCCACCTCACACTTGCAGGTTTCAACCCACTTTCTGGGGCTAGAGAGATGGCTTAGTGGTTAAGTACTTGCCTGTGAAGCCTAATGACCCTGGCTCGAGGTTCAATTCCCCAGGATCCGCATAAGCCAGATGCCCAAGGTGGTGCACGCATCTGGAAATCATTTGCAGTGGCTGGAGATCCTGGGGCACCCATTTCTCTCTCTCTCTCTCTTTATATACATATATGATGTCTCTTTCTCTCTTCAATAAATATACATTTGGTGCTAGAAAGATAGTGTAGCAGTTAAGCACTTGCCTGTGAAGCTTAAGGACCCCAGTTTGAGGCTCGATTCCCCAGGACCCACGTTAGCCAGATGCACAAGAGGGTGCACGCATCTGGAGTTCGTTGGCAGTGGCTGGAAGCCCTGACTCACCCACCTTCTTTCTCTCTCTCTCTCTCTCTCTCTTCCTCTTTCTCTATATGTCACTCTCAAATAAATAAATAAAAATTAAAAAATAAGGTAGATGCTTACCAAGTGGGAAGGCCCCTCTTTAAATATATATATATATATGCCACTTTCTGGTTATCTCTCGCTCAACTGGGCAGCTCCAGTTTGGGACTTCTTGTGTCATTACACTCAGTGACAGGAGCAGGAATTACCCCAAGCCACCTTCGGGTCCACATCGAAGACAAAGCACTGAGTTAACGGTGAGAGCTGCTCAGTGGAGCACTTCATTCGGGACTGTTCACGGGCCTCAGCTTTGCTCAGCAAGGTAACCGGGTTCCAAGAGCTTCCAGAAGCACAACCAGGTGCTTTAAGGTTTCTTATGACCTAGGCTCAAAGTTCCTCTGTGTCAGTTGGTGGGCCAAGTCCCTAAACTAAGCCAAGACTCAAAGGAGTGGCAAAGTTCACTCCCACCTTCAACCCACCACAGAGGATCTTCAGAACAGCTCTGTGTATGGGTTTGGAGGCTAGAGAAATTGCTCAGTGGCTAAAGGCACTTGCTTGCAAAGCCTGATGGGGACCTAGGTTTGATTCCCCAGTACGCACATAAATCTAGTTTCAAAGAGTAGTGCATGTGTCAAGTTAGTTCAAGCAGTAGGTTTAGTCTTTCTCTCTCTCTCTCTCAAATAAATACATAAAAACACTTTCTTAACAAGAGTAAGGGGACTGGAGAAGATGGCTTAGCAGTTAAGGCATTTGCCTGCAAAGCCAAAGGACCCAGGTTCGATTCCCTAGGACCCACATAAACCAGATGCACAAGGGGGCGCACGCATCTGGAGTTCATTTTCAGTGGCTGGAGGCCCTGGCACGCCCATTCTCCACCCCACCCCCACCTCTCTTTCTCTCTGCCTCTTCCTTTGTCTCAAATAAATAAATAAACTATATTTAAAAAAAGAGTAAGGATTTATTAAGCAGATGCAAGCTGATACAGTATGTGGCCTGACGGAGGATGCCTGGGGAAGCTGCAATGGCATCCACTTGGGGTTTCTTGGTGTCTTCTGCTTCACATGACACAAAGGGATTAAAATACCTCCTCCTCCTCATCTGAGGCTTCTGTATGAATCTTCTTGGAAATCAAGACTCCTCAGCAAAGTGTTACAACAACGGAGCCGTTTCCAGTCAGTCTAGACAAGCGCCTTGGTGGTGAGCCCAGCCTTCTGACCCCCTAATCTCTATGAAAAAAAAAAAAAAGGTACAATTTAATAACGATGGCTCACTGAACAAGAATTGGCTCTCAGAGACACTTTGGCATGGAGAAAGATGAACTCTGCTGCCAATCTCGGGGCGTGCATACATCGGCGTGAGCCCTGGAGGAGCCAGACACCTAAACTTGATTCTGGCTTTATCCTTGCCTAACATGTGTTTTTATTTCCTCGTCCACAGAGGCAGGGTTAATAAAAGCACCTACTGCTGGGTCGTAATGAGAAGTTCATCCCTTAGTGTTGTACCTGGTGTAGAAAACTCCACCAGTAAATATTCCCTTCCAATCATAAGTCTCTCTCCTCTCCCTCCCTCCCTCTCTCTCTTTCTCTCTCTCTCCCTCTCTCCCTCTCCCTCTCTCTTATTATAAATTCTTTTGCCTCTCATCTATAAGGAGCATCGCAATTCCATTATGGTGAAGCGCATTAACTTGGAGGCTCGAGACAAAACAATCCTTGTAAGCCCTTTATTTGGCTCCCTTAGGTTTTTATAGAAAAAGAGGAGATTGGTCTCTGCTGGACACGTTTCTCTGCTTCCTCAATAATACACGGGATTATGTAGCCTTAGTTAAGCCCTAAACAAATGCAGGCAAGAACACTGGATGGTCTCTGTCGCTTCTCTCCTCACCCCCTTCAGCTCATCCTCGTGTCCCCCACACCTTCCCTCCTAGACACTGAAATCCTGTGCGTCTCCCAAGTTTGCTCTCCCTGTCACCCCCAGCCTTTAAAGTGTCATGTGTCTGCACTGGCCAAATATCCTCACAGCTTTTACCATCCAGGTTTCCTTCCTTTTGCAATTTCCAACTGTCATTTTCAACCGTGTCTAATATATCTTTTTTTCCAGGTTCTGTGGTACTGAGGATTGAACCCAGAGCTTTGCTAGTGCTAAGCAAATACCCCACCACTGAGCTAGACCCCCAGTTATTGTTTGACCTTTTATTTCGAGACAGTGTCTCACTAAGTTGCCCAGGCTGGCTGCGAACCCATTCTGTAACCCATGTAGGCCATCAAATCACGATTGTCAAGTCTCAACCTGCTGAGTAGAGGGTATTCCAGTCCTGTGCACCGGGCCCAGCTAGTTTCTGCCTTTACAAGGCATCACATATTACTCTGCCTTGATTTACATGGAATTTTTGCAGTTTTCAATGTCCATTTGTACCAACTTAGTGTATCCCCTTCGTGTCGTTGATAAAGACGACAGGAAGTTTGCAGATGTGGCCATTGGTGTGGGAATTAAACAGTGGCCAAGACATGTGACAGCTTCCCCAAGATCATGTCTACAGCAGATTTCCAGATGAAGGAGGGAGGATTGAACTTTCCTAGCCATTTTCCCACTGGGTGTGAGAGAAGCCACTGAGCATCAGATGACACGTGACAGAGTTTGACAGAAATCATTGCACTTTGAGCCGGGCGTGGTGGCGCATGTTTTTAATCCCAGCACTCGGGAGGCAGAAGTAGGAGGATCGCTATGAGTTCAAGGCCACCCTGAGAATACATAGTGAATTCCAGGTCAGCCTGGGCTAGAGTGAGTCCCTACCTCGACAAAAAAGAAGAAGAAGAAATCATTGCACTTTGGATTTCTTGGATGCCATTGCAAGAATGAATGCTTAGCCCCACTGAATGATCAAAAGGGAGGCAAGCTTCTAGAGCAATCTAAAAGGCAATCAGTTTTCCTAAACCAAGAGCAGCTGCTCTTGCCAGGGGATATTAAATAGGATCTTCTGATGGTTTAAAATTAAATTAATTTAAAAGATTTAAAAAGTAAAATCGACAGCCCACAGCAGATGGAGAGATGGCTCAGAGGCTACGGCCATACCAAATAAAGGTGTTCTTGATGTAGTCAGCCCAAAGCTTCCTGATGAGCTTGAGACCACAAGATTGAGAGAGACAGCCCTGGCATCAGGTCAAAAGAGCCAACAAGCGGGGGGGGGGGGGTGCAACTGCGTGGAGGCAGGTTCTGTGCTCAAAGTCTGTGTGTCTTAGAGATTGCAGTTAGTAAGTCCGAGATGTCAAAACGCTCATGGGGCCTCGACGGAGAAGTATTAGAATGACATAAGGAAAGGTAGAACTCCTTACAACGTGCTCCTCCAGACACAGAATGGCCTGGATACCCATGACCTCACAGTGCCTGACACTACCTACACACGACCCTCATAAGAGGAGGAAAAGATGATGACATCAAAATAAAAGAGAGACTGATTGAGAGGGGGAGGGGATATGATGGAGAGTGGAGTTCAAAGGGAAGGTGGGGGAGGGAGGGCATTACCATGGGATATTGTTTACAATCATGGAAGTTGGTAATTATAAAAAAGAAAATAGAAAGGACAACTGACCCACACAGGCAGAGAGGTGGCTGCCAAGCTGAACATTGCACAGTGGGTGCTGCCGTAACAGCAGAGCAAGGGCCAGGGGACTAGCCCAGCAGAGGAGAGTGTATGTTCAGAAAGGACACGGCAAGTCTCCTGGAAGCCCAAAGCACAACCTGCCGGGGTCGGGGGGGGGTGGGGTCGAATTGCAGGCAAAGAAGGCAAGAGTCAGATAGCACCAAGGATTCTCACACATCAACAAACCTACATGCCATGCTAATTAGAAAAAGCAGTGCTGGGCTGGAGAGATGGCTTGGTGGTTACCTGCAAAGTCAAAGGACCCAGGTTCGATTCCCCCAGTACCCACGCAAGTCAGATGCGCAAGGATGACGCGTGCTTCTGGAGTTCATTTGCGGTGGCTGGAAGCTCTGGCATGCCCATTCTCTCTCAAATTAATAAATAAAAATAAATATTAAAAATGCAGCGTATCGCCTTCTCTTCATCTTACAGACGAGGAAAATGAAGGTCATGGAGAATAAAGATTTTTCTTGTCTCTGAAACGTGAGAAATATCTTTTTTAGAAAAAGGGAACTGTCAACCATGTCTGGGTCTCTGCGTTCCCCTAGCTGAAGAAGGATGCTTCCTGAGGCCCCTGTGTATCAGAGGCACACACTCGTTTTCAGCACCACGGAGAGGGACCGTCGACAGAGAACCTCAGACCCCAGGGTCAGCCTCTGTGGAGGAGACCAGGAGATGCACCAATCTTCCTTTAAACAAGACATCAACCCAGACAGCAGGGCAAGGAGAAGGAGAATCTTGAGAGGAAGAGACACGGACCACCATCAGTGTTTTCTTGAACGGCAGCCGAGTGACGTGAGGAGTGAGGCGAGGTGAAAGGACTCAAGGGCATAAATTGTAGCAACGATGCAGTTTCGACATCCTAATCATACAAAGTTGATAGGCTGAGTCACTCCACAGCCACGGGGAACAAAAGTATTGATGGGACGAACCTTGTGGCTTCACACACACACACACACACACACACACACACACGCACACACACACACACAATTAAACTTGCTAACCATGGCCTGGAGATGGGTGGGCACAATAAAATTATGAAATTGCTGGCTCATGTTCTGAATCACATGGCCTTACCTTCTTCTTTTCACCTCCAAGACAGACGCTCTATGGTCTCATGTTTCTTTCTCCTTACCACGTTTACACTATGGTGTAAATGTCTGCTAAAATGTAAGGCTTAGATCTCATAGGAAAATCCTATGTCACTAATTTAGGTCATATGTGAACCAAGAGTGGATTTTTGTTTGTTTGTTTTTGTTTTGTTGTTTTTTTTTTTTTTTTTTTTTTTTTTGGTTTTTCGAGGTAGGGTCTCACTGTAGCTCAAGCTGACCTGGAATTCACTATGCAGTCTCAGGGTGGCCTCAAACTCACGGCGATCCTCCTGCCTCTGCCTCCCGAGTGCTGGGGTTAAAGGTGTGCGCCACCACGCCTGGCTCAAGAGTAGGTTTTTAAATTGATCATAGCAGAGATAGAGGCATCTAACAAAATATATGGAGAATAACAATAATACTAACTAACCTTTAAATAGCATTTATTACATGATGGATATTTTGTAACACAGTGTAATGAGTTATACTATTCCAATGGGGAAAATTGGATCATAGGCTATCAACTTCCTCTGGTCCCATGTACCAACTTGACTGGGTCAGAGGGTGCTCAGATTGAACATTATTTCCAGGTATGGCTGTGAAGATTGCTTTTTATCTTTTCTTTTCTTTTTTTCTTTTTTCTTTTTTCTTTTTCTTTTTTGAGGTAGGGTCTCAATCTAGCTCAAGCTGACCTGGAATTCACTATGGAGCCTCAGGGTGGCCTCAAACTTATGGCGATCCTCCTACCTCTGCCTCCCGAGTGCTGGGATTAAAGGCGTGTGCCGGGCTGGACAGATGGCTTAGCGGTTAGGCACTTGCCTGTGAAGCCTAAGGACCCCGGTTCGAGGCTCGATTCCCCAGGACCCATGTTAGCCAGATGCACAAGGAGGCGCACGCGTCTGGAGTTCGTTTGCAGTGGCTGGAAGCCCTGCCTCTCCCATTCTCTCTCTCTCTCTCTCTCCCTCTTTCTCTCTCTCTCTGTCGCTCTCAAATAAATAAATAAATAAATAAATAAAAATAAACAAAAAAATTTTTAAATAAAAAAAGAAAAGGCTCCATGCCCAGCTCAGGATTTTTTTTTTTTAAACTTTAAACCTTTGATTGACAATCTCTGTACATATACACCCAAAGTAGCGGGACCATAATCCCCTCCCCCCACCGTTTACCTCCCCTGCTATGTCCCTCCTCCTCTCAACCCCTTCTTCTCTCCCAGCAGTCCCTCTTCGGTGTTGATGTCATCAGTCTTGCCCTTGTCTTTCGCAGGACGTGTGCACGTAACATCGGCCACTGTGAGGTCATGAATGCAATGACCACTTTGTGTCTGGAAAACAGTATCCCAACTTTGTGTGGCTCTTACATTCTTTCCGCCGCCTCTTCTGCAATCACCTCTGAGCCTCAGCGGGTGTGGAAGAGATGTCTCTCTTAGTGCCCAAGACTCCACTGCCACTTCCTCTCAAGCACGTTGATGAGTTTTCAGTCTCCCCAGTAGTCACTGCCATTCGCCAAGGAAAACTTCTTTTCTGCTGTTGTTTATTTTTATTTATTTGTTTGAGAGCGACAGACAGAGAGAGAAAGAGGCAGATAGAGAATGGGCGCGCCAGGGCCTCCAGCCACTGCAAACGGACTCCAGACGCGTGCGCCTCCTTGGGCATCTGGCTAACGTGGGTCCTGGGGAACCGAGCCTCAAACCGGGGTCCTTAGGCTTCACAGGCAAGCGCTTAACCGCTAAGCCATCTCTTCAGCCCAAGGAAAACTTCTTGAATCAAAAGTGAGAGTAACATGAATTGAGGGGGGGCATAAACATAACTACAGAGAAGGCAATTTTATGAAGATCCATTTAGCCAAACAAGGGAAGTAGCTTCCTCCCAGGACTCATGACCACCCCAGCCACAGGCTTTTGACTAGGTTTTCTGCCCCAGGCATAAGTTACCTCCCATGGAGCAGGCCTCAAATCCAGTCAGAGGGCACTCCGTTTCCCCCATAACAGACACGTCATCATTGTACCAATTGGCACATCTTGCCTGGCTGGCCATCTGTAAAGCTTTCAGGATCCACTGCCAGTTAAGACCACGGTTGATTTAATTTTCCTTCCCTGGCAGGCTTCACAGCTCTTTCCAGAATCCTGACAGCTAGTCAGCAGGGAGGGGAGCTTCCAGCTCAGCTCCAGCTTGATTTCTCAGTGACTTGCAGCCAAAGCAAAGGGAATCTTCAGCAACAGGGCCTTACCATCTAGTTCTGATGGGCCACCGAGAGCTTTGGCAATAGCCTGGACTGTTGGAGGTGGGGAGGTCACAGCCTGTCCCTGACCGGCCACTGTGAGGATGTTTGTAAGTGAGGTGAGCATCTGAGCTGGGGATACGAGAAAGTAAATCCTTCCCAATCTGGGTGGGCGCAAACCAATGTGCTGAGGGCCCGAGTGAAACAAGAGGCAGAGGAGGGGAAAAGCTGCCGCACTGGTTTCTGAGTTGCTGCTTGAACAAGGGCCATCACATGTCATCTCTTCCTGCCGTTGGGCTGGGAATTCCATTGTCAGTGTCCCTTGTCTGCTGACCTTCAGACACAAGGGAGTGGCCACATCTGCTTTCCTGTGTCGCCGGCGTCAGGGTGGCAGCTTCTCAGATGCCATCCTCATGTGTACTAAAGAACCCTGAATGACACCACGCAGCCAGGAGGCAGAGGTGGCCAGATACACAGCAAGAACCAAAAGGAAACAGCAGTGCACCACACATTAGCAAGAAATAGTTGGGGGCCGGAGAGACGGCTTAGCAGTTAAGCACTTGCCTGTGAAACCTACGGACCCCGGTTTGAGACTCAATTCCCCAGGACCCACGTTAGCCAGATGTACAAGGAAGCGCATGCATCTGGAGTTCATTTGCAGTGGTTGGAGGCCCTGGCACACCCATTCTCTCTTTCTGCCTCTTTCTCTCTCTGTCTGTAACTCTCAAATAAATAAATAAGAAAAGAAATATTTGGGCTGGAGAGATGGCTGAGTGGTTAAGGCGCTTGCCTGCGAAGCCTAAAGACCCATGTTCAACTCTCCAGATTGCACCTTTAGCCAGGCACACAAAGGGGGGGCAAGCGCAAGGTCTCACACGCCCACTAGATGGCGCAAGCGTCTGACGTTTGATTGCAGCGGCTGAGGCCCTGGGCACCAATTCTCTCTCTGTCTCTCACTCTCTTTTTAAAAAATTAATTCATTTTAAAAAACTGCTGAATTCCCACTGTTTTAAGCACGAAGATGGCCTGCACTACCCATGATAGTGTATGCCCCCCCCCCTCAACACACACACGTGCACATCACACATGTGTGGTGAGTGATGGAGAGGATTGGACTGCATACGGAGAGGGAAGGAGGAAGAGAACAAGGGAGGAAAGGAGGGGGAGAGAGGAAGGAAGAAAGGGAGGACATTTGCTGATTCTGCCATGTTCTTCATTCTACATGTATGCAATAAATAAATAAGTACAGTGGTTGTTACTTCGCTCCCTTATCTTTTGGCTTGTATTATTCATATCTCTCGAAGGCATTTCAAATGCTGGTTTGCAATGAGGTAGGGTATAAACAAATGACTCACTCCGCACTCTTTATTGCAGCCCGAGGCTTTCTGCACAGGAGCCGTGTGCCCGGCCTACAGCCTCCCCCCAAGCCCCCCCCCCAACGTCTGCTGCGGCTGGTGGCAGGAACTCTCTGCAGGCCCACATGCAGCGTGTCACAAGCACAGGCTATTATAATGGTCAGAGAGAGGAGGAAAAAGGGGCGAGTGTCAAAAGTCTGGGTGCTAGCCAAATCAATTCTCTGTTGGATTACTGCGGCAGGCTGGGTGCTGGGGGGCAATGACCAAACTAAAGCCTGAACCTGAGAAAGAAGAACAGGCATGGTGACACCTTGTGCTGCTGACTCTAGGAGGCTGCTGTCTGGGGACAGACTCTCTCCCCCTGAGCTCACAGCCCACTGTGTTTACTGCAGTATCACATCTCTTATCATGGAGTGACGCTCTTACTGCATCTGTTGACCAGTCCAGTAGCTCTTTCCTTTACGTACTTGGAACCACTACGAAATGTGTAAGAGGAAGACCCCTTTGTTTCGGGTCAATAGTTTCTTTAAAAAAAAAAAAAACTTTTGGGCTGGAGGAATGACTTAGCAGTTAAGGCATTTGCCTGCAAAGCTAAAGGACCCAGGTTCGATTCTCCAAGACCCATGTTAGCCAGATGCACAAGGGGGTGCATGCATCTGGAGTTTGTTTTCAACGGCTGGAGGCCCTGGCATGCCCCCCATCTCTTTCTCTGTCAAATAAAAAAAAAATGTATTTTAAAAAGAAACTTTTTACTGACGATTTTCATAATGAACATAATGTATTTTGATAACTTGCTATCTTCTTTCTTAATTTCTTTCTTCCTTCCTTTCTTTCTTCCTCTCTTTCTTTCGTTATTTTATTTTGGGTTTTTGGTTTTTGAGGTAGGTTCTCGCTCTAGTCCAAGCTGACCTGGAATTCACTCTGTAGTCTCAGGGTAGCCTCGAACTCATGGTGATCCTCCTACCTCTGCCTCCCAAGTGCTGGGATTAAAGGCGTGAGCCACCATGCCCGGCTTAATTTCTTTAGTTATTGAGAGAGAGAAAGAGGCAGACAGAAAGTGAGAGAGAGAGAAACAGAGAATGGGCGTGCCAAGAGCTCCAGCCACTGCAAACGAACTCCAGACGCATGCGCCACCTTGTGCATCTGGTTTGCATGGGTCCTGGGGGATCAATCCTGGGTCCTTTGGCTTTGCAGGTAAGACACTTTAACTGCTAAGCTGTCTCTCCAGCCCTCCTTTGATATCTGTTCTGCTTTTGTCCTCCACCATCTGTGATGTTGATGGAAACAACACTGTGCAGGCATTGGGCTGGTAACAAGTTGCTACACGGTCATGTATCATGCCGAGAGATTTTGTTCCAAATGTAAAGTGAAACTGAGCTTTTGCTCTTACGTTCAGAGTGAGGCTCAAGAATCATCATTTTCAGACAGCAGCTGACAACAGCCACGGACCGATTCCAAAGGGCATATGTCTTTCCCCCAGCCCCAAGTAAGGAGACATTGTGGTTTCTCCAGTGATGTCCAAGGAGCCTAGACAATGGCTGATTAGAGCGAAGAGAAAGTACATTAGAATGCCTGTTCATGCTTCTCTTAACGCATTGTTCCTCACACAGGGGGGACGGAGACCCCCCAAACCAGAGATCCAGAGACACGGGGGCTCCCAAGACCTCATCACTGAAGCAGACCTAAAACGCACCCAACGTGGATCATGGAAGTTCGCGGGAGAGGGGTCAGAAAGACTGGTGTCGGGACATCACTCAGAGAGTCATTTTCATACATTCATGGCATGCCAGTCTAAGTAGAGGTGCAAACGCACAAAACCTATGCGTCGCACTTACCTTCCCAGTGCTGGGGAAAACACCTGAACAGAAGTAGCTTATGGGAGCAAAAGGTTTGTTTCAGGCTTACTTAATCAAAGGGAAGTTTCTCGATGGTGGAGAAAACCGACTCTCTCAACCATACGCTCATGGCAGAGACAAGAGCCAGTGCCAGCAAGAATGGGGTGACTATGAACACACTCCTTAGGGCTGCATTTCACCCCAAGATTCGCCCCTGTTATACACCCACCATCAAGGATCTGCCTACTGGAAGCTTAATGTTAATCCAAAAATACCTGAAGCTGGGAGCTAGGGAAGGCTGGAGAGATGGCTCAGTAGTTAAGACGCTTACCTGCAAAGATTAATGTCCCCAGCTTGATTCCTCGGTAACCCACCTAAATCCAGATAGATGCACAAAGTGGTGCATGCATCTGGAGTTCATTGGCTGCAGCCGGAGACTCTGGCACACCCATTCTCTCTCTGTCTCTCTTCTATTTCTCTCTGCTTGCAAATAAATAAACAAAACTTTTTAATACCTAAAGTTGGGCTGGAGAGATGGCTTAGTGATTAAGCGCATGCCTGTGAAGCCTAAGGACCCCAGTACAAGGTTTCGAGGCTCCATTCCCCAGGACACACGTTAGCCAGATGCACAAGGGGGCGCACGCATCAGGAGTTCATTTGCGGTGGCTGGAAGCCCTGGTGCCCCCATTCTCTCTATATCTGCCTTTTTCTCTCCCTCTCTCTCCCTCTCTCTCCCTCTCTCTCTCCCTCTCTCTCTCTCTGTCACTCTCAAATAAATAAATATGAACAAAAAAAATTTTTTTGAGGAGTTCACCACCACACATAGCCTCAAATTAAAAAAAAAAAAAAACAGCCAGGTGTGGTGGCACTCGCCTTTAATCCCAGCACTCAGGAGGCAGAGGTAGGAGGATGGCCATGAGTTCAAGGCCATCCTAAGACTACATAGAGAATTCCAGGTCAGCCTGGGCTAGAGTGAGACCCTACCTCGAAAACAAAACAAAACAAAAATACCTGAAGCTATAAGGTCATTCACACCATACCACACTAAGTAAAACTTGTTACTTCCAATTTACCTCTGGAGTTGAAAGTATCCCAAGTTGAAAACGCTCTTCATACATGTCACCTCCCCAATGTCACAGTTCACCAGCACAGCTGCTCAGAAGGTATTGGCTATCCACCTTTGTGGCCAGGCGGATCATCACTGGGCTCTTCAAGCTCACTGCACTGACCAGCGTTACAGGAGGGTATGGTACGACATGTTACTAGCCCCAGGAAAGACTGAAAATCAAAGCTTTGCATGTATAATTCCATAAGACATTTTGCTGAGCCATTCTGAGTCAGGGAACGGATATACACACAATGTATAAGTATAAACATGTGGGGTTTTTTAAAAGTATTTTTATTTTTATTTATTTAGTTGAAAGTGACAGAGAGAGAAAAAGGGAGCGAGAGAGACAGAGGGAGAGAGAGAGAATGGGCGCTCCAGGGTCTCCAGCCACTGCAAACGAACTCCAGACACGTGCGCCCCCTTGTGCATCTGGCTAATGTGGGACCTGGGGAACCAAGCCTCGAACCTGGGTCCTTAGGCTTCACAGGCAAGCGCTTAACCACTAAGCCATCTCTCCAGCCCACATGTGTGATTTTTGTCTCGAATCCTTTACTGCTATGGGAACACAGTGGAAAACCTTGGAGGCCACTGGCTTGGGTGTGCTGACTTGTGAGGCACTGAAAGCACACTGGTATCTTCAAGATGCTGTACATGGCATCTGTGGAGACTTCTCGAAGACAAGTGCAAAAGGGCTGGAGGGATGGTCAAATGGTTAAGGTGTTTGCCTGAAAAGCCAAAGGACCCAGGTTCGATTCCCCAGGACCCACGTTAGCCAGATGCACAAGGGGGCACACGTGTTTGGAGTTCGTTTGCAGTGGCTGGGGGGCCTGGAGTGCCCATTCTCTCTCTCTCTGTCAAATAAATAAATAAATTGTATTTTAAAAGATGGATATACAGTGATTGCAGGAGAATTACACACTTCTGCTCAGAAGGTCTAAGGACTGTGTATCTGTTTCCTTGCCTTCCAACAACTAATGGAATTCACTGGACCACCTAAGATGTCTTCATCTGCCGCAGACCAGGGTCCACCTAACCATAGGATTCCTGACAGACAGAGGCAGGGGCAAGCCACCCTCCAAAGACAATATGAGTCATAGGCTCAAGGCCGTGTTCCACAGTATTAATGGCTAACCTGCATAGGGTTGCTGGAAGAAAGCCTCATTTAGAAGTAAAATTGACTGAGCATCTAAGGCTGCAGGCAAAAACTGACTTCCCCAATGATCCCAAGTGATGTAGAAAAATGGGGATTATGGCCCTGATCAGAAGAAAAGAAGGAATTCTGGGACATGTTTTCCATGAGTCTCAGCTTAGCCTGGAAACTCAGTTGTTTGAAATAAGTACTTGGAGCTGGGAATGGAGGCGCACGTCCTTAATCCCAGCACCCAGGAGGCAGAGGGAGGAGGATCGCCATGAGTTCGAGGCCACCCAGAGAATACAGAGTGAATTCCAGGTCAGCCTGGGCTAGAGTGAGACCCTACCTCGAAAAAACAAAACAAGATTCCCCACTTAGAGCCCGGCGTGGTGGCACACGCCTTTAATCCCAGCACTTGGGAGGCAGAGGTAGGAGGATCACCATGAGTTCAAGGCCACCCTGAGAATACAGAGTGAATTCCAGGTCAGCCTGGGCTAGAGTGAGACCCTACCTTGAGAAACTAAAAAGAAATAAGTATTTGGAAGGCAGGACGGCTTAAGAAAAGACGGCCCTGAAGATGGGATTGTATAATTGCCACAAAAGGCTACTCAGGTCTCGAGACTTTCTTAACGTGGGCAGTGTGACGGCACATCATGATTCAACAGTTTTTAGGAAACCTACAGGGTCGCCCACCCAGGAAGGACAGGATTAGCCGTGGAAGCTCCAGGTGGTTTGTGGCCGTTTCAAGGCTAACGGAAGAACGGGTGGGAGGTTAAGCCATGATGTCAGTTCAAAAGTCACTGCCTTTTCAGGGAGGTCGCTGGACTCACACAGGCTGGAAAACTGGTAGGTTTGGAGCCCAGTTCACTTCTACTCCGAGGGGAAAGAAAGAAGTCACGAGGCTTCTGGGTGGAGGTGGCTAAGATCTCTGTATCTTTGGGACCTAAATGATGTGCCGGCACAAAGGCTGAGGATGGAAACATCACTGGGGATGCTCAAAACTCATCAAAGGGAAAATTCGAGAGCTTAACACTAAAGCAGACTTGTAACGTGCCATCCAAGGCTCAGGGAACCTCGTGGAAGAGGGGGAGGAGAGACTGTAAGGGCCACAGGGTGAAAGTGTCAGCGTGAGTATCACACGGGACTATCCTGAGGTCTTGTCCTCCCGTACCCCCCACCAACAGAGGCTGGCATCCATTTGTGACCCCACAGGTAATACCTATAAGAGCAGAATGGGGACAGGGGAGAGGGGACATAGGAGCATAACCCGATGGGATTCGTTCACACAGTGACGTTCATAATTAATAAAGATTTTTTTTAAAAAAAGATTACAGTAGCCAGCCGTGGTGGGGCATGCCTTTAATCCCAGCACTAGGGAGGCAGAGGTAGGAAGATCACTGTGAGTTCGAGGCCACCCTGAGACTACATAGTGAATTCCAGGTCAGCCTGAGGTAGAGTGAGACCCTACCTCAAAAAAAGAAAAAAGAAAAAAAAAAATGCAGTGATCTCATACTGGGAAAGTAATGAACAGAGAGACAACTGGTTCTGTTTTACTCTGGACTCAAATCTCCTTGGGTTCACATTCGGAGAGTCACTTCTAATATCTGTAAGCTGGGGCAAGAGCGTGAATGTGATCACACCTTGGTTTTTACCATTCCTCCAACAGGGTCGTGGAGAGAATTAAGCGCGCAAGCTTAGCGTGGAGGACGCAGGCGGTGTTAAGTACTGCAACCATTCCCCCTGCGTTGATCTCCCTTGATGTCACCTTGGGAGCCAAGCGAGGAAGAGCCTGGCGCCCCATTTCACAGCTCAGGAGGCATCAGCCCAAGGATTTAGAAATGCAAGAGGAACCGTGACATTTGATTCCAAGGACCTAAGGTAAAGTGTTAAAATCGTTATACACTTTGGTCTTTGATCGGTATGCATAACGGTGAAAATGGCAAAAAAACAATTAATCCCTTCTCAATGTACCAAGACACAGAGATCCGCAGAGACAGATGCATTTTCATTACCATTCTGCGCATCCCATTTACTCAGGGACGTTGGCTGTGTTGAGAAAGACCACTGAATGTCGCTGGGTGCCACTGGGTGGCAGTTATGAACCCTAGGTGGGACTGCCTCAGGCCTTGAAAGAAAGGACTGAGAGATGGAGAACAAGCAGAGAAAATAGGGCACCTGAACTGGGTCTAACCCAGACGACTGCTCCTTCATTTCCTTCCAAGCAGGAGAAAATATGCCAGCATTTCAATGTATATTGTAATGTCTTCTGTGTGCCAAACATTACACTCATGAATCCATCTCATTTCACAACAGTTCTGTGAAATAGGAAATTTATGGTTTTTTAAAAAAAATTATTTTATGATATAGAGAGGGAGAGAGGGAGAATCAGTGTTCCAGGGCCTCTAGCCACTGCAATCGAATTCCAGATGCTCATGTACACCTGTCACCTTGTGCATCTGGCTCACTTGGGTTCTGGGGAGTCCAATCTGGGTCCACTAAACCATCTCTCCAACCCAAATTTATATTTTTCTGCAAGGAAATGAACAAGTACAGAGATCCCTAAGAATCTTAACCAAACATAACATGTATTGGGCAAGGATTTCAGAACGAGTTAGGACTAAGCAAGCTTCATGATAGGGGAGACACTATGCCTGGATATTGATTCAATCACTTAAGCCTTGTGTGGTGTGGAGAAATAAAGTTTCTGAGTCTTCCTTTTCTCCCTCATGGAGTCAGATGATGGTATTTTGGTAGGCACCTCATGTAGTTACTAGGAGCATCTGTTACAGTCCTCTGCAGAGTGCTTAGCACAGAAGTGACATCTAGTCTGCCAGTATAAGAAGTGATCAGTTGAGCCGGGCGTGGTGGCGCACGCCTTTAATCCCAGCACTCGGGAGGCAGAGGTAGGAGGATTGCCATGAGTTCAAGGCCGCCCTGAGATGACAGAGTTAATTCCAGGTCAGCCTGGACCACAGTGAGACCCTACCTCGAAAAACAAAAAAACAAAAACAAAACAAACAAAAAAAAAGTGATCAGTTGGACTGGAGAGATGGCTTAGCGGTTAAGCGCTTGCCTGTGAGGCCTAAGGACCCTGGTTCCAGGCTCAATTCCCCAGGTCCCACGTTAGCCAGATGCACAAGGGGGTGCACGCGTCTGAAGTTCTTTTGCAGTGGCTGGAGGCCCTGGCGCGCCCATTCTCTCTCCCTCTCTGCCTCTTTCTCTGTCTGTTGCTCTCAAATAAATAAATAAATAAATAAATTTTTAAAAAAGAAATGATCAGTTATTAGCAAGCCACAAAGAAACACTAGTGGCTACTTTCATTACTCTTTTTTAGTATTTTATTTATTTATCTATTTATTTATTTATGAAGAGAGAGAGAGAGCACATAGGTGTACCAGTGCCTAGTGCCTCTTGCCACTGCAAACGAACTCTAGATCCTTAGTCCATCTGGCTCTACATTGGCACTAGGAAATTGAATCCCAGCTGGCAGACTTTGCAAACAAGTGCCCTTAAGTACTGAGCAGCCCCCCCCCCCCCGCCCCCAGCCAGCCCCTCTCAGCTGTTTTCTTAGTTCCTGCTGTAGTTCTCAGGTGCCATATCATGACCACTGTCTGTTGGCACCCAAATCTGTTCCCCACCTACCAACTATTCCACTCTGTATGAGATCTAAATCCAATTCCTGCACATTATATTTTATTTATTTATTAGAGGGAGAGAAAGAAAGAGAATGGGTGTGCCAGGGCCTTCAGCCACTGCAAACGAACTCCAGACGTGTGCGCCCCCTTGTGCATCTGGCTAATGTGGGACCTGAAGAATCCAACCTTGGTCCTTTGGCTTTGCAAGCAGGCACCTTAACTTCTAAGCCATCTCTCCAGACCCCCTCCTCCGCAACATTATATTTTCTAGGATCCCTTGCCACCTGGTTTTCTGCCAGTCTCGTTCAGGCCGGGGACTGGAGGGCAGGAAGGGTGATTTCCACGTCTCCCAGATCTCCAGCTCTCTCTCTTTTTTTTAAATTTTTTATTTTATTTTATTTTTATTTATTTGAGAGCGACAGACACAGAGAGAAAGACAGATAGAGGGAGAGAGAGAGAATTTGTGCGCCAGGGCTTCCAGCCTCTGCAAACGAACTCCAGACGCGTGCGCCCCCTTGTGCATCTGGCTAACGTGGGACCTGGGGAACCAAGCCTTGAACCGGGGTCCTTAGGCTTCACAGGCAAGCGCTAAGCCATCTCTCCAGCCCTCCAGCTCTCTTTTGAGCCCCTCTGCTCATGGGGTTTTACCTCCTTCCAGGATGCCGTCCAGGGCTCAGCTCCAGCTCTGCAGCCTCTGCTCTAAGCCAAACAGCAGGACCTGAGCTCAGACCACGCTCCCCCCACCCTTCTCCAGAGCCTATGCTGGAAGCCATTCACCAGGACTAAAACACACAAGGTGAAGACCAAACTCGACCCCGCCACCCACCCAGGCAGGGAGTGCTTCCTTCTGTAGAGCGCTGGGCAGACCAAGCCTCCAGATAAAGGCCAGTTCACTCATAAAGAGGAAACTTGGCAAAAAACGAATGCTTCAGAGTTGGGTGTTAACCACATTTTGGTTAATTTAATTACACGGTAAAGGCTGTTGGAGAGCTCACAATTTAAGGGAGCCCTGTGGGGAATCGCTTTGTTCTGCAAATAATTAGCCCTCTAATTCATTTGCTTATGTCTGGATTTCCATATATTGCATTTGTTTATTTCTTTCTTTATTTATTTTTACCCAAGAACAATAGGGCCCAGCTCAGCTGGGGATACCCAGTTGCTTTGAATTAGGCCCTGTTTGGAATAAACCACAATTAGTTTAGTGAAATTTTTATCATATTAGCTTTGCAAATAGACTTGCCCATGGTGAGCGGAAATGCATTCTGGGAGAGCGGGGGGGGGGGGGGGCGGTTGGGGATCATGATTGTAGGACATATAATATCAGAAAAGACCCTGTCAAGAATCACCAAGAATGCCTAATTCTGAGGGGATGTTTAAGGCCTCTTGGCCAAGTGTGTGTGTCGAGGCTTGCTCTGAAAGCCAGCATTCTGTCTGATGGTAATTTCCACTCCCTGGTCATAGTCGGCCCTGCTGGGAGCATGGGAAGCAAGTTTGCTTCCCTCACAAGCGACACAATCTATTTTAAGCCTTGGCTTTTAAAATGCAACCTCCTAATTTCTTCAGCCTTCTCCCCTGTGACCCTTCTAGGAAACAAAGGCACGGTGAATGAGTTATGATCTAGATATTGGATGGGATAATCCGTAACCAGTAAGTCAATGGCTCCAGAGGCAGAGAAGAATCTAAACGGCAAAAGAGCAAAGCAGGTCTCTCCGCAGCGCAGAACTCTGAGATCCAAACGTCTAATCGTAAAAAGTAATTTGATGACCGTATCAAACATTTGTGCTGTAGAGAAAAACACCTCAAAAAATAACAGTGACTGTTCAATGGAGAGACTCAATTTTGGACACCCATTTTTTTTTTTTTACGGAACATTGAAAAATAAGTGTCCTTTGAATTGAAGTGTGCACTTAACATAAAAGGAAAGGTAAAGCAAGAGAAGAAGAAGAAAATATGCTATAATCATTGCAACCTCAAGACAACGGCTACCCGCATTTTCATACGAAATCCTTTTGCTGGCTCTATTTTTATTTTCTCTTTTCTGGAGTGATTGTGTGGCGACCAGATGTTAAAATCTCCCATTTTTCTCCGAATCTTATAATGAAATGATTTCTTTCCACACTGTTACATATGACTTGGCCAGTGCCCTTTTTATCATCAGTCAATGTTCCTCTTACAAACAATTTTATAACAGACAAGTGTATGTTAAGCATTTTATATTGGAGTATTGCATTTCCTTACAATACATAACAAGTGATAAACTCACTAGATCAAAACATATGAATGTTTAAGACTTTCCTTATTCAAGGAATAAATAAATAAATATCTAAAAAGATCAAGGCAATAATCATTACCAGAAAGTTCCATCAAGTAGGTCAGCGCATCCCCAAGTCTCTCTGTTCCCAGAATAGTTAATTGGAGACAGCTAAGCTCAAACTGGTCTTGCTGAAGGAAACAGCTTAAAATCCCAATGTGCAAAGAAAGGATGCATGGATCTGCATGGCAAGCTCATTATAATAAGGCCGAATCCAAGCTATCCTGGTGATGGTGGAGCTGACAGACAGGGGAAGCTTTATAATGAGGGGCACTCTGGATCTCCAGCCAGCTCTCAGTGGGTATGTCTGTGACAGGAGCACCCCCCCCCCGCCACACACACAGCCCATTCCCTGTGGAGGGGAGAAGCGGCCTTCCAAGGAACCCACTCCCTGGCCAGGGCTCAGGTGACAAGGTGGGAAAGGAGAAATGTGCTGCCTGGCAGAGAGGTGCCCAAGTGAGCCCTCGTTACTGCAGGCGAGTTAATGAGGTGCCCCCAGGATCCTTCACGGGCAAAGCAGGCTGGGTTGGATGAGGCTGTTTAATGGCAGTAGCTGCCCTTGAAGGGAGAGGATTTAGAAGGGGGCAAAGAGGCATTTCGGGGAGGATGCTGCGACGTAAGAAAATGGCACGGTTCGAATCCCCGAGACGTTTCCTCGCGTGTTAGGGTGCCAAAGCATCGCTCTGCCTGAGGATCCGGGTGGCGATGAAGGACGCTTTGAGCTGGTGGACAGACACGGCCTCTGCCGTGTTCCCTCCTTGGGCCCACCCTCAGAGCCCACGTGTGCCCGAGTCCTCCCTTGTCATCCTATGGAAAGCTTCCGATCCCAAGGGCGCGTGTCTCGCTCTCTCCCCGCTCGGCTGTCTCCAGTACCTGTGGGGTTTGTTTGGCTCAAGAGCTGGGAGGAAACTGTCACTCCAGGGGCACAATTCAGGAGTAAGGACTGAGGGTAGACAAGTTAGAACTCCAGCTGCTTACTCACGTCCCCCAGAGTCCTGAGGTCCATCCTGTTGGGTTCCTCTGGGGCATCTGTGGCCCATTACTAATGCATACAGTCCTAGCTCACTTCATTCCGCGGTCTCCCTTACCTGTTCCCTCACTTGTATTCCCCATGACCAGCTCCCTAATAAGCCCTGTCACGTGTTACTCAGGGGACAACAAAATAAGACAGCCGAGAACTTTTACATCCATTTACAATGTCAGCAGATTGAACCTAAAAGAGCCCTCTACTATATTTTTGTTTGTTTGTTTTTCGAGGTAGGGTCTTGCTCTAGCCCAGGCTGACCTGGAATTCACTCTGTAGTCTCAGGGTGGCCTCGAACTCACGGCAATCCCTTCACCTCTGCCTCCCGAGTGCTGGGATTAAAGGCGTGCGCCAAGCGCGGCTCCCTCTACTATTTTATTTATTTATTTATTTATTTGAGAGCGACAGACACAGAGAGAAAGACAGGTAGACGGAACCGAGCCTCAAACCGGCGTCCTTAGGCTTCACAGGCAAGCGCTTAACCACTACGCCATCTCTCCAGCCCATCCCTCTACTATTTTTTATAGATTTTTTTTTTCTTTACTGTCAAGGAGAGAGAGAAAAAGTGAGGGAGAAGGAGAGGATGGGTGTACAAGGACCTCCAGCCACTGCAAACAGACTCGAGACGCATGCACCGCTTTGTGCGTCTGGCTTACGTGGGTCCTGGGGCAAGGTCGTTGGTCGTTGCGGGCAGCACCTTAACCACTGAGTCATCTACTATTTTTTTTTAAATAAAATAATAACCTGTATTGAGTCCCACTGGGAAACTCTATGGACATAGCAAGAGCTCTGGAAAATTCTACTTGCTAAAAGGCAAGGTCTTACAACAGCAGACACCCAGATAGATCCGTTATCTATTATCCAGCATTTGTTTAGTGTCTACTGCACCCAGGTCTCGCTTGCTATACATCAGAGACGAGTGTGTGTGCCACCCCCGTGCCGGAGAAGCAGTGCTGGGGGCGGGCGGGGGGGTGGCAGGAGGTGAGGGACAGGTTCAAACACCTTCTGAGGACGGACAGTGGTGAGGTGCACTCAACTCGGCCAAGGAAAGGTTGTTCAAGCAGCGTTTCCCTAAGGACACTCATTTACCGCGCAGGCAGCCCGTGTCCCTCGGTTCCTGCAGCATTTCAGGTAACAAGGCACAGTTTGGCTTGCATTACATTACAGTAGGGCAGCCATTGTCCTTGCCACAGACCAGAGCTAACTCAAGAGACGCTGGCAAGGGCTGGGGAAATGGCTTAGTGGTTAAGGTGTTTGCCCGCAATGCCTAAGGACCCAGGTTCGATTCCCCAGGACCCATGTAAACCAGACTGCACAAGGGGGCGCATGCATTTGGAGTTCATTTGCAGTGGCTGGAGACCCTGGCACGCCCATTCTCCCTTTCTCTCTGCCTCTTCCTCTGTCTCTCTCTCAAATAAATAAATAAAAGATTTCTCAAAAAAAAAAGAGAGAGAGAGAGAGAGAGAGAGATCCTGGCAAGTTAACCAGAGGAAGAAGGGCACAAGAAAGCCTTCCAGATGGAAGGAAAAGCCTACCCAGAGCCTGGCCAGATGAAGCAGCACTCTGGGGTGACGTGTGCTGCTGTGGGGGTGATGGGTGAGGGTGGAGCATTCTGCTAGAATGTCAAGGTTTAGGAGGGGGGCCCCAGGACCACCTCAGAGTGGGAAATCAGGCTACCAAGGTATGTGAGCAGGTGAGGAGGCATCACCCCAGGGGCAGCGGCGTGGGACCAGGCGGAGATGCAGCTCCACCGGACAGCTCGCTCTGGCCGAGCCCCGTTCCGGGAAACTCTCCTTCCAGCCGGCACAGGCCTCCGGGGTGAGAGCGAGCACTGCTGCGCACGCCTGCCCGCCCAGCGCCCAGCCTCGCCTGAGCTGAGCCAGGGTCGGAGAGGGCTGGGAGGGCCTGCCCTCATCCTTGGGAGGGAGCTGCTTGTCTCCGATGAAGACCCTTCAAAGGAAAATTCCAGGATGGAGCCGCGCGTGGTGGCATGCATGCCTTTAATCCCAGCGCTCACTCGGGAGGCAGAGGGAGGAGGATCGCCGTGAGTTCGAGACCAGCCTGAGACTCCATAGTGAATTCCAGGTCAGGCTGCGCTAGAGCGAGACCCTACCTTGAAAAACCAAAAGAGGAAGGAAGGAAGGAAGGAAGGAAGGAAGGAAGGAAGGAAGGAAGGAAGGAAGGAAGGAAGGAAGGAAGGAAAGAGAAAAGGAAAGGAAAGGAAAGGAAAGGAAAGGAAAGGAAAGGAAAGGAAAGGAAAGGAAAGGAAAGAAAAAAAGAAAAGAGGGCTGGAGAGATGGCTTAGCGGTTAAGCGCTTGCCTGTGAAGCCTAAGGACGCCGGTTCGAGGCTCGGTTCCCCAGGTCCCACGTTAGCCAGATGCACAAGGGGGCGCACGCGTCTGGAGTTCGTTTGCAGAGGCTGGAAGCCCTGGTGCGCCCATTCTCTCTCTCCCTCTATCTGTCTTTCTCTCTGTGTCTGTCGCTCTCAAGTAAATAAATTCAAAAAAAAAAAAAAAAGAAAAGAAAAGAAAATTGCACCCTTGACACCTGACTGCACAACATCACTGCCAACTGGAGCCCAAGAGCCAGGAAACCCAACTTACTTCCTGATATTGTTATTTATTATTATTATTATTTTCTTTCCAAGCCTGACATCCTGACCTCCATCTACAGACTTAAGTAAGTCCCAGCTCCCAGCTAACCTCTGGGGTCTCAAGCTGGGTGATTCCAGCAGATGCCCTCAGCATCCTGCCCCGCGGTGTCTTGTTTGTATTTTGCTTGTCTTTATTTCCTTTGCAGAGCTCAGCCTCCTGCTGCTTAGTCTCTTACCAGTCCCATGGTCCCCGCTGCCCCACTGTGCAGAAATCTCTAGACCAATTGGCCGTGGGTCTTGTTCAAAGAGAACATTCAGCCAGGCGTGGTGGCTCACGCCTTTAATCCCAGCACTCGGGAGGCAGAGGTTGGAGGATCACTATGAGTTCGAGGCCACCCTGAGACTCCATAGTGAATTCCAGGTCAGCCTGGGCTAGAGTGAGAACCTACCTCAAAAAAAAAAAAAAAAAAAAGAACATTCTCCGATTTTACCATCTGTAGCTACGCAAGGGCCGGCTCCACACTCTGAGCCTCAGGCACGTCCCCACACGTCAGGGTCCCTGGGTCAGTTTCCAGAAAGAAAGACATCTACCCCGATTGCCATGTAGTGAGAGAGGGAGAGATGAACGGAGCTGAAAACCAAAGAACAAAATTATAACAACAAAAGGAAGTTTGGGGCTGGAGAGATGGCTTAGCGGTTAAGGCATCTGCCTGCAAAACCCAAGAATCCAGGTTCAATTCCCCAGGAACCACATAAGCCAGATGCACATGGTGGCACATGCATCTGGAGCTTGTTTGCAGTGGCTAGAGACCCTGGTGTGCCCATTCTCTCTCTCTCTCTCTCTCTCTCAAATAAATATATAAAAATAAAAGGAAGTTTCGCCTTAAAGCTGCTTTGAGCATTAGTTTTGTTTTTTCTTAGTTGTAAATGTTTCCTCACAGGATATGATAAAGATTAGATATGTGCACACAGGTGTTCCACAGTCCGTCCTGTGGATGTTGTTCCTAGTTAGGATGAGTGTGCAAGCAATTACAATGGATGGGGAAAAAAACAACAACTATGCTTTAGGGACCTAGAATGCCTCAAGCTTGGCACATCACCCCTCCCATGAGAGGCTTACATGAGGGTCCTCATTTCTTTAGGCAACTGAATGGAGGATGTGAGAATAAGCTTTACTTTCAACACAGCTTCGTCCTTTATAAACGAGAGATTCGATAAAATTCAGCAGACAGAGAGAGCACTTCTGAGTCAGCTAGCCATTAAAACCACAGCACATCTTCAAACCGAGGTCTTCCCACCCCAGCCCAGTCGTTCCTATCCCTCACTACCTTCCTTGTTGCAGATAGATACACAAGTTAACGCTGGAATGGAATGATGGAGACCTGATCTCTGCAATGGGCTTCTTTCTCAGTGACACTGAAGCCTTGTAACCAATACAGGTATATGAATGGTTTTTATTTAATTTTTTTTGTTTTATTTTAGAGAGAGAGGGAGAGAGTTAGTGCACCAGGGTCAGAGCCACTGCAATTGAACCCCAGTAGCTTGCGCCACCTAATGGGTACGTGTGACCTTGCACCCACCTCACCTCCACGCAACCTGCTTACGTGGGATCTGGAGAGTTGAACATGGGTTCTCAAGCCTCACAGGTGAGCGCCTTAACTGCTCAGCCATCTCTGCAGCCCTAGTGATTTCTTTAATACATGTTCTGGGGCTGAAGAGATGGCTTAGCGGGTAAGCACTTGCCTGTGAAGCCTAAGGACCCCGGTTTGAGGCCCCATTCCCCAGGACCCACATTAGCCAGATGCACAAGGGGGCGCACAAGTCTGGAATTCATTTGCAGTGGCTGGAGGCCCTGGAGCCCCATTCTCTCTCTCTCTCCCTCTATCTCTCTTTCTCTCTGTGTCTGTCGCTCTCAAATAAATAAATAAATAATGAACAAAAAATATTTTTAAAGAAATGCATGTTCTGAGCCATCCATTATCAGAGATACGGACAGGAGTGGGCTGGGAACTTCCTGAAGAGGCAATAGACTTCAAAATTCCCAGCTCCGCAGAAGTAGATTAAGAGAGAGCTCACATGCAGAAGACTAAGGAAAAAAAAAAAAGCAGGTTTCTGAAAGGGCAGACAGCTGGAGAAATACAAATCTTGGTAATTCCGTTCCACATCTTGTTTAATTATTTCCAGTACTTTGGTTTCAAAATAATGTGCTTTTTATCCCCATGAAAATGTGAACCAAAGCAATTAGTCAAACCACACCACTTAGCTGAATACAATCAGCCCATCAGAGAGAGATGTGGGGGGGAGACCCGGGTCTAGAGCCTAATTTCTAATTTCTAAGCTTAAGAATGACATGCATCCTTTCTGGATACCTGTTTCTCCACATATGAATTTGGTATGAATAACAAAGGTGCAATGTTTCACATGCCCACTAGGTGGTGCAAACGTCTGGAGTTCAATATAAGTAGCTGAGGCCCTGGTGCACCAACTTTCTCTCTCTCTCTCTCTCTCTCTCTCTCTCTCTCTCTCTCTAAAATAAATAAAAAACTTTTTTAAATATTGGCATGAATGTACAAAAAAGTATTTGTTTTAAGACAGGCCGATTCAGACGAATATTGAGAATAAAGCTAAGATATCATGGGTTCCACTCAAAGAGATGTCGCAGAGCTAAGAATTTTCTGGGTCATGGAGGACAACATAGGGAGGTACCATGTGTGTACTTTATCCAATATTCTGAATTATTTGATGCAAAGAAGTTATGTTTAGGATCAAGAATTAGCCAGTCATGATGGTGCATGCCTTTAATCTTTTTGCTGTTGTTCATTTATTGATTTGAAAGCGACAGACAGAGAGAGAAAGAGGCAGAGAGAGAGAGAGAGAGGAGAGAGAGAGAGAGAGAGAGGAGAGAGAGAGAGAGAGAGGAGAGAGAGAGAGAATGGACACAGAGCCCAGCCACTGCCAACAAACTCCAGACACGTGCGCCCCCTTGTGCATCTGGCTAACGTGGGTGCTGGGGAATTGAGCCTCGAACCAGGGGTCCTCAGGCTTCACAGGCAAGCGCTTAACCGCTAAGCCATCTCTCCAGCCCATGCCTTTAATCTTACTTAGGAGGCAGAGGGAGGAGGATGGCTGTGAGTTCGAGGCCAGCCTGGAACTACAGAGTAAGATCCAGGTCAGCCTGGGCTAGAGTGAGACTCTATCACAAAAAGAAATGAAGAAAAGAAAGAATTAGAAAGATAGGGTCTTGGCTTCACCTGACTTAACAGTGAGTGTCTCTGCCTCTTTGCCTACCTGACATGGAGTATAGCGAGCTATTTCTGATGGCTCCTCCCAGACACCTATGGCTGCGGGTCCTGGAGTATATTTTCATTATATCTTCTATTTCTTTTCTTTTTTTTTTTTCCCTTGGTTTTTCGAGGTAGGGTCTCACTCTAGCCCAGGCTGACCTGGAATTCACTTTGTAGTCTCAGTCAGGGTGGCTTTGAACGCACACTGATCCTTCTACCTCTGCCTCCCCAGTGCTGGGATTAAAGACGTGCATGCCACCACGCCCGGCTCTATATTCTATTTCTGATATCCCCTCCCAAACACAAATAGCCATCTGGGTCTGATGGATACACTGTTTGGTTTCTCAGCCCCAGAATACTGCTTGTATCTTTTTTTTTTTTTTAAGAGAGGCTCAGAGGACACTGGAAAGGTGCCTTCAGCTGCCTCCACCCTCCCAAGTACACTAGGTACTGGACCTGAACTTCAGGCTCACTTACCCAAGCCCAGCCCTCACATGCCCTGACATCGCCAGCAGTCATTCCATGAACCTAGACAGTGCCTTATGCACTTGGAGAGAGAGACAGAGAGTTTGGGCACCAAGGGGGAATGCCAGTGCTACAGAGGGGTCATTTAGGACAAGTGACAGATGACAGCCAGTGTGTTTGATCAAGCTTTAGTTCACTTCTTTGAGTCATCTCATGAACCATGTGCCCTGCCTCTGGCTGTCCAAGCCCACTTTTTTTTTTTTTAATGTTGTATTCATTTATTCATTTATTTGAAAGACAGAGAAGAGACATATGGACAGGGAGAGAGAGAGAGAATGGGCGCGCCAGGACCTCCAGCCACTGCAAACGAACTCCAGATGCATGCGCCCCCTTGTGCATCTGGCTAACGTGGGTCCTGGGGAATCGAACCTGGGTCCTTAGGCATTGCGGGCAAATGCCTTAACCGCTAAGCCATTCCTTTAGCCCAGGCCCACGGTTTTTAGCCCATCAGTTTAGTGAGGACAGACGTCTGATCACGTCCCTCATCCCCCGTCCCTGAGGCCTAAGTGTTAAGCTTGTCAGAGGAAGAGCCTTGTCATCCTGGCTTAGCAAGTGTTCCTACTATTTTTTGTCTCCTTGGGTTTCCTCTGCTGACTCCTTTCCTCTGCCCACTGGCCACATATCTCTAGATTGTCTTTGCTGCGTTCAGTTTCGAGCCCAGTTCTGTGAGGAAGTCTCTCTCCCCTACTGGAGTAGCTCAAAAAACATCTATGGCTTCCTTTAAACAAGTATCCAGCGAGCATTTTCGCTTTGCTACAGGCAGACACACAGATTACCAGTGTTATAAGGTATAAGAACACTTGTTTCCAATCATTGGTTTCCTGCTTTCAAAAAATAATGATGCCGGGCTGGAGAGATGGCTTAGCGGTTAAGGCATTTGCCTGAAAAGCCAAAGGACCCAGGTTCAATTCCCCAAGACCCATGTAAGCCAGATGCACAAGGTGGTGCATGCATCTGGAGTTCGTTTGCAGTGGCTGGAGGCCCTGGCATGTGCCCATTCTCTCTCTCTCTCTCTCTATCCTCCCTCCCACTTTCTCTCTCTCAAGTTAATAAATAAAAATAAAATACAAAAATTCTTAAAATATTTTATTTTTATTTATTTATTTGAGAGAAGGAAAGAGAGAGAGGGAGAGAGAATGGGAACACCAAGGCTTCTAGTCACTACAAACGAACTCCAGATGCACACGCCACCTTACGCGTCGACTTATGTGGGTCCTGGGGAACCATCAAACTGGGGTCCTTTGGCTTCACAGGCAAGTGCCTTAACTGCTAAGCCATCTCTCCAGCCCCCCATTCACAATTGCATCAAAAAAAATAAAATACCTTGGAATAAACCTAACCAAGGAAGTAAAGAATCTATACAATGAGAACTTTGAAACACTCAAGCGAGAAATTGCAGAAGACACTAGAAAGTGGAGAAACATCCCTTGTTCCTGGCTTGGAAGAATCAATATCGTGAAAATGGCAATCTTACCTAAGCAATCTACACATTTAATGCAATCCCTATCAAAATTCCAAAGGCTTTCTTCATGGAAATAGAAAAAACAATCCAAAAATTCATTTGGAATCACAAAAAACCTCGAATATCTAAAATAATACTGAGCAACAAAAAAGAGGCTGGTGGTATCACCATACCTGATTTTAACCTATACTACAGAGCCATAGTAACAAAAACAGCATGGTACTGGCACAAAAACAGACATGTAGATCAGTGGAACAGTATAGAGGACCCAGATGTAAGACCAAGTAGCTATAGCCACCTCATATTCGATAAAAATGCCAAAAATACTCATTGGAGAAGAGACAGCCTCTTCAGCAAATGGTGTTTTGAAAACTGGATAAATATCTGCAGAAGGATGAAAATAGATTCTTCTCTCTCGCCATGCACAAGAATTAAGTCCAAATGGATTAAAGACCTTAACATCAGACCGGAAACTTTGAAACTGCTAGAGGAAAAAGTAGGGGAAACCCTTCAACATATTGGTCTTGGCAAAGACTTTCTGAATACAACCCCAATTGCTCAGGCAATAAAACCACAGATTAACCACTGGGACCTAATGAAATTACAAAGATTTTGCACCGCAAAGGACACAGTGAAAAAAGCAAAGAGGCAACCTACAGAATGGGAAAAAATCTTCGCCAGCTATATATCTGATAGAGGATTAATATCTAGGATATACAAAGAACTCAAAAAGTTAAATAATAAGGAATCAAACAAGCCAATCAAAAAATGGGCTAAGGAGCTAAATAGAGAGTTCTCAAAGGAAGAAATACGAATGGCATATAAGCACCTAAAAAAATGTTCTACGTCACTAGTCATCAGGGAAATGCAGATTAAAACTACATTGAGATTCCATCTCACTCCTGTCAGATTGGCCACCATCAAGAAAACAAATGATCATAAATGTTGGCGGGGATGTGGAAAAAAAGGAACCCTTCTGCACTGCTGGTGGGAATGCAATCTGGTCCAGCCATTGTGGAAAACAGTGTGGAGGTTCCTAAAGCAGCTAGAGATTGATCTACCATATGACCCAGCTATAGCACTCCTAGGCATATATCCAAAGGACTCATCTCATTTCCTTAGAAGTACATGCTCAACCATGTTTATTGCTGCTCAATTTATAATAGCTGGGAAATGGAACCAGCCTAGATGTCCCTCAACAGATGAGTGGATAATGAAGATGTGGTACATTTATACAATGGAGTTCTACTCAGCGGTAAAGAAAAATGAAGTTATGAAATTTGCAGAAAAATGGATGGACCTGGAAAGTATTATACTAAGTCAGGTAACCCAGGCCCAGAAAGCCAAGCGCCACATGTTCTCTCTCATATGGGGATCCTAGCTACAGATGACTGGGCTTCTGTGTGAGAATGAAAATACTTAGTAGCAGAGGCCAGTAAGTTAAAAAGGAGACATAAAGGGTGGAGAAAGGAAGGGAGGAGGATACTTAATAGGTTGATATTGTATATATGTAATTACAATGATTGTAATGGGGAGGTAATATGATTGAGAATGGAATTTCAAACGGGAAAGTGTGGGGGTGGGGAGGGAGGGAATTACCATGGGATATATTTTATAATCATGGAAAATGTTAATAAAAATTAAAAAAAAAAAAAGAAATTAAAACCCACAGAAATCAGGCAATTCATGCACAGTGAAATGGAAGGATTCAAAACCAGGAAGAATATGAGGTAAAGCAAGCCAGGAAATGCTGCACTGACTCACGGCTCTCTGTTACCCCTGGGTGAGGGAGACAGTACGTTCACAACAGGCTGTGAAAAAGCCTTGTCCTGTTCTGTGCATGGCTGTCTTGAAGAATGGGCCCCACGACGGCTGGCCAACCCAGAAAGGCTGTTTGAACATGACTACCATGGTACATTCCAGTAAAAGGAGAGAAATTTTATTTATTTATTTTGTTTTAGAGAGAGAGAAACAGAGACAGAGAGAGAGAGAGAGACAAAATTGGCACACCAGGGCCTCAGCCACTGCCATCAAACCCCAGATGCTTGCGCCACCTAGTGGGCATGAGCGGCCTTGCACTTGCCTCACCTTTGTGCATCTGGCTTACGTGGGATCTTGAGAGTCGAACGTGGGTCCTTAGGCCTTGCAGGCAAGCACCTTAACCACTGAGCCGTCTCTCAAACCCCAAAAGGAGAGAATTTAAAGACAGTAATATGGTTTTCCTTCATGTATCCTAATTAGCTTTGAGTGTTGTAGCATATATCAAGCTAGTTCAGTTGTCAAATTTGATATGTCCATGAATCCTACTGTGTGAGGTTTCAGTGAGAAGGCTGACTGTTCTTTCCCATTGGGAACACCCAGGGTTTATCAGACATAGTAGAAAACCTCAGGAAACATTAGGCTAGGGTCAGTGTTGCAGTCAGGTTCACATAGCTGGTAGAAATCACCCAACCAAGAGCAGCGTGTGGGGAAAAAACAACAAGGTTTATTTTGGCTTACAGACTAGAGGAAGAAGCTCCATGATGTCAGGGAAAATGATGGCATGAGCAGAGGGTGGACATCACCCCCTGGCCAACACAAAGTGGACCATAGCAACAGGAGAGTGTGCCAAACACTGGCAAGGGGACACTGGCTACGACACCCATAAGCCCGCCCCCAACAATACACTCCCACCAGGAGGCATTAATTCCCAAATTTCCATCAGCTGGGAACCTAGCATTCAGAACAGCTAAGTTTATGGGGGACACCTGAATCAAACCATCACAGTTGATCCTCACCGTTCACTATCCTTAAGTCCTTGGGCTGGGTTTTTGACCTTTGAATGAACCTAAGTCATTGTGGAACTTGGGAAAAAACAACACAAGTGAGGTTCTGGATGAGCTCATGTCTGTTAAAGGGCGAGAGTTGATGCAAAGGGTGCGATTTGCAATTTTCAGACCATCAAGGAGAGCAAGTAAGAGATGCGTCTGGTATTGAAAATAAAAAACTTGGGCTGGAGAGATTGCTTAGCAGTTAAGTGCTTGCCTGTGAAGCCTAAGGGCCCTGGTTCGAGGCTCGATTCCCCAGGACCCACGTAAGCCAAATGCACAAGGGGGCGCACACGTCTGGAGTTGATTTGCAGTGGCTGGAGGCCCTGGCGCGCCCATTCTCTCTCTCTCTCCCTCTCTCTCTCTATCTGCCTCTTTCTCTCTCTATCTGTCACTCTCAAATAAATAAATAAACATAAATAAACAAAAAAAAAAAAAGGAAAACTTATGGAGTTTGGACGTTCCTGTGAGCCCATGCCAGCTAAGGTCACTTCCCACCACTTGTCCTATCTCAGACAAGTCAGTTGGCCTCCCTGCCCTCCACCCCTCACTTTTCCAAACGCTATTGGCACAGCTCCCTACAGTGTTGTTCTTTTGATCAAAAGGAGTTCACAAATACCAAGCTCAGGACACTGTTGGCTCCAGGGAGTGAAATGTCAAATATTAACCATCTCTTTGGGACCCCTGAGATCTTTCCTGGTTGTATCCTAGGCCCCAGCAAGAATACTTCCGAGGTCTTGACGCCGGCCATCCCTACTCTCTCGTGTGGATTTTTTTCCAGTACTATCTCTTTAAACCAGGGTGACCTGCTTAATCATTCACACAAGCAGAACCCCATAAGACAGGGCTTTGGATCCAAGCCCCGGAGCCTGTGCGTTGCTCAAGGAACCCGCGGAAAACAGATGGCGCTCAGCTAGATTATCGGGACTATTTACAAAGTCGTCGGACCAGGACATGGGGGAGCCCTGAAGAGAGTGACGGTGTGCCTTTCTGGTGCCTTCGGGACTGCAGAGGGAAGACGAAGAAGTGGTTGTGGGAATACAGGCATCGTGGCATTGTCAGACACCTGGGTTGGCAGACTTCTCACAAGGGGCCAAAGGAAGGATCGTAGGTATGGAGCGAATCCTTCAATCACCCTCCCTGCCCTCTCTCCAGCCTCCCTTCAGAAGCCAGAGGATAAGCAAGTGTGCACAGGATACGGTGCGGCATGATAGAACGTAGGAACCAAGGCGGAAACATCGGCCCCTTGTCTTAGTCCCTGTGGACCGAATATCACCACTGGGGCTTCCTTCACAGCACGCCTCAGTTCTAAAGCTCTGGAGGCTGGGAGTCCAAGGTCAGAGGGCTGGTGAGATTAGTTTCCAGTGAGGACCTACTTGCCAGTGATCAGGTGGCCGTCTTCTCACTGCATCCTCACATAGTGGAGGAGGGAGAGAAGGACAGAGAAAAGGAGGGAGGGAGGCATGAAAAAAAGGAGAAAATGAGGAAGCTCTTGCGATCCAAATTTAAAAAAAAGAAAGAAAGAAAAACACTAAGGACACTAGGAAGCACCGTCCACAGCATCACACTTCATTCCCGAAGGCTCCATCTTGAAACGCCATCGCAACAGGACTCAGAGTGTCAACGTCTGGGATGGACAGGGCGGGGTGTAACACAAATGTGCAGACCTCAGCACCTAGCATGAATTTTAGTCTCTTAACATATCTCTGTTTGTCTCAGCCTCTGCTCTGGCCATAGCTTCTGACCACCTGGTTATTATCTTCAGCCTTGGCTCCAGCTCGTTCTGTTGGCCCGATGACACGTGGAACCTTCTGGATCATGGGCTATGCCCTGCGGTAACCATTCCCATTAAACTCTGCCACGTGGACTGGAGAGATGGCTTAGCGGTTAAGGCATTTGCCTGCAAAGCCAAAGGACCCAGGTTTGATTTCCCCAGCACCCACATAAGCCAGATGGACAAGGGGGTGCAACGCGTCTGGAGTTCATAGCAGTGGCTACAGGCCCTGGCGCGCCCATTCTCTCTCTGTGTCTGTCTCTCTTCTCTCTATCTCTCTCACCCTCTGCTTGCAAATAAATAAATAAAAATAAATTATAAACTCTGCCACATGCCTATACACCAGGCCCCAGCAAGCACTCCGAGCAGTCCATGAGCCATGCTGCCTGTTCCTATCGTACCCGCCAGGATCCAGGAGGAACTCTTGACATCTCCCTTCACCCCTTTCCATAGGTCCTCTGTTCGTTCAGTGACACAGGCATTTAAAATTTTTTTTTTGTTAAGCCGGGCGTGGTGGCACACGCCTTTAATCCCAGCACTTGGGAGGCAGAGGTAGGAGGATCGCCGAGAGTTCGAGGCCACCTTGAGACACCATAGTGAATTCCAGGTCAGCCTGAGCCAGAGTGAGACCCTACCTCGAAAAACCAAAAAAAAAAAAAAAAAAAAAAAAAAAAAAAATTGTTTATTTTCATTTATTTGAAAGTGATAGAGAGACAAAGAGGCAGATAGAGAGAGAGAATGGGCGCGCCAGGGCTTCCAGCCACTGCAAACTAACTCCAGACGCGTGCGCCCCCTTGTGCATCTGGCTAACATGGGTCCTGGGGAATCGAGCCTCGAACCAGGGTCTTTAGGCTTCCCAGGCAAGCGCTTAACTGCTAAGCCACCTCTCCAGCCCGACACAGGCATTTTAGGTGCGGATTTAGATCTCGACATGGGGGGGGGGGCGGTGGGGTGTGCCTGAGATAGCTAGATCCTTCCGTTTTTATGCCTTTCCTCCTCTCCTACTCAGATGAAATGTCCCCGAAACCTTGACCTTCCTGGCGTCTGACTCAGACTCTGCAGCTTCAAGGTCTAGAAACACGTTCCTTCAGCATTGAACTTCGGGTGGTACTTGTCATCAAATTGATTTCCCCTCTGATCCCACGGGATCTAAATAACCCCTGAAGATGCAGTTATTTTTTGTTGTTGTTGTACCGGTTTAGTAAAGTGAAGTAATCTGCCAAATAACATACAGGCTAGATTGTTTTTTCAATTTTTTGTGTGTGAGTTTTTTTGAGGTAGGGTCTCACTCTGGCCCAGGCTGTTTTTGTTATTTATTTATTTACTTAATTTTTGTTTTCCAAGGTAGGGTCTCACTCTAGTTCAGGCTGACCTGGAATTCTCTATATAGTCTCAGGGTGGCCTCAAACTCACGGCGATCTTCCTACCTCTGCCTCCTGAGTGCTGGGATTAAAGGCGTGCGCCACCATACCCTGCTTAATTTTTATTTATGTACTTCTGAGAGAGGTAAAGAGAGAGATACAGAAGTAGGCAGGTAGAGAGAGAGAGAGAGAGAGAGAGAGAGAGAGAGAGAGAATGGGCACACCAGGGCCTCCAGCCTCTGCAAACATCTCCAGATACATGAGCCCCCTTGTGTATCTGGCTTACATGGGTCCCGGGGAATCGAACCTGGGTCCTTTGGTTTTGCAGGCAAGCGCTTTAACTGCTAAGCCATCTCTGCAGACCCCATGCTAGATTTTTTTTTTTTTTTTTACATAGATTATATCACCAAAAAGGTGAGGCAAACAGAAGGTCGCACATGCCCACTAGGTGGCACAAGCATCTGGAGTTTGATTGCAGTGGCTGAGACCCCGATGCACCCATTCTCTCTCTCTCTCTCTCTCTCTCTCTCTCTCTCTCTCTCTCTAAAATGTCAAAATCAAAATAAAATAAAATGAAGGGACTGGAGAGATGGCTTAGTAGTTAAGGTGCTTGTCTGCAAAGCCTAAGGATCCAGGTTCCTCTTCCCAGGACTCACGTAAGCCAGATGCACAAGGTAACACGTGCACCTGGAATGTGTTTGCAGCGGCTAGAGGCCCTGGCATGCCCATTCTCTCTCTGTCTCTGTCTCTCTCCCTGCCTCTTTCTCTTAAATAAATAAATAAATAAAATATTTTTATAAAGAAAAAGTAGGCAGGGTGGCTCACACCTTTAATCCCAGAGGCAGAGGTAGGAGGATCGCCCTGAGTTCGAGGCCACCCTGAGGCTACACAGAGAATTCCAGGTCAGCCTGGGCTAGAGTGAGACCCTGCCTTGAAAAACTAAAGAAAAAGAAGGAGGAGGAGGAGAAAAAGAGAGAAGGGGTAAATAAAATGTAAGATCATTAAAGGAAAAGCATCCCCTCGTTCTCTTACTGGCTAGTGGCAGAAGGGTAAGAGAGGCAAAGTATGACAAGAAGTCGTCCCTCTGTGACTGGCTTATATAAAGGAAAAGAGGCAACGTGGGAGAAAGGAACCCAGGAATCCAGGGTGCTGAGCTCCTCCTAGAAGGAACGAGAGTCTGCCAAGCGTCCGAAGGCGAGTGGAAAAGGCGTCCTCTCCCGAGCCCGCAGAGAAGAGTGTGGACTGTTCTGGCCTTGCGAGCTGCTAGGCAGGAGCTCGCCCAAACCTCGCGGGACCCTTGACAAACAGAGCTGTGTGCTAGTGACAGGGTCTTATTTAAGGCTGCTACATTTGGGACGCCGCGTCCCACAGCGGTGGGACATGAGCATGCCCCTCTCTCTCACCCAGCGTTCCAGGTGACCCTGCTGCTACTCACCTGTGTCTGTCTCCTGATGCTCGGCGGGTTCTGCCAAGTCAGTGGTACCCGATGGCTCCTCATCAGCGGCACAGAGTTGGCAGATGGGACGTCCCGATAAATGTTTGCTCTTGAGCTTAAAGAAAGACAAGGAAGGTTTAAAGGACCTAACTGAACATGTGTTGTGGTGGTTTGGTTCAGGTGTCCCCCATAAACTCAGGTGCTCTGAATGCTTGGTTCCCAGCTGATGGAGATTTGGGAATTAGCACCCCCTGGAGGCGGTGTATTGTTGGGGGTGGGCTTATGGGTGTCATAGCCAGTGTCCCCTTGCCAGTGTTTGGCACACTCTCCTGTTGCTATGGTCCACCTGATGTTGGCCAGGGGGGTGATGTCCACCCTCTGCTCATGCCATCGTTTTCCCTGCCATCGTGGAGCTTCCCCTCGAGTCTGCAAGCCAAAATAAACCTGTTTTTCCCACAAGCTGCTCTTGGTTGGGAAATTTCTGCCAGCATTGCGAAGCTGCCTGCAATGCCACGTAAGCCAGGCGTGTAAGGATGCACGTGTGCATAAGGTGACACTAATGTCTGGCGTTCGATTACAGTGGCTGAGGCCTTGGCACACCAAGTCTCTCTCTAAAAATAAGGCGAGTCTCTTGGGCTTGCCTCTAAAAGCATAATTAAAAAAAAAACTAGAGCTCGGGCTGGAGAGATGGCTTAGTGGTTAAGGCGGCTGCCTGCAAAGCCAAAGGACCTGGGTTTGATTCCCCAGGACCCACGTAAGCCAGATGCACAAGGTGGCACATGTATCTGGAGTTTCATTTGCAGGGCTAGAGGCCCTGGTGCACCCATTCTCTCTCTCTCAAATAAATAAATTAATTAATTAGGACAGTATTGCATGCACTTATCAGAAGCTGAACTTAAACCCCTTAAAAGGAAGGTGGGGAGGGATTATTCTTTTTTTTTTCCTTCAAATTATTATTAACAACTTACATGATTATAAAAAATATGGTAATTCCCTTCCTCCCCCCCCCCACTTTACCCTTTGAAACTCCGCTCTCCATCATATCCCCTCCCCCTCTCAATCAGTCTGTCTTTTATTTTGATGTCATGGTCTTTTCCTCCTGTTATGATGGTCTTGTGTAGGTAGTGTCAGGCACTGTGAGGTCATGGATATCCAGGCCACCTTGTGTCTGGAGGAGCATGTTGTAAGGAGTCCTACCCTTCCTTTGGCTCTTACATTCTTTCCACCACCTCTTCTGCAATGGACCCTGAGCCTTGGAAGGTGTGATAGAGATATTGCAGTGCTGAGCACTCCTCTGTCACTTCTTCCCA
Organism: Jaculus jaculus; assembly: GCF_020740685.1. Classification (NCBI taxonomy): domain Eukaryota; kingdom Metazoa; phylum Chordata; class Mammalia; order Rodentia; family Dipodidae; genus Jaculus; species Jaculus jaculus. The sequence goes on along the minus strand of NC_059122.1, from coordinate 9,134,265 downwards.
GCACCATGATGCCTTCTGAGTCGTCCCAAGGTCGCTGCCATCTGAAAAGAGAAGCTTCTCTACCAAAAGTGAGAGTAGCATTAATATAGGTATGAACATTAAGAGAAGTGCTTACTGGGCAGTTTGATAAACATAGTATGTACATTTATCCAGACAGCAGCAGACGTTACATCCCTAGGGCTCATAACTACCCCTGTTTTAAGTTTTCAGTATCAGGGATGTATGCTCTCCCTTGGAGCGGGCCTCCAGTCCAATTAGAGGGCAGTTGGTTTCCATCATGACAGACGTGCCACTATTGTACCCGTTGGCTCATTTGGCCTGGCTGGCCAAATATGAGGCTCGCAGTGTCCACTGTTGAGTATCTTCACTGGTGATTTCTCTCTCTCCCATTGAACTGCATGCAGAATGGCTTCTTCCAGCTTTCTGTCAGCTGGTCTACATAGAAGAGGTTTTTAGCTCAGTTCCAGCAGGATTTCTCAGTGGCCTTGCAGCCCAAGTATGTGGAGTCTTCAGCAATAGGGTCTTACCATCTATTCCTGGTGGGAAACCAAGGGCCTCGACAATGGCCTATAATGTTTTGCGGGCATCAGGGACCTCCCTGGCCAACAACTCACTGGAAGGTACCCCATCCCTGGCACTGAAAATTTTCTAGCAACAATCTACAGCTTCTGAGTGTTCCATTGTCCAAAAAAGTAGGATCCATATGATTTATTTATATCCTCTTAGATTTTGATCAGCCCTCAGAGGGATTATTCTGATCATGGAATCCAGGGATGGCAGTCCAGCAGGAACAAGCAAACCTGCAGGATTGATTCTCTTCCTTCTCCACTCTATGCACAAAATCTTTTGCCTCTTGATGTTCTCATTACATCATCAGGAGAAAAGTATGCTGAGAAGAAGTGACAGAGGAGTGCTCAGTGAAACATCTCTATCACACCTTCCAAGGCTCAGGGTCCATTGCAGAAGAGGTGGCGGAAAGACTATAAGAGCCAAAGGAAGGGTAGGACTCCTTACAACGTGCTCTTCCAGACACAAAATGGCCTGGACATCCATGACCTCGCAGTGCCTGACACTCCCTACACAAGACCATTGAAATAGGAGTTTGTTTGCAGTGGCTGAGGGACCTGGCATGCCCATTCTCTCTCTCTCTCTCTCTCTCTCTCTCTCTCTCTCTCTCTCTCTCTCTCTCTCCCCCCCCCCTCTGTCGCTCTCAAATAAATAATAAAAATAAACAACATCTCCGTATTCAAATACCTAAAATAGTACCTGAAATGTGATATGTGCTCAGTAAATATTTATTGATTGAATATCTTCTGCATTAAGAGAGAGGAAAACTAAAATTCCTACTCAACAATATATCCCTTTCCAATCACACACCCTTTATATTCTGTTCATTTTCTTGTTTGTTTGTTTTTTGTATTTTTGAGGCAGGGTCTCACTCTAGCCCTGGCTGACCTGGAATTCACTATGGAGTCTCAGGGTGGCCTCGAACTCATGGCGATCCTCCTACTTCTGCCTCCTGAGTGCTGGGATTAAAGGCGTGCGTCACTATGCCCAGCTTGTTCCTTTCTTCCTTTCTCCCTTCCTTCCTTCTTTCCTTTCTTTCTTTTTTAGAAATATAATTACTGCCTAATCTTTGTTGACTGGCTTCTGCATCCACAATTTCTTGGTGCATTATTTATTCTGAGATCATCAGCAACCTTCTAGATTTATTTATTTATTTATTCATTTGACAGAAAAAGAGGGAGAGAGAGAGAGAATGGGCGCGCCAGAGCCTCCAGCCACTGCAAACGAACTCCAGACGCCTGCGTCCCCTTGTGCATCTGGCTAACGTGGGTTCTGGGGAATCGAACCTGGGTCCTTTGGCTTTGCAGGCAAATGCTTTAACCACTAAGCCATCCCTCCAGCCCCTTCTATAATTTTATTTTTTCCGGTTGTTGTCCCACCTTGCCTGATTCTATCTGAAGTGTGTGTTTACACCTTCCTTCTTCCTTCCTTTCTCTACACATCATCTCTGCCCTCCCAGATGACTCTGAGGCTCAGCCCGGATCTTCCTTTGCACACCCTTTCTAAATGCTTTATGTCCTGTTAGGGTGCATTCTTCAAGCCCCCATTCCCCAAGAACAGAGCTGTTAGGTGTCACTGTGCTTCGGAGGGGGACGGCAATGCAGCCTGAGCCGCCTTAGCGCAGAGGACAGAGTGCATTATTGACCGCATCACAAAAAGCCTGGCTGATCAGTGCTCTACACGGGTAGGTGGCTAGACACCAAGAACAGCCCCTCGCTTGCCTTGGTAAGAACTTTCCCAGGCCAGTGCCTTTCTCTGGCCCCCATAACTTTCTCTGAGGAAGACTGCATGCTCAGAAGAGGAAAGACACAAGCCTCAAAGGGTCAGTGGCACACCATCCCAGCTCCCCGTGGACAGGCAGGGGGTGGTGGTTAGTGGAAGCACTCTCCTAGCCTCGTTTTTGAAAGACAAAGTCAAGTTCTCATGGATCAGGATTAGACCAGATACCTACTCACTCACGGACCGAGTGATAACCCCTGGGCAGACTTACTCTGCAAAGGAGGTGATGGCTGCAGACCCCATAGAGGCAGTAAAGGGAAAAGGAAGGCTCAAATTCCAGAAATTCAATAATAAACCGGGTCTATCCCTACGAAAAGGAGAGGGAGGATGGTGAAGTCAATAAGATTATAGTTGTCGGGCTGGAGAGATGGCTTAGAGGTTAAGGCACTTGCCTGCGAAACCTAAGGACCCTGGTTCGATTCCCCAGGACCCACGTTAGCCAGATGCACAAGGGGGCACACGTGTCTGGAGTTTGTTTGCAGTGGCCTTGGCATGCCCATGCTTTCTTTCTCTCTATCTGCCTCTTCCTCTCTCTATCAAATAAATAAATAAAATATTAATTAATAAATCTAAAAGATTAGAGTTGTCCACACGTGTGTGTGTGTGTGTGTGTGTGTGTGTGTCTTTAGTTCCTTTTATTCTAATGTCTTATTCACCAAAGCCAATTCAGCTTTCCAGAATGCACAATCAAAAAGATCTTTGAGGGCTGGAGAGATGGCTTAGTGTTAAGCACTTGCCTGTGAAGCCTAAGAACCCCGGTTTGAGGCTCAATTCCCCAGGACCCACGAAAGCCAGATGCACAAGGGGGCGCACGCATCTGGAGTTTATTTGCAGTGGCGGGAAGCCCTGGTGTGCCCATTCTCTCTCCCTCTCTCTCTCTGCCTCTTTCTCTCTCTCTGTCTATCACTCGCAAATAAGTAAATAAAAATAAACAAAATTTTTTTTAAAAAAGATCTTTGAGATGTACAAATGGAAATATGTAATTCCAATTTTCAACAAATAATTTAACAGCTGGCTTTCACATCAGGCTGGTGAAAGTGAGCTAACGTTCCCTCCCCAATGTCTAGTGGAATAAAGTCTGAAGATCTGCACTGCATTTATGAGGAAGTGAATGCATGAGTGAGAAATTTTTTTTAATTTTTTTTTATTTATTTATTTGAGAGTGACAGACACAGAGAGAAAGACAGATAGAGGGAGAGAGAGAGAATGGGCGCGCCAGAGCTTCCAGCCTCTGCAAACGAACTCCAGATGCGTGCGCCCCCTTGTGCATCTGGCTAACGTGGGACCTGGGGAACCGAGCTTCGAACCGGGGTCCTTAGGCTTCACAGGCAAGCACTTAACCGCTAAGCCATCTCTCCAGCCCGAGAAAAAAAAATTTTTTTTTTAAATAACATTGTTGAACAAAATTTTCCCAAGTAAAGACAAACTCTAAGATATGATGACACTCTTCTTTCAGCTGAGCTGGCTTTTTGAAAAATTATTATTATTACTGCCCTGTGAACCTCATTTTTTAAGGGGATAAGAGATAAGTTTATTCTGGAGCCAAATATGAGTGACCATGCATTCCATGTTCCAACGCGTTAACAATTTCATGAAGGTTTTATAGTTACAGAACAGAAGTCATAAATCAAGGGGCTTTTCAAATATACTGGCTGACCACCAGGTAGGGGGGTTACAGCAAAGGGGGAGGGAGGAGGAATCTCCACCATAGGCCTCAGCTGTTATCTGGTGACACTTTTTAGCCCTTGGGGTGGTGGAAACTGGGGGTCTATTCTTGCATTTTAAAAGGGATTACACCTGATCAACTGATAGTCACCAAGATGTTAGTTCAGACACTGAGGTGGGCAATAAATGGCTTTTAAGAGGCTGAAGGCAGAACCAGGTAATTTGGCTCTGACCTGTGACATTCCATCCCTCTGTGATCACAGGCGCTCCATCAGTCCATTCAGCCTTGCTGGAAGCCTAGGCAGCAGATAGAGCTGGGAACTTTTTAGTGTCACATTTTGTGCATGCAGAGGCCAAACATTGTATTTCACATATCCCACATATCTAGGAAAGCTTATTCCTAGGATCTGGTGCAAATGAGGCTGAGAAGTAGGCAAAAAAACCATCTTTCTAGGAAAGAGGTTTTTTCTCTTTCTCTTTCTTTCTTTCTTTTCTTTTTTTTTCTTCCCCCCCCCCCAAGGTAGGGTCTCACTCTGGTCCAGGCTGACCTGGAATTAACTATGTAGTCTCAGGCTGGCCTCGAACTCACAGCGATCCTCCTACCTCTTCTTCCCGAGTGCTGGGATTAAATGTGTGTGCCACCACGCCTGGCTCAGTTTTTGTTTTTTTGTTTTTTATTTTCCCCCAAGCTAGGGTTTTACTCTAGCTCAGGCTGACCTGGAATTCACTATGTAGTCTCAGGCTGGTCTCGAACTCACGGCGATCCTCCTACCTCTGCCTCCCAAGTGCTGGGATTAAAGGTATGCACCACCAGCCTGGCTAGAGTTTCTGAAGTGTTTTCTCCTATGAGAGATCAAAGGATGGAATTTTGTATTCCCACCCATTGCCACGTGACATGCCCGTGCAAACTGAGGAAGGAGTATCTCGGTGCTGAGGTAGTGCGCTTTGGCCAACGAGAGACCAGAGTGTCCAACGCCTGCCCTGTGTGCCGAGGAGCCGTGAATGAGCTTGCCTGGTTTGCCTCGATTCTCCTTGCTTCGAGAGAACAGCACCTGCTTAAGGCTGGCCACCAGTCCATTTAGATGGAAGGATCTGAATGGAGCTCAACTGAGCCCCGCTAATAAGCAACCCTCACATAATAATGGCAATAAATAAATATGGCTTGGCATAAGTCTCCGAGAGTTCAGGGTTATTTACTATAGCAATAAAGCCTTGCTAATACGTCACCAAAACAGACTGCAAGTACGGCCATAATTACTCATTTGCCCGTGTTTTTAAAATTTCAAGTGCCAAAGACAGCCACTGGCCAGCATGGGTTAAGCGGGTAATAATTTCCCAAGCATCGGAGCCCATGTCTGATACCTGCCGGTGGCTCACAGTTATCACCACCATCAACTCCATGATCTTGGAAAAACGAGGGACACGCCGTCACGAGACGGGCAGAAATGATGATGCGTGTGGGATGACAGAGAGAAGTGGGTGAGCGGGCGAGAGTTCAGTGCAGGCATCCGTGAGCCAGCAAACGAACTTTCCATTCCCTTCACTCCCCCTCCAAGCAGCCACTGGACATCATAATGTAGACTATTCACACGGGGGACTCAGTGATGAGTCGAGGGGATCAAGTCTCCCACCCCTGTGAGGAGTCAAATGCCCATGAAGGACACAGAACAACTAAATAGACAAGTCGGGTGAGAGAGAATTAATTCTGTAAAGAAAAAAATAAAATAGCGGGGCTGCAGGGACGGCTTCGCGGTTAAGGCGTTGGCCTGCAAAGCCAAAGGACCCGGTTCGATTCCCCAGGACCCATGTTAGCCAATTGCACAAGGGGGCGCATGGGTCTGGAGTTCGTTTGTGGTGGCTGGAGGCCCCAGGGCGCCCATCCTCTCCCTCTCCCTCTCCCTCTCCCTCTCCCTCTCCCTCTCCCTCTCCCTCTCCCTCTCCCCCTCCCTCCCTCCCTCCCTCTCTCTCTCTCTCTCTCTCTCAAGTAAATAAAAAACTTAAAATAAAATAGAACACGTAAGTTAATAGCACAGTAAATTGTGAGCACCTTCTAAGCCGTTGCTTAGAAGGAACATTTGAGCAACTGTCTGACGGATACGGAGGCAGGTGTTATGCAGATAGCTGAGTTAGAGGTGTCGCAGAGGGAGACCAGGAAGATTAAAGGACATACTTGGGTTAGACAAGAGGCAAGGACTGGTGAGAACCAAGGACTGGGAGAAAGAGGATGTAACTGGAGCTAGAGCCCAAGGTGTCTGATGGAATTTCAGGTTTCACTCTAGGGCTGGAGAGATGGCTTAGCTGTGAAGGCGCTTGCCTGTGAAGCCTAGGGACCCATGTTCGACTCCAGATCCCACATTTTTAGCCAGATGCGCAACGGTGAGGCAAGCACGAGGTCACACATGTCCACTAGGTGGCGCAAGCCTCTGGATTTCAATGGCTGAGGCCCTGGTGCACCAATTCTCTCTCTGTCTCTCTCTCTCTCTAAAATAAAATTAAAAACAAAAAGATACATCTTGTTAATTACCACTGACATGTTATGGGCTCCTGTTCAAAGCTTATTCCTCCAAAAGCACTAGCTTGGTACCTACCTACCTCTCTTAGATCTGCAAGTTTGGAATGATATTTACAAAAGTAATGGTAGCTTACATTCCTTGAGCAATCACTGTTTTAGGAGTGTTATAAGTATGTTCACAAGAAACCAGAGAGATAGGTATTAACGACCCTGTTTTGCAATGTGAAAATAATGTTCACATTACTAACTGTTAGGTCGGGACAGGCTCCCAAAAGGCAGTCACCAAGAACAACAGGAGGGTGACCGAGATTTACCCACATTGCTCAAGAAACTGCCCAGCCATTATCCCTTCTTTGCCTAACAATGTCCCCCAGCCCCCCAGGTCACGATTTCCTGCCCTCTTATCTCACTGTCCTGGTCTCACATCCTACGTATTTGTTCGTATTTGTTCTTTTTCCTTCCTCACTTCCCCCAACTGAAAAGCCCTATAGAGCTCTCTAAGCAAGCCAGGGCGTGGTGGCGCACGCCTTTAACCCCAGCACTCGGGAGGCAGAAGTAGGAGGATCGCCGTGAGTTTGAGGCCACCCTGAGACTACAGAGTGAATTCCAGGTCAGCCTGAGCTACAGTGAGACCCTACCTTGAAAAATAATAAATGATAAAATAAATTTAAAAAATGATAAAATAAAATAAATAAATAATAAATAAATAAAGTCCACTATCTAGAAACTCAGCTTGGCTGTGTTCCTCTCTTGTGAGCCAGCCTGGCAGCTTCCGCAATAAAAGTTTGCATTTTTGCCTCAGAGTAGTCTGCGCGGTCTCCGTCACTCCTGAGCCTTATACTGACAAATGACAAAAATTAAAAGATAAAGGAGATGATTGGCTCTTATTTCTATCTGACTTAAAATTCTGGCATCCAGCCATGCTGTAAGAATTCAGCCCTTTACTGAGCATTTATGTCACCTGGTTGAAGTACTCACTTTTTAAATATATATATATATATGATAGGGTAATAATAGCATCTGTCTTTTATTGTTTGCGGTGGGTTAGGGAAACATGTGACGATGTTTTTGAGCATTATCTCATCTACTTCTCATTAGGACAGGAAGAGGTCAGTCCTGTTTTAATCACCATCTTACAGATGGGGCCTCGGAAACGTTGGAAGAGGGGTTAAATGACTCGTCTAAGATCATCCAACTAATTTAGGAGCAAACCCTTGATGCCAGCCCAGATCAGGCTCCAAAACCCCAGCAATCTTTTGAGTACACTGGCTAAAGCTTGCACATTAATAATGCCCGAGACAATAAATAAAAGCTAAACAGGAAAACAGATTATTTTTTTTAAGCAGATGGATTGGCTTAAAAGAAAAAGGCATTCAGACAGTAAATAAGACCGTTTCTTTGAGAAGCATCTTCCTCTCTTCCCAGAATCCCTTGAAGCAGTGCCAAGGTCACTGGGCGGAATCTTGTGTTCTTGACTTTGGCTTCGCTCCCTGGATGTTCTGTGACCTTGGAGACATCCCTGCTTTCCCTGGACCTTGGATCCCTCACTCATAAAATGACAATGACAGTTTGGGAAAGGACCAAATCATGGAACAGACAAGTACCTTCATGTAAGGAAATCTGGGGAAAGTAACACTATCATGTAGAAAACATGATAATCGCACATGCATAAGTTATTTGTTTCTCGTGTGTGGAAACGGACACCCTCCCTGGATGCCCCGGATCTAAGTAAAGAAATGTGTAAATTATTTTAATGTGATCAAACTTGCCTTGATAAAATTATTGCTGAGTGGGTTTTTTTTCTCCATTTTTTTTTTTTCTTTCTGTTGCCAATAGAAAATTGCTTTTCCACTAATGGAGAATTCATGCCTTTCAAGTATTTTAAATGACAATTTTTAAATTTTTTTCCCCTGGGACTTCTTTTTTTTATTGACAACCTCCATGATTATAAACAATATCCCATGGTAAGTCCCTCCCTCCCCCCACCTTCCCTTTGAACTCCACTCTCCATCATATCCCCTCCCCCTCTCAATCAGTCTCTCTTTTATTTTGATGTCATCATCTTTTCCTCCTCTTATGAGGGTCTTGTGTAGGTAGTGTCAGGCACTGTGAGGTCAAGGATATCCAGGCCATTTTGTGTCTGGGGAGAGCACGTTGCAAGGAGTCCTACCCGTCCTTTGGCTCTTACATTCTTTCTGCCACCTCTTCTGCATTAGACCCTGAGCCCTGGAAGGTGTGATAGAGATATTGCAGGCAGGGCTGAGCCCTCCTCTGAAATGACAGTCTTTATAAACGTGGTTTGGAGGACTTGTTTAAATTCTTTTCCCTAATTTTCTTTCTCTTCAGAATAGACTTTTTCAAGTGGCTTGTAGCAATGACTGCATTGCCCCCAATACTGGACTACAGTGGCTATTTCAAGATTAACTGCTTGGTCTTCTTGAAGCCAACACAGGACTCGCTGCTGTGTGTGTGTTTTTTTTTCTTCAGTGATAAAAATAAAGTACAGGGCCAGGTGTGGTGGCGCACGCCTTCAATCCCAGCACTTGGGAGGCAGAGGTAGGAGGATCGCCGTGAGTTCGAGGCCACCCTGAGACTACTGAGTGAATTCCAAGTCAGCCTGAGCTAGAGTGAGACCCTACCTCCAAAACAAAACAAAATAATAATAATACAATAAAGTACAGGAGAAAGAAATGTGTAAACTACTCAGAGAGATGACTGTAAGTTACAGTAGGCACACACATACCAGGTGTTGGATACAGGTTTCCACAAGTCCAAATGAGCACATGGTTTTCAGTCACACAAGAGGCGGATTCTGTAGCTGCGCTGTACGGGGGTCTATCCTGAACAGTACAATGGACGCGTAGCATTGTGTGTTTTCTCATAGGTGGCTCTGTTTAAATACGTATGAATAACTATAGACAGGACACGGAGGCCAGTTGGGGAGCAGAGAAAGGATGGGGGGGCAAAGATGAGCTCAATAAAATATTGTACATGCACGAAAATGTCATGATGAAGTCCATTATTTTGTATATCAAATAAAAAATTAATGACTAGGGGGGAGGAGCCAGGAGCTAGGGAGATGGCTCAGCGGTTAAAGGAGCTCGCTTGCAAATCTGCCAGCTGGGCTCAATTCCCCCCAGTACCCATGTAAATCCAGATGCACAAAGTGGAGCATGCGTCTGGTTAATAAAGGGAGAAGGCCCTGGTGCGCCCATCCTGCCTCTGTCTCTCTCTACATACATAGACATATATAGACATTATAGATAGATATAGCTAGCTAGATAAATAAATAGATAGACGGATAGATAGATAGGTAGGTAGATATCACAAATAAATAAAAATATTTTTGAAATAAAGCTAGGCATAGTGGTTTGCAACTGTAATCCACGCACTCAGAAATCTGAAGCAAAAGGATCGCTACGCCAGTCTGGTTACTTAATCAGCTCCAAGCCAGACTGGACTACTATGGCTTGAGGTCCTGTCTCAAAAATAAAAGTTAAAGCCAGGCATGGTGGCGCACGCCTTTAATCCCAGCACTCGGTAGGCAGAGGTAGGAGGATCACCCTGAGTTCAGGGCCACCCTGAGACAACATAGGCTCCATGTATTTTACTACCATTAACAATAATAATAAGCAAGGCACCCCCACAGAAAATAAAATGAACGTTTTTGAAAGCATCACTCCATTTCAAAAGTTTATTTCTAAAGTGAATTCAATTTACTCTTGGATTGGAACGCATGATAATTTTAACAGGCTTGAAGGGGGTCCTCATCGCAAAAAAAAACCAGAAGGAAAGTTTATTTCTAAAAGCCAAGATCATTTTTGAATATCTGGGAAACACCTTCAGAATTTGACACAAAAGCTAACCTTTATTTCAGAGATAAACTTTGATGTTTGAAAATGAAAGACAAAAGACTCCTTCCTGGGAATGAGAGCTTCTCTCAGTGGCCTGAGGATCTTGGAGCCCCACCCTCCACTCCAACCTCACCTGGACCTGCCCACCCACAGCCACCCCTGGGGTCTTCCTCCCCCCACCCTCCCCCAAGCCACCCACACCACCTCTACTGAGATCCTTCCCTGGGAACTAACGCCTGTTATGCATTTGTATAGGTGGCGATTATCCAAGTTTTAAAGGTTGTGGTTCTGTGTTAGTCAGGAAATTTTGATAATTGACTGTAATTAGAATTTCAAGAGACTTGACTATTTTATACTCAGCTATTCATCATTGAAATGTTTTGGAGGCCATAGTTTGGTTTTACGAATATGCTTATGACCATTTTAGACTCAGTCAGAACTCACTGAAATTAGTGGTTTTAGGCAGATAAGAGAAGATGGCATGAATAAACATTTGCACAAAAATATTCATAGCAGCACTGCTCGTAATAGCCAAAAGGTAGAAATAACCCTAGGGGCTGGAGAGATGGCTTAGAGGTTAAGGTGTTTGCCTGCAAAGCCAAAGGACCTAGGTTCGATTCCCCAGGACCCGCATAAGCCAGACGTACAAGGCGGTGCACGTGTCTGGAGTTCGTTTGCAGTGGCTGGAGGCCCAGGCACACCTATTCTCTCTCTCAAAAAATAAATAAAATAAAATATATTTTTGGGCTGGAGAGATGGCTTAGCGGTTAAGCGCTTGCCTGTGAAGCCTAAGGACCCCATTTCGAGGCTCGGTTCCCCAGGTCCCACGTTAGCCAGATGCACAAGGGGGCGCACGCGTCTGGAGTTCGTTTGCAGAGGCTGGAAGCCCTGGCGCGCCCATTCTCTCTCTCTCCCTCTATCTGTCTTTCTCTCTGTGTCTGTCGCTCTCAAATAAATAAATAATTAAAATATATATATATATATTTTAAAAAAAGAACCCTATGCCCAAAAACAGATGAATAAAGGAAACTTGCTATATCCATACAATTCAATATCGCTCATATGTAGAAAGGAACGGAGTCCTCACACTCCAAAGTCAATGAGCCTTGAAAACAACGCTAGCTAAAAGAAGCCAGACAAAAGGACACGCATACACACGTGTGTGTGTGTGTGTGTGTGTGTGTGTGTTGGGGGAGGGGATTCTGGAAAGGGCTGTGAGTAGAATATAAAACATGCTTAGCATAAGGTGATGGAACAGATGCCCCACACAGTGAGATTTTCCACTCATTCAACAAAGACTTCTCAGGGTTTCTCTACACATCAGTGCTGGAGGTTAGCGGGCAGAATCTCTCACCCTGAGGAAGTAGGAGGTAAACTGGTGTGTGTGTGTGGGGGGGGTGGTGGTGGTGTGTGGTGTGTTTATGAACAGTATCTGCACATGTATGTGCAGATACACATGCACTGTTAGGTGCATGTGGAGGCCAGAGGAGGAAGACTTCCAGTGTCCTTTTTTTTTTTTTTTTTTTTTTGAGGTAGGGTTTCTCTCTAGCCCAGGCTGACCTGGAACTCACTCTGTAGCCTCAGGCTGGCCTTGAACTCATGGCGATCCTCCTACCTCTGCCTCCCAAGCACTGGGATTAAAGGTGGGATCTACCACTCCTAGCAATTTCTTTTTTTGAGGTGGGGTCTCGCTTTGGCCCAGACTGACCTGGAACTCACTCTGTAGCCTCAGGCTGGCCTCGAACTCAGGGCGATCCTCTCACCACGCCCTGCCCCAGGGTCCTTTTCCATCCTTCCTCCCTGCACGTCTCTGCTCCAATGTGGAGTAGCCATTTTCAGCCAGTGATCCCCAGCAATCCCCCTGTCTCCACCCCTCTCGGACTCAGGGCTAGAGCTCGATTCCCCCAGAACCCATGTGCAGCTGGGCATGACAGGGCACATCTGTAACCCCAGTCCTTGAGGGATGAAGATGGAAGAGTACCCGTCCCACGTCCTCATGGTTAAGTGGCAAGAGCTCCGAACCGCTGAGTCAGCTCCCCAGCCCAACTATAACAACATTTTCATATGACGCAAGGAGGATGCTGGCAACGTGTAATGAATGAGCAGAGGTAAGAGTGCATCGAATGCAGGAATATGGAGAAATTAGCCACATGAGAAAAGCCCAGGCTATCGCAGAGTGAGATTGTCACCACCCCGTACAACACGTTCTTTATGGTAGGATGCATGATGGTCTCCTCCCCATCCAGAACCAACCTATGGGCCGGGTGTGGAGACGCACACCTTTATAATCCCAGCACTCAGGAGGCAGAGGTAGGAGGATCACCGTGAGTTCGAGGACACCCTGAGACTACATAGTGAATTCCAGGTCAGCCTGGGCCAGAGTGAGACCCTACCTTGAAAAGAAAAAAAAAGAAAAAAAATTAAAAAATACACACACACACACACACACACATATATAAGCCAACCTACGCTTGCTCTTTCATTCCTTACCTCAGTTAATGCTGCCCATCAAACTAGAACCATGGCATTAATTAACCGTGGCATGTTCCTGTTTTGTAAGGTATAATTTCCAAACAGAAATAGTTGACATTTTTTTTTCACTGAAATTTCCTGTTGCTATTCAGGTTATAAATATCTTATCTAAAATGAACACTTGAAATTTAAATATAGGACCTTTAAAACACCCTGAAATCTTAGGAACGATCTCATTATATTGTAGGCCAATATTTTTCCCACTGAATAGTTCTACAATTTTATAATTGGAGCTGAGAAGGGGAGAAAAAAATGGTGCTGTTGGAAATTCTAATCACAGTTCATTTTTTCAAAAATTTCTACTCCATAAAATAAACTAACATTGACTTTACTAAGTGCAGTAGAAGCTGTTAAAAAAAAAATAATAATAAGATAAGAGCTGGGCCTGGTGGCGCACACCTTTAATCCCAGCACTGGGGAGGCAGAGGTTGGAGGATCACCGTGAGTTCAAGGCCACCCTGAGACTCCATAGTGAATTCCAGGTCAGTCTGGGCCAGAGTGAGACCCTACCTTGAAAAACCAAAAAAAAAAAACCCAAAAAATAAATAAATAAAATTAAAATAAAATAAAATAAAGGCCAAAGCTGAGCAGTAAAAGACAGTGGTCTCTAGCCAAATACATCCTGGTACTTTTCCATTCCCACGTCTACTTTTATGGCATTTGTCAGAGAATCTTAACAGAAAGTGTTTCCCATCCCCTGCGCTTTGTTCTCTGTCCTCCCCCATCGCACAGTGTTTTTATAAATGTATTTATTTTTATTTATTTATTTGCAAAAAGAGAGAGGACATAAGCATGCCAGGGCCTCTTGTACTGCAAAGGAACTCTCTAGATGCATGCACCACTTTATGCAAGTGGCTTGCTGTAGGCACTGGGGAATCGAACCTGAGCCATGAGGCTTTGCTGGCAAGCACCTTTAATTGCTAAGTCACCTCTCTAGCCTACCACAATTACTATTATCATCATCATCATCATTATTATTGGCTCCTCCCTCCTGGCCATCCTCCTCGATTCATGCTCTCTAAATGATACTTGGGTGAGGCCATTGGAACAGCAATGCCAGGGGAACTCCAGACTCAGCTGGGTTAAGGTGGAGCCATGCCTTGTTTTAAAATTTTTATTTTTAGCCGGGCGTGGTGGCACACGTCTTTAATCCCAGCGCTCGGGAGGCAGAGGTAGGAAGAATGCCGAGAGTTCAAGACCACCCTGAGACTACATAGTGAATTCCAGGTCAGCCTGGGCCACAGCAAGAAAAATAAAATAAATAAATAAAATAAAGTTTTATTTTTAATTGACAAATAATCCTCATTCTATAATAGCTTAGCCTCATGATTTCTCCCTCACCCAGAGCAGATACAGGGGCCTGAACAGAAGGGGGTGAGTGGGGCTTTTTCAACTCCCCAAATCAAGACAATCCAGTAAATGACAGCTTTGCTGTGACCGGGTTAAATCTGGATGGAAATACAGATGTAAAGATCTTCCAAGAAGGGTGTAAGATTTGACTTTAAAATTTTAAGTTGGATGGGACTAGAGAGATGGCTTAGTGGCTAAGGCACTTGCCTGCAAAGCAAAAGGACCCAGGTTCGATTCCCCAGTACCCACTTAAGCCAGATGCACAAGGGGGCTGATGCATCTGGGGTTCGTTTGCAGTGGCTGGAGGCCCTGGCACGCCCATTCTCTCTGTGTCTCTCTTCTCTCTCTCTCTCTCTATCTTTGATAGTTTTTTTGTTTTTGTTTTTGTTTTTCGTCAGGGTTGTATAGCATGTGTGCTGGTGTGTTTATGTCTTGTGTGTGCATACATGCAGAGGTCAGGGGAAACCATCGGGTGTCTACCCCTGTTGTTAGTGTGAATTACTTCCTTGGGATGGAGTTTCAGGTGGAACAAAATGTAATGTCCCCCCCCCCCAAAAAAAAGGGCTGGAAATATAGGTGATGAGAAGCCACACCGAGCTTTGGTTTGTTTGTTTGCTCTTCAAGGTCTCACTCTAGCCCAGGCTGACCTGGAATTCACTATGTAGTCTCAGGGTGGCCTTGAACCCACAGCAATCCTCCTACCTCTGCCTCCTGAGTGCTGGGACGAAAGGCATGCACCACCACGCCTGGCCTTTTTCAGCCACTTGTTTTGTTTTGTTTTGTTTTGTTGAACACCCAGCTTTTTATGTGGGTGGGACTCAAACTCACGCTTAATCAGGCCCTCTCGGGGTCCCATGCATGTGTGGCAAGCACTCTTGCTTGCTGAGCCATCTCTGCAGTCCCCATGGGCCCTTCTTTCTAAAGGTGACTTCAACCAATCACTTGCTCTCTGGGATGAGGTCAGGTGGCCATCACGTATAATAGAAGGTCTGATTTCTCAGATTTGTCCCCCACGGGTTCTGGGAAAGGACGAATCTGAAGAGCTCTGTGTGGAAATTTCTACCTTTCCCCAAGTACACAGCCCAAGGGCTGGAGGGGTGCTGTGCTGGAGAAACATCGGGGTGGCTGCCAGTGTCTCTTCTCAGCTTCTACCCAGATGTTCTGGGCCTGCACAGCACCGGCTGATGTCAGGGCATCCGTCATCTATTGAAGAAAAACACGTCCGATAATTTGAAACACACAGATTAAGGGGTTAAAGGAGAGGAGAAAAAAAAAAATCACGTCACCTGGGAGTCAAGATTGGTTTTTTTCCAACTCCCTCCTTCTAATGTCCGAAAATCGGGTTTATTTATGTCACTTAGAATATACCCTATCAGTTAAGAAAATGTACCTCAGACATTGTGTGGTATAAACCCATAATTGAAGTCTGGGAAAACTATGGCCCAGAAATTCAAATTACTTATCCAACTTGACAGCTAGTTTGGCAAATCCTGTACTTAATCATCCTTGCTGTATGCTCTTCAAGTCTGCCCTGCCAGTCCCACACCAGAAAGGAGGACTATATTTTGAACTAGAAAGAACTTCACAGTTCACCTAGAACAAGCTTATGATGGAGAGTGGAGTTTCAAAGGGGAAAGTGGGGGGAGGGAGGGTGTGCTGGTGTGATTCAGGCGTCCCCCCATAAACTCAGGTGTTCTGAATGCTAGCTTCCCAGCTGATGGAGATTTGGGAATTAATGCCTCCTGGAGGCGGTGTATTGTTGGGGGGGGGGGCTTATGGGTGTTACAGCCAGTGTCCCCTTGCCAGTGTTTGGCACACTCTCCTGTTGCTATGGTCCACCTTATGTAGGCCAGGGGGTGATGTCCACCCTCTGCTCATGCCATCGTTTTTCCCTGCCATTGTGGAGTTTCCCCTCGAGCCTGTGAAGCCAAAATAAACGTTTTTCCCACAAGCTGCTCTTGGTTGGGTGATTTCTACCAGCAATGTGAACCAGACTGCAACAGAGGGTATTACCATGGGATATTGTTTACAATTATGGAGGCTGTTAATAAAAAATAAATAAAATGTTAAAAAGAAAAACTCCACACTACTTATCAAACACGGCATCCTTACGAGGCAGACCACATGCGCTACAAGAGTAGATCACTTGACCAGGTTGAGTAATTTACCCGCAAGAGCCGTGGACCTTCATGGGAGCTGATATTTAAACTCAGGCAGTCTAACTCCAAGGCCTATGTCCCTTATCACTCCTCATTCGTGATGTCAGCAGATCCCATTACTTGCTAATAAACTGGGCACCATGATATGCTAAAAAGGCTTCGAGGGGCTGGAGAAATGGCTTAGTGGTTAAGGGTCTCACCTGCCAAGCCAAAGGACCCAGGTTCAATTCCCCAGGACCCACGAGAGCCAGATGCACAAGGGGGCGCATACGTCTGGAGTTCGTTTGCAGTGGCTGGAGGCCCTGGCGTGCCCATTCTCTCTCTATCTCTCTCTCTCTCTCTCTCCCCCTGCCTATTTTTCTCTCTCAAATAAAGAAAAATGAAATGTAAAAAGGCTTTGAATGGTCACACGTAGGTGTTGAGCTCTGTACTATTAGGGCCATAAAGAAAAGAATGGTCTAAGCCGGGCGTGGTGGCACACGCCTTTAACCCCAGCACTCAGGAAGCAGAGGTCGGAGGATTGTCGTGAGTTCGAGGCCACCCTGAGACTACATAGTGAATTCCAGGTCAGCTTAAGCTACAGCGAGACCCTGTGTCGAAAAATCAAATCAGAAAAAAAAAGAGGAAGAAATAAACAGTCTATATCCGTCACTTTTTTTATTATTATTTATTTATTTATTTGAGAGCGACAGACACAGAGAGAAAGACAGATAGAGGGAGAGAGAGAATGGGCGCGCCAGGGCCTCCAGCCTCTGCAAACGAACTACAGACGCATGCGCCCCCTTGTGCATCTGGCTAACGTGGGACCTGGGGAACCGAGCCTCGAACCGGGGTCCTTAGGCTTCACAGGCAAGCGCTTAACCGCTAAGCCATCTTTCCAGCCCTATCCGTCACTTTTTAACCATTATATTTCCAGCATCTAGGGTACTTCTTGGCAAATAGTAAGAACTTGGTACAATATTTGACCGAGTGGAAGGAAACCTCAGTAAGTTATTTTCTCGGCTCAGCCTCATCATTTCTTTTAATGAAAAGTGTGCCCTAGAAAGGGTCTGGTCGATAACCATGATCCCATTCTGTCTGAGACTTTTCAGAACGTTTTGTTCTGGGGTGCCCAATGAATTAATGTGATCTGTATTTGCTGTGCATGTGCAGGCCAGGGCTTCTTAAGCCCCTGACACCCAAGAAATTTTATGTGATCCTGCATGTATAGGTCTATAAAATAATGATAATGGAAAAAAATCTCATAGCCATAGCTCTCACCTCAAAGGAGATAAGACATAGCTTATTCTAGAGCCCAATATAAATAAGTATGGCCAGAAAACACTGGATTAGTTCGCTTCAAATCCAGTGTTTCAATAGTTCCTTGAACTTTGTTTGTTTATTTATTTATTTATTTATTTATTTATTTATTTATTTGAGAGAGAAAAAGAGGCTGAGAGAGAATGGGTGCACCAGGGCCTCCAGCCACTACAAATGAAGGCCAAATGCATGCGCTCCCTTGTGCATGGAGAATTGAACTGGAATCCTTTGGCTTTGCAGGCGAATGCCTTAACTGCTAAGCCATCTCTCCAGCCCAGTTTCTTGAAGTTTTTATAGTAAAGAACAAACAAACAAACAAAAAAGTTCATAAATCAAAGTACTTTCTAAATACACTTAGTGGAAACATCCAATTAGGTAGGTCACAGCAGGGGGTTGGAGATTTCAGCCACAGGCCACAGAGTCTGCCTGATCATGGTTTTTTGTTTTTTGCATTTGAGTTGGTGGAAGCTAGGGAATCTGTTCATATTTCTAAAGGATTTACCTAATAGTCACAGAATATTAGTTCAGACCCGGAGACGGGCTATGAACGTCCATTTAACAGGTGAAGATACTTGGCTCTGGACCTGCGATGTTCCAACACGCACAAGCACTGAAATTCTGCCCATCCTTGAACACTCACCACCGGCGTGACTTTGGTTCACAACAGGCCAGTCAAGTATGCAGATCATGCATCATAAAGAAATTAATTGTAAGACAACTCTTCAGATGCTGGGTAGCCCCTATGCCTCCAGGCTCTCCAGACGACCTCCATCTGAGCTCCCCACATGAATCCAGTCACCTTGGCACCCCACATCCATCCTCACAATGTCCTGTGCACCCCGCACCTGCCTGGTGCACTTCCTCCACTGTGCGCCCCCCATCCCAAGGTTCGAGGCAGTACTTCCCTTGGCCACACTGCAACGGCCTGCTGAAAGCGCTTGCCTCTCTGAAGTGGGCGGTCAGCCCCCGCCACCCCATGAGTTCTGGTCATCTTGGTGACCCCATCCACAAACCGGCACCAAAGGCCTCGGTGACTGAACTTCAAGCATCAGAGACCTGAGCTGAGGCCAGCTAAGAGGAGGGAACTCAAGCACCAGTCCAAAATGCTCACTTAATGTTCCAGATCAACCAGTGAACTCCAGACATGATAAGAACCAACACAAAAGACATACCGGAGGGCTGGAGAGACGGCTTAAGCGCTTGCCTGTGAAGCCTAAGAACCCCGGTTCCCCCGGTTCGTTTGCAGTGGCTGGAGGCCCTGATGTGCCCATTCTCTCTCTCTATCTGCCTCTTTCTCTCTCTGTGTCTGTCGCTCTCAAATAAATAAAACAAAAAAAATTAAAAAAAAAATAACGTGGGCTGGAAGAGATGGCTTAGCGGTTAAGCGCTTGCCTGTGAAGCCTAAGGACCCCGGTTCGAGGCTCGATTCCCCAGGTCCCACGTTAGCCAGATGCACAAAGGGGCGCACACATCTGGAGTTCGTTTGCTGTGGCTGGAAGCCCTGGAGTGCCCATTCTCTCTCTCTCCCTCTATCTGTCTTTCTGTGTCTGTCGCTCTCAAATAAATAAATAAATAAATTTTAAAAAAATAACGTAAAACACCTGTCTACCCCCACCACAACCACAGATTACTAATCCCAAAGTAATGATTACCAATGGGAGCGATTTAGACACAATTTGAGACAAAGGATTCCAAAGAACAATGATAACCAAGTTCAAAGAATTCAAAGTGGACACAAATAACTACCTGGACGAACTTTCAAAGAACACAAACAAAATGCTGAATGCAAAAAACAAAAAAGGAATTCAATTCTGGATATGAAACTAGACATCAATGAAGAGACAGAAACGCAAAGGGGACAAAAACAAGCTGAAACGCCGCTGGAAATAAAGAATTTAATTCAGTAAGTCAACTAAAACACTCATTAGAAAGTCTTACCAACAGAATGGATCATGGGAAGAGGAATTCAATTATTCAGTCAAACCAATGATAATTAAGTATAAAACAGAAAGTGCAAGATAGAAGGACTCCATGAGAAGCCAAATCTTTGAATTATGGGGAAATATAGGGAGGAGAATAATTCCATGACAAAGTCATAGAAAATATTTTAAATAAAACCACAGAATAAAATTTCCAAATATTTAGGTAAAGAGAAACCCATTCAGGTACAAGAGGCATTCTGAACATATAACAGATAGGACCAGAAAAGAGTTACCATGTCTTAGTATAGTTGAAACTCTAAATATAGAGAACAAAGAACATACATATTAAAAACTGAGAGGATGGGCTGGAGAGATGGCTTAGTAGTTAAGCACCTGCCTGTGAAGCCTAAGGACCCCTGTTTGAGGCTCAGTTCCCCAGGACCCACGTTAGCCAGATGCACAAGGGGGCGCACACGTCTGGAGTTCGTTTGCAGTGGCTGGAAGCCCTGGCATGCCCATTCTCTCTCTATCTGTCTCTTTCTCTCCTTCTCTCTCTGTCACTCTCAAATAAATAATTAAAAATGAACAAAAATATTTTTAAAAAAACTGAGACAACAGCCGAGTGTGGTGGCGCACGCCTTTAATCCCAGCACTCGGGAGGCAGAGGTAGGAGGATCTCCATGAGTTCAAGGCCACCCTGAGACTACATAGTGAATTCCAGGTCAGCCTAAGCTACAGTGAGATCTTACCTTGAAAAAAAACAAACAAAAAAAAAAAAAAGAAGAAGAAGAAGGAAAGAAAGCTGAGAGGACAGAGTCACATACCAAGGCAAACCCATCAGACTAGCCGCTGATTTTTCAATGGAAACACTAAAACCAAAAGGGTTTAGAATGATGTCTTTTAAGTTCTGAAAGACCACAGTTACCAACCCAGACTACTGTGCTCAGCAAAAAAAACCTCATAATTGGAGAAAGAAAAGATTTCCATGATAAGAAAGCAGGCTACAGGAATTTATGACCACTAACCAAACCCACATAAGATACTAGAATTCTCCTCTGTAACATTAAAGAAAGGGTAAACACATTCAAAAAACACTGCACACAAACAAACAAAAAAGTCAATGCTTTGACAGTCATTAAGCAAAGGAAGACCAAACAAACAAAGAAACAAAACCAAATAGCCCAAAATAATCAGCATGGCAGGATTTAATAAAAACCCTTTTCAATAATTCTGAATATTAATGATCTCAATTCCCCAGTCAAAAAGTACAGACTAGCAAATTGGATGAGACAACAGGATATAGCCTCTTTCTATCTCACAGAAACTCATCTTACTATCAAAGACAGACACTATCTTGGGTTGAAAGAATAGGAAAAAAAAAGCATTCCAAACCAATAGAACCAGGAAATAAACAGGCATCACTATTCTATTATCTGACAAAATAGACTTCAAACCAAACTTCATGAGAAGGGATAAAGGCCACTTGGTACTGATAAAGGGAGCAACCTTCTAAGAGGAAATTACAATCCCAAATATGGACACACCGCACTGGAGAGATGGCTTAGCATCTTGCCTACTAAGATGCTTGCCTGCAAAGCCAAAGGAGCAAGGTTCAATTCCCCAGGACCTGCGTAAGCCAGATATACAAGGTAGCATATGTGTCTGAAGTTTGTTTGCAATGGTTGGAGGCCCTGGCACACTCATTATCTCTCTCTCTGCCTCTTTCTCACTCTCTCTCTCAAATAAATAAAATTGAAAAATAAATAAGCCAAATATATACCTGCCAAACATGGTTGCACTCAGTTTCTAAAACAAAACCCACTAAATATGAAGTCACAGGTTAACCTCAACCCAGTAATAATAGGCAACATCAATACTTCTATCTCACAAATAGACATGCTGAGAAAAATAAAAGTACTGGAGTCAGATTACATTATAAAACAAATAGACAACAGATGTCTACAGAACATTCTATTCAAACACTATGCACATACTTATCAGCTGCCCATCACACTCTGAAATTAATTACACATTAGGACAAAAGCAAATCTCAAAGTAGAAAAAAAAATGAAATAGCTTTGTATTCTATGTATTGCAATGTAATAAAACTACAAATAGACAAAGAAGAATAACTACAGACAATATAGAAACTCATTGAAATAAAAAAAAAATGCTATTATTGAAGGGCTGGAGAGGACATTAAAAAAAATATTTATTGTGACTAGAGAGTTGGCTTAGTGGTTAAGGCACTTGCCTGAGAACCCTAAGGACCCATGTTGGACTCTCCAGATCCCACATAAGCCAGACGCAAAAAGGTGAGGCAAGCACAAGGTTGCACATGCCCACTAGGTGGCAGAAGTGTCTGGAGTTCGATTGCAGTGGCTGAGGCCCTGGCACACCATTTCTCTGTCTCTTGCTCTACCTCTCTCTAAAAAAAGGTGAATGTGTCATTAGAGAAATCAAGTAGGAACTCTAAAGCTTCCTAGAATTGAATGAAAACACAACATATCAAAACCTCAGCGGGGGGATGGAGAGATGGCTTAGTGGTTAAGCGCTTGCCTGTGAAGCCTAAGGACCCCGGTTCAAGGCTCAATTCCCCAGGACCCACGTTAGCCAGATGCACAAGGGGGCACATGCGTCTAGAGTTTGTTTGCAGTGGCTGGAGGCCCTGGTGCGCCCATTCTCTTTCTCTCCCTCTCTCTCTCTGCCTCTTTCTGTCTCTGTCACTCTCAAATAAGTAAAAAAAAAATAAACAACAACAAAAAATTCAGCATATATCTCTACCTTTCATCCCTGCTTAAAAAAATACCTAAGATGGGGGCTGGAGAGATGGCTTAGCAGTTAAGGCGTTTGCCTGCAAATCCAAACGACCCAGGTTCAATTCCCTAGGACCTACATAAGCCAGATGCACAAAGGGGTGCTCGTGTCTGGAGTTCATTTGCAGTGGCTGGAGGCCCTGGTGCCCCATTCTCTCTCTGTCTCTCTCTCTCAAATAAATAAATAAATAGAAATAAAATACTTTTTAACATGGGATATTGTTTATAATTACAGAAGTTTTCAATAAAAAACTTATTAAAAAAATAAAATGCCTTGAACTAAATCTAACCAAGGGAGTGAACGACCTCTATACAAAGAAAAAATTAAAACACTGGAGACAGAATGGAAGACATTAGAAGATGGAAAGACCTATGCTCATGGATTAGAAGAATTAATATTGTGAAAATGGCCGCCTCACCTAAATCAAACTATAAACTTAATGTCATGCATTCCCAATCAAAATTCAAGTATTTTTCTTCAAAGAGGGGGAAAAAAAAAGTCTTAAAAATTCGTATGGAAGCCAAAGAGCCCAGTAGCCCGGAATAGTCCTGATAAAACCATGATTCTAAGTTATTAAATGAAGCACAGTATATAAACAACGTGGAGCTGGGCACTCGGGAGGCAGAGGTAGGAGGATTGCCGTGAGTTTGAGGCCACCCTAAGACTACATAGTGAATTCCAGGTCAGCCTGGGCCAGAGTGAGCCCCTACCTCGAAAAATCAAACAAAACATGGTACTGGCACCAAAACAGACATGTATGTCAGTGGAATGGAAGTAGTACGGGTGACATAGATGTCCCCTGTCGGGCTGAGCACTCAAGGGAGACACTCATCTTCAGCAATTTGATCAGTTACTAGTCTCTTAACTGCATCAAACACGGCTCGCTGCAGAAAGAAGGCTTTGCAACCCAAGGCCGAGAACAGCAATAACACGTGCGCCTAAACATAAATATTTAGAAGGCAGTTTTATATAACCTATCCCTTTAGCAACTCAGCAGGAGAAAAACCCTCACTAAGGTTTCTGGTATCCCGGTGCACGAGATCTTGACCTGGTTTATAGTTTGTACCACACATAAATTCCTCTTGTGCAGCAGCCTCAAATTCAATAAGAAATGGCGGCATATCTGCACAAGGGTCATGCCAGTGGGCACATCAACATGGGAGGTCAATATTGCAGCATGGACCGTCCACTTCTGGGTGACCACTGATGATTTTTCTCCATCAGCAGCCTGCATAGCACCTTCCAATATATGTACACTAGCCAACAGGGGAGAAGCTTCCAGTTCATTTCCAGTTTGACTTCTCTGCGTCCTTAACGCAAAGAGCGTAGTGTCTTTAGCCATAAAATCTGACAATTCCATTCCAGAGGGTGAAGAACAGCATTGTCGACAGCCGGCATTTGTTTGGGGCGGGGGGGGATGTCTCTGGAGCTTCCCTTGAAACATCTCACAGGGGTGCAACCCGTACCCAGTGCTGGTATTTTCATTTAATAACATATGGCTTAAAAAAAAATAACCTGTGAGGGCTGGAGAGATGGCTTAGCAGTTAAGGCACATGCCTACAAAGCCTTAGGCCCCAGGTTCAATTCCCCAGGACCCATGTAAGCCAGATGCACAAGGTGGTGCATGTGTCTGGAGCTCATTTGCAGTGGCTAAAGGCTCTGGAGCACCCATTTTCTCTCTCTTTCTCTCTTTCTTTCTCTTCCTCTCCCCCTATGTTTCTCAAATAAATGAATAAATAAATATTTAAAAAATAATCTATGGGGCTGGAGAGATGGCTAAGTGGTTAAGCGCTTGCCTATGAAGCCTAAGGACCCCGGTTCGAGGTTCAATTCCCCAGAACCCGCGTTAGCCAGATACACAAGGGGGCACACGCGTCTGGAGTTTGTTTGCAGAGGCTGGAAGCCCTGGCGCGCCCATTCTCTCTCTCTCTCTCTCTCTCCCTCCCTCTTTCTCTCTCTGTCACTCTCAAATTACAAATATATATACTGTGTTTAAAAACTAATCTGTGGCTTAAGGAAACAGCATTATCTACCCATACAAGATATCTCTGTTCATTCTCTTATCTTTTTTGTAATTTTTGATCAGCTTTCAAAGGTTATAGATTTCCACGTGGCTTTTTCTTTGCTCTTTTCTAACATCCTACTCTCAAAGCTAGGATCTGCACCTCAGGAAGCGTGGGCAGGGCTTGTAGTTCCGAGCCCGGGCTACGTTCCTCAGTGTACTATTTCACGATTCCATCCATTTTCTTGCAAATTTCATCCCTAAAATTTCATGGCACATATGCATCATATTGTTATTATCCATTTGTCAGTTAATGGAATCCAGGCTGGGTTCATTTTTTTTAAATTTTGTTTATTTTTATTTATGAGCGACAGAGAAAGAGGCACAGAGAGAGAGAGAGAGAGAGAGAGAGAGGGAGAGGGAGAGAATGGGCATGCCAGGGCCTCCAGCCACTGCAAACGAACTCCAGACGCGTGCGCCCCCTTGTGCATCTGGCTAACGTGGGTCCTGGGGAATCGAGCCTTGAACCGGGGTCCATAGGCTTCATAAGCAAGCAATTAATCTCTAAACCATTTCTCCAGCCCCTCATTTTCTAACCATTGTGACCAGAGCAGCCACAGGCACGGCATGGATGAGCAGGAATCTCTGTAGTAGAGCGGAGAATCCTTACCAAGAAGTGGTGTGTTTTCAGCTTTCCGCTGAACCTCCACATGGGTTTCCATAGCGGACATCACCAGTTTACACTCCCACCAGCAGCAAACCAAACCTTTCCTTCCCCAACACCCAGTTGTTTTCTAGATGATAACCATTTTGATTGGGGTGAGAAAGAATCTAAAAGTAATTTCAATTTGGATTTCACTGAAGGCTAAGGATGTTGAACCTTTTAATAACATTGATATTAACTATATTTTTTTCTTTTAAAAATATTGTTATCAATTTTCTTGAGAGGGACAGAGTCTATGGCCATATGTGCCTGATCTCGGGAGCCAAGTTTAGTACTTGGATGGGTCAGAAAGACAAAAAAGACAGCAAAAGAGCCTTCCAGGGTCTCTTGGAACTGCAAACAAATTGCGCATGCATGTACCACTTTGTGCATCTGGATTTAGGTAGCTTACTGGGGAGTCAAATCTTTGCAGACAAACACCTTTATTGCTAAGTCATCTCCTCTTTCTTTCTCTTTTTGAGAATTCTTTGTTCAGTTCCATAGTCAACCTTTACACTGGGGCTATTCATTTTCTTAATCTTTAGGGTTTATTTTAAAGTTCTTTCTATGGGGTCTTGGTATATGAATCTATTTAAATATATTTTATTTATTTATTTGAGAGAGAGAAAGAGGGAGAGAGAGAGAGAGAGCCTCCAGCCACTGCAAATGCACTCCAGATGCGTGAGCCTCCTTGTGCATCTGGCTTATGTGGGTCCTGCAGAATCGAACCAGGATCCTTTGGCTTTGCAGGTAAATGACTTAACCCCTAAGCCATCTCTCCAGCCCCTATATGAATCTACTTAAAGATAGCTACACTTGAGTTTCTAGAAAAATAGAAGCATTAGGATAATATATTTGTAAACAAAAAAGGCCAAAACTCAGGAAGGATTGGGAGCTTTGGAGATAACTGCCCTTAGAAAAGTATCAGATGTGTCTCAAGAAATTTGAGAGTTGATTTGTGATCTCAGAGGACATGGATTTACCACTGATGGGGAAGCCCATGAGCTCCAGTGGCCAGCAGCATACATGAGAATGGAAATGAGTAGCTAATTAGGGTTCAAACTAGACTGGTAAGATGTAGTGGATATCCCCTGGGTGTTTATCACATAGCCTCTCTTCTGAATGCCAAACCCATCTGTGGTGGTTTGATTCAGGTGTCCCCCATAAACTCAGGTGTTCTGAATGCTAGGTTCCCAGCTGATGGAGATTTGAGAACTAATACCTTTTAGAGGCAGTGTATTGCTTGGGGCAGGCTTATGGGTGTTATAGCCAGTGACCCTTGCCAATGTTTTTCACACTCTCCTGTTGCTATTGTCCACCTGATGTTGGCCACAGCGTGATGTCCACCCTCTGCTCATTCCATCATTCTCATCTGCCATCGTGGAGCTTCCCCTCAAGCCTGTAAGCCAAAATAAACCTCCTTTTCCCACAAGCTGCTCTTGATTGGGTGATTTCTACCAGCAATGCAAACCTGACTGCAACCATCTTAACGGATCCCTGGACCTCTCCGCATAGCATCGCTACCGAAACTACAAGCCACATAAATAAAACCGAATCCAACATCATTTGCCTCTCGATTTGATCATTTCTTCAGTGCAGCGTCTACCAAAGCTAACAGCTCCAATAAAAAACCCTGCGCCTCCTTGAATCTTCCTCCATCATGGCACATTGGGTTCATTCTCTTATCACTCCACCTTCCTCTTTTCTTACATTCACACCACATACACCCAATGCAGGCCTTCATGACTATTTGCTTAAACTTCTTTTTTAAAAAAAAATATTTTTTTAAATTATTTATTTATTTGAGAGCGACAGACACAGAGAGAAAGACAGATAGAGGGAGAGAGAGAGAATGGGTGCGCCAGGGCTTCCAGCCTCCGCAAACGAACTCCAGACGCATGCGCCCCCTTGTGCATCTGGCTAACGTGGGACCTGGGGAACCGAGCCTCGAACCGGGGTCCTTAGGCTTCACAGGCAGGTGCTTAATGGCTAAGCCATCTCTCCAGCCAGACTGACCTTACATTTCCCATCCTCTACCCTTCCCACACTCTAGTGTGAGCAGTCTCCAGAACGTGAGAAATACTCTTCTATTTTTAATTAACCCCATAAGTCTGTCACATTTTGCTTTAACAAACAGACAAAGACATCTATGCAATCACCCCTGTTTTGAGTTATGCAACGTTGCGAAATAAACTTGTGCCCAGGAACCCTAACTTCCCTTTGCCAAAGGACCTCCTATTTCTTTATGGTCCTTGTCATGAACTGCATCCTTTGAAATACATAGTTTTTGAAATAGAATTTCATTTGTGGTACATAAATCATTTTCCTCTTTTTTTCTAAACAAATCAAAATAAACTAAAACAGGGAAGGTAAAGGGGGGGGTACATAGCATCAAAAGTTCATTATAAATGAGTATAACTCTTTCCAAAAATAAATATAACAAAATACAAAAAGAAGTACGGCTAAAACATCCATCAACATGGTGATTGTCAGTAGATAACCAAGGTTACTATTTCGAGTTCATTTTCACTGCAGGCAAACACACAAAGATTTGACATTTGAGTTGGCTCACAAGACATTAAAACGGGTTCCTCTTTTCCCTCAGGCTTTCTGACACACTGACAATAACCAGAACCCTGCTACCATGACATCAGCGTGTTTGCAGACTCCTGTCGTGGGTTCATTCTGTTGTAGGGAGCACGGTTCTCACCACACCAAAAGGACAGAGACAGGTCGTTGTTTACTGAGTTTGAGAGCAATGGATGAAATGAAAAAAAAAAAAAAATCACAGAAGTCAAAGGATAGAAAACTGCATATTCAAAATGATTCCTGGGCTGGAGAGATGGCTTAGCGGTTAAGCGCTTGCCTGTGAAGCCTAAGGACCCCGGTTTGAGGCTCGGTTCCCCAGGTCCCACGTAAGCCAGATGCACAAGGGGGCGCACGCGTCTGGAGTTCGTTTGCAGAGGCTGGAAGCTCTGGCGCGCCCATTCTCTCTCTCTCCCTCTGTCTTTCTGTGTCTGTCGCTCTCAAATAAATAAAAATTAAAATTAAGAAAAATTTTAAAAAAATGATTCCCCATGTATTAAATAAGACTCAGCACAGACAGAATGGGAGGAAATGTTGAAAAATAACGACCCACCAAAGTTCATTCTTTGTTCTCCAAAGAGGACCAGCGGGAGGGAAATAGAATTATATAACTTATTTTTGTCTCCTGTGTGCCAAAAAAGAACTGTAAAGGGATATTGATCATAAGAAATTCCTTTGTTAAATAAGAAAGGAAACTGAGGTTCATTTAGCTAAGTAAATGGCCACATTTCTCGTAAGTAATAAAATTGAATTCAAGATTATCTGGCATGAGAGCTGGGCGTGGTGGCGCACGCCTTTAATCCCAGCACTTGGGAGGCAGAGGTAGGAGGATTGCCATGAGTTCAAGGCCACCCTGAGATGACAGAGTTAATTCCAGGTCAGCCGGGACCAGAGTGAGACCCTACCTCAAAAAAAAAAAAAAAAAAAGATTATCTGGCATGAAAACTATGTGTAGAACTTCCTTGTTACACCTTTGGGAAGCGTAAGGCCAGTGTAGACTGTGGGAAATGTCAGGTCGGTGCAGACTCTGGACAAACTGATGGCCTGATACAGAACGGAGGACCACCCTGCCCTTTCCCCCAGACACACAGTACGATCACCGATGTGCTCACCGGGCTTCTGGAAGGGCTGGTGAGGTCTCAAACACGTTCAAGTTCAGCTGTACGAGGATGCTTGAGACCTCTCAACCCAGGCAAAGATCCCCTGTTCTTGTATCGTATTATAAGACGTGGGAAGTGGAAAACTTGCCTGGCCGAGGGAGCCAGTGTCATTGCTGTGACTTCTCCAGTAGCATTTAAGGTGTTATCTCTATAAATACAGTGCATTTTGCTTTAATAAAAGATGAATTTTCCAGAACAGTGACAGTATTGACCTTACATATTATCCAAATAGAAATTGTAATGAGACAAGCCCAATGGTGAGTAGGCATAATAGATATGCAAATATTGGTCTTTTCTTAAAGGTCTTTCGGCCTATTCACACGTGTCTCTAATGCGACTGGGAGAGTGAATTCAGCCCGCGTCTATAATCTAGGGGTTTATGGAGGAGGAGGAAGGGAAGGGGGATGGTATTTATGGCAGCCAATATGGGATGTAGAGTCCTGGAAGGTGGGCTGAGCACCAAGCCTGCAAAACCTGTTTTGGGAAACCGTGGTGTGTTCAATGTGCTCCTTATGTGCTCCCACTGCGTCCGCCTGACACGTGGTGACCCCGGTGTGGACACTGTTAGTGTATATGTGAGATGACCAAGGCTCAGCACGTGTGTGCAACATGGCAAACTCACTCAGCTGGCACACGGCAGAACTCTAACATCCCTTACCTTGAAGTGGTTGCTTTTTTTCAAAGAAAATTAGCCCAAAGTCTAGACATGACAGTTGAACTAAATCTATAAATTTGTTGTTGTTGTTGTTGTTTTTGAGGTAGGGTCTCACTCTAGCCCAGGCTGACCTGGAATTCACTCTGTAGTCTCAGGGTGGCCTCGAACTCATGGCGATCCTTGTACCTCTGCCTCCCGAGTGCTGGGATGAAAGGCGTGCCCCACCACGCCCAGTTTATAAATTTGTTTTTATTCATTTGAGAGAGATAGAGAATGAGGCAGATAGAAAGAGAGAGCATGAGCTCGGTGTGGTGACACATATCTTTAATCCCAGCGCTCAGGAAGCAGAGGGTGGAGAATCGCCGTGATTTAGAGGCCAGCCTAAAAGTACATAGTGAATTCTAGGTCAGCCTGGGTTAGGATGAGAATCTACCTTGAAAAACAAAAAAGGAGAGAAAGATGAGAGAGAGTGAGTGAGAGAGAATGGGCATTCCAGGGCCTCCGTCCTCTGCAAATGAACTCCAGACTCATGTACCACCTTGTACACCTGGCTTTCCTTGCATGCTTGTGAATTAAACGTGGAGTCTTAGGCTTTGCAGGAAAGCGTCTTAACCGCTCAGCCATCTCTCCAGCCCCTATAAATTCATTTTCTAACTAAGTAGGTAGGGACCAAATGACTCCTGGTCTTTGTGTTACAGAAAATTTTAAAAGAATAACTAGGAGGGGTTGTAACGTCTGCTGATGTCTGGGTAAATGTATACAGTATGCTTATCAAACTACCCAGTAAGCACTTCTCTTAATGTTCATACCCTTATATTAACGCTACTCTCACTTTTGGTAGAGAATCTTCTCTTTTCAGATGGCAGTGACCTTGGGATGACTCAGAAGGTATCATAGTGCTGGAAAGAAGTGACTAGAGTTCCGAGTAACATCTCCATCACACTTTCCAAGGCTCAGGGTCCATTGCGGAAGAGGTGGTGGAAAGAATGTAAGAGCCAAAGGAAGGGTAGGACTTCTTACAACGTGCTCCTCCAGACATAAAATGGTCTGGATACCCATGACCTCACAGTGCCTGACACTACCTACACAAGACCATCCTAAGAGGAGGGAAAGATCATGACATCAAAATAAAAGAGGGACTGATTGAGATGGGGAGGGGATATGATGGGGAGTGGAGTTTCAAAGGGGAAAGGGGGGAGAGGGAGGATATTACCATGGGATATTTTTTATAATCATGGAAAATGTTTTGAAAAATGAGAAAAAATAAAATAAAAGAGGAAAAAAAAAGAATAACTAGGAGGTGGCATATGACGCAAAGATGCCATAGCTTGGCTCGGGAGGTGTGGCAGAGACTTGAAAGACTTACAACTGAGACAGACGGAGGGAAGTGAATGGCACCTCAGCTCACCGTAACACGGCTCCAGACACGCCTGCCCGCGAGCTCACCGTCACGTCTCCAGCTGCAGCGCGCGACAGCGCCATCGCAGAGAACTCATGCAGTGACAAATGCGGAATAGAGAGCTGGGAACACCTGGTTGTCTTTGCCAGATCACGCATTGTGTGGCTGACCGGTGAGGATCTGTGGCTGGTTTGATGACCACATTGAGCTGGATGATAACCACACTCGACGCTAGCTTCCTCTCACGTTGTCTCCACGCTCTCTGACAAACCTCTCTCAGCTTTCTTGTCACTTCCGGGAATAGAAATACGTCCAGGCCAGGGCTGGAGGGATGGCTTAGCGGTTAAGGCGCTTGCCTGAAAAGCCAAAGGACCCAGGTTCGATTCCCCAGGACCCACGTTAGCCAGATGCGCAAGGGGGCGCACGTGTCTGGAGTTCATTGGCGGTGGCTGGAGGCCCTGGAGTGCCCATTCTCTCCCTCACCACCCACTCTCTCTCTCAAATAAATAAAAATAAAATGTTGTGTTTTTTTTTTTTCTTTGTCAGAAAAGAAATGTCCAGGCCAGATTGGAATTTCTGGCTGGGGAGATGGCTCAGCAATTAAAGGCATTTGCTTGCAAAGCCTGACTCCCTGGGTTCAATTCCCAAGTGCCCACGTAAAGCCAAACATGCAAAGTGACGCACGTACCTGGAGTTCACCTGCAGTGGCTCGAGGCCCTGGGGCGCCCACAAGCTCCCTCTTTTTCTCCCTCATTTTCTCTCTCCCCGCCCCTCTCTCAAATAAATAAATAAATAAATAAATAAAAGTTTAAAAAACCTGTGATCCCATCCAGTCAGACGAACGCCTCCTCTCCATCTTGCTGCAAGCTGGCCTGTGTCTGAGGAACATGGCGTTGGAGGAGGAACGGCTGCTCCCTGGGCAGTTTCCCTTCCCCTCTTCTTCCTCCGGTGGAGGGGGTGGGGCATACACAGAGACCGTATGGACTAAGCCTCTCTGACCTGGGCCTCTTTTCTGAACTGACCCTAGCTGCCACTCTTACTGCCCAAGCTGTAAGAAATCAGTGGGTGTGTCAGCCATCGGCAGATGCAAAGCCTTAAGAACACCTGCTTAGGGGCTGGAGAGATAGCTTAGTGGTTGAGGCATCTGCCTGCAAAGCCAAAAGGACCCAGGTTCGATTCCCCTGGACCCACGTTAGCCAGATGCACAAGGTGGTGCATGCATGTGGAGTTCGTTTGCAGTGGCTGGAGGCTCTGGTGTGCCCATTCTCTCTCTGTCTGTATATACATACTTTTTCTCCCCCTTTCTCTCTGTTAAATATATAAATATATGATAATGTATATAATATGTTATTTATTATGTCATTATATGTTAATATTATATATGTTTAAATATTATAGAAATATATAATAATAAATATATAATATAAATATATATGTATGTGTGTATATATATGTGTGTGTGTGTGTGTGTGTAATATATATATATATATATATATATTACATATATATAGGCCACTTTCTGGAGAATGAGAAACTATTCTCCCCTACTCGAAAGCATCCCAGACTCTGAAAGGAATGCTTCTAAAACAAAAACATAAGACAAAACTAAACAAAAACTCAGACAGGGATCACGCACAAATTGGAAGAGGGAGGAAAACGCGGGGTGTTTCTCCCAGGCCAGCCGCTTCGGACCTGTCTGCCACGCTTCTCGCCCGCGCAGGCTGCGCTTAGCAGCTCTGCCTGAGCCGGTGGTCGTGGGCTGGTGGCACTGGGAACCAGGGACCCCGGGCTCCTCCCAGCAGCGTCCCTTCTCGTTGGATCAGGTCTGCGTTGCCCCCTGTCCTCAGCTCTGGGGTCTGATCGTCAATTGGAAATATTGTATTCACCAAGCTACCTGTAGAATGACATCATAGGCTTATATGTCCTCAAGGTCTCTACGGGTCTCGGGCTGGAGACTTGCCTTTTGGTCACAGTCTGTAGCATAAGCAGGTCAAGGCTGCCTATGGTCTATGTGAGAGGGCAGTCCTCATGTCTACATGCATGCCCGCAGCCAACACTGCAAACCCAGTGGCGAGCGCCACGCAGATTATCAGCACAGGGCGCAGGGAATAAATTTAAATGATGTGATCAGGACAGGCTAGTGTAAAGAGGTGACAGTTGATCTGCGATTGCAGGGAAATAAACACCGCATTAGATCAAAAGGGACGTCTTATAAAGCGGGGACGACTCGACTCGTACAGAGGACCCCCCCCGCCCCCCGAGGTGGAACAGAGCATAAAAGGGGGCAAAGGGAGGTAGTCTGTGCCAGAGAGGTAAGGAGGTGACAGGTCCTATCAGGATTCAAGATGAAATATGAGGCCATCTGGAAGAGACGCAAGAAAATTATATGATACATGTTTTGAAAAGCTTTCTCCACTAACCTTTTGGCAAATGGCTTCTATGAGGCAAAAGTGACAGTGGGTAGTAATTCAGACAAAATATAAAACTGGTCAGGAAAAGGACATGAGAACACAGACAAGCGGAAGGGGGCACAGGCATGCACTCAGAGGGAAAGTGGCAGGACTGGCTGATAAGTTGAATACTTCAGGTGAGGAAACAAGAGACATGAAGGGCTGGAGAGATAGCTTAGCAGTTAAGGTGTTTGCCTGCGAAGCCAAAGGACTCAGGTTCGATTCCCTAGGACCCACGTAAGCCGGATGTACAAGGGGGTGCACGTGTCTGGAGTTCGTTTGCAGTGGCTGGAGGCCTCTATGCATCCATTCTCTCTCTCTCTCTAAAATAAATAAATGAAAAAATAAAATAAAGAGAGAGAGAGAAATCAAAACAACATATACATTTGGGGCCTGAGGAACTTTGTGGGTGATCTCGCCATGTCTGGGGAAGGAGAAAAATCAGAACAGGGGTTCAGAAGATCAAGTGTTGTTTGGAAGCCATATAAAAGTTGAGATGTGCCTGCTGATTTCCAGACGAGAAAACCCAGCAATCGCACACCTGAATCTGAGGTTACGGAGCCCACCAAGGCTAAAGGAGCCCCTGGCGTTCAGTTAGGTTGAAGCACCAAGCTTCGACAATGAGGGGCGAGATGCTCTGAACTAATGCATCCCTCGCCGAGCATTCCACTCACTGGGATCTTGTTACAACGCAGATGTTGATGTGGTCGGTCGGGGTTTAGTGGCTTAACGTGGACATGGATAACGGGCTCCAGGAGATGCAGCCAGCAAGCACTGCTCCATAGACCACGTTCTGCAGAGCCGGGCAGAGAGAGAGGTCTAGAAGTTGGCTCAGGAAGGACACCTGGGAAATCCAGTTTCTCCACAGGCAAAGGTGAGACAGCACTGGCCCCATCCCTGTTTGCCCCCTGGAATCTTCCCTTCTTCCCTCCTTCCTTTGTACCCACAAACACTTAGGACTCCAATTTGCTGTATGGAGCCATGCTGAATAAGTTCCTATGTTCCTCTGTTGAGGACAAGCTGCCAAACCTTAATTCAACTTTTTTTTTTTTTGTCTTCTGCAGGTAAATTTCCTACTCCCCGCTGTTAAGATCTTTCCTCTGAACTCAAAGACTGTTCGCCTGTTTCTAGAAATATCCAGATTAGAAATTTAAGGATGTAAACACCTGTTTGGTTGGATCCCCCCCAGGAGCCTTAATGACCTCTTTGCAGATGGTGTAGGACGAACAGGAAAACGTCGGGGCAGCGTGCTCTCCTGGGCCTGGGGATGCAGAAGTTCAGCCACTTGACAAACGTAGCCCGCGTGGAGTAGCCCCTTCTAAGTCCAGAATCCAGGAAAAGGATCCTTTCTCCCAAAGCCAGCGGAATGTTTCATCAGAAAACATTCCAGTTATGTTGATGAGGGAAAATGATACAGAGTTTTAAAAGCACAAGAGAAAAACAAGCCCTACCACCAATATCTAATTAAGGATGACTCCTCCACAAACATTAAACCAAGCATGCCTCCAAGGCAGTCTGGTCACCTTCCAGCTCACCACTAAACTACGTCCTCCTTACTTGGAGACAGAGAGAAAACAGAAAGCGGGGATGTAGCCTAGACTCAATTGTGGTGAAAGGCAGGGCTTTGAACAGCAATCAGTTGCCTGCCTTCCGGCTGAGATCTTATTTGTAACAGAGCCCTCAGAGCTGGAGAGATGGCTTGGTGGTTAAGGCGCTTGCCTAAAAAGCCAAAGGACCCAGGTTCGATTCCCCAGGACCCGCATTAGCCAGATGCACAAGGGGGCACAAGCATCTGGAGTTCATTTACACGCTGGAGGCCCTGGCACGCCCATTCCCTCTCTCTTTACCTGCCTATTTCTGTATCTCTCTCTTTCTCAAATAAATAATAAAATATTAAAAAAAAAAACACCAGGCGTGTACAATGCGTTCAAGGAGTCCAGAAGAAGTTGTGATTAACTCCGTCTAGATTCAAGCCTTGAGATGAAACACGGAGAACTGGAAACGCAAAAGCACGGCCTTTCAAAACCCACGGCCATCTGCAAGCGACTACACTGTGGAGCATCCTCGGTGGATGCGCAGGCGTCCTGTGAGCCACGCAGCACCATCTACACACACTTAAGAGCCCGTCACCCTCCCTGAATCCACGGCCAGCATCATGCGCTGAGACAAGGTCCTTCATCTTTATATCTGCTGCAATTCTGGAAAAAAAAAATAATAAAAACACAAAAACAACTCAGTCTTCCCTGTACAGCCCTGGGGCTGGACTCTTACAAGAACAGAAGACAGAAAACACACGATTTTGTTAAAGGATGTGAAGGAATCACTCGGAGACACATGGGAAGAAACAGGCTACTAACGTGGCCAATGGGAGCAATCAGGTGCATTCACAGAAAAGTCAAATGTGAAAAACCAAAAAAACAAACAAACAAAAAGTCAAATATTGTGCTAACGACAGGGCTTCGGGCTAATCACATTAGGAGCTATCATAACTCATTATGCAGTCTGGGAGAATGCTTAAAATTACAGCAAAATAAAAAGTACTCAATCGCAGCCGGGCGTGGTGGTGCACGCCTTTTATCCCGGCACTTGGGAGGCAGAGGTAGGAGGAGCGTCGTGAGTTCAAGTCCACCCTGAGACGACGTAGTGAATTCCAGGTCAGCCTGGGCCAGAGTGAGACCCTACATTGAAAAAAAATAAAAGTACTCAATCTCATCACTTAAATAAATAGCTGATTTGTTTTTTTATAAAAAACCTTTTCAGGGCTGGAGAGATGCGAAGCCTAAGGGCCCAGGTTCGATTCTCCAGGACTCACGTAAGCCAGATGCATATGGTAGTGCAACTGGAGGTCGTTTGTGGTGGCTAGAAGCCCTGGTGCACCCATTCTCTCGCTCTCTCTCTCTCCCCGTCTCTAATAAATAAATAAAAATAAAAACTTTTTTTTTTAAGTTTTCATTTGGGAATGATTTTAAACTGAATTTCTTTGCCAAACATCTCATTTCAACCCAGACTCTTATGGAAGAATTTCCGATGTAACTTTGCCGTTTTTGACATATTTCAGATCTCAATGATTTAGAAAAATAAACGTCATAGTCCATGTATTCCTACCCAGCCTCAGAACTGAACCAACCCATTCAGACACTGAGGTCAGGAGGGTATAACTGCGGAGCCCCCAGGAGGTAGGCTGTGGAGCCCTCAGACCACCATCCCAACCCTCCCTCGGGTCTCCTCAGTGTGCCAGACCCCCTTCAGCGTCTGGAGGACCCCCACACTGGCGGCATAGCGCGTGATTAGAGGGAACAGCCTATGAGGCTCACCCCAACAAACCAGCCCTGTCACGTCCCCTGCTCTGTGCTCTCTGCACTCGCCGAAGAGGCAAAAGCAGAGCCTTCCACTTTCCACAAGTTCCCACTGCACTACTCTGGCCCATTTGCCTGGCCCTGTCACCTTTGGGCATTAAAACAAACAACTTTGTGGGTCGGACTGTTTGTGGGTGCTGGGGAACTGAACCTGGACTGACGGCAGGCTTCACCGGCAAACACCTTGAACCGCTGAGCCATCTCTCCAGCACCCAACTGTGTTTTTGTTTTGTTTTGTTGCTTTTCTCAAGAGAGAGGTGTTGTCTTTCTCACTCATCCCACCATTTGTCCCCAGGGCCTAGTAAATGCTGATGAAAAAAAAAAAAAAGGTGGCTGGGGCTGGGGAAATGGCTTAGCGGTTAAGGCGTTTGCCTGCCAAGCCTAAGGACCCCGGTTTGATTCCCCAGGACCCATGTAAGCCAGATGCACAAGGGGGCGCATGCGTCTGGAGTTCTCTTGCAGTGGCTGGAGACCCTGGCGCATCCATTCTCTCTCTCTGCCTCCTCCTCTCTCTCTAAAATAAATAAATATTTAAAAGAAAAAAAAAGGTGGCTGGCATGTTCTGGTTATGGGTGGCTAACCCAGAGGTTAAGGGAATGAGCTCTCAGGTTAGACTCAAGCCATGACACTTGGCTCAGCAGAAGACTTGCTATTTAACTTCCTAAGACTCCACAGTTTCACTACGAAAGCAGAATCCTGACCTGCCTCCCGTCTCTGCTATCCTCAGCTAATTCCTGTGAGTCCCTCACTGTGGGAGAAAATTCCACCACCAACATCCCACCCCCCTGGGGTGGTCATTCACAATTCCATCCCCATGATCGCAAAGCGAGGTTGGTGTCAACATTTCTCTGAGCTCTACCAAGCTGATTCCGAAGGGGGCATCGGAGTTTGGATTCATCCCTTCTAGGGAAAAGGCCTTTTAATCTAATCAGTTTTTATCTAAACTTGGGGAACGACTTTCACTGCAATGTATTAGTAGCTCAGGTGGCTACAACCAAAGATCATAGCCTGTGTGGCTTACATAATAGAAGGTTCGGAAGGGGCAAGTCTAAGGTCAAAGCCAGGCCTTCAGGGTTAGATACTGGTATGGGCTGACTTCCTGCCTTGGACACGCACAGCCACCTTGGTGCAGCATCCTCGTGTTGTGAGTAGAAAGTGAGCACCCCGCTGTCATGACCTCACCTAACTATGATTGCTCCCCCAAACTCTGATCTTTAAACACTATCACACTGTTGCAGTCAGGTTCGCATCACTGGCAGAAAACACCCGACTAACAGTAGCCTGTGGTTTATTTTGGCTTACAGATTTGAGGGGGAAACGATGGCATGAGCAGAGGGTGGACATCGCCCCCTGGCCAACATCAGGTGGACAACAGCCACAGGAGCATGTGCCAAACACCGGCAAGGGGACACTGGCTATGACACCCATAAGCCCACCCCCAACAATACACTGCCTCCAGGAGGCGTTGATTCCCAAATCCCCATCAGCTGGGAACCTAGCATTTTGAACCCCTAAGTTAATGGGGACACCTGAATCAAACCACCCACACACTGAAAAGGCGGACTTCAGTATATGAGTGTGGGGTGCATAATATAGTCTACAGTGTTCAAAGCCAGGACATTTTCTCTCTAGTTAGGGTCCAGCTTGCTTTCTATCAGTTTCTGCATCGGGTCAGGGCACATGAGATTTGTTGCACTTGAAACCACCATGAGAAGAGGCAAGCTATAGGGATTAGTCCAAAATCCCTATTTGCAAGGGATAGGGAAATTAAGGCCCAAGCAAACACAGAGACGTTACAGGGACCTATGGTTACTTACTGGCAGATTACTCTTCGATAGGCTAAAACCGTCTAGGGGTAATGAGAAATACTGAGGCTATATGCATGGAGGGGCCCACCGGAGTGCCGGGCTGAGGGGGAGGCAGTGATGGGAAAGAGAAGGAAATTCCATCAAGCATGCAAAATTACACTTTGACCAAGAAGAAGTTTGTCAGTGCGAGTTCATACAGTGACCCTGCATTGCATTGTCCCTGGGACAATGGTTCCCTTCTGAAAAACAGCATAGCATTTACATCTACCCTGCGCACAGCCTCTTAGATACTTCTAACCTCATCTTTGGCCGGGCGTGGTGGCACACAACCCTTTAATCCCAGCACTCGGGAGGCAGAGGTAGGAGGATCACTGGGAGTTCGAGGCCACCCTGAGACTCCATAGTGAACTCCACATCAGCCTGAGCTAGAGTGAGATCCTACCTCGAAAAAACAATAAGTAAATAAATAAATAAATAAAATCATCTTTGGTTCCATGATATCCAATGCCAATTTTTTTTTTTATGGAAATAGCTATCGTAAGGTATTGTTTGGAGAATAGTGACAAGAGAGGAGGGGGAAAAAATCTGTGCGCATTGAGTGCAGATGGAATTTTCCCAAATATTTTGGTTGATCCTACAGATGTGGACCCTGAGGACACAGAGAGCCAATTGCATAAAGGCTGGAGGCCCTGGCACACTTTGCCCGGTTTTCTCCTTTGTCGTCACCCTGTTTTCCTCCTGTCGGTAACCATCCAGCCTCCCTTCCTCGTGTGACGGGCCACAGTTGTTTATCCGCATCGCGGTCCTGTGTATCTGGATATGCAAAAAAAACTGTGGCCGTGCATAATTAAGACAGACACTGCGGAAAGTCTAATTTTCCAAGGCAAAGGCTGCCAGGCAGCTGGATGGAAAGGGCAATGCGGCTGGCACCTTCCTCTCCTTGTGCCGGGCTGTGGGCTACAGATAATAGCCGCCTGCTTATTCTGTCCTTTTTTGTTGTCTTCTCTTGGCTGCAGTGGGGAGCCTTGGGGGAGCCCTTGACTCCCTGTTGGCCTAGAGAGAGAGACCCCAGGGCTTTCCACAGAACACACTGGGGTGGAGTATTTTCTGCCCCGGGCAGCACAGAGGCAGAAGTTCGCCCTCCTTCTGGAAGCCACGGAGTCTCTTTATGACATAGGAGGGAGGAGTTATTTCAGAAGGGCAAAACCATCTGGGGAACATATGCAGAAGCTGAGTATCCAAGTCACTGGGCCACTGTCGCCCAACCCCAGACGTTTCTTTAGTGTACCGGTCTGTGATCCAGGAACAGGGTCTCAAGCCTCTGAGAGGGACGCAATGTCCTGCCTGGGCCTGGCAGCTCAGAGGAGAGTGGGAAAGGCTGGAAAACTAAAGGTGATCGCTGCTGGAACCAACTCCTGACAAGGCACTGCGGGCCGGGGGAGCAGAGAGAAGGACAAGGCAAATGGTAGCAGAAGCTCTCCAGCCTTCCAGTCAGACCAGCTCACGACCAGAGCAGCGCCTTTTCACATCCCCAGCCCTGCCGAGCAGAATCCACCAAGAGAAACTAACACAACCCGCCCCTTCGGTACTTAGCATCCATTACCCACGTATTTGAATACTCACATATTTGAAATGACCTCCCAGGGTTGGCCCCAGTTACTCCAGAACGGTCTGCAAATTAAATGGCGCATTGCACTGCTCATCCCCATTACTCATTGCCATGTAAAATGACCAGGGGAGGGCAAGAAGTTCTGTGTATTGATACACGCATGCGTGGCCAGGAGAAGAGAAAGTGTGTAGGACCCTCATTGCAAACCAGGGACGCGCCCTCTCGGTGTAACCCTTATTTCTGTGGCTGATCAAAGGTCATCACTGGTCTCGATCCCTTCTTTGTCGCATTCCCTCTTTCCCCTCTCGTGGAGGATGAGCTCACTTAGCTGCGTTCTTTACCCAGTAATGAGACAGGAAGCTTCGTTTCTGAAGAACCTGAAAACCATTTGTCCGGTCTTACTTTGGTTGCTGCCATCTCGCATTAGCTCTCCTCCTCCTCCTCGTCCTTCCTCCTCCTCCTCTTTTTCCTTCTCCTTCTATGTGCATGCAGGGGGTGTGGTTAGATATCATATGGCACCCCATGAGCTCTACTGAGAGGGCAGGGCCCTCGCCTGTGGTGGCCGCAGCAGAAAGTCGCGTGTCCGTCCTGGTTTCATTGCTCCTCTGTCCAGTCTTGTTTGGAGCTGAGTCTCTTTGCTGATTCCAGAGCTTGCAGGGCTCAGATATTCCTCGGGTCTCTGCTACTCTGCAGGACTTTATTAGTTTATTTTATTTTTATTTATTCGAGAGCTACAGAGAGAGAAAGAGGCAGAGAGGAAGAGAGAGAGAATGGGCGCGCCAGGGCCTCCAGCCACTGCAAACGGACTCCAGACGTGTGCGCCCCCTTGTGCATCTGGCTAACGTGGGTCCTGGGGAATTGAGCCTCGAACCGGGGTCCTTAGCCTTCACAGGCAAGTGCTTAATGGCTAAGCCATCTCTTCAGCTCAGTACATTTTTTTTTTAGATTTTCGATGTAGGGTCTTGCTCTGGCCCAGGCTGACCTGGAATTCACTATGGAGTCTCAGGGTGGCCTCGAACTCATAGCGATCCTCCTACCTCTGCCTCCCGAGTGCTGGGATTAAAGGCATGCGCCACCATTTGGGCACACAAAGCTGTTTATGTGAAATCTAGATATCCAAACTCTGGTTGTCTCAGGCACATAGTCACGTAGGAACCACGCTTAACCACTGAGAAATCCCTCAAGCAGCCTCCATCACCTTTTTTATTCTTGGATGTGCAGTTAATCAAGAGCTCCGTAGAATTCCCTGACATCTAGTCCCTGGATTCATAGTTCTTTCCTGCCATCTCTCCAGCCCTTTCTTTTTTTTTCTCTTTCTTTTTCTTTTTTTTTTTTAAAGGCAGGGTCTCTCTCTGGTCCAGCTGACCTGGAATTCAGTCTGTAGTCTCAGGGTGGTCTTGAATTCATGGAGATGCTCCTACCTCTGCCTCCAGAGTGCTGGGATTAAAGGTGTGCGCCACCATGCCTGGCTTTCTTGTCTACAAAAATAATGACAATGAGCCGGGTGTGGTGGCGCACGCCTTTAATCCCAGCACTAAGGAGGCTGATGTAGGAGGATCGTTGAGAGTTCAAGGCCACCCTGAGACTCCATAGTGAGTTCCAGGTCAGCCTAGACTAGAGCGAGACCCTACCTCAAAAAAACCATAATAATAATAATAATAATAATAATAATAATGACAATGGCAGTAGTACTTTACCGCATCATTTCATTGTGAGCATTGCCCGACCTTCACGCACACGAGCTTTGTAGCACAATGCCTAAGGTACAGCAGCAACAATATGCCGCCGTCTCTGTTAACAACTGCTACCTGGCAAAGTGACCATTCATGTCCAATCCCAGCTCAGATATTTCTGTCTTTCCTAGGCCTTCCCTGATCCTGCATTTACATCTGCATTCGGGTTAGCATTAACCAGCCTTTCATCCGTCCTTATTCATTTGGGTGGCTTCGTTAGTTCAGCGATTGTAAACGATGCTGCAAATGCCTGTGGGAATGTGATACCAATTTGTGACCCTGACATCAATTCTTTTGCTATCTATGCAGAAGGTATTGCCAATCGCAGATTAGTTCTGTTTTTAACTTCTGAGGAACAGCAAAAGCTGCACCATTTCACATTCCCAGCAAAGGTGTACAAGGGTTTCAACATCTCCACCTCATAATGCTTATTATATTTATTTATAACAGCTATCCTAGTAGATGTGAGGTGAGAGCTCGTTAGTCTTGATATGTAGTCCCCGATTATTAGCAACGCTAAACATCCTTTTGTATTCCTGTTGGCTGTATATACAATAGAACACTAGTCAACCTTTAAAACAGAAGAGAATTACATCATTTTCAACAACATAGATGCAGCTGGAATACATCTAAGTAAAACCCTTGTCACTTAAGGTCAAACAATGTATTACAGCGGGGGGTGGTGGTGCACCCCTTTAATTCCCAGCACTCAGGAGGCAGAGGTAGGAGGATCACCATGAGTTCAAGGCCAACCTGAGTCTGTGGAGTGAATTCCAGGTCAGCCTGGACTAGAGTGAGACCCTACCTCAAAATAAGAAAGTGCAGGGCTAGAGAGATGGCTTAACAGTGAAGGCATTTGCCTGCAAAGCCAAAGGATCCTGGTTCAATTCCTCAGGATGCACGCTGGCCAGATGCACAAGGGGGCGCACGCTTCTAGAGTTCATTTGCAGTGGCTGGAGGCCCTGGTGCGCCCATTCTCTCTCTGCCTCTTTCTCTCCTGCCCTGTGATGAGAATGCTATTGCACTGCCAGCTTCATGAGCAAGTATCCTGTTACATATTAAATAAATTGATTACAAACAAAATATAAATTCAGACTCTCAAGTTCCTTGTTTTCCCATCAGGAAGTCAAAAAAAAAAACAAGTTAAACCACAGTAAATCAGGGACATCTGTCTGTACTCACATCCCAGATTTTGCTCGAGGTAGTCACATGACCATTTCAGCTGCTTAGAAGCAAACATCTACTGAGCCGTGGTCCAGAAAGCTGTTGTGTCTCTGCTCAAAAAGAGACAGGGGGCCACCGTCACTTGGATTTTGTCCTTCGCCTTCCTGCCTCGAGTGTAAACTTGGCGCTTAGAGGTAAGACAGCCATCTTGCAACCGTCAAGACAAGAGTCCCGAGTTTAGGATGTCAAAGCAGGGGAGCCAGAAGCCCTTGACTTCTCAAACTCATCTAACTGAGTTTAAAATAAATACATAAGAACAGGGGCTGGAGAGGTGGCTTTGCGGTTACGGCGTTCGCCTGCAAAGCCAAAGGATCCCAGTTTGACTCTCCAAGATGCACATTAGCCAGATGCACAAGGGGGCACATGTGTCTGGAGTTTGTTTGCAGTGGCTGGAGGCCCTGGCGCGCCCATTCTCTCTCTCTGAAATAAATAAAAATCTTAAAACTCATGACAGCAGCTGAACTATGTGACACTTCCAGCTCACACGGAGTCATTATGTGCTGCGATGTGCTATCAGACTCTTATTTTATTTAAACTTAATTTTTATTTATTTATTTGAGAGGGAGAGAAAGAGGTAGAGAGGGAGATCGAGAGAGACAGAGGGAGAATGGGTGTTCTAGGGCCTCCAGCCACTGCAAAGGAACTCCAGACGCATGCGCCCCCTTGTGCATCTGGCTTACGTGCATCCTGCAGAATTGAACCAAGGTGCTTTGGCTTTGCAGGCAAACGCCTTAACTGCGAAGCCATCTCTCCAGCCCTGCTATTAGACTCTCATGTGGAGTCTCGTCTCGTTCCCCCAGGAAGAGCAGATGGGCATTCGATTGTCCTTGTTTTCTAAGTGAAAATATCGAGACGTGCAGAGGGGCAGCGAGTCAGTTACTTAGAAACAGAGTCTATTGATGGAGGATCACCCAGATGGCGAGAATAATGAAAAGCGCAGGGCGCACTGTGGACTTGACTCCGTGGTGGCTCCCCGGGGGGGGGGGGGGCGGGGGGCAGGGTGTGGACAATCCAGCAGCCCTCATCAGCCTTCCTTCCTTCTACCCATGCGCCCTAGGGATACACCTGGCACCTCATACTGACCCTGGAAAGGCAACCACCTTACTTCTGTCATGCGGATGGATTTACCGGTCAGGAAAATAAAATACAATGGAGCATTTTTAAAGAGAGAGGGAAAACTTCATTCGGGAACCCCATTACTCGGGTGCTGGAAGAGCTGATGTGGGGACAGGAGCAGTAGCAAGAGGAAAAAAAATTAAAAAATAAAGACCATTCGCAGAGCTGCTGGCTGACGCAGAAACCCGTGAAGGAAGGTCCCGGGCAG
This sequence comes from Jaculus jaculus, assembly GCF_020740685.1. NCBI lineage: Eukaryota > Metazoa > Chordata > Mammalia > Rodentia > Dipodidae > Jaculus > Jaculus jaculus. The sequence goes on along the minus strand of NC_059122.1, from coordinate 9,089,800 downwards.
CTAGAAGGTGGCTCCCAGAGGAAGAGCCCTTAGAGCCACCAGCAGATGTAGAGGGATCCCAAATGGCTGAGTTCACCGAGCTTGCTGTCCTCCCCGCTTCTCCTCCAGCCCTGTGAGCTCTAAGCACTGGCCAGGCTGAGCTGGATGCCAGTGGGATGGGAACTTGGGGGATGTGCTCTCCTGAAACATGGAGCACAGCAGAGGGAGGGAGAGATGGTGCCACAGGGGGGAAACTCGGAGCTGTTTGGGAGCCAAGGACAAGCAGAGCCAGTATTTGAGTCCAAGATCTCCAGGCCACTTCCCAGCGATACGCCTTGCCAGCATATAGTTCACTCAGCTCTCTATGCCCCATTGTTTTTATCATTTTCTAGAGCTTTTACAACCGTTTCAAGCCTCAAACTTGCCCTAATTTCAACCTTTTTGTACACCTGATGCCGTTTAAGGTATTCATAAGACCTCAAGACCACGTGCCCTTGATGCGTGCCATACTCCAGCCTCTGACTGTTCACCGACCCCCGTTTTTGGTGCCCTCTCGCTGAAGCCTGAATAGGAATGGCTTGCCACTCTATATTAATCAGGACATAACCAAAAAATAATTGAAACCAGGGTTAAAGAGACGGCTTAGCGGTTAAGTGCTTGCCTGTGAAGCCAAAGGATCCCGGTTCGAGGCTCGATTCCCCAGGATCCACGCAAGCCAGATGCACAAAGTGGTACATGCATCTAGAGTTTGTTTGCAGTGACTGGAGGCCCTGACATGCCCATTTTCTTCCTCTTTTTCTCTCTCCCTCCCTCCCTCCCTCCCTCCCTCTTTCCCTCTCTCAAATAAATAAATAATTAAAAAAATTGAAACCCTAGGAATGTTGTGGGTTAAAGGATTTGTTGCAGGGATCACCTAACATTTCTACCATGTGGTAGAAATTGAAGTAGATGGTAGAGACTAAAAATTCAAAATGAGAAAATGAAATGAAAGGTACCAGCCAGCCTTCCTAAAATACTAGAGAACGTTAATGAGTTGAGGCTTGCAAAGGAGCATGGGTAACTGAGCACACCCAGCTGCTAATATGTGCTTGAGGGGGAAAGTTAATGGAAAGGAAACGTCACACCTACATGCTGACTCTTCACCGACCATTGTTTGGGTGTCTTCTCCCAGGCTGAGTAGAAAGGGCTCGGCCACTCCATATTTATCAGGACATCATCAGGAAAACTGAAACTCTAGGAGCATTGTGGGTTGAAGGATTTGTCGCAAGGAGAACACATTTTCAATGTGGTTGAAACTGTGCCCGCAGCCATGGGCTGGCACTGCCCTCGGTGTGGGCAAGCAGGAGGAAACGTGCAGCTCAGAATTGGGAGCAATGGGGGCTGGAGAGATGGCTTAGTGGTTAAGCGCCTGCCTGTGAAGCCTAAGGACCCCGGTTCAAGGCTTGATTCCCCAGGACCCACGTTAGCCAGATGCACAAGGGGGCGCACGCATCTGGAGTTCCTTTGCAGTGGCTGGAGGCCCTGGCGCACCCGTTCTCTCTCTCTCTCTATCTGCCTCTTTCTCTGTCTGTCATACTCAAATAAATAAATAAAAAGAGTTGGGAGCGATGAAGGTCAGCTAACCTCCTCTGGCATGTCCGCATCTAAATTGCACTACGAAGACAAGACAAGCTGGGATTGGCCTGTCCGTCCACACGTCTCCTCACACCATGTTTAACTGTGCTGACCTTCAGAGGTAGAGCGATGGCCCCCTGTCCCCTTCGTCCCCCCCAAAACTCACACGCTTCTTTTGGTCTGCCCTAACCCATAACAATAAGGTCAAGCGTTATTCCAGCTCAGCCACGTGACACAGTCTAAAACTGAAGGACTCTGGAACCAGAGGGACACCATGACAGGCTTCAGAGTCACCAGTAGTTTCTGTTTCCCAGCAAGGTTCAAATAAGAATTTAACAGTTACTGAAAAAAAGATCACAAACTGCTTATGGCATACATTTCTATAGTCATAAGACAAGTTGCTTAAGTTCCGCAAACACACATAGCCAGTCACAATAAAGGTTACCTAACCTGCTTGAACTTCCCCTAGCCCCTCTGCCCACCAGCTCTGCCCCCCAGCATCCTAAGCCTATCAGAAAAATACAAGTGCAGTTACTACTTAAATCTACCAATCATGGAACCGTTCCCCTACTTCTTTGTTCAAATCCCTATAAAAAACCTGCCCCCCTGCTGCTCAGGGCTCCTGTACGGATCCACTGCACTGGTGAAGTCAAGAGACGTGTGAAGAGGTTAATATTCCTTTCAAAGGGCACACTTCAGGCTGGAGAGATGACTTAGCAGATAAGGCACTTGCCTGCAAAGCCAAAGGACCCAGGCTCGATTCCCCAGGACCCACGTAAGCCAGATGCACAAGGTGGAGCATGTGTCTGGGGTTCCTTTGCAGTGGCTGGATTCCTTGGTGCACCTATTCTCTCTCTCATCCTCTCTCAAATAATTTTTTTTTTTTTTAAAAAAGGGCACACTTCAGCCAGGCCAAATGGAGGTACAATAGTGGCACGTCTGTCGTGGTGGAAACAAACCACCTTTGAATTGGACTGGAGGCCCGCTCCATGGGAGGGAATACATCCCTGATACTGAAAACCTGCCACAGGGGTCGTCATGAGCCCCTAGGGGTGTAACGTCTGCTGCTGTCTGGCTAAATGTATATACTGTGCTCATCAAACTGCCCAGTAAACACTTCTCTTAATGTTCATACTCTTATATTAATGCTACGCTCACTTTTGGTAGAGAATCTTCTCTTTTCAGATAGCTGTGACCTTGGGATGATTCAGAAGGCACCATGGTGCTGGAAAGAAGTGACAGAGGAGTGCTCAGCACTGCAATATCTCTATCACACCTTCCAAGGCTCAGAGCCCATTGTGGAAGAGGTGGCGGAAAGAATGTAAGAGCCAAAGGAAGGGTAGGACTCCTTACAACGTGCTCCTCCACACACAAAATGGCCTGGATATCCATGACCTTGCAGTGCCTGACACTACCTACACAAGACCATCATAAGAGGAGGAAAAGATCCTGACATCAAAATAAAAGAGAGACTGATTGAGATGGGGAGGGGATATGATGGAGAGTGGAGTTTCAAAGGGGAAAGTGAGGGGAGAGAGGGCATTACCATGGGATATTGTTTACAATCATAGAAGTTGCCAATAATAATAATAATAATATTTTTAAACAACAACAAAAAAGAGTACCTTTCAAAATGACTTCCCTTCCTTCCATTAGGCCCTACTATTTTTGTTTTTGTTTTTGTTTTTTTGAGGTAGAGTTTCACTCTAGTCCGGGCTGACCTGGAATGGTGGCCTCAAACTCACGGTGATCCTCCTATCTGCCTTCCAAAGTGCTGGGATCAAAGGCATGCTCCACCATGCCCAGCTGAGGATCTACTTCTTAAGCATCCCATCAGCTCCCAGTAGCCATCTTGGGCTGGGGACCAAGTCTTCAACATACAGTCTTCTTCAAGTGAAACTGTAAACACACTATTAGCGGTTCCTTCCACCTTGGACTTGCTCCTTTGGTTTCTGTGAGTCCATTCCCTCTTCCCCTCATCCTGGACCCTCCCATCTTCCTCCGGGAGCCTCGCTGCCAAGGCCTGGAGAGCTGTCTCATGCCACGGCTCGTGCCCTGACCCAGGGAGCTCACCGGGCCCACATCGCTGATGATAGCTGCGTGCTGACTTACTCCCCGGTTCCTAGTTCTCATCCAGGCTCCGGCTATTTCCAGCTACCAGCTGCAAAGGATATGAAGTGATGCCCAGAGAGAGAACTATTCTTGAATATGCAGAGATGGAGTGAATTAAAAAAAAATCAAACAATAACAATCTGTTGGTGATTTTAAGCTCCTGTAAGTCTTCAGACATCATGCTGAGGGTTCCCTATATGCTGTCATTTTGAATCCTCGTGAACTCTAAGAGAAAAACAATATATTTGGATGATAAGTAAACCTCAGTCAGGCCTGGCCGTGAGGAAGTAAATGGTATTAGACTTGCCAAGTCATAGACGCTAAGAGAAAAATATATGCAAAATGTGTTCATCATAAAAGACTTGCATTGAAAAGGCAAAGAGAAATATGATCTCACATGTAGAATATTCAAAAAAGTGGAGATCACAGAAGGAAATAATAGAATGATCACCCGAGCCTGGGGTGAGGTAGATAGGGAATGGGTAATTTCTTAGTCATGGGGATGCAGCGTTTCTGTGAGACAGGAGGCACAAGCTTTCATAAGCTAATGCGCAGAACAGCGACCATAATCATGCATTGTGTAGTTCAAAACCGCTAAAGGAATAGATGTAAGATTTTGCAACGCCACACAGGACAGGTAAGGACACAAGCTGATGGACTTGTTAAGTAGCTTAACTTAAATGCTCTGTAAACAAAGAAGAAAAAAATATCACACGTGTAGCCTGGAAATATATAAATTACATTTGTCAATTGTAAAGGGTGTGTAGAGCTAAGAAGGTGGCAGTCAAGGCACTTGCCTGCAAAGCCAAAGGACCCAGGTTCGATTCCCCAGGACCCACGTAAGCCAGTTGCACATAGTGGCACATGTGTCTGGAGTTCATCTGCAGCAATCGAAGGTTCTAGCATGCCCATTCTCTCTCTCTAGCTGCCTCTCTCATTCTCTCAAATAAATAACAGTAAAATATTTTAAAAATAATATAAATAAGCTGATTTTAAAAAAATAGATAAAACTGAGCATGGTGGCACATGCTTTTAATCCTAGCACTCGGAAAGCAGAGGTAGAAGGACGGCTATGAGTTCAAGGCCAGCCTGAGACTACATCGTGAGTTCCAGGTCAGCATGGAAAGCCTGTGAACCCAGGTTCAATTCCCCAGGACCCACGTAAGCCAGATTCACAAGGTGGCGCATGTGTCCGGAGTTCATTTGCAATGGCTGGAGGTGCACCCATTCTCTCCCTCCCTCCCTCCCTCCCCCTCTCTCTTTCTCCCTCTTTCGTTCTCTGTTTCTCAAATAAATAATTAAATAAAAGATTGTTTAAAAAATGAAGATAGACAAAAAGAAAAAGGAATGGAGTTTTGAGTGCAGAAAAGTTGCTCAGCATCATCCATCAGTCACTAGAGGAGGCAAAATGAAGGCACCGTAAGTGCCAGGTGCGCGGCAGGCAGCCAGGTAACAGTTAAATGAGTGCCAGCACCAGGCGCTGGCAGAGCAGCTGGCGACCCCCCGCGCTGCTGGTGCTGGAGCTGCAACCTGCTGCCTCCTCTGAACTCAAACACAGAGTGAGGTGCAGCGGCCCGACCCCAAGTGTTTGCGCAGGAGGAAGGACCACACGGGGCAGTAAAGCCGGGCTGACGCACGAGGGCGCTTAGCAGCCCGCGGGACATGGCTGAAATGCTCGGCACCATGAATGGGTAGCTGAGTGTTAGTGTGTACACACTGGGAAAGAATGCTATCTGAGCTAACCCCGGGCGAGAACGAGGGATGCTAGTTTTATTTGAGACAAGCCCAACAGACTGGCCTTGACACACACACACACACAATATATATACATACATACACATATATACACATATTCTCTCTCTTTTTTTTTAATCTATGTATTTGAGAGCGACAGACACAGAGAGAAAGACAGATAGAGGGAGAAAGAGAGAATGGGCGCGCCAGGGCTTCCAGCCTCTGCAAACGAACTCCAGACGCGTGCGCCCCCTTGTGCATTTGGCTAACGTGGGACCTGGGGAACCGAGCCTCGAACAGGGGTTCTTAGGCTTCACAGGCAAGCACTTAACCACTAAGCCATCTCTCCAGCCCGCTCTCTCTCTTTCATATATGTATGTATACACATATATATACATATTCTCTCATATATATATGTGTATATATGTGTGTGTGTGTGTATACACACATATATATACATCTTCATACCTATATATATGTATATATACATATATATACATACATATGTATATATATACACACACACACACATATATATACATATTCTCTCTCATTCCTATCTATCTATCTATCTATCTATCTATCTATCTATCTATCTATCTATCTATGTATCTATCTATCTATCTATTGGAAAGAGCCTCCAGCCACCATAATCAAACTCCAGACGTGTGCGCCACCTTGCGCACATGGACAACCTTGAGCATGTGTCACCTTTGTGCATCTGGCTTACATGGGATCTGGGGAGTTGAACACAGGTCCTTAGGCTTCACTGGCGAGCGCCTTAACCGCTGAGCCACCTCTCCAGCCCAGTGAGTGCCATTTGGATGTAACAGAAAGAACGGAACTGTTGATTCATGTTTCTTTTCATGTCACGGGGGCCAAATATCTGATTAGAAGCCAATTAAAGGGAGGAGAGGTCCGTTTTGGCTCACCCTCTGCGCGGAGAGTGCATCACGGCAGAGAGAAGGCAGGCAGGTGTGGCGTCGGGAGCGTGCAGACAGGAGAAAGAGAGCAGAGGAAGTGGGGTGTAGCTATAAACTATCAGTGACCCACGTTGGGTAGTGAGGCTCCAGCCTCTAACGGCTCCAAAACCTTCCCAAACAGCACCACCAACTGGGGACCCCGCGATCAAACACATGGGGGATATTTTACATTCAAACCGCAATGTTGATGGATGACAAAAATAGAACGCTTCGTGAAAGCAACCAGATACAAAATGAACCTGACTCTCGGAACCTTCTAGCGAAGGCCAAACAGGAGCAGCTGGCTTCGGATCAATGGTTGCCTAAGGCTGGCTGTAGGGAATGGCCTGCCAGGAAGTCTGAGGTTACTTTACGGAAAAAAATACAAGCGTTGTAATCACTTACTTGTGATATAGTCCTGTCATTCTAAGCATTTGTCAAAACTCATTGAGTTGGACACAAAAATTGGTAGACTTTATTGCATCTAAATTATGTATCATAAAACGGATTAAAAGCCAATGTGTGAGCAGGGGGAGAGAGCTGGACAAGTAGCTCAATGGTTAAGGTGCTTGTCTTCAAAACCTAACAGTCTGAGTTCTACCCCCCGGTACTTAAGGAAAGCCAGATGCACAAGGTGGCGCATGCCTCTGGAGTTTGTTTGCGGGGGCTAGAGGCCCTGGCACGCCCTTTCTCTCTCTGTTTCTCTGTCTCTCTCCTTGCAAATAAATGAACATATTTTAGAAAAACAATAGGGGAAATCAAAAGAATAGATCTATGCAGGGTGCAGAGGGACATGAAAGACGCACAGCACTCCCATGCGGTGCCCTCGGTCACTCTAGCCATCTTAAGCATGTGCCAGCCACAAGGCCATTCCTTATGGCTAACTCGGTTGGTCTCTGTTGGTTGGCGGCTGGAGCTGGGCCCCAATCTTGAACGGCACCTGGGAGGATGAGAAAGTCTTGGTGAGCTCCATTCCTAAGACGGAGCATGGAGAGAGGGTTCAGAGAGGCTTGCGCTTACCAGCACACGGGGCAAGTTTGGGAGACTATAGAACCCTCAAGTATGCGTTGCTACGCTCTGGGGAAGTCACTCCCTTTCTCTGGTCACAATCTGATCCCCTGTGGCACTGGAGAAGTATGAGTAGATTTGAGATTTCTAGTTTCTCGCTTCCTTAATTTCCTATGATCGCTGTGTCGTTTGACATTTCTTTTTTGTTTATTTTTATTTATCTATTTGAGAATGACAGACAGGAGAGAGAAAGAGGCAGAGGGAGAGAGAGAATGGGCGCACCAGGCCTCCAGCCACTGCAAACGAACTCCAGACGCATGCGCCCCCTTGTGCATCTGGCTAACGTGGGTCCTGGGGAATCGAGCCTCGAACCGGGGTCCTTAGGCTTCACAGGCAAGCGCTTAACCGCTAAGCCATCTCTCCGGCCCTCCTTTGATATTTCTTTTCTCACCCGAGAAAACAACTCAAGGGAGAAAGGATTTGTCTTGGCTCAGGGCTTCATAGGGTTGAGTTCAGACACTTGGCTACACTGCTTCTGGGCCCGTGATGAGGTAGAACAGAAAAGTAGAGAGCATGTGATGTAGCAAAGAGGTTCACCTCATAAGAGACAGAAGGGAGGAGACCGAGGTTAAGACGCATGCTTCCAGGCAATCCCCACAGTGACCTCCTTCCTCCCCCCTCCCCCTCCCAATAGCGCCATCAAATTATGAGACAATCAGAGGATTAATCCATTGATAAAGTCAGCGCCCTCATGATCCATTGTGGGGGGTCAACCACAAACCACAATAGCTCTTTACTAACAGCTGATAATATTCAGGAGGCCAATGTTCTTAATTCTTTTAAAAATTAATTATTTATCATATATATATTATTGATAGTTTCCATAATTATAGACAATAAACCATAGCAATTCCCTCCCCCCTCACCTTCCCCTTTGAAACTCCACTCTCCATCATATCCCCTCCCCCTCTCAATCCGTCTCTCTTTTATTTTGATGTCATGATCTTTTCCTCCTGTTATGATGGTTTTGTGTAGGTAGTGTCAGGCACTGTGAGGTCATGGATATCCAGGCCATTTTGTGTCTGGAGGAGCATGTTGTAAGGAGTCCTACCCTTCCTTTGGCTCTTACATTCTTTCCACCACCTCTTCTGCAATGGACCCTGAGCCTTGGAAGGTGTGATAGAGATATTTCAGTGCTGAGCTCTCCTCTATCACTTTCTCAGCACCATGGTGCCTTCTGAGTCATCCCAAGGTCACTGCCGTCTAAAAGAAAAGCTTCTCTAACCAAAAGTGAGAGTAGGAGTAATACATGGGTATGAACGTTAACAGAAGTGCCCACCAGAGCACAGTACATACATTTAGCCAGACAATGTTCTTCAGTCTTACCTGTGTGTCTCCTTGCCTTCTCTCTGTGTCTTCTGAACATCAGAGGGCCAGACACAGGGAGAAGGATCTCAGAGAAAGGAAGACACGTCAGTCCAGAAAGCACAAAGACCTAGCAGGGAGCTCAAGTCTTGGGAAGTGAGAGGAGAGGCAGAGACGACAGTCCAGAAGTGGGTAGATCCACTTGTTGGACACACACTTAATGAAACACCTACTCTGTGTGTGTGTGTGTGTGTGTGTGTGTGTGTGACCACACACTTGTTTAAACACCTCCTGTCAGCTCGGTGCTGCAGTGTGACAGTGAATCACGCGGGTGTGTCCTGGCTGTGGGAGTCTGCATTGGACTGTCCTGGTCAAAAGCTTATTATTCAAAAAGAACGCTGCCTGCCTTGACTAGCATGGAGCGAAGGCCTGTGTCCGTGGCTTCCACTGCAGAAAACTGAGGCTCAGACAGATTAAAAGCATCTATTTGGCTCGAGCCCCTGATTTTCGAGGCTGCCTTTAAACTGTACCTTGCCTATGGACAGTGTATCTTTTCCTCCCATGACATTCCTGATGCTGTACCAAGTCGGAGGAGGGCAGGAGCAGGAGGGGTGGTGATGGACATGGAGTGGCCCCCAGGTCACAGGGATTGGGCTCACGCTTCAAGTGCTGCGTGCTTGGATGCGCTCTGTTTGAGTCTGGTCAAGAGGCCGACAGGTCTCAGGGGCTCCCGTCGGACAGAATTGCCAGCTGCGGCTGCCCAACAAAGATGTCTCATCACGTCTCGTTCCTATCGATTACTCACCAGAGTGTCTCTCATTGTTAGATAGTCCCCAGGGGCAAGCAGAAGTGAAGGGGGTCCTTTCTTCCTCTGTGCATTTAATGACATCCAAGCCTCTGCATGATCTCTGCCCTCTCCCTAGAGGCAGGGGGCGGGGGGGGGGGAGGAAGAAAAGATGGGGGCACACACAGATGTAAAGATAAGAGGAGGAGAGAAACAAAGTGGCGGGGGCTGGTTTTAGAGGGATCGACACAGAGGGAAAGACCAGCTCGCGGAGACAGATACTCAAGGAAGAAAGAGACAGGAGAAAGGAAATGGAGATGGAAAAGAGTCAAAAAAGACAGGGAAGCAGAAAGAGAGGAGAAGAGGAGGGAACGAGGACCACAGGACCAGGCAGAAACAGCAGGGAAATAAACAAACGGGACCAGAGGACAAATCAGGAAAAGCAAGAGCCACGGAGAAGAGAGACAGGTGGCCCCCTCGAGGCCCAGGGCTCGGTATCACAGTGTGGATGTGTTAAGCTCTCCGCCCCGCCTGGTGGCGTTGTTGTTTGGAGGGGGTCGTAGAACCTTAGACTGTGGCCCTCCAAGCAGAGGTGAGTAGCTGGGGATGGGCCTTAAAGGCAGAGTGATTCTCCCTTCTAGTTCCATGGTTCCGGGCCCTGGTGGAGATGGTTAATCCAGGGTGTGAGGTCAGGACAAAAAGGAGTCACCGAGGACAGAAGGAGGGCGACAGAGACACAAGGAAGCCATGATCCCTTCCTTCCTAACAATGCTCCAGGTGTGGGTTTCCTGCCCCCTTATCTCCCAGGTCCCCTGCTCACTGTCCTGGTCTCAGCCCCTAGCTATGTGAAATGACTGATGTAAAGACCAAAGGAGTTCTTTTCCCTTCCTCACCTTCCCCCCACTGAAGAGCTCTATAAAGCCCACCGTGTGACTGCTCTGCTCTTGAGAATCACTCCTGGCAGCGTGACTCCCCCCCCCCCCCCCCCCCCGCCAACAAAACTCCCGTCTATGCCTCAGCGTGGTCTCGGTCACTCCTGAACCTCACATCTGGTTGTGAACTTGACAGGATTCAGCGTCAGCACAGAAACAAACCCGTGGGAGAGTGTGTGAGAACTTTCCTAGATTAGTGTGGCTGAGGTGGAGGGACCCACCGTAGCTGTGGGTGGCACCATTCCTAGAGTAGTGCAGGGGTCCTGGACTTTATTTAAAAAACAAAAACAAGGGCTGGAGAGATGGCTTAGCGGTTAAGCGCTTGCCTGTGAAGCCTAAGGACCCTGGTTCAAGGCTCGGTTCCCCAGGACCCACGTTAGCCAGATGCACAAGGGGGCGCACGCGTCTGGAGTTCGTTTGCAGAGGCTGGAAGCCCTGGCGCGCCCATTCTCTCTCTCTCCCTCTATCTGTCTTTCTCTCTGTGTCTGTCGCTCTCAAATAAATAAATAAATAAATAAAATTTAAAAAAAAAAGGAGAAAGCAGGATGAATATTTAACATTCAGCTCTGTTTACTGGCTATGGACTGAACATGACCAGCTCCCTGCAGCTCCTTCTTCCCCTGCTGGGATGGACTGTAACCCTGGATTGTAACATGAAATAAAAGCTTCCTTTCTGAGAAAGTCATGTCAACGAGAAAGCAGTTCGTGTCCTGATCCATCGAGATGTGAGGAGGCTCCGCCGCATCCTCCAGCTCAGGAGCCCCGGTGCCTTTTCCACCCCGAAACCATGAGCCCAAACCAATCCTCCCTCTTATTTCTGTCAGGCACTGTGTCACAGAGGTCGGTTGAGAAACCCAGGTTCAGCCGGGAATAGGCCACCCACAACGTGATGTTGGCGCACGCCTTTAATCCCAGCACTCGGGAGGCAGAGGTAGGAGGATCGCTCTGAGTTCGAGGCCAGCCTGGGTCTACATAGTGAATTCCAGGTCAGCCTGAGCTAGAGCAAGAACCAAAAAAACCAAAGGGGAAAAAAATAGGCCATTATTGTATGTGTCTGGGCTTGGCTGTGTTCATTCCCTGTAACTGAGAGCAAGTGCTCCTGAGAACAGCGCCACCTGTTGTCAGCTACGTGCAAACACTGGGATCAGAGGCGACCCAGGAACCAAAAAGTCTGCAAAGGTGGGTCAGGGACTAGCCTGTTCTTGTAACTCCCTGGACTTGCTGGAAAGTTCTGTCTCTTCGCGTTGGAGTATTAACATCCAAATTGGCACACCTCTGACCTCCACATGCCACCCATCACCCGGTCTGCCCAATGGTCTGGGCTCCGTGCAGCCTCTGGAGCCTTCAACCCACACAACTGCACGCAGCGTCTCGCCCTCACCCATGCACATACCCACTCCCTCTGCTGGGTTCCTGTCATGGCAACCAGAAGCCCAGAGCCCCTTCTTTTCAGTCCCCACCAAATCAATCACTGTGGGTTTGATCTGCACGCTTCTCACTTTCTCTCAGTCTCCTCTCTGTTCCTAAAACATGGGACCCATCCCAGGATCCGCCCCACTGGCTGTTAAGATCCATGCGGGGAGGCCATGAGCCTTACGGGTGTAACGCCTGCTCTTGTCTGGCTAAATACATATATCACGCTCGCCAAACTGCCACGTTCACATATTAGCTCTACCCTCACTTCTGGTTTGAGAAGCTTCTCTTTTCAGAGGGCGGTGACCACTGGCGTGACCCAAAAGGCAACATCATGCTGCAATATCTCTATCACACCCGCCAAGGCTCAGGGTCCTTTGCCGGAGAGGTGGCAGAAAGAACGTAAGAGCCAAAGGAAGGGTAGAAATCACCCAACAGAGAGAGCAGCTTGTGGGGGGGGGGGAAGAGGTTTATTTCGGCTTAGAGACTCGAGGGGAAGCTCCATGATGGCAGGGAAAATGATGGCATGAGCAGAGGGTGGACATCACCCCCTGGCCCACATCAGGTGGACAACAGCAACAGGAGAGTGTGCCAAACACTGACAAGGGGACACTGGCTGTAACACCCATAAGCCCGCCCCCAACAATACACCGCCTCCAGGGGGCGCTAATTCCCAAATCTCCATCAGCTGGGAACCCAGCATTCAGAACACCTGTGTTTATGGGGGACGCCTGCATCAAACCACCACAGCTGTGATTAATCTGAAGCATATCCTGGATCTTATCTCTGCTCCACTATTGGGGTGTCCTGAAAAATCTTCCCGTGGCACAGCCAAGGCTCCTGCTCTTCCCTAGGACAAGTCCCACTGGAGGCAGAGCTGTACGATCTCCCCACCGCAACACACACAAGCACACACGCCATCTGTGCCTTGGGGCACCCTGTGTCCTTCCTCACCTGGGGCCTGTGTGATTATTTGACCCGGGAATGCCCCCCTCCCAAACCCCACTCTTCCTGTAGCTGGCTCCTTCTCATCTTGGGGACTCACAAAGATGTCACAACACACACAGTCCCCCACCAACCACCTGGTCAAAGAAGACACGCACTGTTGACCACGTCGTCTTACTTGAGTTCTCCAGGGCAGTGGTCATGAGGATCCGTAGCTGCTTCTCTTGGCTGCTCTTTAAAGCAGAAGGGACTCATCTCCCCCTCCTGGCTCCCGTGCCTCCCATGGTGGGCAGGAGAAAGGCATGCTGCCTCATCACGGGAATCAAAGGGACAGGAGCAAACGTGTGACATCGTGGATGAGGAAATGGAGGTTTAGACCCGTCCTTCCCCGTGACAGTGACTTGGCGGCTCTTCCTAACAAGCCCTTGACTTGATCTCTGGAGCTGCGGACTGGCCCTGTGCCAGGGAGAGACCAGGCCAGATCCCAGAGGAGCACCTCTGACCTGGAGCCTTGAGGACCCCTGTTTGACTTGCTTCAACTCCTTAAGTATTCTTCTCCCCACGCCACCCCGCTCACCGCCCAGCAGCCCTGCCTCTGGCAGAAAGGGACATTGTGGCCCAGAGTCACCAAAGGCCCCGGATGGTGAGTAGCCCTCTCTGAAATGCCACACTTCTCCAGTGTGCCCACAGCCTCCCTCCCTCCTCCTCGGCTCCTGTGGCCCCTGTGGGTCATCACTGAGCACGTGAGAACAAGGCAGCCTGTGTTCAAATCTAACTGAAGTTGGGAAATCTCACCACCTATGAAAGCAGAAGAGAGGACAGTTTTGGAGCGGTGTTCGTCTGTAATTGGGGGCAGCGTGGTCACATCTGCCTCTCTTTCTAAGGAGGCGGGGGGGAGGGGGCGCTGCGGAGGTCCCTAGAAGGCCTTCCTGCTTAACAAGGACATCATGCAGCCTGGGGTGGTTTCTGCCACTTTCAAAGCCACCATCCAGAGCCAGTTTTAATGATCACAACTGTGCAGAGGACTTTCTGAGAGAGTTGCAAGAGGAGGATGACATAATTGCGCTGGAAATATAAGGCACCATGCTGATGGCCCTGGGCCTGGGAGCTTCAAGAGACATGGCCTTCAAGGTCACCTCTGGCACCTGCTCTGAGTCCCTCCAACTCTGCTCCAAGAAATGTCAGCATAACCCCTCCCCTCACTCCGCACCGTCTCCCCCACTGCAGCCCACCCTGATGTAGCTGGAAGGATGGATGATTTCTAGTGACCAGCAGTGACCAGGCCACAGCATTCCCTGTGGGGAAGCTGGAACAAAGTCCTTACAGGCTGTGTGACCATAAACAAGTTACTTAGCCTCTCTCGGTCCATTTCTCACCTGGAGAAAAAAAAAAATAATTCAACCAAGGGCATGGTGGCACACGCCTTTAATCCCAGCACTCGGAAGGCAGAGGTAGGAGGATGGCCATGAGTTCAAGGCCACCCTGAGACTCCATAGTGAATTCCAGGTCAGCCTGGGCTAGAGTGAGACCCTACCTCGAAAAACCAAAATAAATAAATGAATAATAAAGCCAGGCATGGTGGTGCCCACCTTTAATCCCAGACTGAGACACAGCTCCCCTCCAGTTCCAGAGAGAATTTACGCCCTCCCTCCAATGTCTGTCCTGCCAGCGTCTGGACCCAAACATCGTCATTCCCGCATGTCACCCTGTCCTGTAATCTGTAGCAACTCAGACATGCTCCAGCTCCCTCTCCCATCCCCCGAAATCCTCTTGAGGCCACGGGGCCTCCAAGTCCATCTTCCACTAGAAACGTTTCCCGACACCTACGCCTTCCCACTGCCCCTCGAAGAAGACCCAATCCCATCGTATCTTGAAAGTCACACGCACAACCTGGCCCCTACTTCCTACCCAAAGCTCACGTCCTGCAATCCTGCCTCCCGCGCACCAGACTCTAACCCTCTGACTAGGATTTTGGCCGTTCCTAGGCTGGGCTCCTTGGGCCAGCAACATCAGCACCACCCGAAATGTCCTAGACTTGCCAGTCGGCCAGTCCCACCGCAGACCTGGGCCAGAAAGAAATTCCAGAGGAGTGATGGGAAGTGTGTGTGTGTGTGTGTGTGTGTGTGTGTGTGTGTGTGTGTGTGATCAACCCTCCAGGTAACCTGGATGAGTGCCTAAGGTTGAGCCTCAATGGACCTGAGAGAGAAGCTCATCCCTGCCCCAGGACCTTTGCACGTGTTCTCCTCATCCCTCTTTACCAAGCTCTTCGTGACGTGAACTCATTATCCACGCCTCAACTCACTAGGGCTTTCCTGACCATTCCACCCAAAGTTGTGTCACGGGGTCCAATGTCACACAAGTAAGGCCGTCGGCTCATAGAACGTGAGGCAACGTTTTATTGGGTAAGAAGAAAGAAAACAAGGAAAGCTGGTGCCCCAGGTCTGCACCCCAGAGTTGGGGATCTCAGCGTGCAGCCCTGATCTGTTCAGAGTGTCAGCTTTTATTGGAAGTAACCACACGATGTTTATATTAAAAACAGCATCAGGAACGAAACCACGAAGTTACATGCTGTTAAACAAAAGGGGGCTATTAAAGAAGTCACAAGGTTACCTAGGTCACATAGGCTGAACGGAGGCAAGAAACATTCTGCGCTACGTAATCACGAAGATACTTAGAAACAAAGAGATACAGGGAGGTCTTGGAACATTGCACAGAGGGATCCTCCCATTCCTTTCACATTCCATTTCACAGTCGTCTTTTTCCTCCAAGTTAACATCACACCACTTTATCACAGAGATTATTCTTTTTTTTTAATTTTTTTAAAATTTATTTATTTATTTATTTGAGAGCGACAGACACAGAGAGAAAGACAGATAGAGGGAGAGAGAGAGAATGGGCGCGCCAGGGCTTCCAGCCTCTGCAAACGAACTCCAGACGCGCGCGCCCCCCTTGTGCATCTGGCTAACGTGGGACCTGGGGAACCGAGCCTCGAACCGGGGTCCTTAGGCTTCACAGGCAAGCGCTTAACCGCTAAGCCATCTCTCCAGCCCTCACAGAGATTATTCTATTACCATCACATATCATGTATTCATTTGTATTTTCTCTCTTTCCTCCGCTACAACCTTGGCCCTACTGGAGAGCAGCCTTGAGCATGTCTCTGTTCTCACCAAGCGCACTTTTTTTGTCTCACAAAATAGTCAACAAGTGAATGAATAAGAAAGAAAATCTGGGGCTGCAGAGATGGCTTAGCGGTTAAGGTTCTTGTCTGAGAAGTCTGAGGATCTAGGTTCGACTCCCCAGAAGGCATGTAAGCCAGATGCACATGGTGGCACATTTGTCCAGAGTTCGTTTGCAGCGGCTAGAGGCCCTGGTGCACCCATTCTCTATCTGCCTCCTCTTCCTCTCTCTCTCTCCCTCTCTCAAGTAAGTAAATAAATAAAATATTTTTAAAAAAAGAAATAAAGGGCTGGAGAGATGGCTTAGTGGTTAAGCACTTGCCTGTGAAGCCTAAGGACTCTGGTTCGAGGCTTGATTCCCCAGGACCCACATAAGCCAGATGCACAAGGGGGCACATGCGTCTGGAGTTTGTTTGCAGTCACTGAAGGCCCTTGCATGCCCATTCTCATTCTCTCTCTCTCTCTCTCTCTCTCTCTCTCCTTCTCTTGGTCCGTCACTCTCAAATAAATAAATAAAAATAAACAAACAAAAAAAATTTAAAAAAAGAAAGAAAAACAGGTTCATGGGGAAGCAGAAATAAGCTAAAAGAGAACCCAAAAAGTAACATGGAAGGCAGGAAATAAGAGAAAAATAAATAAGATAAAAGTAAACGGGAAATGTGCAGCCTGGGATTCTTGAGAACTTGGGCTGTGCAGGAAGAGGATCCAGGGGTGGAGGGGGCGTCACTGTGAGTGGCCGCACACACGATCCCCTCGGCACCGAAGGCGACGTTCGGCAGAGGGCGTGTGGACCCTGGGACTGAAGAGGGCATTCACAAGCACACTTGGTCAGCACACACAGACAAGTTCAGGGAGACTGCTCCCAGAAAACTGAGGTCTGAGTGGAAGATGGGGCTCACATGGAGGTACCCAGACACACACCCCCATCTCAGGAAGTTTGGCGTCTGATGGCACTCACGCAGAGGTAGTCTCTGAAAAGATACGCAGAGGTAACAATGCCACCATGACACATGGCAGCAGTGACACCCCACCCCCTCCCCCCAGGAAGCATCTCTGTGGTGTTTTGAATCTTTGGAACAACACACAGTACCTGAGGCGGCTAGGGAGGGCAGAAAGCAAGACACTGGGGTCTAATGGACGGCCTTGTTTTTGTTTGGTTTTTCAAGGCAGGGTCTCACTCTAGCCCAGGCTGACCTGGAATTCACTATGTGGTCTCAGGGTGGCCTCGAACTCTCGGCGATCCTCCTACCTCTGCCTCCCGAGTGCTGGGATCAAAGGCGTGCGCCACCACGCCCGGTGCTTGGCTTTGTTTTTATCATTAAGACGGCCTCCCGTGATCGAATCACGCTCCCCTGGGGCCCCCTTCTAAAACTGCAAGGGCGGTATCTCAGCTTTCTATTTGGAGAGATGGCTTAGCTTCTAAGCGCTTGCCTGTGAAACCTGAGGACCCCGGTTCGAGGCTCGATTCCCCAGGACCCACGTTAGCCAGATGCACAAGGGGGCGCACATGCATAGGGAGGTCATTTGCAGTGGCTGGAGGCCCTGGCGCGCCCATTCTCTCTCTATCTGCCTCTTTCTCTCTCTGTCTGTTGCTCTCAAATAAATAAATAAAATTGAATGAAAACATATTAAAAATAAAAAAGGTAACAGGGCTGGGTGGAATGGAATCTTCACAGTGTACTCTGAGAGGTGAAAGGCTAAAATAACACTTCTTCCAGTCCCCATGGCACCATAGGCTGGAGTGATAAAACTGTAACCCACCTGACCCATCAGTCATTCCCTTAACCCACCTTACGTTAGACAGCTGCTATAATCCATCACCCATGAACACACGACAGCACTTCACAGCTCCTTCCCGAAGGGTGAGTGTGACTTGGTGTCTTCATTGCTCTAAAGCCTTCTTTCTTTCTTTTTTTAAATATTTTATTTTTATTTATTTAAGAGAAGGAAAGAGGCAGAGTGAGAGAGAGAGAGAATGGGCGCGCCAGGGCTTCCAGCCACTGCCAACAAACTCCAGACGCGTGCGCCCCCTTGTGCATCTGGCTTACGTGGGTCCTGGGGAATCAAACCTGGGTCCTTTGGCTTTACAGGCAAGTGCCTTAACCGCTAAGCCATCTCTCCAGCCCCCAAAGCCTTCTTTCTTTTGCCTCAAGGGAAAACTTGAGATGAGATCAAACCCAACCCACTGCTAAGTGACTATCAATGTCCTCTCCCGACATTGGCGGCCTTCATGCGTTTAACTTCACAACACTGGAGATGGAGTTTCTCCGCCTTGCGTGTTCCATTCTTCTTGCATTCACATGACTTTTTTGTTTGTTTGTTTGGTTGGTTTTGGTTTTTTGAGGTAGGGTCTCACTGTAGCCCAGGCTGACCTGGAATTCACTATGTAGTCTCAGGGTGGCCTTGAACTCACGGCGATCCTCCTACCTCTGCCTCCCGAGTGCTGGGATTAAAGGCGTGCGCCACCACGCCTGGCTCCCATGCTTTCTTTATCTCGTGACAGATATTTATAAGGCAGGCTTGGCACTGGCTCTGGGAACACAACCTTAAATGCCGCATGCAGCGGCAGCTAACTCTGAAATCAGACTGAGTTCCAAGCCAACCTTTATCACCTCCGCGAGGGCTTCTCGAATTTTCAGCTCCATCAACACCCAGGGAGGGATACTGCTGAGCTGGCCCATGATGAAAGCAGAATTCCTAGGAGCTGGTGATGGGGGAACGCCCCAGGGTCTCTCCATCCACAAAGCTTTGGAACACCTGTCCATTTGCGGTAGTCAGGGAGGGCTGCCCAGAGGCGGTGATGTCCACTGAGACATTCAGCGACCCACCGACAACCTCAGTGGGAGGACATGGGACAGCCACTGTGCTGCGATCAATCGGGAGAAAGTGCAGAGTGCTAATGAACAGTTGGGAGTCAAGAGCAGAGAGGGACGACCGGGGCGCCCTCCTTCCCACGCAGAGAGCTTGCTTATGGGAAAAACCTCCTGTCTGCATTCCCAGCATGGCACTTACAGACCTCAACGATTTGCAGCTGTTCCTGTTTTTGAAAATGTTTTTAGGGACTGGAGAGATGGCTTAGTGACTAAGGCACTTACCTGTGAAGCCTAAGGACCCAGGTTTGATTCCCTAGTACCCAAGTAAGCCAGAGACACAAGGTGATGCCTGTGTCTGGAATTCTTTTTTTTTTTGGTTTCTCGAGGTAAGGTTTCACTCTAGCCCAGGCTGACCTGGAATTCACTATGGAGTCTCAGGGTGGCCTCGAACTCACGGCGATCCTCCTAACTCTGCCTCCCAAGTGCTGGGATTAAAGGCGTGCGCCACCACACCCGGCTTCTGGAATTCTTTGGCAGTGGCTGGAGGCCCTGGCACACCCATCCCCCACCCCCTCTTCTCTCTGTGTGTTTGTCTCTCCACACATATGTATACTTTTCCCTCTCTTTCTCTCTAATAAATAAATAAAATAAAATATTTAGAAATATTTTTAATTGGGCTGGAGGAATGGATTAGTGGTTAAGGCCTGCAGAGTTAAAGGACCCAAGTTTGATTCCCCAGGACCCACATAAGCCAGATGTCCAAGGTGGAGATGCTTCTGGAGTTTGTTTGCAACAGGCAAAGGGCCCGATGCACCCATTCTCATTCTCTCTCTCTTTCTCTCTTTCTTTCCCTCTTACTCCCTCAAATATAAATATAAGTAAAATGTAAGAAGTTATTTTTACTCATTTGTAAGCAGAGAGAGAGTGTATAGGAGACAGAGAAAGAATGGGTGCATCAGGCCCTCCTGCCTCTGCAAAGCAACTCCAGGCGCACATGCACCTGGCTTCATAGCAGACCTGGGCTGGCAGGCCTTGCCAGCAAGTGCCTGTAACCACGGAGCCCTTTCCCCAGTCCCGTCTGATCTCTTGATCCTGCCCTGGCTGCCCATGAAGAACCATATCCGCCCATACCTGTGCAACCTCCCTCCAAGGGGCTGTTTCCCGTGGTGGTCATGGTTGTGGTTTCCCCAGAACCCCTTCAAACCATCTATTCACAACAGAACCTTAACTTCTGGTGGGGCATCCCTCTGCCCCCCCCCAAAAGCTGCATGGCCCCTGAGAGCCCTGCCCTCCTCCCTTGGCTTCCCATCTGCCACTGCTCGGTTTAGAAGACGTGCGTCCGGGCTGCCAGGCCAACTGTCCTAACCACAAAAGGTCCTCTTGAGGAACAATGCCAAGGAGGGGAAAACAGAGTTCTAAGAGTGAGAGAGAGAGAGAGAGAGAGACAATAATGTTATCTGAGCCTTTGGACAGAGATGTGCCTGGGACAACTGCTCCCCGCACTGCTCAGTGATGTTCCCAAACTGTTCTTTACATCATACTGTTCTGCTGCTTGTTTTTTTGTTTATCTTATTTATTTATTTATTTGACAGATAAAGAGGGAGAGAGAGAGAGAATGGGCGCGCCAGGGCCTCCAGCCACTGCAAACGAACTCCAGACGCGTGCGCCCCCTTGCGCATCTGGCTAACGTGGGTCAAGGGGACTCAAACTTGGGTCCTTTGGCTTTGCAGGCAAACGCCTTACCTGCTAAAGCCATCCCTACTCTGTTTGGATTTTTTTTTCTCTGTCACATCATTGTGACATTGTCACTTCGGGCCCCTTGTCGCTGTCATGGCTCTGCACAGCGACCCGCTTTCCCTGGCCAGCTCCGCCAGCACGCACCTTTGCTCTCCACACTCAGGGTCACAGCAGCCTCGTAACAGACGGTTGTCACATGCCCTCTTCCATGCAGGAAGGTGATGTTTACCTGATTCGGACAAGAGGCAAGCCCTGGTAAGCGGGCAGCCCCGTGCCTTTCACACTGGCACGCGTGGCAGCGGCCACTAAAGGAGGTCAGCTCTGGGGACTCAAAGAAACACGAATAGAGAACAGGTGAGATTTGGAGAAGAGTCAATCCCCTCAGCTGACATGATGGGTGTCCTTGGAAAACCCAGTCGCCCCCCCAGACCTGGCGTCTATACTACATTTGTGCAATGTCAATAGTATTTGTTAATGTCGCTCTAGAACATAATTTTTTTTTAAAAAAAAGGAATGTTATATGCTCTATTGAATGAAGAGACCCTCTTTATTAGGAGAAGCACCTCCAAGTGATCAAAGGATGAATGGTGGACTTCAGAGGCCAGGCCAGCTCTAACGTGATTTGCATGGCACGCTTGGGATTTCCAAGAGAACTCGGTTTACTCATTTGTAAGATGAGGGCAAGGGAATTCTTATTCTGGGAGTGCCTTTTTGGTGGCTTAGCACTGGTCTGCTCCATCTCCTGAGATCAACAGGGGAGAGACGTCGGCGAGTCACAAGGAGGTCCTGTGTCCTAGCGTCAACAGGGCAGAGATGTCCATGTCACCCGTGGGGTTCTGTGTTTCCTTATGAACAGAGAAGAGCTGTTAGGGTCACCTGAGGAATCACCATGTTCCCCTTTTCCGTGGAGGACGATGCCCGTGTGGCACTTTGTCCTCCTTTTGTTGCCTCCCAGCTTGTACTGCTGGCTTCAATTTTGCAGGCACTGTATTAGGTGTCTTCACCACTTTTTGTCACTGAGACAAAGGACTCATTACATAAACAATTCCAAAGGAGAGATTATATTTCAGTTCACAGTTTCCGAACTTTCATCTCTGTCTCTCCTGAGTCTGGCTTGTGGTGAGGCTGACCATCAAGGCATGGAGGGAGCCTGGAAGAGGTGGATCACCTTGGGCTGCACGGGAGGGTCCAGGGCACTATATACTCTTTACAGATGTGCCTGCTTAATGACCCACGTCCTCCAGCCAGGCCCCACCTTAGACGCCCTCACTGCCTCCTAAGGGTCTACTCCGGTATTGATTCTGTCGTTGGATCACAGCATGGGTTTCTTCACAGCCTTCAGGACCCAATTGTGTCTGAAAACACCCTGGTAGACTCTTGTAGGTGCGCTTCATTGACTGCCTAGGCAACCCGTCCATGCACTTAACCACTATGCTGCATGGCCTCCCTGAGACCCACCGCGTCCCTCCGCCAGGGGCAAAGAAGCCCGTGTCTGCTTGCCACTGCGCCAACAGTTCAGGGTGCCGGGGGCCTGAGCTGAGTGGGAACACCACACTCTAATGGAGGAAAATGCAATTATGGAACATAATTACAGTGTATCGTATTCTATAATTACACTGATGGTATTTAATACAGAGCATACTCCGGAGCTAATGGAGTGGGCACACCCCCAAACTGAACCGCCAGGCTGTGGAGAACTGCCCCGCCACCAGGAAGCCTCGGGACTCCCTCTCGGAGGGATGTAGCGGTCTCTTTTGAACCAATGCCTAGGTGCATGGGAACCCCAAACCCACACCCCATAATCTGCCTCCCACATGGCCACCTCCCCCGTCACCTGTCTCTGTGACCCCTACGGTTTTCCTGAGCAGGGCGTGGTAGACGTGCCATTTCAAGCACGGAGTACTCAACCCTCTCTTATTCTTAACAGTTTGTTGAGATTTGAGTCTTCTCCCAAGAGTCACCATCTGGAAAACGAAGCTTCTCTCCCAAAGGTGCGTCCAGCTCTCATCTATGAGAAGAAACATGACGTAAACATGCAGAGAGCAACTCAATGGGTGCAGGATCTATCCACTGAGCTTCCTGCCCCAGCCCACCCCGCTCGCTCTCTCTCTCTCTCTCTCTCTCTCACTTTCAAAAGCATTGCATGTGAACTGGGTTTCGTTACCCGGCGATGTGCTGGCTCTCACGGAGCTGCTCTCAGATCCAAGCGGTGAATGGTTGGCTATCTGGGTACTGGTCATGCCACTGCTGGGTGCCCCTTGGCTGTCTAGTAGTTTGTGCAGCAGTTGGGTCAACCTGTTGGCTCTTCCTCAGCCAGCAGCCTGCGGTGCACTCTCTGGCACGATGCCAGCTAGCTAGGGCAAAACCCGTTGCTAACTCAGTTGCAGCTTGATGTCTCAGTGTCCGGCAACTGAAGTCTGTGGTGTCTTCAGCAATAAGGTCTTACTCTGTTGGGCAACCAAGAGCTTTAGGGATAGCCTATATTGTTTTACAGCATACAGAAGCCTTCTTTTCTTTTCTTTTTTGGTTTTTCAAGGTAGGGTCTCACTCTAGCCTACGCTGAGCTGGAATTCACTATGGAGTCTCAGGGTGGCCTCGAACTCACAGCAATCCTCCTACCTCTGCCTCCCGAGTGCTGGGATTAAAGGTGTGCGCCACCACGCCCAGCTCAGAAGCCTTCTTGACAAACTACTCCCTGGGAGGTGTCCCATCCCAGCACTTGAGCGGTCCTGTAACACCCTTTGGCTTCTGTAAGCAGCGTGATTTATACCCATAAAGTTTCTGCCCTAATTATAGCTCGGGTTCTCTCTCTGTCTTCCCACTCTCTCTCTCCCACCCTCATATTTTTAAATTAGTTTAAAAAAAAAGAAGTAGTTTCCCCCATGGTATTTTCATAGCATTGTAAGGCTTTTTTTGTTTTGTTTTATTTTATTTTATTATTTATTTATTTGAGAGAGGCAAAGAGGCAAACAAAGAGAGGGAGAGAGAGAATGGGCACACCAGGGCCTCCAGCCACTGCAAACCAATTCCAGATGCATGCGCCCTTTGTGCATCTGGCTTTCGTGGGTCCTGGGGAATCAAACCTGGGTCCTTTGGCTTTGCAGGCAGGTGCCTTAACTGCTAAGCCATCCCTCCAGCCCCGTAAGTTTTGATTAACTCTCCTCCATCCTCCTTTCTTCCCTTTCCCTCCCCTAACTCCATTTTAACTTTTTCACCCCGATGTTCTGCCCATCTGCTCTCATATCGACTATCCCGTCCCCTTAAGCACTACCCAGTCACCCCACTCTGTGGCTGTTTCCCAGCTCCCAGGCACTCTCCTACTGATTTTTACTCCAACTTGCATGCAAGTCTAAAACTCTGAAGTAAGGATCCACATGTGAGAGATAACTTGTGGCACTTGCCTATCTGAGCCTGGGCTACTTACTTATTTTTCATCCATTTTGCTATAAATTTCATAATTTCATTTTTCTTCACAGCAGAATAAAACTGCATTTGGTATATGCCCCATCCCACAGCCTAACTGTAGTGACTACAGCAGCAATAAACATGGATTGGCAATTTTTGTATAGTAAAGTATAGAGTCCTTAGGGTATTTAGGTCCTTAGGGTATCTACACTGATTTTCATAGTGGCTATTTCAGTTGACACTCCCACCAACAGTGAATAAAGACTCCTCTTTTTAAATTTTTTTAAAATATATTTTATTTATTTATTTGAGAGAGAGGAAGAGGAAGAGAAAGAGAGAGAGAGATTGAATGACCATGCCAGGGCCTCTAGCCTCTGCAAATGAACTCCAGATGAATGCATCCCCTTAAGCATCTGGCCTATGTGGGTCCTGGAGAGTTGAACCAGGATCCTTAGGCTTTGCAGGCAAACATCTTAACTGCTAAGCCAGCTCTCCAGCCCCTAAAGGCTCCTCTTTTCTCACACCTTTACAAATATTTGTTGTCATTTGAATTTTTGACAGCGAGGTTTCTTTTTTTTTTTAATTTTTTATTATTTATTTATTTATTTATTTGAGAGCGACAGACACAGAGAGAAAGACAGACAGAGGGATAGAGAGAGAATGGGCGTGCCAGGGCCTCCAGCCTCTGCAAACGAACTCCAGATGCGTGCGCCCCCTTGTACATCTGGCTAACGTGGGACCTGGGGAACCGAGCCTCAAACCGGGGTCCTTAGGCTTCGCAAGCAAGCACTTAACCGCTAAGCCATCTCTCCAGCCCATGGCGAGGTTTCTTGATGACAGAAAAATGAAGGATCACGTTTTCTGATCCAGCCAATTAATCTGGATCTTTTGATTGGGGAATGGGAAGCCAGCAATACTTAGAGTTGATATTGAAAAGTGTGAGTTAATCCCTGTTATGTTGACACTTTTATAATGATTGGAGTTTTTTTTTAATTTTCTTTCACCTAGCAGCTGTTTGAGCATTAGTTATTATTTCTCCTGCCTAGAGCCTCTTTATTTTTCTCTTTGATGTGACATATTCTCATATTCTGTTCAGCACCCTCACAAATTTCTTTAGCCTACTTTTATCATAAATTTTTTTTCCTTTCTCCTGAGATAATTTTTCTGGGTATAGAAGTAGAGGTTGACAGCTGTGGTCTTACAATTCTTTTGTCTTTGTTTGTTTATTTGTTTGTTTAATTTTTATTAGAAATGGACATATTTAGTATATAAACAACAGACGTTGGTACCATCCTTTCCTGCCCCTTTTCTTTTGCCTTTTTTTAAATTGACAACTTCCATGATTGTAAACAATATCCCATGATAATTCCCCCCCCCCTTTTCCCATTTGAAACTCCACTCTCTATCACATCCCCTCCCCCTCTCAATCAGTCTCTCTTTTATTTATTTTGTTTGTTTGTTTGGTTGGTTGGTTCGTTTTTGGTTTTTGGTTTTTGGCTTTTAGAGGTAGGGTTTCACTCTAGTCCAGGCTGACCTGGAATTCACTATGTCGTCTCAGGGTGGCCTCAAACTCACAGTGATCCTCCTACCTCTGCCTCCCAAGTGCTGATATTAGAGGCATGTGCCACCATGCCCTGATTCTCTTTTATTTTGATGTCATGATCACTTCCTTCTATTATGATGGTCTCCTGCCCCTTTTCTGAAAAGGCCCTCCTCATTGGGGATGCAGGTCAACCCCATGGGGATTGTGGGTCATGTATTATGGTGGGGGAAGGCAATGTCTCTGTGCAGAATGTTCCAACTTATGGCTCTAACAATCTCTCCACCCCCTCTTCCGCAAAATTCCCTGAGCCATGCTGGAAGCATTTTAAGTCTACTTCAGTGATTGGCACTTAGGAGCCTCTGGATCTCTGCTTTGGTAGGGGTTGAGTGTCCTCAGGGTCTGTCTCCTTCACCCTTGTGCTGATATCAGCTTAACTAAGAAAGCAGCACTCTTGCTCATTTCCCCAATTCCTCTGTGGTTTCAGCTGGGGCCAGGGTGGAGTGTGCTGGGTCGTTTATCTCCTCAGGTCCACCTCCCATCTGAAAAAGAGAAGCAGATTCTCCAATGGAGAGTGAAGTCATCACCAGTTAAATGGGATAACCATTATTAATTTAGAGAGAATTTAAAGGGTACAGACCCTCTTATAGCCCAAGATTAACGGGAGCTTGACAATGGAATCATTATCTAGATATGATTCTGACTTGTCTCCCAGTTCCAGATATGGTTTCCTTTCCACTGAGCAGATCTGTTAGCCAGTCCAAGAGCAGTTGGTTACCCACCATGGCTGTGTGCCACTATTGCACTTGTGTGAGCATCAAGTCAGGTTATTTGCTTCCGAGAGGCTTAGACTTTGATTTGCTTGAACAGATGTCGGCCACTTTCCCCTGGTCGCTCATGTAGCGCCTTCCAGTACTGGATGGGCTAATTGTCTGGGGACTGGCTCTCCTCCAGATTCCAACCAGGTCTCTCCACGGTCCGTGCTGACAGCATATAGTGTCTTCAGCAGTAGGGTCTTGCCATTAGCCTCTGGTGGGTCATCAAGTGCTCGGATAACAGTCTGTCTTGTTTGTTTTGGGAGCTCTGGTAGGTCTCCCCGATCAATAGCTCATTGTGGATTTACACCACGTCCTGGTACAGGGAATTACAGGCCAGCACCAAGGGAAAAGAAAAAGACAGAGAAGAAAGAGAAACAGGAGAAATTTAAGGTTAGGTTTCATCTCGCCCTCTCCAGGGACTTTCAATTTAGGTGCTACCCCTAAGGTTTTGTGAGGTAGGGTCTCACTCTAGGCCAGGCTGACCTAGAATTCACTCTGTACTCCCAAGCTGGCTTCTAGCTCACAACAATCCTCTTAACTGTACCTCTTGAGTGCTAGGATTAAAGACATTCACCACCATGCACAGCTTCAATTCTTTTTTAATTTATTTATTAGAGAGAGGGGCAAAGACAGAGAAATGGTACACCAGGGCCTCCAGCCACTGCAAACAAATGACAGACACATGCGCCACCTTGTGGCTTATGTGGGTCCTGGGGAATCAAACCTGAGTCCTTAGGCTTCACAGGCAAGCACCTTAACCAATAGACATCTTTTCAGCCCCACAGCTTCAGTTTTTAAAATACATCATTCCACGCCTTTCTGGCTTTAAGAATTTCCATTATGGGCTGGAGGGATGACTTAGCAGATAATATGTTTGCCTGAAAAGCCAGAGGACCCAGGTTCGATTCCCCAGGACCCACGTTAGCCAGATGCACAAGGGGGCGCACACGTCTAGAGTTCGTCTGCAGTGGCTGGAGGCCCTGGTGTGTTCATTCTTTCTCTCTCTCTCTCTCCCTCTTTCTTTGTCAAATAAATAAATAAATATTAAAAAATATTTAAAACAAAAAGAATTTCCATTGAAAAATCAGATGTTATTTATTTTGTTTGTTTGTTTGTTTTGCTTTTCAAAGCAGGGTCTCACTCTAGCTCAGGCTGACCTTGAATTCACTATGGAGTCTCAGGGCGGCCTCGAACTCACGGTGATCCTCCTACCTCTGCCTCCCGAGTGCTGGGATTAAAGGCGTGCGCCACCATGCCGGGCTCAGATATAATTTATATGGGTCTGCCTTTGTATGTGACTTCATGTTTTCATGCAGATTTCAGTACTCTTTCTTTGTTCTGATTATTTGACTATAATGTGACAAGGGAAGTTTCTTTATGGTCTGTTTAGTGTTCTGCATACTTATACCTGGATGGGCTTCTCTGTCTTTGGCTTTGGGAAATTTTAACCTATACTTTTATTTGGTGTATTTTCTTTTTCAAGGTATTTTATTTTTATTTATTTATTTGATAGAGAGAAAGACACAAGGTGGGAGAGAGAGAGAGAGAGAGAGAGAGAGAATGGTTTGCAGCCATTGCAAATGAACTCCAGATGCATGTGTCACCTTATACATCTGGTTGACATGGGTTCTGGGGAATCAAACCGAGATCTTTGGCTTTGCAGGCAGGTGCCTTAACCTCTAAGCCATCTCTCCAGCCCTGATATATTTTCTATGGCCCCGTTCTGAAGGTCTCCTTGTGCTCTGTGTCCATTATTTAAACACTGAGTCTTTGCAAGGTGCCCCACTTATCTCTCGCGTTTCCTGAACTTCCCTTTGGTCTTAACTAATTGATCCAGCGCCTCTTCTTTGTGTCCAAGGCCGATACTCCATCTTCCCCTTGAGCCATTCCAGTAGCGGAGCTTTCTGTTTGGCTTGCTGTATTTTTTTTTTCCAGCGTCATTTTAGTTTGACTGTTCCCTGGGATTCTTGACTTTTCATTGAGTTTAGGAGAGGAAGGGTTTATTTCAGCTTATTTCAGTTACAGACGGTAGCGTCCGCCATAGCAGGAAAACCGTGGCAGGTACCCTCAATGGCCCTCAGAGCCCGCCACCCAGTGACCCGTGTCACCTGGGCGAGCACGTGGCCCTAGGGTGGCATTCTACGTTAGAGCCGCAACACCTGCCTTGCCGTCTCTTATGGCCTACTGTCAGACTTTCCACGTGGGTTGGTGTGACTTGGGGCCACTGGTAGTCATTGCTCGTGAGAGGCACTTGTTTGACATAATCAGGGAACAAGCATCTACTTCGTAGGACTGCTGCCCCGACTTTGGAATCCTGATCTTACAAACCTGTGCCTCATTTCACTGTCTGATCCTCTCTTTTCCCCCGTGGTACAAACAGCAACTCTCTTCCGAGGTGAATTAGAAAAATGATCTCCCCCTCCAGGTAAACCAAGTCCCTTTCCCCTGATCTTCCCATGCCCCGTTCCTGTTGCACTTACCCTAACCCATGAAAGAAAGAAAGAAACAAACAAACAAACAAAAACAACAAAAAAAACACTTTCTTTCAAGGGCTGTAAGCTCTTAAGTCTTACTTTCAGATCACCACATCCCCAGGCTACAGCTCACGGGCCCACAGACAGGCCAGTCATTCAGATTTGCAAAGACACTGACATATTTCTCTCTACGCAATTTGCAAGCAAAGCAATAATGCCCTAATTATGTGTCTATTATTGCCAACATCATAATGTACCCACATAGACGAGGCAACGAGGCTGGGTTAATATATTCATTACGAACAGGCACGAGCAACATGACATTAATACTGCTAATAATACCTAATTGAGCTTAATTACAATGTGAGGCCTAATATATTGTGATGAATTTATTCCCAAAGTATTTACATATTTGTAGTTAAGTCATTAGCATTCCCCCCATAAATAACTCCTTAAAAGTCCACTCCAGCACAGGAGGAGGAGAGGGGTGGAGCACCCCCTCGTGCTTGGAATGGCCTGGAAAACAAGTTCTTAATTGGGACAGAAATATATGTGTCACGTCTTCTTGGCAGGCAAAGTGACAGGTCCCACGGGGCGGTGGGGGGAGGGGGGCGGGGACATTGGGGGGAAAGGTGGCAGAAGGAGAGAGGTTGCCCCTCTCAGCTCCAAGAGGGACTGAAATGAAGAGCTTTCGTGCTGGGGTTTTGCTGGCTCGTCAGACACACAGTTTCCACCAACGGTCCTGGGTGACAGAATGGAAGATGGTTAGGCACGCACTGCAGGAGGATGACCCAGATGGAAAGAGGGCTCACGGAAGCGTCCTGAGAGTGCTCGGGCTGGCGTGCTGAACCGGCAGGGGAGAAGTGCCCGGGGGCGGGGGGCACAGGCCTCTCAGACTTGAAGGGCTGCCATGCAGCAGCAAGTGACTGCTAAATGAACAACATAGACTCTTTTTAATTTTCATTCTTCTTTTTGAAGCCAAGGAGGCATGTTAAAGGTCTCAGATCAGGCAGTTACTATCTGCACGAGCTTGGGCCACATGCAACGTCTCCGAGTCTGTTTGCTCTTTCTATTGTATTTAGTAGGGGGCACAAAAAAAAAAAAAAAAAAAAAAAAAAGGTAACCAGAATCTGAAATTCCGAAATCTATCACTGGGAGGCCAGGGTTAAACCCAGACTACGTTCTATTAGTGATCCCCACCATTTGAAATCTGGTGATGTCAGGCAAGTTGGTGAATCTCGCTGGACCTTAGATCCCTCACTTATACAGTGAAGATTTGCAACATACCTAACTCATGGAATTATCACTGGCATCAAATGCAGAGGCAATTCACGAGAAGTGCTTGGAGCAGCAGGCACATAGTGTGCGTTTGCTGCTAACCTGGATTATCACTAAGGTCACCCTTTTGTCTCTGTTCCAGCCACAAAGGAAAACCTCTTCCCTAAGGACTGGAGTCAGCAATGGGATCCGTGAAGCCTAAATGGGCTCTCAAGGGCTAAGAACAAAATCAAGGTTGGATGTTCGGGGATAAATTCCCAAAGCCACGTCACAGGCCTCAAGGGAGGTGCTACCACTTCCAGTAGCTGGACATCACCAGCCTCTAATCCATCTTCATGGCCAGAGTGCGGAATCAGCCACGATCAAGCAACTTCTTCTCTCGGGAGGGTGTGTTCCTACTGCCCCTGATGCCCAGGCCCCGGGGACTTACTGCAGTGTGCACCTGCCCCCTCGCATCTCAACACCCACGTTACTGGTTCATGGGCAGAGGCTGCTGCTAGTAAAAGGGAAGAAATAAAGAGAGAGAGAGAGAAGAAAAAGAAAGAGAAGGAGGATGAAAAAAGAAAGGAAAAAAAGAAAGAAGAAAAAGAAAGAGGGAAGAAGAAAGAAGAAAGGAAAAGAGAATGAATGAATAAGAAAGAAAGAAAGAAAGAAAGAAAGAAAGAAAGAAGAAAAAGGGAGGGAGGAAGAAAGGAAATAAGTAAGGGAATGAAAGAAAGAAAGAGAAAAGAAAAAAAGAAAAATAGAAGGAGGAAGAAAGAAAGAAGAAAGGGGGCTGGAGAGACAGCTTAGTGGTTAAGCGCTTGCCTGTGAAGGCTAATGACCCCGGTTCGAGGCTCGATTCCCCAGGACCCACGTTAGCCAGATGCACAAAGGGGGAGTACGTGTCTGGAGTTCGTTTGCAGTGGCTGGAGGCCCTGGCGCGCCCATTCTCTCCCTCCCTCCCCCCCCCGGCCTCTTTCTGTCTGTGTCTGGCTGTCACTCTCAAATAAATAAAAATAAACAAAAAAGTTTAAAAAAGAAGAAAGAAGGAAGGAAGAGAGAATGAATGAAAGAAGAAAAAGAGAGGGAAGCATGAAGAAAGAAAGGAAGAGAGAATTAATGAATGAATGAAGAAAAGAGGAAGAAAGAAAGAAGGATGAAAGAATGAATGAAGAAAAGAGAGAGGGAGGAAGGAAAAAGGAAGGAAGGAAGAGAGAATGAATGAGAGAGAGGAAGAGAGCGAGAGAGCTATATTTCCCAAGCACAGTATGCAGCGGAAGTAGAACAGTCCAGTTGACACGATCGTCCACCCTCAAAAGCAGTTTGAACCTCACCTGTCAGAGAGTCTGGGGGAGGTAACTCTCCCTGTGGAGACACTGCCGTACCGAAGGGCACACTTGCAGGCACACAATCTGCCATGCCACCTACATGCTGTTCCAAGAGGACCAGAGTGCCACCTAGGGAATGGTATCTGCTGCCAGCCAGGTCTTCAGCCACCTCGCTCACTCTCTCTCTCTTGCTGTCCACCCAAGCCTGAAAATCTTTGCTCCTTCACCTTAATGTCAGACCGGTATTTGGGGGAAAATAGATTGCTCCTCGGGATGTTCCCTTGACAACATCCCAATCTTGGAGTTCTAGCTCTTATGCCCGCCCTGAGAAGAACCTTGCACAGTCCAGCATCTGAAGAGGAAGGCCCTTCCCAGGGAACCACAGGAACGAAGTGCTGGGGGTCTCCATGGCCAAGGGCCAGCTCACAGCAGCTCTGCCGGTTGCACACATGGACCTACCCTCTGCTCTTCGACCCCTAAGTACAGAGGACCAGGTTCCCTACTCTTCCGTTCTTCCGGGCTCAGTCGATGGAGCCAGCAGAAGGTTGGAGGCAGGTGGAGGTAAGGTGGTCCATAGTCCTTCTACCTGACTCCAGATTTTACCACTGAAGTTTGGACAGCGTCTGCATCTCCCGGACACAGCTCCAGCCAGGAGAGCTGCTTCTTGGGTTTCCAGAGCATCATTGTGTTTCTTTTCCCTTGAGGTCTAGAGGAAGTTACAGCTCCCCACTGCTGCTGAGCCTCATGACCATCCCTGCCACTTTCCCACAGCTCCATTCAAATCCGATGTTAGCCAGGCGTGGTGGCGCACGCCTTTAATCCCAGCACTTGGGAGGCAGAGGTAGGATGATTGCTGTGAGTTTGAGGCCACCTTGAGACTCCGTAGTGAATTCAAGGTCAGCTTGGGCTAGAGTGAGACCCTACCTCGAAAAAACAAAAACAAAAACAAAAAAATCCGATGTTACATAAATCCCATCATGGGCTGGAGAGATGGCTTAGCGGTTGAGCGCTTGCCTGTGAAGCCTAAGGACCCCGGTTTGAGGCTTGATTCCCCAGGACCCACATTAGCCAGATGCACAAGGGGGCGCACACATCTGGAGTTCAATTTCAGTGGCTGGAGGCCCTGGCGCACCCATTCTCTCTCTCTGTCACTTTCAAATAAATAAATAATAATAAAAAGAAATACGTGAGATAAATCAGATTATCAAGAGGTCAGCTTTTGGCTCACCGTTTCGGAGGTTTCAGTCCCTCATCAGCTGGCCTCATTGCTTCTGGGTCAGTGGGGAGTCAGCACGGGGTGGCAAGAAGGGCACAGCAAGGCAAACTTCTCACTGCATGGCACAGAAGTGAAGGAGAAAAGGAAGGGAGTGGGGCAAGGCCCTGCTACCCCCTTCAGAGCCATGGCCCCCTGTGACCCGAAGACCTCCCACCAGGCGCTCTCTCTCTCTCTCTCTCTCTTTCTCTCTCAACATTTCATCCTGTAACTTTTTTTTAAAATTTATTTATTTATTTACTTATTTGAGAGCGACAGACATAGAGAGAAAGACAGATAGAGGAAGAGAGAGAGAATGGGCGCGCCAGGGCTTCCACCCTCTGCAAACGAACTCCAGACGCGTGCGCCCCCTTGTGCATCTGGCTAATGTGGGACCTGGGGAACCGAGCCTCGAACCGGGGTCCTTAGGCTTCACAGGCAAGCGCTTAACCGCTAAGCCATCTCTCCAGCCCATCCTGTAACTTTTAACGATGCCTAGAAGCCAAGCGCATAACACATGATCCACACTATGGAAGTGAGGGTTAGCCTAATCCAGCCCGATCGGGTGCATAGCCACTGAGTTTCGCCGAGTCCAGAGGCTCAGAATGCAGGCCCGAGGGTGCCCAGAGGCGAAGGGTGGCTGGCGGGGTGGAAAGCCAGGCGCGCGCGCAGAGCCAGCTCCGAGTCATGCCCGGGCCTCAGCAAGCCCCACTTGGGGGCAGAGATGAGCCACAGCCCGCCCGCTGCGCTCAGGTTGCCGCAGCTGTGACCCGGCGGGGCCCTGGCAGTGACGAGCACAGATTCCCATCCTTATTAACCTTGCCACTTGTTTCTGTAGTTTATGGTGACAAGACAATGCAATAAGGAGGGAGGTAATCAAAAAGCAATTTTGTAGCGGTAAGAGTAAAGTGACAAACCTCGCTTTTCCTAAATAAATCACCATTATTCCCACAGGGCTTAGGACTGACAACTTGGGTTTCCTTAGTAACAGAGGACTCGGCTAAACGCCGTGGTCCAGCGAGAGCGAGGGCGAATGGCATCTGGAAGAAAAACTGGTTGCCAAGTCCTTCTCCGAGCCCCCCCCCACCACCCGACACCTTACAGGTGAGGGTAGAGCCCATCACCATCCGTGGCTGCATCACGCTGCAGTCGGACTATTCCCCAGAGGCCCCTGGGGTGGGCCCACGACACGTTTGTCACTTTGCAGCGACATTAACTTGGTTTTGGGGAGCCATTGGCTCTGCTCGCACGTGGGTTTGAAAACTCCACCATCCACCTCTCAGCACGGCTTTTGAGGTTTACAAGGAAACGCTCACAAAGTGATGGCGAGAGATGTTCCAAACCGCGGTTTCTCCACGCACCAAGAAAGGCCGAGAGCTCCTGCCGGTGACGGGAGGGGTAAACAGGAATAGGGATCGGGAAAGCAGTGATTCCTATAAAGGTTCCCCGATGAAAACAATGAACTTTGCACTGACTTTTACCAATTTCTGCATTTGCATGGGTTTCTGAACATAGCCCTTTCTGGGATTAAATATCCGTAGTTTTCAGTGAGTTAGCTCCTCCTTCCCTCCCTCCCTCCCTCCGTCTTTTCCCTCCTTCTTTCCTCCCTCCCTCTCTTCCTTCCATCCTCCCTTTCTTCCTTCCATCCTCCCTTCCTTCCTTCTTTCCTTCCTCTCTCCATCCCTTCCTTCCTTCCACTTCCCTTCTTTGGACACGATCACAATGCATCCACCTCACTGCAGGCACAGTTCCGCACACAGAGGCTCTTACTGTCTGGCTGGCAGGACGGACATGCATGAGCAGGTGACTGGCACTGTGCCCATCCTTCTGCGGGCTCCAGGAAAGGCTCGTGAAGCGGGCGGGTGGAGTGTTTCGGGGACGGAAGGAGGCATGGGGCTCAACATGGGGAACCAGTGGCCCAGGACCTGAGGAGGGGCATGAGGTGAAGCAGCCAGGCGCCTCGATTCTTGGACGGTCAGCAGTGCACAAGGCTCGTGGCATCCCTGGGCTCCACCCTGGGCACATGTCACACCCTGGTCCTCTCCGTTCTGCGCCCCACTTCTGCTCCCGCCTCCCTCGGGGCTTCCGCTCGGGATGCACACCACTGGCTCGCCCTCCGGCTTGGACCGCTCCTGCTTCACATCCTCCTCCTCTGGAGATGGAATCAAGACTCCCCGTAAAGCTCCACGTAGACGTCCAGCTGCTTCTATTCTTGGCCTTTAACAACAGCAAAAGCCCACTTGACACTGGCGTCTCTGTTGTCAGTTAATCTGTGCTGTAACCGTCTTCTCTTTTTTAAAAAAATGTTTATTTTTGTTTATTTATTTGACACAGAGAAACAGGGAGGGAGAGAGAAGGGGTGTGCCAGGGTCTCCTAACATGGGTCCTGGGGAATTGAACCTGGGTCCTTTGGCTTTGCAGGCAAATGCCTTAACCACTAAGCCATCCCTCCAGCCCACATGCGCCACCTTTGTGCATATGTGCAACCTTGTGCTTGCATCACCCTGTGTGTCTGGCTTCTGTGGGACCTGGAGAGTTGACCATGGGTCCTTAGGCTTCGCAGGCAAGTGCCTTAATCGCTAAGCTATCTCTCTAGGCCCTGTTTATCTCGTTTGGACCATCTCGGGTAGAGAATCAGCTTTTTTACAGATGGCAGCAAATATCAAGGAGACCCAAGATCCATCATAACAAGAACAAACAATTAACTGCCTAACACTATTTATCTCCATCTGCTGGAGGCAGGTCTGCATTGTTGGCAGAAATCACCCGACCAAGAGCAGCTTGTGGGAAGGAGAGGTTTGTTTTGGTTTAGAGACTTGAGGGGAAGCTCCATGATGGCAGGGGGAAACGATGGCATGAGCAGAGGGTGGACATCACCTCTGGCCAACATCAGATGGACCATAGCAACAAGAGAGTCTGCCAAACACTGGCAAGGGGACACTGGCTATGACACCCATAAGCCCATCCCCAACAATACACCGCCTCCAGGAGGTGTTAATTCCCAAATCTCCATCAGCCGGGAACCTAGAATTCAGAACACCTAAGTTTATGGGTGACACCTGAATCAAATTGCCACATTCCACCCCTGGTCCCCATAAACTGGTGACCATCCATGACGTAAAATGCAATGCATTCAGTCCAACTTTAAAAGTCCCATAGTCTTAATTACTCCTAATGGTGTTCAAACATTCCCATAGTTCAAGATCTTTTTTTTTTAAAAAATATTTTTGCTGATTATTTATTTATTTATTTGAGAGCGACAGACAGAGAGAAAGAGAGAGAATGGGCGCACCAGGTTCTCCAGCCACTCTAAACGAACTCTAGATGCATGTGCCCCCTTGTGCATCTGGCTCACGTGGGTCCTGAGGAATCGAGCCTCGAACCAGGGTCCTTAGGCTTCACAGGCAAGCACTTAACCGCTAAGCCATCTCTCCAGCCCTCAAGATCTTTTAACTGAGCCATAATACCAAACAAATTCCCCCCAAATCCCGTAATGGCACAGAGTAAACATTCACACTGCAAAAGATGGCACTGGGCATAGCAAAGAAATAGTCAACCAATACAAGATTTAAACAGGGCAAACATCAAACTCTGTAGCTCCAAGTCCAACAACTCTAGCCAGTGTCAAATCTCCAAGTCCGATTAATTCTAAACCAGCAACAAGTCTCTGGCGTTCCAATACCGCCCCTCCAGCTGGACTACTCACAGTCCTGGAAATCTTCATCCAGGGCCGGCAGCTCTCCTTGGCAGCCGTCCTGAGGACTTGGAGTCTGTGGTCAGTCCTTTGCCTTCCCTATCCTCTGCGTCACTTAGAGCCATGGAGCCGTCCCCTTCCTTCAGTGGAGCTCATTGGCGTTGTGGGCCTGAGTCAGGCCTGAGGGAGCCTGCCAGCTGTGACTTACGGGCCAAGGAAGCTTGCCGGAGGAAGAAGTGAGGGTATTCTGAGAGCAGAGAGGAAGGCCAAAGACCAACCAGGTATGACTCACCACAACAGACCAGTACAGGACACCATGGCTGCACACCCCCACACACTTGAGAGGCCCTTTAGCTTCTGGATGATTTGCTGTTGGAAGCTTCTGGTACACCTGTGTCTGCGGAAGCTTGCCCCGACTCTGTCACGCACAGGAACAAAAGCAGGGCCGGAGGGTTCCTTCCTTCCTTGGGTACCAGGACCTAGAACCTCTCATTCCATATTTCATGGCCCTGGTGCCGCCTTAGAGAAAATATACTTATACTTGAGGGCATGACTAAATAGAACAAAGGTCTTGAACGCAGCTCTGTGACTTGTGGGCAAGCGTCACATGCAGTGTGGACACACTGGACCACGTCGGATGACTTATGTTCCAAGAGAGGGTGTGCAATTGAACCTTACAACATGTTTATTCTGAGCTGGGGTGCAGTGGCGCACGCCTTTAGTCCCAGCACTCGGGAGGCAGAGGTAGAAGGATCGCCATGAGTTCAAGGCCATCCTGAGATTGCATAGGGAATTCCAGGTCAGCCTGGGCTACAGTGAGACCCTACCTCGAAAAACGAACCAAAAAAAGTGCTTATTCTGGAATTTAGTATTTAATTTTTTTGGACTTATGTTAATCTTGGGTAACTGAAACCAGTAAAGGGAAACTGGAGAAAAGGATGTGACCACAGTGTTTACCACTCGCCTGCTGTATGCTGAGCGCCAGGCCACTGACTGACCTTATAAGGGACGCCCAGGTAATTCAGAGAGCACATGACTTTAGGGAGCAGTACAAGAAGAAAAGGGGCCAGTTGATAGCTGGGCGTGGCGGCGCACGCCTTCAATCTCAGCATTCAGGAGGCAGAGGTAGGTGGATCACCGTGAGTTCAAGGCCACCCTGAGACGACATAGTGAATTCCAGGTCAGCATGGGTTAGAGTGAGAACCTACCTTGAAAAAACAAAATCCAAAACAAGAAAAGGGGCCAGTTGAATACTAGGATCAGATCTGTGATGAAGGTTGTGGAGGAAAACTTGGTAGAGACAAAACAGGAACGAACTTCACAGATAAGAGTTATGCCTCTGTTCTCATGAAGCTGCCAAGGGTTTGTGAAGGTTCTGTTTCGCAGTTCCGATGAGCCTGCATCTCATGTACCAGCATGAGCTCAGTGAGGCCAGTCCCCACCGGGCACACCCTGAACACTTGGTAAATTCTCACTAAGCGTCGGACCCCATTCTTGCATTCAAAGACACTCACCATCACATGTGTTCAAGTTTTATTATTTAATTTTTTAAAATTTATTTTGGTTTTTCAAGGTAGGGGCTCACTCTAGCCCAGGCTGACCTGGAATTCACTCTGTAGTCTCAGGATGGCCTCGAACTCATGGTGATCCCCCACCTCTGCCTCCCGAGGGCTGGGATTAAAGGAGTGTGCCACCATGCCTGGCGGTCTATTATTTATTTATTTTTATTTATTTGAGAGCAACAGAGAGAGAAAGAGGCAGATAGATAAAGTGAGAGGGAAAGAATGGGCGCACCAGGTCCTCCAGCCACTGCAAACGAACTCCAGATGTGTGCGCCCCCTTGTGCATCTGGCTAACGTGGGTCCTGGGGAGTCGCGCCTTGAACCGGTGTCCTCAGGCTTCACAGGCTAGCGCTTAACTGCTAAGCCATCTCTCCAGCCCTATTATTTAATTTTTGAGAGAGAGAGAGAGAATGGGTGCACCAAGGCCTTCCAGCCTCCTTGAACGAAGCCCCCTTGTGTTTATGTGTAACATTGCATGCTTCTGACACTAAAAAAAAAAAATAAGTTCCTTTATTTTTATTTATTTGCAAAGAAGAGAGAGCGAGATGGTGGGGGCGGGGAGGGAGAGTGAAAATGAGCTCGCCAGGGGCACTTTTGCATCTGGCTGCACGGGGCACGTGGAGGATTCGAGCAGGCGTTCTTAGGCTTGGCAGGCATGCGCACTAACCGCTGAGCATCCCTGCAGCCCTGCCCATCATTGCACCGGGCGCCAGGGCAGGGCCAGAGCGTGCAGCAAGGGCTCCACGTGCAGACGGCTCGCGGAGAGCTCAAAGAGCGCAGGCAACCCCGGGAAGAGGACAGCGACCGGTGACCACGTTTGTATCGTCAGGATAGCTCAGGGGAAGGTGTGGCACACATGACTGGGGATGACTGTGGTCCAGGGGTCAGCGATCTGGGACAGGGATCCCCTTATCTATCAGTCCTTGACTGTCCCCAGGAATCTGGGCCTCCAGTGAACAAGCAAAAGGGTTCTCTAGGCCCAAGGACAGCCCTCCACAAAAGCTGTATGTGGTCGCAGATAGGTGAGAAGAACTTGCTATAAACACTATGTCGGGGAGAGGGGGGGACTGAGGAAGTGGCTTAGCAGTTAAGGCATTTGCCTGAGGAGCCGAAGAACCCTAGATCGATTCCCCAGGACCCACGTAAGCCAGATGCACAAGGTGGCACATGCATCTGGGCTGGAGGCCCTGGCATGGCCATTCTCTCTGCCTCTTCCTCTCTCTCATTCTCTCTCTCTCACAGAAATAAATAAATAATAAACTTTTCCAAAAAAGGGAAAAAATAAGTACTATGGGGCCTGCAGGCATGGGAACTTAAGGACTGAGCATGTCAGACATCATGACATTTGCCCACGATCACACAGCTATCAAGTGGAAGAGCAGGAATTTGAACCCCAAGCAGTGTGGCTCCGGAACCCCAATGCACATGCCGGCCGTACAAAGCAGAGCTCTTCTCCTGGTTGTCATTGCCATCATGGTTATAGTCCCGCCCCTGCAGATCCAAACCCACCCACCCATAAGCGTTCAAGTATCCACTGTGCCCAGGCTGTGCTGGAAAGAGCAGACCGGGAACTGGTGTCCTCGGTTCAAGTCCTCACTGCCCACTTCACCAGACACACTCTTCTTCCTCCCTGCCACCAATCTCCTCACTTCGAAGAGGCGTGGGGTCAGATGTTTGCTAAGGACGTTTCTCTGACATCCTTCACTCCTCTCACCAAGCACGGTGCCCTCCTGGTGGCCCAGCCAGAGGGCGTCTCTCCTTTCAGCACCTCCGCCCCCTCAGATGGCACGTTCCTGATTAACCAGGACTGACGGGAGCTTATGATCTCACAGCATCCTTCTCACCGGAGACAAGAGGAAATTTAATTGCTCACTGGAG
The DNA here is from genome assembly GCF_020740685.1 of Jaculus jaculus. Taxonomy (NCBI): domain Eukaryota; kingdom Metazoa; phylum Chordata; class Mammalia; order Rodentia; family Dipodidae; genus Jaculus; species Jaculus jaculus. The sequence continues at coordinate 9,050,015 of NC_059122.1, read as the reverse complement.
TTGGTAACAGATGGTTGGTGCCACGTTCTTTCTGACGGGGACTGCCCCCCCAGAGGGTAATCGAGGGCATCCTGTCACATGAAGGGGACCGGGGGGAAAGGGAGACTGAAGGCTGTCTGGAGAACTCCTTTGGCACGTCACTCTGATGTGTCCCTGTTTCTCAGTGAAGAAGAAAAATCAGATAACTCCCAGAAGGAAGGACCCATGGCAGTTTTATTTTATTTTACTTTATTAGTTAGTTGAGAGAGAGAGAGAGAAATACAGAAACAGGCAGGTAGAGAGAGACAGAGAATGGTCACACCAGGGCCTCCAGCCACTACAAACAAACTCCAGATGTGTGCGCCCCCTTATGCATCTGGCTTATGTAGGGCCTGGGGAATTGAACCTGGGTCCTTTAGCTTTGCAGGCAAGCACCTTAACCACTGAGCCATCTCTCTCCCTCCCTCTCTCTCTCTCTCTCTCTCTCTCTCTCTCTCTCTCATAAAAATGATTAAGCTGGGCTGGAGGGATGGCTTAGCAGTTAAGGCATTTGCCTACAAAGCCAAAGGACCCAGGTTCTATTCCCCAGGACCCACGAAAGCCAAATGCACAAGGGGGCGCACGCGTCTGGAGTTCATTCGCAGTGGCTACAGGCCCTGGTGCACCCATGTTCTCTCTCAGTCTCCTCTCTCTCTCTCTCTCTCCCTCTGCTTGCAAATAAATAAATAAATAAATAAAATTTTCAACAATTATAAAAATAAAATAAATGGAAAGCTTATCTCAACCTCCAGTTGCCGAAGGTCGAGTGCATCTTGGTAAGTGAAGCAGGTGCAGGGGCAGGAACCACCACAGCATTGCCACACCAGGGGCGAGGCCATACGGACAGAATGGGAAGCAGGATGGGCAGTAAGTCCTCAAGGCCTGTGCCCAGTGCCCCACTTCTCCCAGCCCGGCTCCACGGCACGCAAGTACCACAGCCACCCCAAACAGCCGAGGCCCATCTGTGCAGACACATTAGCCCGTACAGAACACGTCACGCCCAATCCCACCACATAGTAAATCATTCAACTCTAGCCATCAAAGCTCACTAACTGACAGAATGAACATCTCTCTCTCTCGCTCGCTCGCTCCTCGGCATAGGAAAACACTTGCAGCCCAGCAGGTAATGAGAGACAGTATGCTATATGGGGCTGTAGAAACCAGTCCCTGACTCCATCCGGGCCAGGGTCCCTACAGCAGAGGGTGCTGGGGGTGCGGGGGTGGCGGGTGGAGGTGATCCGCCGCATCCTGATAGTTCCCATCTCCAGTTATTTATTATCTGTGCCTCCCAAGACAAGCCTGCACATTTGCTTCTACTCTGCAATGGCAAAGGCCTCTAGGGCTGGAGGATTCGAGAAGCCTGGAAGTGTGGCCACAGATCCTGTCAAAAAAAAAAAAAAAAAGTTGCTCACCTCTCCCAGAGGACTGGACACTTTCCTGCACAAAGTGATGGGTTTAACACCCTCTTCTCCATTCCCCTCAGAGGGACAGCCAGGTTTGGGGTGCGTGGGGGGGGGGTTGAAGCAGCTACAGGACACGGGTCTGGCCGGCGTGCCCTCTGAGAGAGTAAAACCCGCAGATGGACGGCACCCCAGGGCCCACTTTCATGTGGAGTGACTCACCGTTTTGATCGGCCTAGAACTATTCTGACTTAAGAACTGAAAGCCAGCAATCATAGGACATGCCTAGTCCTGAACAAGAGTGCCTCCTCCAATTGTCGCAAAGCCACCTCACTCCCCCTGTTACGTTCCGTGCATCTCCTATCGCTCTTTTGTTGTTCTTGTTACCATCACAACGGTTGTGAGACATTAACTAGAGACTGGTTGTTCTCATCTAGTCTGCTGGACTGTAAGCTTCATGTAAGCCTCGTGTTTGTATCCCCTGCTCCTAACCCATAACAAAAGGGGCATCTCAGTAAGTCTCTCATGAATGCATTGCTTGGTAAATGCTTGTTACATGTTAAAAATATATAGGGAGCCAGGCGTGGTGGCACATGCCTTTAATCCCAGCCCTCGGGAGGCAGACATAGGAGGATCGCTGCGAGTTCGAGACCACCCTGAGACTACAGAGTCATTTCCAGGTCAGCCTGGGCTAGGGTGAAACCCTGCCTCGAAAAAACAACAATAAAATAAATAAGTAATAAATAAATCACCACAGCAGGGTGTGGTGGCGCACGCGTTTAATCCCAGCACTTGGGAGGCAGAGGTAGGAGGATCGCCGTGAGTTCGAGGCCACCCTGAGACTACAGAGTGAATTCCAGGTCAGCCTGGGCTAGGGTGAGACCCTACCTTGAAAAACAAACAAACAAAATAAATAAAAATAAATCCCCACGCTGCGATGGCTTGTCTCCAGAATGTTCCTGAGGCTGGCAAGCTGCTCATTTTCTCTTCCCATGATTCCTAGCAAATAGTGGGAGGCAACCCTGGACATACCAAGAGGATGGTCACGGGACAACAGTATACCAGCCAAGAGCTGGCCATTATTCATTCACAGGTAATGACAGCTCAATCACTTGGAGCCTTCGGAGGAAGGAAAAATCAAAGAAAGGGAGGTTTGCTTGGCTTTCGTGCACGCTGAGAGAATAGCAGCAAAGGGTGGGCTGTTGGAATAGCACCCGCTCCTCGGGAGAAGGAAGTGATGGTGCCTTGCAAAGTCTATTTAAAAGTGTTTTGAAATACGTCAGCCAGTGATCAAATACGAAGTCATTCGTCAAAATGAAAAAAGAGAGAGTTGATCAACTTTTCAGAGGTAAACTTCGCTGCTGTGTGCCATTTTTCCCATACCCAGTCATGTGATGCAAGACAGATTTCTGAATTAAAAAAAAAAAGAAATTCTATGCGTGACAGGCTGTAGGTCTTGTGGCCGAGCAGTCACTCTAAGCCGTGTAGCCCGAGTGTGTAATAGGCCTTATCATCCGGGTTTGTGTGAGCATACATGGCCTCAGAGTCTGTCCCCGTGGTTACGTGACACTGCACACTGCACAGGCGTGCTCCTCTGCACGCGTGTGCCATCACTGTCTGGGCGCACGCCGCTACCAGGGCATGTGTCGCTGTCCGTGCCCGCGTCACGATGCACACACGCATCAGTCACTGCAATGCGCGGATCGCCGTACACGCACACTTCTCTGTGTGGGCAACCGTCTCAGTGTGGGCACTCATGTCTGGATTGGCACACATCTCTGGATGGGCACTGTGCTGGTTTGATTCAGGCGTCCCCCACAAACTCAGGTGTTCTGCATGCTAGGTTCCTGGCTGATGGAGATTTGGGAATCAATGTCTCCTGGAGGCGGTGTAGTGTTGGGGGCGGGCTTATGGGTGTTATAGCCAGTGGCCCCTGGCCAGTGTTTGGCACACTCTCCTGTTGCTGTTGTCCACCTTGTGTGGGCCAAGGGGTGATGTCCACCCTCTGCTCATGATCATCATTTTCCCTGCCATGGTGGAGCTTCCTTTTGAGCCTGTAAGCCAAAATAAACCTCTTTTTCCCCCAAGCTGCTCTTGGTTGGGTGATTTCTACCAGCAATGTGAACCCGGCTGCGACAGGCACACATCTCTATGGGCACACATCTGCGTACACACACACACACACATCACTGTATTTGCACACATCTCTGTATTGTGCACACATCTCCGTACATGCATACATCTCTATACCCACATCTCTGTACATGCATGCATCACTGTAATGCGTGTGTCACTAAACATGTGCACGTTACTATACATGCACACATCTCTTACAAACACACACATATCTCTGTACACACACATCTCTATATGTTCACACATCGCCACATTGCGTGTATCACTGTGCGTGCCACCCATTAGCTCCCTCATTCCACAGATGCTTACAGTGCACTGGTCATATGTTGGGCACTAGGCCAGCCACAGGAGACACAGAGGGCAAGAAGGAAACATCACCTGCTTCCACAGAGTTTATGGACAAGTTAGAATTATGAATAATCACAAGTAAATGCAGACAACTGCTGTGAAACAAAAAGGAAAGGGCCAGGTGACGTGGCGCACGCCTTTAATCCCAGCACTTGGGAGGCAGAGGTAGGAGGATGGCGATAAGTTCGAGGCCAGCCTGAGACTACACAGTGAATTCCAGGTCAGCCTGGGCTAGAGGGAAACCTTACCTAGAAAAAGAAAAAAGAAAGAAAGAAAAAAGAAAAGAAAGTCACGTGGTGTCAGAGAAAAAAATGTATGATTGGACAATATGAACCAGTGTGAGCAGTCAGTGAAGGCTTCCTTGAGGAGATGAGAGCTATCGGATCACATAGGTTTTCCATCATAATAGGAGAAAAAGATGATGACATCAAAATAAAAGAGAGACTGGGGCTGGAGAGATGGCTTAGTGGTTAAGCGCTTGCCTGTGAAGCAATAATTCTGAGCCGTGATGTTGAGTGGCAAGAGTGCCAAGCAGCCTGGCGAGATGGCTCAGTGGTTAAAGGAGCTTGCTTGCAAGGACTGCCAGCCTAGGGTTCACGTCCCAGGCTGCCCACACAGGCCAGATAAGGCAACATATCACAAGTGTCTGGGGTTCATTTGCAAAGACAAAAGGTCCTGGTGCGCACATATGCAAATTTAAAAAATATGAAATATGAAAGGGTGTCATCAATGCAAAGTTGCTGGACAGACAGCTGCTGGGCAGATGTCCTTAAAGAAGTACTTTTTTCAAAATATATTTATTTATTTATTAGAGAGAGAGGTAGACAGAGAATGGGCTCTCCAGGACCTCCAGCCACTGCAGACGAACTCCAGACGCGTGCACCCCTTTGTGCATCTGGCTTACGTGGGTCCTGGGGAATCGAATGCGGGTCCTTAGGGTTTGCAGGCAAGCGCCTTAACCGCTAAGCCATCTCTGCAGCCCTATATGAATATTCATTTCAAAACTCATTTGCTTTTCCTAGAGCCCATGAATTTGGAAACAGGAACTATGTTTCTTTCATATATGTAAACTGGGTAATCATTACACACCAAGGAATAGTAAGCGCTCAAATCAGATTTGTGTGTGTGTATGTGTGTGTGTATGTGTGTGTTTACTAGAAGAATGAATAATTGGACAGGAATAAGTGAGACAATTAGTGAATAAAGGAGGAGGGATTTGGATCCTAGTAAGATAGAAGAGGTGTCTTCCACGCTTTCTGGCTCTCACTAAAAGCAAATAAACACCTTGGGAAACTATTCATGGATCAACTCCCTGAGGACTCTGAAAAGCAAATGGTTTCGAGTGAGTTTGCAAAAATTGGAATGTTCTGAGGGCTGGGGAGATGGCTTTGCAGTTAAGGTGCTGCTTGTCTGCAAAGCCTAATGAGCGGAGTTCGATTCCCCAATAGCCACGTGAAGCCAGACGCACAAAGTGGCGCGTGTGTCTCAGTTCATTTACAGTGGATGGATGCCCTGGCACACCTGGTGTTTCTGGCCTTCTCTCCCTCTCCCTTTCCCTCTCCCTCTCCTCGCAAATAAGTAAATAAAAATATTTTTAAACAAAATATTCCACATGTTGGGATGAGAAGTCAACCTCCTGGGCCTGCCACACGATTCCAGTCTGGGGTCAGGTGTCCTCAGGCCTCGGGTAGCAACCGGGTAAAGCTCAGTGTCAAATGAAGCCCTACAAGCCGCTCTTGCCAGGGTTTGTGGTCAAATGCAGGCACTGCAGAAAGTGCCCTTGAGAGTCATTGCCAACCTGACACTCCCACACCCCTTTCAGGACAAGTCAGGAACCCACCTGTCCTCAGGGGAGGAAGCAGTTCAGCAGCGGCCACCCAAGCCTTGGCCTGAGGATGCATCTTTTTTTTTTATTATTATTTTTATTTATTTGACAGAGAAAGAGGGAGAGAGAGAGAGAGAGAGAGAATGGGCGCGCCAGGGCCTCCAGCCACTGCAAATGAACTCCAGATGCATGCGCCCCCTTGTGCATCTGGCTAAGGTGGGTCCCGGAGAATTGAACCTGGGTCCTTCGGCTTTGCAGACACGTGCCTTAACCGCTAAGCCATCTCTCCAGCCCTGAGGATGCATCTTGAAGAAGGCAGTGTACCACAGCCAAGATACAGAACCAGCCCGGAGGTCCATCTACAGAAGACTGGCTAAAGAGAAATGATACATGGGCTGGAGAGATGGCTTAGCAGTTAAGTGCTTGCCTGTGAAGCCTAAGAACCCTGGTTCGAGGCTCGATTCCCCGGGACCCACGTTAGCCAAACGCGCAAGGGGGCGCACGTGTCTGGAGCTCGTTTGCAGTGGCTGGAGGCCCTGGTGCGCCCATTCTCTCTCTCTCTCTCTCTTTCTCTCTCTCTCTCTTTCTTTCTGTGCCTCTTTCTCTCTCTGTCTGTCACTCTCAAATAAAAAATAAAAATGAATAAAATATTAAAAGAGAAAAATGATACATGCACACAATGGAGTTCTTTTCAGGGTAAGGAAGCCTGAAATTACATCCTTTGTAGGAAAAATGAATAGAACTAGAAATTATCATGTAAAGCAAAGTAATCCAGATTCCCAAAGATATCACGTTTTCTCTCATACGCAGAATCTATATTTAAATATAGATGAATCTATATATATGTGTGTGTGTGTGTGTATATATATATATATATATATATATATATATATATATATATATATACATATATATATGGTACAGTCATACCTGAAAACAGGAGAAATATGCTAAAGGAACAAAGGACAAAGAAACAAGTATCACATTCTCTCATATGTAGAACCTGTGTGTGTGTGTGTGTGTGTGTGTGTGTGTGAGAGAGAGAGAGAGAGAGAGAGAGAGAGAGAGAGAGAGAGAGAGAGAGAGGGAATGTAGAAGGAGGTGCTATTTGAGGAGAAGCTTACCAGCACAGGAGAGTCGGAGGGACGGAGAGGGCAGCAGAGTTTATAGAAGAAAAAAGTATAATCGTATGTGTGTATGAAAGTCTCATAGTGAAATCCATTGGCTTGTATGCTAACTTAAAACATTAATAATAATAATAATACTATAAAAGACCCACTCCAAGCAGCCAAAGCAAGAGGCATCTCAGACCAAGTGGGCAGGAGGCAGGCGTCCCGAGGAGGAGCTGACTCAGACTCGGGGTTCACCTCGAGCAAGTGGCTGCACAAGTCGGCTTTGGGAGCAGCCAAAGGGGCTGGCTGACGATGCCAGGCAGATCCGCAGAAGGGCATTCCCCAGCAGGCACAGGGAGGCTGGCCCCTGAGCTGTTATACACCCCCGCTTTCAGAGTGTCTGCCTTCCACCAGGTCCTGGTACGGAGACCGACCGTGCAGGCGCCCCTAGCTCGGGCTGCTCCTGCATCCTACGGTGCTCCAGACAAGATGATCCTCCCTGTTGCAGTCAGGGTCGCATTTGCTGGTAGAAATCACCCAACCAAGAGCAGCTTGTGGGGAAAAAAAAAAAGGAGGTTGATTTTGGCTTACAGGCTCGAGGGGAAGCTCCACGATGGCAGGGGAAAACGATGACATGAGCAGAGGGTGGACATCACTCCCTGGCTAACATCAGGTGGACCACAGCAACAGGAAAGTGGGAGGCAGAGAAAGAATGGGTGCCTTTTCTTAAAGAACCGAATGCCACAAGCGTGGTTCCTGATTTGGTATGTGTCACCTCACCCACTGGGCAGTGGGTTCAGAATCTGCGTCGCCAGCTGGTGAGAGTTTGGACTGTAGAGCCTTTCTGGAAGAGGTATGTCGCTAGGGGCAGACCTTGGGGTTATTAGGCCAGCCGTACTGGGTGATAGCTAGCTCATTGCTCGCTGCTCTCTGCCACACTTTCCCAGCAAGATAAAGCTTCCCCTTGTTTGATGCTCCCTCCTATCATCTGCTTCTGGTCAGAAGTTTTGTCCCAGCAAAAAGAAGGTAACTCGGCTGGAGGGATGGCTTAGCAGTTAAGGCCCTTGCCTGCAAAGCCAAAGGACCCAGGTTCGATTCCCCAGGACCCACTTTAGCCAGGTGCACAAGGAGGAGCATGTGTCTGGAGTTCATTTGCAGCACCTGGAGGCCCTGGTGTGCCCAGTCTCTCTCTCTCTCTCTCTCTCTCTCTGCCTTTCTCTTTCAAATAAATAAAAATTTTAAAAGAAGGTTGGCCAGGCATGGTGGCGCATGCCTCTAATCCCAGCACTCAGGAGGCAGAGGTAGGAGGATTGTCATGACTTTGAGGCCACCCTGAGACTACACAGTGAATTCCAGGTCAGCCTGGGCTAGAGTGAAACCCTACCTCAACATCCCCCTCCCTCATAAAAAGGTAACTGAAATAGGTAATGTTGCAGTCAGGTTCGCATTACTGGCAGAAGTCACCCAACCAAGATCAGCTTGTGGAAAAAAGGGTTTATTCTGGTTTATAGACTCGAGGGGAAGCTCCACGATGGCAGGGGAAAACGATGGCATGAGCAGAGAGTGGACATCACCCCCTGGCCAACATCAGGTGGACAATAACAACAGGAGAGTGTGCCCAACACTAGCAAGGGGACACTGGCTATAACACCCATAAGCCCCCAACAATACACCGCCTCCAGGGGGCGCTAATTCCCAAATCTCCATAGTGGGGAACCTGGCATTCAGAACACCTGAGTTCATGGGGGACCCCTGAATCAGAGCAGCACAGGTAATAATTGGCCCCGCTTTCAGGTGAGAGCTCTGGTTATGGGGTCTGCATAACCAATCACTGGTCAGGCTGAGGGACCGGGGCGGGCTGAATCGCATACTGGAAGCGCTAAGCTCACACAGCAGACATCATGGTGCACTGGAGGATCCCAGGAGAGCAATATCAATGGTCACAGCAGAGTGTCCTGGGCAGGAGTTGAATGGAAGCCCAGATGGAGCAGGGATGACCACAGAGTACGCAGTGAGGGAAGGGCCGGGGAGGTTGTGAGTAAGAATTAATTTAGATTTGTATTTTGCAAGTCGAGGACATCATCATCATCATCACTATTATTATTGTTGTTTGAGGTAGGGTCTCTCTCTGGTCCAGGCTGACCTGGAATTCACTATGTAGTCTCAGGGTGGCCTCGAACTCATGGAGATCCACCTACCTCTGCCTCCCGAGTGCTGGGATTAATGGTGTGTGCCACCATGCTAAGCCTTATTTTTATTTTTTGACCTGTGTAACTTAGGCTCAGGGAGCCAGGCTTGGAGATTCTTCTCCAAGGGATCTTTGTAATATGTATTGAATCACCAAATACTTAGAAGGTCCCTGCTGCGTGTGAACAACCTCCACCAGGTGTAATGTGACTCAGAATCACCTTAGTGGCTCGGCTTTCAGACCTCATGGCAGACAGCAAAGTGAGGGTTTTTTGTTGTTTTGGGGGGAGTCTATTTTTTTTGAGGTAGGGTCTCACTCTGACCAAGGCTGAGCTGGAATTCACTCTATAGTCTCAGGGTGGCCTCGAACTCACAGCGATCCTCCTACCTCTGCCTCCTGAGTGCCGGGATTAAAGGTTAGCACCACCACACCCCGCTAAAGAGGGCATCTTGGCAGGTTAGGTGCAGGAGCCGAAATTTGTTTAAAATTAAAAGCACTCTAGTGGACCACAGCAAGCAGCGGAGCTGAGACCACTGGAGTCATTGTCTCTCTGTTAACTCTCACAGTGCCCCCTGGAGGCTGTAGGATTCTTGTTTCCCAGAGCTAAAACGGCAGCTCGGTCAAAGCAGAGCCAGGACCGGTGCTTTAATTTATGGGACTGAAAAAAATACACTCATACCTAATAGGCAAATGTAGAGCTTTAAAAAAAAATTCTTAGGTTGGAGGGATGGCTTAGCGGTTAAGGCGCTTGCCTGCAAAGCCTAGGGACCCAAGTTCAATTCCCCCAGGACCCACATATGTCAGATGCACAAGGGGGCACATGTGTCTGAAGTTTGTTTGCAGTGGCTGAAGGCCCTGGCACACCCATTCTCTCTCTCTCCCTCTCTCTCTCTCTCTCTCTCTCCCTCCCTCCCTCCCATCACCTCTTTCTCTCAAATAAATAAAAAGAAAACATTTAAGGGCTAGAGAGATGGTTTAGCAGTTAAGGCAATGCCTGTGAAGCCTAAGGATCCAGGTTTGATTCTCCAGGTCCCCTGTAAACCAGATGCCCAAGGTGGCACCTGTATCTGAGGTTCGTTTGCAGTGGCTGGAGGCCCTGATGTGCCCATTCTCTCCCTCTCTCTTTCCCTCTCGCTCACTCTCTCTCTCTTTCTCTCACTAATAAATAAATAAAAACAAATCTAAGGGCTACAAATATGGCTTAGTGATTAAAGCACTTGCCTGCAAAGCCAAAGGACCCAGGTTTGATTCCCCAGGACCCATGTAAGCCAGATGCACAATGGAGTTCATTTGTAGTGGCTGGAGACCCTAGCATACCCAATCAACCTTTCTCTCTCTCTTAAATAATAAAAAAAAAAACATTAAAAAATATTTTTAAAAAATCTTAATGGCTGATGTCCAATACTATTTCCCTTTTCAGAGAAGAGCGAGACAGGAGATACGCTGTTGGAAGAAAGCCACACGGAGAGTGTCAGATCCCAGACTCCTAAGTTCGAATTTACTGCTTGCAGCCAGGCTGTGCGCGCCGGAATATTGATCCAGAGGAGGAGTGCACGGAGACAGCAAGACGCAGACAGCCTTCTCTTATTCCCCAGGCTGGAGAGGCAGACCCTGCATCGCACGGAGAAAGCCAGGAGAGACCCAGCAAGTGTCCCCAACCAGCCACCTCTCCATGTCTGCACATTCGCTCAGTCTCGGTGACAGCCAGACCCCTTATTAAGCAGCAGCCAGTGCCATCTTGCCTGCTGCCCTGGCTGAACTTACACCCCTCACATCGTACGGATCAGTGGGGGGACGTCCATCTACCCCGAGGCGCAACAATAACAACATGGAAGCCGATGGGGAAGGCAGTTGTCTCGCCCGCTTGAGAGATAACGAAGGTGACATTTAAGCGGTTGCCCTGGCCTCCCTGTCACTGAGCCTCATCATTAATTTAACCGTCTCTGTTACAGACTTTCCATCCGGTCTTAGAGGGATGGGGGTTGGGTGGACTTCTGGTCCCCTGTGGCCCATTAAAGATGTAGAGGAGAGATGGCTTAGCAGCTAAGGCGTTTGCCTGCAAAGCCAAAGGATCCCGGTTTGATTCTGCAGGACCCACGTAAACCAGATGCACAAGGGGGCGCATGTGTCTGGAGTTCATTTGCAGTGGCTGGAGGCCCTGGCATACCCATTTTCTCTCTCTCTCTCTCTCTCTTTCCCTCCCTGTTTATCTCTCTCAAATAAATTAAAAAAATATTTTTTCTTTGTTTTTTTTTAAAATTATTTATTTATTTGAGAGAAACAGACACAGAGAGAAAGACAGAGGGAGAGAGAGAGAGAATGGGCGCGCCAGTGCTTCCAGCCTCTGCAAACGAACTCAAGACACGTGCGCCCCTTGTGCATCTGGCTAACGTGGGACCTGGGGAACCGAGCCTCGAACCGGGGTCCTTAGGCTTCACAGGCAAGCGCTTAACCACTAAGCCATCTCTCCAGCCCTTTTCTTTGTTTTTTTTGAGGTAGGGTCCCATTGTAGCCCCGGCTGACCTGGAACTCACTATGTAATCTCAGGGTAGCCTCGAACTCACAGTGATCCAACCTACTTCTGTCTCCTAAGTGCTGGGATTAAAGGCGTGCACCACCACACCTGGCTAATAAAAGATATTTTAAAAAAATTAAGAGTAATGTAGAGGTATTCTCTTCTCCCTATCCTCTACCCCAGTCTTCTGAAATCCACTGTCCAATTCCTGCAGTTCAAATGACATTCCTGCAGGAGAACATCACTGGCTGCTATTGGACAGGAATGAGCAAAGCAAGAAGGACCCACCGAGACCCACGTGCTGCCGATGGAGAGATGCTACGTGTTTGGTGCCCAAGACGCATCACTTACTCTTTCACACCCTCATTAATTCAACAGCTTATTACAGAGGCCTTCCTTGTGCCAGGTGCTGGTGCTGGGCTCACTGTGAGCGTGCTTGACTCTGCCAAGCAGGCTTGGTCCTGACCTCCTTGGAGCTCACAATCCAATGTCGCCCTGTCCAACAGAGTGGCACCAGCCTCGCGTGGTTTCTTTCCTTAAAAAATATAAATGGGGGGCTTAGCGGTTAAGGCGCATGCCTGTGAAGCCTAAGGACCCAGGTTTGATTCTCAAGGTCCTATGTAAGCCAGATGCACATAGCAGCACATGCATCTGGAGTTGGTTTGCAGCGCCTAGAGGCACTGGTGCACCCCTTCTCCCCCCCCCCCCGTCTGTCTGTCTCTAACAAATAAAAATAAATCTTTTTAACAGGCTGGAGAGATGGCTTAGCCATTAAGTGCTTGCCTGTGAAGCCCAAGGACCCCAGTTCGAGGCTCGATTCCCCAGGACCCATGTTAGCCAGATGCACAAGGGGACACATGCGTCTGGAGTTCATTTGCAGTGGCTGGAAGCCCTGGCGCGCCCATTCCCTCTCTATCTGTCTGTTTCTCTCCCTCTCTCTCTGTCACTCTCAAATAAATAAATAAAAAATGAAAAATTCTCTCTCTCCCTCTCCTTCATAAATAAGAATAAAATTATAAATGAACATAATCTAAGGAAGAAGAAAGTCACTAAGCCCAAATCTACACTTAGATAGAGGAATCAAACTCCACATATTTTTTGTTTGTCTGTTTGTTTTTCAAGGTAGGGTCTCACTCCAGCGCAGGCTGACCTGGAACTCACTATGGAGTCTCAGGGTGGCCTCGAACTCACTGGATTCTCCTACCTGTGCCTCCGAGTGCTATGATTAAAGGCGTGCGCTGCCACGCCCGGCTTTCAAAGTCCACATCTTAAAAGGAGCAGGATTTGTGACATATGTTAAAACCCCCACAAGTATGAACTGGGTGGTAAACCCAGAGCTCTTCTGAGCAGAGTACATGGCAGATAACCAGAGCTGAAGGCGCGAAGTCTAGCCATCTAAATGCCACTTGACCACCCAGGTGTTTTGGACCCTACCAGAGGCTTGCTTCTGTAGGGTGAGGAAAGTAAGTAGACACCCCTGGAGAGGATGGGCAGCAAAGCTGTGTCGTGTGGGATGGGGCACAGAAAGATCTCAGTGGGCACACAGCCTCTCTCCTAAATGGGATGTTATATTTGGAGAGGGAAGAACGGGAAACTCTTCTACTTAGAAACATTTCCAGTGTTAACACAGTTTTTTTGTTTGCTTGTTTGTTTGTTTTGTTTTGTTCAAGGTAGGGTCTTGCACTAGCTCAGGCTGACCTGGAATTCACTATGTAGTCTCGGGGTAGCCTCAAACTCACGGTAATCCACCTATCTCTGCCTCCCAAGTGTTGGGATTAAAAGTGTGTGCCAAATAAAATATTTTTTTTAAAAAAAAGGCTAGAGAGATGGCTTAGCAGTTAAGGTGTCTGCCTGCAAAGCCAAAGGACCCAGGTTCGATTCCCCAGGACCCACGTGAGCCAGATGCACAAGGGGGCGCATGTGTCTGGAGTTTGTTTGCAGTGGCTGGAGGTCCTGGTGCATCCATTCTCTCTCTCTCTCTCTTTCTCTGTTAAATAAATAAAATATTTTTTAAAAATTGTATGCCATCACACCCAGCTTATTGGCAAACTCTTATAGCTAAGTTCAACCTGCTATAAACTAAATTTTAGACTAAGCCTTCAAATAACTACTTCTGAAAGTGTTAAACCAAGGTTTCCAAAGGCATATTTTAGTGTGAACTAATACTTTTCTCATTAATAATTTTGAAACTGCTTTTTGTTTAATCTCATGCTTTAAATATATCTATCCTCAGGCTGGAGGGATGGCTTAGTGGTTAAGGCACTTGCCTGCAAAGCCAAAGGACCCAGGTTCAATTCCCCAGAACCCACGTAAGCCAGATGCACAAGGGGCCCATGTGCCTGGAGTTCATCTGCAGCAGCTGGAGGCCCTTATATGCACATTGTCTCTCTCATTCTCTACCTGCCTCTTTCTGTCAAAGAAAGAAAGAAAGAAAGAAATCTGTATCTATCTTCAAATCTTCATTTGTGTATGTTTCACACATAAAATGTTAGTACCGAAGCAAGTACACCATGTATTTACTTTTACATCATTAAAATGTTTTATTAGTAATGTATACAGTGTGTATACAGCCAGGTTGGTACCATTGTTAACCTCTCCCTGCCCCCCTCCGCAGGTACCCTCCTCTTTGGGGAATGTGGGTCATGCACTGTGGGATTAGCCATCAGTTATGGGGAACAGGCAATGTCTCTGTGCATAATGACCCAACGTGTGGCTCTAACAACCTTTCTGCCCCCTCTTCTGTGAATTTCCCTGAGCCACGTTGAGTTCGTTTTAGGTCTGCTTCAGTGATGGGCTCTTGGGAGCCTCAGTGTCTTTGGATCTCTGGTTTGGTAGGAGTTGAGTGTTCTCTGCGTCTGTCTCCTTCACCCTTGTGCTGGTACCAGGTTCACTAAGCAATCAGCGCTCTTGCTCATTTCCCCAGTTCCTCTATGGTTTCTGCTGGGGCCCTGGTGAGGTGCAATGGGCTGGTTCTCTCCTCAGGTTCTGTGTCCATCTGGAAAAAGAGAAGCAGATTCTCCAATGGAGAGTGAGGTCAGCACCGGATAAATGGGAAAACCATTGTTATTTTAGAGAGAATTTTCTAGGTGTAGGCCCTCTTGTAGCCCATGTTATTGGAAAAGAACTGCGTGAATGTTGATGCTAAACATCTTCCTTGCTGGCAGAGGCACATGCCCAGAGACCACTGCTTCAGAGTCCAGCTGTTCGTCTTAGACTTGAGTCTCAGCCTCGTGCTCCTGAAGCAAGCTGGAACCAAGCAGAGGTGAGCGAGATGGAAGAGAACAGCGATGGAGACCTGGAGATGGACTCTCTGCAGAGCCAGAGCGGGGGCTCCAGAGCTGCCGAGGAGGAAGCAGAAGTTGGTTCTGATCGTCCCGGTACCCAAGGGAGGAACAGAAACTGCCCCCTGCCAGGCACAAGCCGGCCAACTTGGAAGGGTATGGCCAGTGGATGTGGAGCCAGCGAGTGCCAAGGTGTGGTGGTTTGATGCAGGTGTCGCCCATGAACTCAAGTGTTCTGAATGCTAGCTTCCCAGCTGATGGCGATTTGGGAATGAACGCCTCCTGGAGGGAGTGTATTGTTGGGGGCGGGCTTATGGGTGTTATAGCCAGTGTCCCCTTGCCAGTGTTTGGCACACCCTCCTGTTGCTATTGTCCATCTAATGTTGGCCAGGGGGTGATGTCCACCCTCTGCTCATGTCATCATTTTCCCCTGCCATAGTGGAGCTTCCCTTGAGTCAAATAAACCTGTAAGCCAAAATAAACCATTTTTTTTTTCCCCACAGGCTGCTCTTGATCGGGTGATTTCTACCAGCAATGCGGACCTGACTGCCACACAGGGTGGGCAGGGGGGCACACAGCCCGGGCGGTAGTGGGCTTTCTGTTCCTGAGCTGCTCCAGAAGCCTTTAGTTTCCACTGTTTGCATTTCCTGTCTCGATGAGCGATGTGCTGATTTTCCTCCTGTCTCTAGACAAATAGAGCCCCGACATAGAGTTCACAATTTATGTAACTGTTTTCCCATTCTTCTCTCGGGCTTCTGACACTTGCATATATCTTCCCTCGCTCGGGCAATTTGGGGCGCCCACCCTCATTTCATTTCTTTGTTTCCATCGTTCACAGAAGGTAAATAAATTGAGGTGGAGGTGAAGTTACTTATCCGGTAGGGAAACTGTCGAGCCAGGACTGACTGGGACTTGGTGCCATCTGAGACCTCTCGACTTCCCGTGGGTCTCCAGCGTGGCCTCTTCAGACCCCTGGCATCTCAGCGCACAGCGATTTGGGGAGGATTGCCCGAGGGGTTTGCAAAACTTCCAAAAGGTTTCGTCCAGGTGGCTTGACAGGGGTTCCTTCTTAATGAGTACAGTGTTGTATTGGACAAAAAAAAATCTTTCAAGGGGAGAGTCCTGATGGTTGATGAAAGTCGTCCCTGTGGTCACTGTCTTCTGGAATATGTGCAGCTCAGGAGGAAGACTAGGAAGAGCTCTGCACCTGCCAGGGCTCTGGCCTCCACCCCTGGCCCCTGGCTTACCGTGCCACACGCCCTTGCGCCTCACTTTCAGGTGACAGCACAAGAATGGAAGTGACAGTTTTCTCTTGTAGGTCTGGCCCGCACGACTACCCACCTAAAGGCCTTGCGCTTGCTTTCTGTAAGACTGGCACGGTAGTCTTGGAGCCCACGCGTTGGTGCAGCCACGGGCTGGAAGGGACCCGGGTCGGCCAGGCACTGAAAACCACTAAAGGACTTAACACGGTGAGAGGTCTGTACTGGTTTTTGTTTGTTTGTTTGTTTGTTTGGTTGGTTGGTTGGTTGATTTTTTGAGGTAGGGTGTCACTCTAGCCCAGGCTGACCTGGAATTCACTGTGTAGTCTCAGGGTGGCCTCGAACTCAGGGCGATCCTCCTACATCTGCCTCCCGAGTGCTGGGATGAAAGGCGGGCGCCACCGTGCCTGGCTAAGCCTGTAGGGTTTTTGCACTTCTTAGAGAAGAGATAGGCAGAGTGCTTCCCAAAGCATGTCACCTCAGCCTGTGAACTTGACCTGCCATGCTTCACTTTCCTCACTGGAAGACGGGGGAAAGGACACTACGCAGTCTCAGGATCTAACATGCTGAAGCCCTCTGAGACAGCAGACAGTGCCGGGTGCCTTGCAGAAATCAGGGACAGCTGCCGTGACCTCACTTTGCTCATCTGTAAAGTGGGGGTAGTGCATACGCTGCTTGCCCCACACCTAAACCACACTCTGAGGATGAGACTGCAGGCTGGAAGTTTCGCTGTTGCTCACGCACATGGGAAGGGAGCCCGAGAATGCGTTTCCAGCCGAGAGGTTAAAAGCTCTGTTCCTCTGGAGTCAGACTGCGTCCCTGTACGGATCGGTGCTACCGAGCAAGGCAGAGATTTAATTACCTTGAGCCTTAGTGCCTTCTCCCGCTGAGATCAGAGCTCCCGAGGAGAGGAGGAGAAGAGGAGAGGAGCATGGAGGTGACAGGCAAGACCTAGGGAAGCCTCCAGCACAGTCTAGCACCTTCGCAGGGCCAGGCAACTTGACAGAGGAGAGCCCAGCCTCAAGGAAGTTGGTATGATCCTGTCTGTAAAGGGCCAAGGGCTGTGGGGGAAATCTGTTTGAACGTGACAGCCTGGACAGCAGACAGCTAATGCTACCACGCTGGCTCTCGTGTGACTGGGTGAGCCTTGCATGACCCTGGCATGTAAACTGCAGGTGATCAGCACACCCACGGGCTTAGCCATGGGTCCTCAGTTCACTTGACAGCCACGTGCTGAGTGCAAAATACAAATGTGTGTGCATGTGAATGCTGCGTCTGCTCCCCTAGGCCCAAATATGTGTTTGGACATGGCCCAGCGGTCTTGTATGGCCATGTGGCTACACCTGTGAAAATCCCATGGCTCTGCAGACACGTGAGAGTCCACACATGTACTTGCTACGTGTGTGGATACCGTTTGGGAGCCTGAGACCCAGCAGGCAGTGGAGCTGCCTGCTGGAACCTGTGGGAGTGAGCTGAGACCAAGAGATCGGGGTTGTAGACGCAGAAGTGACGGGAGGGTTTGGGAGGGAGATGCACTCACCCCCCCTCCCCTGAGCAAGCAGTGAATTCAGAGGGAGGGGCGGAGGAGCACACAGTGGAGACAGAGACGCAGACCCGGGCTGGAGGAGGGAGAAGACAGCATGAAAAGAGCTACGTGGCCAGGCAGTCCCGGGCAGGATAGCATCCGTCAACGTCCACAGTTTTCCCCAAAGCCAGAGATGCGCCTTAAAGCTGTAACTCCGGTCACATCATGGGGAGGAACGGAAGATATTGGCATGGGTGCCTTCATGCACATTTAGCATTTATGCGGGACACGCCTTGAGCTGGACATGGGATACAACTGAACCTCAGGGACAATGACGTTCTTTTAAATATCTTTTTTTTTTTTTTTTTTTTTTTTTTGGTTTTTCGAGGTAGGGTCTCACTCTGGCCCAGGCTGACCTGGAATTCACTCTGTAGTCTCAAAGTGGCCTCGAGCTCACTGCGATCTTCCTACCTCTGCCTCCTGGTGCTGGGATTAAAGGTGTGTGCCACCACACCCAGCTTTCTCTGAAATATTTTATAATTATTTATTTATTTGACAGACAAAGATAGAGACTGAGAGAATGGGCACGCCAGGGCCTCCAGCCACTGCAAACGAGCTCCAGACACATGAGCCCCCTTGTGCATCTGGCTAACATGGGTCCTGGGGAATCAAACCTGGGTCCTTTGGCTTTGCAGGCAAATGCCTTAACCTCTAAGCCATCTCTCCAGCTCCCAAGGACACTGACTTTCATTCAGTTTCTACAGCACCTACTCCATGAGGTGTTTGGAAAGGACTAGAATGAAAGGAAATCGTTTCCTCTTGCCCTTGAGGTTCTAATTTATTATTATTATTATTATTTTGTTTTTTTTTTGAGGTAGGGTCTCACTCTAGCCCAGGCTGACCTGTAATTCACTATGTAGTCTCAGGCTGGCCTTGAACCCACAGCAATCCTCATACCTCTGCCTCCCCAGTGCTGGGATTAAAGGCCTGCGCCACCACACCCAGCAAGGATCCAGTGTTCTATGCATGGGCAAAACAAGGAAAACATGCTCTGCAGAGAAAAATTACCAACAACCAAAAGCAGGGCCTTTGGAATTCTACTGACTAAATCTGCGTCAAGTCTGAAGTCTGCCCTTCACGAGTTGTGTGCTCTGAGCAAGTTACATCCCTCGGTCTCTTTCACCTTGTCTCTGAGATAACACCGGTCTCTCTAGGTTGTAGTAGGAATTAGAGAAATAAATATATGATTATTTATATAGTAAATTATAAAGTACAAAGCAAAGCCAGGCGTGGGGGTGCATGCCTTTAATCCCAGTACTCAGGAAGCAGAGGTAGGAGGATCACCGTGAGTTCGAGGCCAACCTGAGACTCCATAGTGAGACCCTACCTCGAAAAAACCAAAAATATAAAAGAAAGAAGAAATTATCTTTCAGAGCTCTGGGTGGGTTCAGGCCCATGGACCCCACTGTGGGCTGTCCGCAATTACCACAATATAAAGGCCTCCTTTGCATAAGCAACATGCTGAGCTCAGCATCCAGCAGCCCGGACACTCTGAAACGCTGCCTCCCTGCAGGAAGATGTCCCGCAGAGCAAGGGCATTAAAGCCATGGCAGATACCATTACACTCGGGTCCCACGCACACTTAACATGCGCTGTGACTCATCCAGTCATGTGATGACTGTGTGAGACCCAAGGTTTCATGTAAGGAAACCGAGGTTGTTGGGGGGAGGGGAGGAAGGTACTAACTTGCCTAAGGTCCCCGGCTGGAAACACAGCAGGAAGACAGTCGGCTGTACATACTCTGACCAGATGCGCTTCTTCTCCAGGGAGAAGCCAGAAATACGAACCAAAGAAGAATTCAAAGTTTGGGGATCAGCAAACCATGGGGGCCACATGGTGGCTGTAAGGAAACGCCTCTAGCCGGAGCTCGATGGTGCACGCCTTTCATCCTGGCACTGGGGAGGCAGAGGTAGGAGGATCGTCGTGAGTTCAAGGCCACCCTGAGACTCCGTAGTGAATTCCAGGTCAGCCTGAGCTAGAGTGAGACCCTACCTCAAAAACCAAAAGACAAAGAAGAAAAGAGAAGGCCTCTGCGATATTTGACTTCAAGGAAACATCGCTGACCAAGGACCCCAACAATTGCCCTGGCCAACCGAGCCCCTCCTTATGTGTGCACCATGCTTGTCTTAGGTTACTTTGAGCCCAAGGGGGAGCCAGGTGGGGACATGGCCTCCTGTCACGGGCCCCCTCGGCCACCCAAGTCTGTGCCTTCACCTTTGGGGGGTGGGGAGGCTCCTTCACAATCAATGGGTGCAGCTCCCCGCTGCACTCTCTCTGCCACGGGGGTCCCCTGATATTCAGAAAGCTTCCAGTAAGTCAGCACACTGATCAATAAATACCCAGCCGGGCTGTGCAGATCCAGTCCCGGGTACAGTGCCTCCATGAGCATGGCGGGGGGAGATGGGGGAGTGGGGGGTGGGGGGAGGGGTAGGACCACAGAGACTTGAGTCATAACCTGGCTGTGTTTCAGCAGGCCAGCAGCTCCGGCCAGTCTCAGGTGTGTTGACACTCAGGTTCCTCATCTGTAAGCAGTGATGACCGTCAGGTCAGGACAAAATGGAATCCACGAGGACAGCAGAAGGGAGGACCACAGAGACATAAGGAAGACGGTCATCCCCATTCCTCAAGGAGCCACCCAGCCATTATCCCTTCCTTGCCCAACAATACCCCAGGTGTGGGTTTCCTGCCCCCTATCTTATTTCTCAGGTCAGGTCACTGCTCTGGTCTCACTCCCTCGCTACTTCTCTTCCTCGCTTTCCCCCAACTGAAGAGCTCTATGTAGTGCGCTGTCTGTAACCCCAAGTTGACGGCTCCGCTCTTGAGAGTCAGTCCTGACAGCTCATGTTTTTCTGGAATAAAAGCTTCCATCTTTACCTCAGAGTGGGTCTCTGTGGTCTTGGTCAGTCCTGAACTATACAATGACCATGCCTAAGTCTTCAAGCTATAGTGAAAAAGAAATTTTTTTTTTTTTAGGGCTGAAGAGATGGCTTAGTGGTTAAAGGCTTTCCTGCAAAGCCTAAGGACCCCGGTTCAAGGCTCGATTCCCCAGGACCCACTTTAGCCAGATGCACAAGGGGGTGCATGCGTCTGGAGTTCGTTTGCAGAGGCTGGAGGCCCTGGCGCGCCCATTCTCTCTCTCTCTCTTTCTCTCTCTGCCTCTTTCTCTGTCTGTTGCTCTCAAATAAATAAATAAAAATAAACAAAATTTAAAAAAATTTAAATACATGTATCCTTTTCAAAAATGTTTGGCACAGTATAGAATTAAGTATCTTCCTGGTCGCTGACGCCCACTCAATTGGAGCAGCACTCACCAGTGGAACGAGCCGACTTTCTGGCTAAACTGGAAGAAAACAAAGAAGTTACTCACACCCTGTTCTCTTGCTCTGCCTGCCATCTTTCTTCCCAGTTCCCTGCCGACGATCAGACAGTGAGCCCGGGTGCCGTTCTGGTCACCGGAGCCACCCGCTGCCCGAGGAGACGCGGAGGCTGCGGGCACCGGGGTGGCTTTGCAGCGGGAACAGGTGTGCAAACAGGCCACTGCCGCTCAGTAAAGTCAAGTGTGCAGGAAGAGACGCAGGGGCTGGCTCGCGACAACACACTCTAACATGTCCTGGAACACACCCGCCTGCATAGCATTTGACAAAACAAATAATTTTCTACATATGATTTGATGTTTTGGGTTTGTTTGGCTTTTATAAATTTTAGTTACTTGTTTAGTTATTTTGGCTTTTTTGAGGTAGGGTTTCACTGTAGCCCAGGCCGACCTGGAATTCACTATGTCGTCTCAGGGTGGCCTCGAACTCACAGTGATTCTCCCACCTCTGCCTCCTGAGAGTGGGGTTTTTTTTTAATTTTTATTTTATTATTATTCTGAAATAATTCAGGCATACGGAAAACACAGTGCAGAACCACACAGCGTTAAACATGAACCCTTTCCTTCTCTTCCCCACTGGTTACCTCCCTACTGAATCTGGGGTTTATCATTCCCCAGTGGGTTTTTAGACTTTTATTACATATGTCTGTGACTACTGATTATGCATTACAGTGACTTATTTAAAATGCCAGCTACGAGTTACACACTGCATTACTTGGCAACTGCTTTTGCTCAACATTATGTTCCTGAAGTGTATCAGGTTTTTTTTTTTGTTTTGTTTTTTTTGAGGTAGGGTCTCACTCTAGCCCAGGCTGACCTGGAATTCACTATGTATTCTCAGGGTGGCCTCGAACTCACGGCAATTCTCCTACCTCTGCCTCCCAAGTGCTGGGATTAAAGGCATGCGCCACCACGCCCGGCAGGATGTATCATGTTTTTATTAAATCATTTTTATTTATATATTTGAGAGTGACAGACAGAGGGAAAAAGAGGCAGAGAGAGAGAGAGAGAGAGAGAGAGACAGAGAATGGGCGTGCCAGTGCCTCCAGCCACTGCAAACAAACTCCAGATATGTGCGGCCCCTTGTGCATCTGCCTAATGTGGGTCCTGGGGAATCGAGCCTCGAACCGGGGTCCTTAGGCTTCACAGGCAAGCGCTTAACCGCTAAGCCATCTCTCCAGCCCGCCACTCTGGTCTTATTTGTTTGCATGACAGTATCACAGTATTGGTCCCCTTTCCTGATGATAAGCATTTGTTTTTAAGAAACCAAAACCACTATGCCTGTCCATTGGCATCTTCAAGGAGCAGACACCAAGAAGCATTCGATGTGCAAGAGGCTTATGGGGAAAGTCTTGTGAACAACAAAGGAGCAGAGCGGCCAGGGGCAGGGGGACATTCGTACACGGGCAGAAGTAGCCTTTGATTTCAGAGCAGTTCCAAGTCCCACCAGGCCAAGGGGAGTCACGGAGCAAAGGCTGGTCACTGGCGTGCACTGTGCTTAGTAGAAATGAGTCCCCCCTCGCCCCTCCTGTGCTCCTTCCCTGACTGCGCATAGCCCAGTATAACACTGTGGTAGAGAAGAAAGCAAGACCACAGGACTGCAGGAATGTTCCTCAGCCATGCATGCCCGCAGGATCATTCACCAGTCATGCACGGCTGCAGGAGCATTCCTCAAGCATGCATGACCACAGGATCATTCACCAGTCATGCACGGCTGCAGGATCATTCACCAGTCATGCATGGCTGCAGGATCATTCACCAGTCATGCATGGCTGCAGGATCATTCACCAGTCATGCATGGCTGCAGGAGCATTCACCAAGAATGCATGAGTTTGGGAGCATTCTCCAAACACTCATGCACAATGGCAGGAGCATTCCCCAACCATGGACAACTGCAGAGGACTCCCCAGCCATGGACAACGGCAGGAGGACTCCCCAGCCATGCACGGTTCCGCAGCATCCTCCAACCTGCATGGCTGCCGCAGCATTCTCACCCACGACCCCATCAGTTGTCATGACAACCGAGCCGCTTTACGGCCGCCATACCAGGTGCGCAGAGAGGAAGTAGAGACTTACTCCTAGGAGGACGTTCACCAGTAAATCATTCTGTAGCTTACTTTAAAAAAAAAAAAAAATGAGAAGTTAGAGAAAATATCCACAGTACAGTGTCATTAAAGCTAACCCTAAACCATGAGTTGTCATCGTTTTTGTTTGTTTGTTTGTTAATTTGAGAGAGACAGAGAGAGAGAGAAAGAGAATGGGCGTGCCAGGGCCTCCAGCCACTGCAAACGAACTCCAGACGTGTGCGCCCCCTTGTGCATCTGGCTAACGTGGGTCCTGGGGAATCGAGCCTCGAACCAGGGTCCTTAGGCTTCACAGGCAAGTGCTTAACCGCTAAGCCATCTCTCCAGCCCAGTTATCATCATTTCTGTGGCCCCATCACAGCAAGCCGCTTCCATTCATTTCCTGACAGCCACGTTGAGCTTTGTGGCTGAGCATCTACAATCCAAACTCTAGCAGATTCTCAGGTAAGACTGTCGAGTCCCTTAGTCACGTTACAACCTTGTATAAGTCCATCTCAGTGCTTTGGTCTCACTTTTCTTGTGAGCAAAGCCAGGGTGATCAGACTCGGGTCGTGGAGGCATTCTGAAAGCCCAATGCCTGGCGCCCAGAGCGGTGCTTCACACAGCATCGTTTCTCCTCATCCCGCAAAGCCATCGTCAGAGAAGTCTATCCCTGGGTGCGACAATTCTTCACAAACTGAGACATGTTGAGAAACTTCAAGCTTTGGTTCCGCAAACTCTCACTGTGACAGTTGGTGTGAATCAGGGATTTCTCTGAACTCTTCTTATTCACACCCATCACTCTCCCTAAAGGAGCATTTGTGATTAATCTCATTCTAGGGCTAAATCGGTCCCGAGCGCTTCCCAAGCACTTGATAAAGAAGCTTTCTGATTTATAGCAAACACCATTATTGAGCGGTGGCAGAGAGAGGCCACTGGGGGATTTGTCTTGCTGGAAACTCTGTCCACTGGAGTCATTTCTTCTGCTTTCCTAGATAAGAGCTCAATTTATTTCAAACTAGATGGAGTCCTGCTTTATTTTTCCTAGTTCACTCAGTACGACAGGAGGAAGACAAGACTTGAACAACTTTTAAGAATAAATACCTAACATTGTAAATTTGGAAAAACTTTTTTCCAGCTCACATAGATATGAGGACTCAGATGAAAGCTAGGCACACAGTATTCCTTCAATAAATGCTTGTGGAGACGCTGGAGAGATGGCTTGGTGGCTAAGGTGTTTGCCTGCAAAGCCAAAGGATCCTGGTTCAATTCTCCAGGACCCACGTAAGCCAGATGCACAAGATGGCGCATGCATCCGGAGTTTGTTTTGCAGCGGTTGGAGGCTCTGGCGCTCCCTTTCTCTCTCCCTCTCTCTGCCCCTTTCTCTTTCTCTCTCAAATAAATAAAATTAAAGTGTTTTTTTTTAATTTTTTTTGTTCATATTTATTTATTGAGAGTGACAGAGAGAGAGAGAGAGAGAGAGAGAGAGAGAGAGGGAGATAGGTAGAGAGAGAGAGAATGGGCACGACAGGGCTTCTAGCCACTGCAAACGAACTCCAGACGCGTGCGCCCCCTTGTGCATCTGGCTAACGTGGGACCTGGGGAACCGAGCCTCGAACCGCGGTCCTTAGGCTTCACAGGCAAGCGCTTAACTGCTAAGCCATCTCTCCAGCCCAAATTAAAGTGTTTTTAAAAAATGTTATTAAGTAAGAGCTTGTGGCAATGTCCCATCATCTCATTTACTCTTCATGGTGTCCCTGTGAAGTGGGTGGAGTCCATCTTCCCACTTGACAAAGGTTCAGAGTTAAGTTGTGGCCAAACTGGCACACTGATACTTACATTCATGCCATCACTTCCTTCCGTGTGTGGGCCGGGAGCAGAGCTGTCTCCTGTGGCTCCATTCCCAAAGACACAGATGGGACGTCTACCTCTCACTCACAGTCTGTCTCTGACACCTCTGCCTTCAGACCCGGACGAGAGATGGTCGTGTTACCATTGTTTGGAGTGTTGCAGTGATGGAGAGCACACAACCGTGCCAAGCTGTCAAGGGTCAAGAGCTCTTATTCAGTTTGGCTGGCACACTTGCCCCTGGTATGTGATTTTCCCCGTTGGCCTCAGACTTACCCTGGCAGAACAGTAGCAAGGAAACTGAGCTCAGGCCTGGTATGTTGCCTTTCCACTTACTGGTTGTGTGACCTGTGTCAAGTGACTTAAGTCCTGGTTTTATCATTTGTAAAACAGAACTTTTGTGACCATTAGATTACTGACATGAATACTTCTTGGTACCACTGAGAGAATAAGCAATTAACAGCAATATGAATTAATGAAGGGGCTAAACATCTCACTTCACACAATGTTTCAAGAGAGAAGTACCAGAGCTTGGGGTCTGGGTGATCTTCAGAATTTTCTAGACAAAGCAAGGAGAGAAGACATAATTACACAGAGACCCTCACACTTAGACTCCAAGCAAAACCCAGCCTTCTCTGTGGCTTTTCTTTTCTCTTGCTTGTTTGTGACAGAGAACGAGGCAAACAGGCAGAGTGAGTGTGGGTACTCTTGCCGCTGTAGGTGAACTCCAGATGCATGTGTCACTTTTGCACATTGGAGATGTTTACTTCACCACAAATGTAGGCAGTCCCAACCCCATGGGATGGAGTCCCAGACTGAGTCAAAAGGAGAAAGTTGAGCAGTGCCCTTCATCTCTCTGCTTCCCGACTGCAGATACAATGCAGACAGCTGCCTCACTATTGCCTCTACAACTTCTCCTGAGCTCCCACAGCCAAGTTTACTGGTTTATGCGCACACGCTGCCTTCCCACAGAGGCTCCATGGGTCAGGTGTCTACAACATGAGGTAGGACAGTAGCCTCAGGAAATAGAAGCAGTCTTCTAAGGTCTGGATGACTCAAGATACTTTTCTACAAAAGTAGGATGTTTTATGAAGTGCAAATGAACCGACCAGGCAGAGCCCAGCATCACTTCATGCCTCCAAAAGACATGATCCCAGGATAGCATGACCCCCAGAAAGCCAAGGAAGTCTTGGCTGTAAGATTGTAAGGTCACAGTCATGTCCTTCAGGTTCCCTGGGCTCTAGGCTCCTTGTGTATAAAGGACAGTCATTACCTCACAGAACTGTGGAAGGAACTACTGGGTCAAGTGCTTTCGGGACTTGGTTTGCGAGGGGTCTTCATAATGACTGATGCCACTGTTCTTGCTTTGTATTGCTAGTGACTAGATCTTTCTAAGCCTTAATGAACCTCAAGTCTAGGACAATATAGCGGGGGCCCTTTGCAGCATAATTTTTGAAGGCTACCAAGCAAGTATCCCTGGGTTTGGTGTGTCTCCCAAGCGTGTTTAACGGCAAGGTTTCTGTGCTCTGGGTAAGGCCACTGAGTATGACCAGTCACCTGTTTTTGCTATTGGATGAACTCCTGCTCCTTCATAGGTTGTCACATGCATATTAATGTCACCTCATGCTGGGCTATGTTTTCCAAATCAAACTCCAACATCATGGTAGTCTTTAGGGTCACTCTGGACACCAGTGAACCATGGATAACAGGCTCAAGCTGCTCTGGGGACCGGTTGCGTGTCCTGAAAAGGGAGAGGGTGGCTACTATACTTGAGCGTGTCTGTGGTCCCTCTGGGCATCACAGGGGACTGACTGCCCTAAAGTGTCTTATCATTCGAGGCTGCACTAGGAAGGAGTAGGAAGCAATGTGTGCACAATACCACCATTACACACATCATTACGCAGCTGTCCAGGAGCTGACTTGTTACTTCCTCAAACAACCCCAAGACAAGACGGAGTCATAGAACTGTTTGCTGCGTAACAAGGGCCAGTTCCTTTGCCTCTCTGAACTTAGCTCCCTTCTCCATAAAGTGGGTTTGCTGGGGAGACTTAAAAATGTCTTGTTAGCTAACTTCACTTTGTTCCTCCAGATGAGGCCAAAGTCTGGCAGATGTCAGTGATTCCGGGAACCACTCGTGAAGGATGTGGAAGGTCAGACAGGAGGGAGCGCTTGGAGAGCAGACTAAGGCTCAGCCTCCCGGGGGCCATGCTGACCAAGCGCAATGTCCCTTGGAACCATCCGAGAGGATGGGGAAGCTGTGGATGTCCCCACTAGTTGGGACGGTGTCACCTGGTGGAAGGCAGTTGCTTCCTAATTCTGAGATTAGCTCAAGTCAGCGCCATGTCTGTGGATAAATAAACCTGTGCTTTCAGAAGGATGTACTGTGAAGATAAAACACAGCCGAAAGGAAGGGTTAGTAGCAGTGACTAGTGGATGTAAGAATGGTGGGACTTCTCCACACCCTGCCACAAGGGTCCTCAGCACTGGGACGTGTGGTGGAGAAACATCCGGAAGTGCATGGAGGCACGAGGCCTGCCCTTTCCTACCTCAGTAAACACAATCCACTCTGAAACCACCTTAGGCATCGGTGATTCCTATTGCTTCCTTCCTTCCACTCATTCTTCCATATACCCATCCACCAATGCTTTTAGTCTCCTTGCTAGAGTTCACAGACTCTTTACTTGTGATTCGCTATCTGTCCAGGAGGGCTGCCGGGCCTTTTGCATAACTACCTTTCAGTTAGCTGACTGCACAAGGTTTGCTAAGGTGACCGAATGGAAAGTTTCAGGCTGTATGGAGCAGGAAAACAGCTCTAGGCACCATAATAAAAGCAAGATCCCCAGTGCTGGAGGGATAGTTTCGCGGTTAAGGCGTTTGCCTGCAAAGACAAAGGATCCAGGCTCGATTCCCCAGGACCCACATAAGCCAGATGCACAAAGGGGCGCACGCATCTGGAGTGCATTTGCAGTGGCTGGTGGTGTACCCATTCTCTCTCTCTCTCTCAAATAAATAATAAAGTATTAAAAAAAAAAATAAAAGCAAGAGCCCCACATGAATGTTTCCTGGCCTAACCAGCCAGTTGCTTTTATTTTCTGTGTAAGGGAAAGTGCATTAAAGACAATTAAAGATTAAAGCTTTTGATTCTCAGATCTGGGCTGTGGCACTGGTCTGGTACTGGTCTCCTTGAGTTTCCACTTTCTTACCCATAAATGGAGAAGACTAGCAGGCGGGGCGGGGGTACGGGGGGTGCTGTGAATTCAAGGATATGCTGGTAAGGCCTTACCCTGATTATTGAATGGGTTGGTTATCTCAGAAGGTGGGTCTAACTCCCTCTAGTTTTAAGCATCAGAATGTGGAAAATGCTGGAAGCTCAGAGCACTCTCCAGACCAGGGGCATCACCACAGGTACAAATCAGCTTGGGGACAGGTGTGGTGATGCACCTGGGGGGTGGGGCTAAGGCAGGAGGATCATGAGTTTGAAGTCAGCCGGGGCTACAAAGGAAGTTCCATGTCTGCCTCAGGGACCGTGAGACGTCGTCTCAGAGAACGTGACAAGGCACAGAGGCGGGACTGCGCTGAAGAGCGGCTCTCTGTATACCGAGCAAACAAGCAGGGGCTGCGCTTAAAACATCAGCGACCCAGCTGAGCGTGGTGGCGCACGCCTTTAATCCCAGCACTCGGGAGGCAGAGGTAGGAGGATCGCCGTGAGTTCGAGGCCACCCTGAGACTCCATAGTGAATTCCAGGTCAGCCTGAGCTAGAGTGAGACCCTACCTCAAAAAACCAAAAACACACAAACAAAAATCAGTGACCCTGGGCACTAGACAGAATACGTGTCCTTAGCTCGCTCCCCCAAGAGAAAAGACTGGCAATTTTGTGTTGCTTCTCTGTAGTACCATCCAAAGGGGAATAACTATGAAGGGAATTAAATTCAATTTGTTTCTGTGTAAGAACGAGTTTCCCCAGCAAATGTATTCTTAAATACAGAATGACTGATCCACCATCAGTCCTACAAAACTATGGTTAGACTTTCATCTATTGGAC
This sequence comes from Jaculus jaculus, assembly GCF_020740685.1. Classification (NCBI taxonomy): domain Eukaryota; kingdom Metazoa; phylum Chordata; class Mammalia; order Rodentia; family Dipodidae; genus Jaculus; species Jaculus jaculus. The sequence goes on along the minus strand of NC_059122.1, from coordinate 9,021,021 downwards.
TATTTTCTCTAGAAACCTTCAGGAACATCAGTGTATTTTATAGTTTTCCTCTTCATGACACTCTCTTAATGGCTTTACATGCTATGGAGTGCTTGCCACAAAACTACGGTCACCAGGAGGGTAAGTAAGGAACACTGTGGAGAGCAGTGACTGGGAAATTCTCCCTGACAAGTGTTGTGTTGTATGCAGATCAAGAGATCCCGTATTCACAGTCTAACATAAGCTCTGGGGAGCATAAGCAGGCCCCAGATTTGTCTTCTTGACAACGAGGCAAACGTGCCGTCTAAGCAGGAGACGCAAGACTCCATGGTCCTTCGGGAAGGGTGGCCTGCTCCGCTCCGCTCACTGCTCTGTAAGCATGTCTGGCCCGGGGCTTGTGCGCGGGGTCCTGTGCTGCGGCCCACCGCGAGCTAATAAGCAACTGCCGGGCAGCCGCAGCGTGCGCCTGGCCATCGGCCGTTAGTCCTGGCTTCCCGGGAGCCGTGCAAACGCAGGCTGGTCATCAGTTTTGCTCTGTCTTGTTCTGTTTTTCGCAGTAGGGTCTCGCATTAGCCCAGGCTGACCTGGAATTCACTGTGCAGTCTCAGGACAGCGATCCTCCTACCTGGGCCTCTGAAGGGCCGGGATTAACGGTGCATACCACCATGCCCAGCCAGTTTTGCTCTTTCTAGGAGAGAAGAAATTGGGTGTGGTAGTAAACCTCTCCACCCCCACAGGGATGTGGAGTGAGTGAAATAAAATTAGGGGTCAGCTCACAGTTACTCAGCAAGAAGTAATTTCATTCACTAAGAAGGGATTCATTATATATTTCAAGAAAAATGTTCCTCTTAGAAATAAGTCAAATAGGGCTCAGCTCATAGTAGTTACTCAGCAGGAAGTAATTCCGTTCACTTTCAATTCACTAAGAAAGTTCTCATTATGTATTTCAAGAAAAACGTCCCTCTTCTAAATAAGCAAGCGTGACCTAAGTAGCACCGGCCTTCGCCAGCCTGGGTGCTGAACAAACAGGGGCTGGGGATATGGCACGAGAAGTGAAGTGCTTGCCACACAACGCTCAAGAGCTGAGCGCGTTGCATCACCGGCACCCACTGGGCACCTGTGCCTGTCATCCCAGGGCTGGGACAGAGATGGGCGATCCCTGGACTTCCTGGCTGGCCCTGGACCCTGGCCAGTGAGCTCCAGCTAGTGAGAGACGCTGTCTCGAGAAACAAGATGGGGAGTGATGAAGGAAGACTTCTCGTTTACACCCCCTCACGTGTCCAGTTTCTCTTTCAGGATTGGATGAACGATAACCCGTATTTTAAAACACACTTGTGCGGACCAGCCTGGCCCCGCTGATGGTGTGTCTTGAGCATCTCTCGTCGTCTCTGCCGGTACCTCGTGGTCATCTGCTTGTCCGGGACAGCACCCGCTCCTGCGTCCTGGGAGGGGCCCTTGGGAGCCAGTGCTGCTCTTCCGGAGGACCTTAAACTGTAAGCCGCTGTGGAGCCACACTGGTCAGACTTCCCGGAAACGCTGCCCAGGCCTGATGACGACCCTGCACCCGGCGCTGCTCACTGGGTCACCTGGACCACAGCAGCGGTCCTTGCGCGTCCCCATGGAAACGGCTTCCTCTCCCTCTGCCTGCAGCTGCCCCTCCCGTCATCCACAGGCGAAAACCGGCGACTCTCCACTGGGGTCCTTTTCCACATAATCCCACCGCAGCGCAGACCATGTTCTGCTCACAGATGAGCCCAGACTGCCGGTCCCCACCGCACAAGCCCCTGCATTTCCAGAACACGGGTGGACCCGGCAGAACCTCAGAAGATTCATCAGGTAGGCGGCGGCCTCTCAAATCCAAGGCAAGTACGAGGGAGACAGAAAAACGGAGAGTGAAAATTTATTCTCTGATATTTTTCTCACTGATATTTTAAAATAGATTAAAATATGGCAATTATTTCATGAAAAATAAAAACCTACAAGAACTTAATTATCTGCCATGCACATGATTTAACCTCGTTGTCTTTTTTTCAAATTTCAAACTTTCTTAAAGGGAGACTACAAATGATGTGTCCCTTACGCAGCCGGAGTCTCGTAAACGCTCGTTCAACGGCCGGCTCTTTTCTCCACGATGAGCGTCAGGGGGATCTGCGCCGGCGCCGGCCACTGCGTGGGCAGAGGGTCGACCGCCGTCTTCCCGCCGCCGCCTACGCATCCTTTCTCTGACTCCTCGAGAACGTGCTTCATGCTGAGTTTGAACAGCAGCCGAGGGTCTGGTCCAGAAAGTGGTGGGCAGTTACAGCTCTCTCTGACTTTGAGAGCCTATAAAGGAAGGACATCATGCAATTCTTCACATAAGAATAAATAAAAGAAAAGAAGATACTCTGTATGTTTAGGATGCAAAGAAAACTTAAGCATAATATAAGAAAGAGAAGCACAGATAAATTAATGGTACTTACTTTCCACGATTTGATCAATCGCTACTGTTTTATTTATTTATTTATTTCAGAGAGAGAGAATATGAAAGTGGGCACGCCAGGGCCTCCAGCCACTGCATACAAACTGCAGGTGCGTGCGCCCTTGTGCATGTGGCCTGCGTGGACACTGGGCGATAACCCGGTTCTCAGGCCTCGCAGGCGCGCGTCTTAACCGGCGAGCCCTCCCTCCAGCCCGGGCGGCGGTGCTTTAAACAGCAGCAGTGCTGAGTGCGGCAACCACCACGTGGCGTGCCGAGAACCCCAAGTCTTAGGGCAGCACGGTGGTTCCGGTCATCCTTGAGCACGCCGCCCAAATTAAAAAAAAAAAAAAAAAAAAAAAAACACCTCTCAGAGCTTTAAAACATATGTTTCACGTGTTTATTTGAAGCAGAGACAGGGGAGGAGGAGGAGGAGCGTCCACCAGGACCTCTTGCCACTGCAAACCAACTCTGCTTCTGCGTGCAGCTGGCTTTGCGTGGGCTCTGGGGAATCAAATGCAGGCCACCAGACTTCACATGCAAGCACCTTTAACTGCTGAATCATCTCTGCAGCCCCTACTAGAGATTTTTTTTTTAAAGAAAACAGTGGAATATATTTGTCTGATCATACTGGAAAACAAAATATCGGGCTGGAGAGATGGCCTAGCGGTTAAGCGCTTGCCTGTGAAGCCTAAGGACCCCGGTTCGAGGCTCGGTTCCCCAGGTCCCACGTTAGCCAGATGCATGAGGGGGCGCACGCGTCTGGAGTTCGTTTGCAGAGGCTGGAAGCCCTGGCGCGCCCATTCTCTCTCTCTCCCTCTATCTGTCTTTCTCTCTGTGTCTGTCGCTCTCAAATAAATAAATAAATAAATTTTTAAAAAAACATTAAAAAAAAAATATCTACCCAGCCATGACCTTTATGAGTGGGACTAATACAACAGAGAGGGAAAAACAAAATCACAACATTTTTTGGCTTTCATGTCGTCTTTACCTTATTGTATGGCAAGGTACCAGTATCTTTTACTTTTTATGAATGAAAATCTACCATAGTAATTATACTTTCCTCTCTCTAAAAGCGAGCAGTGCTTTGCCCATATTCACCCAGAATCCCCCTCACCTCCTCCTGGTCTTCTGCGCGCCCACTGGCAGCACACAACAGGCAAGGCCTTCACACCAGCCTCGGGGCTCCGCTTCGGCGGGACTCCTTGCCATGAAGGCTCTGCCCGTCAAGGGAGTAAAGCTTCTCACTGTACGTGCAAATCGAGATTTGGGGTTCCTTTCCACAGTTTTCCACACGTGAGAAAGTCTTATTAGGAGACAGGGGTCATTTCATTGGCTTTCCTTTATGTAGTGATTATTAGATCAGATTAAATGAGCATGTAGTGAAAATAATTAAGGACCCTGAAGTATATCATAAATCTTTTGAATAAACAACAGACTATCCTTCAGCTGTTATGGCGTGAGAGTAATGAAAGTATTTATTTATACAGCAGCGGTCATTCACCACACATCTCCTTCCCTACATCTCATAACCTGCACGCCCGCCCTCCCGCAGAAGCCCACAGCCTCCCTGTCATGCAGACACAGTACGAGCTGAAAGCATCTCACCCTTCCTTATTTGACTCTCATACTTTGTCAGATTCTCACATCTGATTAAATACAGCTTCTCTCCTGTTACTGTTTCATGTCTGAGTACCTAGTAATCTAGCCAAAGAACCAAAAAGAGATATAGGGAAGCCTTTTTCTTCCCCTGACAATGAAGCTCAGGACACAATATGACTACAAGAGATCAAACTATGCCGCCCCAAGCCACCAAGGGCCCTCGCACCTGGATCAGGAAGGACGTGTGTGGAGCCCTTCCCTCCAGAGACCCTGCCCGCTTCACTTCGTGCTCTGCACAACACGTGCCACCTTCATGGGGACTTAACTGGGACAGCGGGCTTAAATTCCATCAGCTGGACTCCCATTAGGAATCCTCTTCCTTTTACCCTGAGTGTGCCATCTCCTCAAATTTGAAGCTAGGATGCCAACCAAGTCCCAGCACCCGCAGCCCCTTCAGCAGCCCTCTTCCCACAGGGCAGAGAGGGGAGGGTGTCAGAAAAGATCTCCCACTGGGGCTGAGAGCCAGGTTTAAGGTCCAGCACAGCCACAAGTGAATGGCGACACCTCATCCATGAAGCAGCTCCAGGCACTTCCCAGACTGAACCCAAACACCACCAAAAAAAAAAAAAAAAAAAAAAAACAAAAACAGGCAAGTGAAGGAACCACCTTAGTCAACAGGGCTCATCCTGGGGAAGCAGAGGAGGCTCAACATAAGGAAATCGGTAAGTGAATACATCACACAACAGCCACAAAGACAGGACCCACACGATCATATCAATGGATGCAGAAGAGGCCTTCCACAAAACACAGCACCCCTTCCTGATGCAAACAGGAGAGCAGCTAGGGAGACGGCTCAGCAACCTGCTTACAGACAACTGCTACCATGAGAACGGGAAGAAGCTAGCCAGGAGTGACGGCGCGTCGCCTGGGTGCACGGGTGGGGGGTGACAGAGGCCCGAGGCCAGCCTGAGCCTGGTTTACACAGTAAGGTCCACGTTCCAGGCCAGAGCTAAACAGGAAGAGGGGAAGAGAGGGAGGGAAAGACACTGTCTGAGAACAACAAAATGATCAAGTCTTGTAATATGCAACAATGGAGATATGTTTCACTTTCTTTTTCTTTTTAAAATATTTTTATTTACTTATTGATTTGCAAGGAGACACAGAGAGAATGTAAGCTTGCCAGGGCTTCCTGCCACTACCTATTAGCTCCAGGTACACGTGTCACTTTGTGCATCTAGCAATACACGGGTACTGGGGAATCAAACCCAGGCTGCCAGGCACTGCAAACAAGCACTTTAAACACTGAGCCATCCCTCCAGACCTTTTCTTTCTTTTCTTTTCCTCCCCCCCCCCACTCTTTCGTTTGTTTTTCAGAAGCAGCCTCATGCTAGCCCAGGCTGGCCTGGGATTCACAGGGATCCTCCCACTGGCTCCAGGGCTGGCATAAAAGTGTGTGTGGCCATGCCCGGTTTCAATACAGATGAGTCTGAAGAACGCCATCCTGTAACCTTACACGCGGAATGTAAAATGGCACAACCCTAGGAAGTGTGAGACCAGTGACCGCCAAGGGCTGGTGCAGACGAGCAGAGGTGAGGAGACGGCCAGCCAAGCGGGCGGGCGTTTCACTCACACCAGCACACCACGTTCTAAAGGGCTACCGTGCTGCTATAACCACAATCAACCATATCGTATACCGAAAACTGCCAACAGCGAAGGCTGGGTCGTTACCCTCCAAAGTCAGTACATGAGGCAATGGATCTGTTCATTTCACAGCTCATTAAAATACTAAAACATCATTTTGCACCTTATAGAAAATGGTATTTTTGCTTTTTGTTTTTTTAAGGTAGGGTCTTGCTCTAGCCCAGGCTGACCTAGAATTCACTATGCAGACTCAGACGGGCCTTGAACTCACAGCAATCCTGCGATCTCAACCTTCCAAGTGCTAGGATGAGAGGCGTGTACCACCACACATAGGCAGCTTCTAGGATTAAAACAAATGAATGATAAACACACGGGTATGATATTTTTCAAAAGCACAGGCCATCCTTCCTTCTCGTAACCACGTAGGTTTAAAGTCAAGCACCGGCAAACACCGGGATCCTTCTAGATGAAACAACTGCGCGCCCGCATGTGATAATAGCTTAATGCAGGGAGAGGAAAAATTCACGCCAGAGGAGCTGGTGGTTAGATTACAAGCTCACCCTGAAAACAGAAAGCACGACATTTTTAGGGGAGGGTAGACATCATTGCTCTTTTTCAACAGGTTTCCTAAAAGGGTTGCTGCTGTTGCCTTGCCTTAAAAAGCCGTTTTGTGCTAACGGCTCATGCATTCCAGCCTTACGCAGAGCGCCGTGACAACTGCGCAGGGGCGTTTCTCAAGGTTGGCACAGTGTCCCGCCAACCACAGCTGCTGCCACCCTTGCCTGCTCCACACTCTCCACGCTAGACAACACGAGACCCCGGGAGGTGCCCAGTGGCCAGCAATGATGCTTCATGTCATGTTAAAGACACTGCCACTGGAGGAACAGGGACGCATGCATCAGCAGTTCGTCTGCAGTGGCTGGAGGCCCTGGTGTACCCATTCACTCACTCACTCTGCATGCAAATAAATAAATAACTTTAAATACTGCTATTTTCTTCTCATGATACAGTATTTATTTATCCAACTATAAATACATGAAAATTATTTACACAGGTGTTTACTCTCAGCAAAAAAAAAAAAAAATTTTTTTTTGATTAAAAATAGGGCCGGAGGAGCTGGAGAGATGGCTTAGTGGTTAAGCACTTGCCTGTGAAGCCTAAGGACCCCGGTTCAAGGCTTGATTCCTCAGGACCCACGTTAGCCAGATACACAAGGGGGCGCAAGCATCTGGAGTTCATTCACAGTGGCTGGAGGCCCTGGCAAGCCCATTCTCATGCTCATTCTCTCTCTCTCTCTCTCTGCCTCTTACTCTCTCTGTTGCTCTCAAATTAATAAAAATAAACAAAAAAAAATAGGGCTGGAGAGATGGCTCCGTAGTTAAAGTGCTTGTCTGCAAAGCTTATCGACCCAAGTTTGATTCCCTAATACCAATGTAAAGCCAGATGCACAAAAGGTCGCATGCATTTGGAGCTCATTTGCAGCAGATGGAGGCTCTTGGGTGCACATTTGTACTGTTTCTCTTCTCTATCTCCCTCTGCTTGCAAATAAATAAATAAAAATATTTTTAAGATAAATGCACCTATAGCCTGCCACTGAGTAATTCTCATGCCTAAAAATAGGAAATTATAAACATGAAAACCAAGAGAATAAATGCTATTCGAAGTGTGATTCCAGTATCATAATCTGAAATGCCTTCCTACACGTCCTGTCATCTGCCACTGCCTCCCCCACACCCTAAAGAGAGGTGAAAACAAGAAAACACAGGAGAAATTAGACCAAAACATTCAATCTAACTACTTCCGATTTTAAAGTAAATGTTTCAAGTAAATTTCTATTATTAACAATGATTCATATATTTTTTAATTTTTTTATTTGCATTTATTTGAGAGCAACAGACAGAAAGAGGCGGGGGGGGGGGGGACGGGCGCGCCAGGGCCTCCAGCCACTGCGAACAAACTCCAGATGCGTGCGCCCCCTTGTGCATCTGGCTAACGTGGGTCCTGGGGAATCGAACCTTGAACCAGGGGCTTCACAGGCAAGTGCTTAACTGCTAAGTCATCTCTCCAGCCCAACAATGATTGATATTTTAGAAAAAAAAATATTTAAAATACTTAAGTAAGGTATTTATTTCAAGGACAAATTATGGAGTACATAAAGTCTGAATAGACTCACTATAATTTGAACTGTCATAGTATTAAACGTCAACAAGTTGATGAAACATCTGTTCTTCAATTTTTCACCCAAGTTGTTATGGTAACCAAAATATGTGGGGTATGTTTCCTAAATTTAACTGATTATTTCAAGTAAATAAAATTACAGCATATCAGCTTATCCACAAGAAGTAATATTATTACCACAAACCTACATTTACCCTCTTTAGATGCGAGTAGACCACAGGGTTATATTTATCTAGGCAACAATAAATGCTTTATGTGAGATCTCACATTTCAAAAACAGTGAATTTTTTTTTCTAACGGGGTTATTCATTTAAAGACAAACCAAAAATAGGAACTACTAGCCTATTTTCTTAAAGTGCTCCAGAAATACTGACGCAGACTGCCGTGCAGGGGCCGCAGGCATCAGCGTCCACACGGAGCACACGCACGTAGCCCTCGCCAGGCGTCCGTCTCCACGAGGACGTTCCGCACGGCGCCCACGTCCCTCAGCGGAGCCCGTCACCGCGGCCACACACGACTGCTGCTCGAACCCTCGCCAGGCTTCCGTCCCTAAGAAGAGGCTCCTCACGGAGCCTGCCTGCTTTACTCATCCCATTCTAAAGCACGACTCCCACACCCGTGCCAGCTGGATGCCCGCACTGTAAATGCTTCCCCGACGCCCACGCCACCTCTATTCCTTCATCTAATAACACTCGTCCAGGGCTGCTCCAACACCCATGCCCTCTGTATCCCCACATGCTAAACGGCCACACCAACCCCTGTCCCGTCTCTGCTCCCCATCCTAAACCCTAAACTGCTAAGCCTGTCCCGTCTCTGCTCGCCCCACTTTGAACGGCTACTCCAACCCCTGTCCCGTCTCTGCTCACATTTTGCATTTCTGCCAAAGAAGTAATTGTTTTCTGCCAAAATTCATACTTTGAAGCCCTGGCCCTGAATACACACACATATTAGGACACAGACCTACATGAAGGTAGCCACGGTTAAATGAGGTCGTGAGCATGGAGCTGTGACCCAACAGGTTAGTGCCCTCGTTAAAAATGCCACAGGTGCTTCCCAGCCCTCCTCTCTACCCATCCTCCGCCTGGTGTTACTGCAGAACAGGCTTCATGAGGCTGTGCACACGGTCTGCTCAGTTCACACTACTTGCAAAACCTACAACACGGCACATAACAGACAATTAGTTAACGCTTGCTGAAAGTACAAAACACACATTTAAAATATCTTAAATGTTGCTATACTACATAAGAAATATTTTTATAATATTTATGAAATCTAATGAAAATAAAAGTCTTATAGTACTTCCTACATTAAATTAAAATCAAAGTCATTAAGATATGTGTTTACTCCAGAACCACAGGGCTATAGTTCTCACTACATTAAATTAAAATCAAAGTCGTTAAAATGTGTGTTCCCCATTTATACAATGGAGTTCTACTCAGCGGTAAAGAAAAATGAAGTTATGAAATTTGCAGAAAAATGGATGGACCTGGAAAGGATTATACTAAGTGAGGTAACCCAGGCCCAGAAAGCCAAGCGCCACATGTTCTCTCTCATATGTGGATCCTAGCTACAGATGACTGGGCTTCTGCGTGAGAATGAAAATACTTAGTAGCAGAGGCCAGTAAGGTAAAAAGGAGACATAAAGGGTGGAGAAAGGAAGGGAGGAGGATGCTTAATAGGTTGATATTGTATATATGTAATTACAATGACTGTAATGGGGAGGTAATATGATGGAGAATGGAATTTCAAATGGGAAAGTGTGGGGGTGGGGAGGGAGGGAATTACCATGGGATATATTTTATAATCATGGAAAATGTTAATAAAAATTAAAAAAAAATGTGTGTTCCCACCCCAGAACCACAGGGCTATAGTACTCACTACATTAAATTAAAACCAAAGTTGTTAAAATGTGTGTTCCCACCCCAGAACCACGGGGCTTGCTTCCTTGGTGTCCTGTAGATCTGATCCTCAACAGGCTGTCTCCCACCAATTAAATGCAGTAAATGCAAAAAAATAAATAAAAAATACAAACAAAACGTCTACTCTGGGGTTAGGCTGTCTTGCGTCTTGTTCTCTATTCAATTCCTCCAGCTTCACTGCTTTGAACTAGCAAGTGTCTTGTGTCTGGGGCGACGCTGACATCATTATGCCTGTGCTCTGGGCCTCTTGTGCCAAGTACCTTAGAGATGCATAGAATTTAAGTTATGTCTGTCAGAAATGTTCAAGAACAGGAATGTTAGGTAGAATGCAACACTTCACGCATGTGAGTAGAGAAACATCTCAGGTCACATGTGGTATTTAAAATGCAGTCTGGAGTAACATGTAGCCTCAAGTATCACCCACGGCCTGAGGAACTGCGCGCTTTCATGACAGACCGCAGCCACGCTATGACTTGTCCTCTAATTAGCACCCTGTTCTCACTTCAACCAGCGAGGTACCCCAGTGGTGTAGTGGAGCCGCATGGCTTTCAAACTGAATTTAATCCCCTGGGGGAGAAGAATAAGAAATTCTGTCAGGTTTTCAATTAAGTTTCTACACCGGGATCGCTTATTTTTAAAAGAAAAATACCTCTCCTGTTGTTCCTCATCAATGACTCCCAAATAGCATGTGTTTCTCCAACTATCTTTGTCCACATTAACTAATCAACTGATTATTATAAGCACATTTTTTTTACCTGCCTGAAGATCCTCAGTAATTTGATGAAATGACAACTTCAGGCTTTAGGCTTCAAATCAAAGTGGGCTAGTGGAATTCGTTCTAATTTAAACAAACCACAGAGTTTTAGAATTTCACTGACTGAAAGTAAACAGAAAAAAAAAAAAGTAAACAGAAGTTGTGTGTTCATCATGGCTGCAGAGACAGGAAAATTTCACTGCTTTTTTTCCCCCTAGTTTTCCCCTTCAAATTATGTGTCTAAATGAAATTTGGTTAGGTTAGGAGTTGCTAAGAAACTAATGCTATGATCCTCAAGATTCCTATGCTGAAACCCTATTCCGAATGCAAGGGCAATGAATCGGGGTCTTTGGGATGGGAGGAGTCATGACCATGGAGCCTTCACGAGGAGGAACATGAGGGCCTTTGTTTCTACGAGACACTCCAAGCCCACGTCCACTATCCCAGCACCAGGGGCTGAGGCAGGAAGAGCGCAAGTTCAAGGTCCACAGTGACACGGGCCCCAAACACAGCAAATATAAACAAACTCGGGAGAGCTATCCATGACCAGGGCCCGGATCCCCTCCAGACACCCAGTGTGCGGCTCTTGACCCAGGGCTTCTCAGGCTCTCACACTGAGAAGTGGATTCCCACGGTCCCTAAGTCACTTGGTCTACGGTATTCTACTGCAGCGGCCCAAGTGAACTATGGCACATGTTAAGAAGCCCCGCCCCGCAGGTCATGAATGCTAATGAGAGGTACAGAATATACTTAAATGGTCAACGTCAGCCATCACTCCTTTCAAAATGCAGCCAGAACCTAGCCACTCTTCTTGCCATTTTCTGCTACCAGTCTTGACCTAAGCTGCCATCATCTCTTAGCAGACTTATTCCAAGACTTCTGAAGAGCCTGAAAGGTTCTCGCTCCGACACCCACAGGACTTCCCTGGCCCCTCCAGACCCTGTTCCGTGAGGCCTTCCTTGACACCACATCACAGAACAGGACGCCCTTCTTTCCTGTCACCCCACAATACATATTATACATATGAATATTTATCTGCATCACCTAAATAGAATATAAATTCCAAGAAAGTAGTGGTTTTCTTTGCATGTTCCTCAGCAATAGACTACAGCTGGGCTGGAGAGGTGGCTTACTTGTTAAGCACTTGCCTGTGAAGCCTAAGGACCCCGGTTCGAGGCTCGCACCTAATGAGGAGCAATGTTGGCAACCTTGTTTCCTTGGCAGAGCTCTTACAGATAAAGGCAGGTGGGAGTGGGGGGAAATAATGAACTCCAGATGTGAGCAAACCTAAACCTGATCCTGAATGAACAAGTCTTGGGGGTACTGAACTCCTCTTCTTGTCTCTCCAGCAAGACATTTGCATGCCATACAGGAGGGTGTTTCCCATGTTGGCACATGGAGCACATTTAAGATTGGAGGAAAGCATGGGCTGGAGGGATGGCTTAGCAGTTAACGCATTTGCCTGCAAAGCCAAAAGACTCAGGTTTGATTCCCCAGGACCCATGTTAGCCAGATGCACAAGGGGGTGCACACGTCTGGAGTTCATTTGCAGTGGCTGGAGGCCCTGGAGCGCCCATTCTCTCTCTCTCTCCCCCGCCTTCTCTCTGTTGCTCTCAAATAAATAAAAATAAACAAACAAACAAAATATTTAGAATACAGCTTACTAATAACTACCAATGATACTGACAAATGAAACTGCTTACCTCAAACTAGATTGATAATTCTTCATTAAAACCTCGTACCACTGTGTCAGTACTTCCTCATGACAATCACACTCCCTCTACTAACCCTACTTCAGTGAGCACTGCACACGATCAAACACACTGGATTTTTCTTTCTATCTTGCCACAGATACTCCTTGCTGCTTGAACTGACCAAGTCAGTCTGGGCTAGACAGAGTGAGACCCTACCTCGAAAAAACAAAAAAGAAAAAAAAAAAGCTAACACTATTATAAAAAGTCAAATTATGGGGCTGGAGGGATGGCTTAGCAGTTAAGGTGTTTGCCTGCAAAGCCAAAGGACCAAGGTTCGATTCCCCAGGACCCATGTTAGCCAGATGCACAAGAGGGCGCACATGTCTGGAATTTGCAGTGGCTGGAGGCCCTGGCGTGCCCATTCTCTCTCTCTCTCCCTCTTTCTCTCCGTCAAATAAATAAATAATAAAATATTCTTTTTAAAAAAAGTCAAATTATGGACAAGGTACTGAAACTTTATGGCTGGAGTGTTTTGCTTTAGGTTTTAGACAGAGTATCATGTAGCCCAGGTTAGCATCAAATTCACTTTGTATCTGAGGATGACTTGCATGTCTGCTCCTCCTGTCTTTATCTATCCAGCTCTGGGATTACAGTGCTGTCTGAAGTTTCAAGTTGTTCCCATCAGTTTAACTGAAAATCAGGTACTAAGTCTTCATCACAGAAAAGTCATCTGTTCGTAGCAATTCATTCCCCAACTCGTGGGCAAGCAGATTTTAGTTTTTAGCTGAACCCTCGGGAAACCAATGACCCATCATTATAGTTATGTGTACATAGTAACAGTAAAGTACACGGTCAATGCACGTCCTACCTTACCAAGTACTAGCTCACCTGTGGGATGAGCCTGTCCAGATGCTCTGCTCGGTTTCCATGGGAAGGATGTGTCGAGAACCACTCTGGCAGTGTGGGCTGACCACCCAGGTTCTCTGCAAACTCCATCTGCTGCCAAAACACGGAGCTGGCTCTTACATCCACACATGCCTAAAGGCAGAATTAATAACAGCACACAATGAGCTTAGCTATCATGATTTGAAAAGCAGTTCCTTGGCCGACTGTGGTGGCACAGGTCCCAGCACTCAAGAGACTGAGGCAAGAGGACCAAGGAAAAGCAGGAAGGGTGGGGGAATTTACGTTAATGTCATTACACGTTCCAGAAACATCCTATCACCATTTTAATAAAAGTAGACTATATTCACTGCTTTAAGAAATACTGGGGCTAGGCCAGGCATGGTGGCACACGCCTTTGATCCCGGCACTCGGGAGGCAGAGGTAGGAGGATCACCGTGAGTTCGAGGCCGCCCTGAGACTACACAGTGAATTCCAGGTCAGCCTGGGCTAGAGTGAGACCCTACCTCAAAATAAATAAATAATAACCGGGCATGGTGGCACACACCTTTAATCCCAGCACTCAGGAGGCAGAGGTAGGAGGATCACCGTGAGTTCGAGGCCGCCCTGAAACTACACAGTGAATTCCAGGTCAGCCTGGGCTAGAGCAAGATGCTACCTCGAAAAAAACCAAAATACTGAGGCTAGAAAAGGATAGTGGCTCACACCTTTAACCCCAGCACCCAGGAAGTTGAGGCAGGAGGATGGTGTTAAGTTCAAAACCAGACTGGGCTAGAGCGAAATCCTACCTCAAAAACAGCAACAACTAGGCTAGAGACAGCTAGGTGGTTAAGGTGCTTGCAGGAAAAGCCTAAGGACCCGGGTTCGATTCCCCAATACCCACGTAAGGCCAGATGCACAAAGTGGTGCATGCATCTGGAGCTCATATGCAGTGGCTGGAGGCTCTAGCATGTCCATTCTCTCTCCCTCTCTATTTATTTATTTGAGAGAGAAGCAGAGACAGACAGAGAGAACGGGATGGGTGCGTCAGGGCCTCCCAGCTACTGCAAATGAACTCCAGACACGTGCGCCACCTTGTGCACCTGGCTTTATGCAGGTACTAGGAAACTGAACCTGGGCCCAACAAACACCTTAATCACAAAGCCATCTCTCCAGTCCCCCTCTCATTTTGCTTGCAAATAAGTAAATTTAAAACACCAACAACAAAAAACAACCTGAGGCTAGAAATGTAATTAAGTAGAACAGTTGCCTAGCATGCACTAGCCCCATAGCTTTACAAAAACCGACGGCAAAAAAGTATAAATCAAGACAGGAGAAAAGGAAATAAAAATCAAAGCTCAAACAATATAGCATTACAAATGTGACTACCTCCCTAAACCCTAACTCCAACACATAATACGTACAATATCCTGCTTCTCACCGTTTTCAACATGATAGATATTTAAAACATGAAGGGCAGAATCTTCCATACAAATTAAAATTTTCTTATGCTTTCATTAAAATAAGGTTTTAACATATCTGTTATTAAACTTCACTAAAGAAATTTCATGCCGAATACAATCAATTGCATTTCAAGCACGCAGAAGTTGTATTATAATGTATACCAACATACCCGCTTTCCTCAAATGTGTGAAAAATATATTAAAGCCAGTAAAAGTAGCTTACTTACTTTGAAAACCTTTATATATATATGTATATATGAATCTTGTGAGCTTCAGATTCTCCTGGCCCCACCTCCCATTGTTTTAGGTCCAGTGGGATCACAGTTGAATGCACCACGGAGCCCAGGCTAGCAGGCTTTGCAAGCAAACACCTTTAAACACCGAGATGCCTCCCCAGACCAGCTGAGTGCCTCTTAAGCACTGTCACGGGGAGCTCAAAGGACACAAGACAGAGACACCACATGACACACGACTCACACGCACACACACCACACGACTCACACTGGTCACGCGCACACACGCCACACGACTCACACTGGTCACACACACACACACACACGCCACACGACTCACACTGGTCACGTGCACACGCGCCACATGACTCACAGTGGACACGCGCACACACACCACACGACACACTGGTCACACGCGCACACTCACAGCAGCGGGGCACGTCTGCTGGCACAGGCTCGAGGGCACGCTCACCCGCACCACGGCTGTGCCCTGCACTGGGCCCCTGCCTTCCAGATGTACACGCTCTGCTTGACAACCCGAGATCAGCTCACTTGCTGCTCTCTGCCAGCCGCTGTGATACGATGTGATGCCCAGTCTCCCTGCCAGCCTTTCCCTGCCAGGCCAAAGCTCCCCTCAAGACTGTAGGCTCAGAGAAAACTCCATTCCTATCAGCTGCTTCTGGCGGGGGTTTTGTCCCAACAACGGCAGGTCACCTTAATCATACCACAAAGCCAAGATTCGTGTGGCACCAGGATAACTAAGTTCAACTGAAATCATTTACAAAAGTATCCAATGACTCAACGTAATTCTAAACGTCATCTTATTGCTTTAAAAACCACAGCTCTGGGCTCAAGACATGGCTCAGTGGTTAAGATGTCTGCCTGCAAAGCCTAAGGACCTGGGTTCAATTCACCAATAGGCACGTAAAACGGCTGCACAAAGTGGTGCACGCACCTCGAGTTCGTCTGCGGTGGCGAGAGGCCCTGGTGCACCCATTCTCCTGGTCCCCTGGGACCGTCTCTGCTTACACAATCCATGAACGGACGGCCAGCCAGAGGAGGGCGCTCTGCTACGCACGCGCTGAAGCAGAGGCGGACACGTGGGGGAGGGAACGCTGGCCGGAGGACGCAGTGCGGCGTCCACGCACGGAGCGGAGTTGGGTCCCCAGCTCCGTGTAAAGCAGGTGTGGCGGGCGGCCCAGTCACCCCAGCTCTTGGAAGATGAAGCAGCAGATCAGAAGTAAAAGGTCATCCTCAATTTCACAGCAACTGAGGCCAGCTTAAGCCACATGAGATCCTCTCTCAAAAACAAACCACCGCCAAAAACAACAAAATTACCAGAGTAAGAGCAAAATGCCACCTTGAAAGGAAACTAAGAGCTCTGATGATGAAAGCCAAAGAAACGAAGATCTTTAAAATGAGGATGATTCACAGAACACTCACGAAGAAGTTCAGCAAAGTGTAAGAGCAAAATGCAGTTTGGGGAAAATACTGGAACGTCTAACAGAGAAATAAACCACCAGCAAAGTGCAGAAGTCCCGGCGGTGAGACGTGCAGCTATGGCGTGGTGAGACGCACTGAGAAGCGCCCGGGGTGGTGAGGCGGTGGGTCCTGCACAGCGCAGACTGCGTCACAGGCCTCCACTGAGCTTTAGCTAAATGGTGGTTTATTACCATAAAAAAAAGCACAAAAAATGTATGCATGTGTCCCCTCTGATGAACGCATTTGGTCACTTTGACTAGAGAATTTGCTTTTTGCAGATGGTGACAAATGCTGGAGAGACCCAAGAACCATCACAAGGACAAGAGGAAGCACAGTGCTTTTGCAGTTCACTGAAAGTTAAAGGAGGCTACCCAGGTTTCTGCACTGTTGACTGCCACCATGTCAATTCTTCAATCAATATAATCAACTACACTTTATTTTTTTATTTGTGTTTATTTATATTTTGAGGGGGGGCGTTGAAGTAGGGTCTCACTCTGGTCCAGGCTGACCTGGAATTAACTCTGTAGTCTCAGGGTGGCCTTGAACTCACGGCGATCCTCCTACCTCTGCCTCCCGAGTGCTGGGATTAAAGGCGTGCACCACCACACCCGGCGTACACACTACATTTTAAGTAAATTTTCACATACATTTCTTTCTGTCTTAAAAATTTTATCATGAGGCTCAACAGTCATAATTCAATCATAGCAACTAAAAACTAATACTCAGGGCTGGAGAGATGGCTTAGCGGTTACCACGCTTGCCTGCGAAGCCTAAGGACCCCGGTTCAGCTCCCCAGAACCCATGTAAGCACAGGTCACTCATGCACACAATATGGCGCACACATCTGGAGTTGGACTGCAGTGGCTAGAGGCCCTGGTGCGCCAATTCTCTCTCTCCCTCTGTCTCTGTCTCTTTTTCTCTTTCCCTCTCCCTCTCTTTCATAAAATAAACTAACAGTCATTTCCCTGGGTGATGAAATAGGGTTCAAAATAGCATGTTACGTGCATTATGAAAGTTTCTTTACACTCTCCTCGCCTACTGTGACTTCCTTAAATGACTAAGCCACAAACCTAAGACAGCCATCTCTGTAAAATACAAACACAGTTCGCTGCGATGAAGGTGCCAAATGCTAACCTGGAAAACAAGAGCCAGACGTCTTGCGACTAACTGGACACGGAATGCGATAAATCGATTCACCGCTTTGGACTCAATAGCCCCAACATGTAAATGGACAAGATGGATTAAATTAACTTCCATGTCCTCCCTTTTCCAAAAGTCCAGGCTTCAATAATCCACTCTTTTACAAGCAGTGTGAAATCGCATGTTCTCTTTCTTCCTGGGACTACGGGAGATTCTGCTGTTACCCACTTCGCTCGCTAGGTGGTGCTCTTGGCACGGCTGGTGACTCTAGGGCTGCGCTCCCTGGCTGGCAGGGCTCTGTGGCCTCCTCACCATGTCCGTCTGGGAGGAGCACGCCTCCTCATCACTGCCACGCCTGCGCGATGCTACACAACGCCCTTTTAGGGGCTGCCTGGAATAGGTCCACCAAGAAAAGAAAACAGCTTGCCTTTTCTTACTTCAGTAAAAATGAAAACTGATGTCCTCCTCACTTGTGAAATTATCTTTAAAAAGCCATTTCTATACATAACTGTAAAGTGAAAGTGCAAAGACAACAAAATCAAGGATTTCGGACATCTTTGGTCAGTGGACGACCAGGCAGCTGTTACTGCATGTCCAATCCGCGTGACAGTCCTCCTACTGGTTATTACCCTACAGTAATCCTTCTGATGCTTAGCATGACGCAGATCTCCGAAACTATAACGTAAGCTATAAAAATGTAAAGCATGAGCAACAAACTCATTGGCAGCCAGCAGTGGAGCAGAAGCAGAAAGAACCTTGGGAAACGTGAGCTGACGATTTTGAACTAGTCCTCATGAATCACGTGCTTTCAGTGGAGTCTCCATGTGCTTCTGGCCTTCAGCCTTGACAGATCATGAACCCAATGGCACAGCACGTGACCCACGGGTCTGCCTCCCAGAACTCTCCCCACTCACCCCGCTTACGAGCCTCACTCACAGCGCCAAGGGGACGGCGGCAGAGCTCACGCCTGCTGCCAGGTCAGCCGTGTGCAGCCGGCATGTGTCCTTGCATGAACACACGTGCGGTCTCACAGGAATGTGCCAAAGGCAGCCGCGCAGTAACAAGAACGTGTGCAAAAGGAGAGCTAGTCCGTGAGTTGACTATGAAACGGTAAAAAGCAGAAAGGCTGCGGGGAGAACTGGGGGTACAGCTCCATGGAGAGCAGTTGCCAAGCACACAAGAGGCTCCAGGTTCTGTCCCTCAAAGAGAAGTGCCCAGTACGCCGATGTCCACAACAATGGACACAAATGAAGAGCAAGCCCGAGGTCCCCATTCTTCCTCTTCTGACTAGAAAGCAGACGTAAAGACATTCAGCGAAATCCCTACGGCCCATGCGGAAGAAACGAAGAGTTCAAAGATCTGTCTGACATGAGCCCACCGGCTACGCTGCTCAGGACCTATGGTCACTGAGATTGTGAGCAGAAGAAGTCCCCGCCATCTGTCACTTAGATCCCCTGCCACTGCTGCACTTAACCTCTGTCTTCTTTTTAGCTACACTGAAACGTTAATTCCCGGAATAGGCCACCGTCCTTCCTGCCTTTGAACACACTGTTTTCTGTGTCAACCCTCCGCTAAGACCTGCCTCGTCAGCATGATCACTGGGATACTCACTACCTGTCCGTTGGCCCTCTGTCTGAATTGTACCTCTCACACCGTTTGCTCAGACCCTGGAGTGAGTTAAACCTCACCACTGCCCCACAGAAGGATGGGCGTCACCCGTAAGAGTCCATCATGGTGCTCCACACTCTGACTCCCATGACTCTCTGCTGTGTTTCTACAATCTGGCAGGCACTGGACACACAGGAAACAGTTGTTTAATAAATGAAAATCCGTGTAATGGGGGACCTCACTGTACTGAAGTTTGGACAGCGCAGAAACGGAACCAAACTCTGCAGGTTAACAACAGCCAACGTCCACTTCCATGTGAACTTGAGACCTGCTCCAGAACTGGTCCAGATGGGGTGAAGAACAGACGTAAATCTTAACTAGGGACCAACTAAGGTGGACTGCATGCTTTGAAAAAGAAAGGAAATATAAGGTGATACATCTGGTTGAGGGGAAAGAAAACTAAGGGGTTTAGCATTAGAGATATTAAGTTTGATGTACTTGTGAGATAGGGGAGAAAAATAAAAGACATGCAAATGTAACAATTAAAAAGACTTGAACATAAAGAACTTGACTTATGGGCTGGAGAGATGGCTTAGCGGTTAAGCGCTTGCCTGTGAAGCCTAAGGACCCCGGTTCGAGGCTCGGTTCCCCAGGTCCCACGTTAGCCAGATGCACAAGGGGGCGCACGCGCCTGGAGTTCGTTTGCAGAGGCTGGAAGCCCTGGCGCGCCCATTCTCTCTCTCTCCCTCTATCTGTCTTTCTCTCTGTGTCTGTCGCTCTCAAATAAATAAATTAATTAATTAATTAAAAAAAAAAGAACTTGACTTACGAAAATTGCCCATTTACTGGTTCTATCCCATGAATGAGATATAGAAACAAAAGTAACTTGCTGGAGATCACCCGGCTCTCTGGAACTGCACGGAGGGAGAACGCGGGAGGAGCGCGGGCATTCCTCCCCGATTCCTGGCTGCACACGCCACGCTGCTGCCTCAAGCTGCTGCCACCACGCCTTCCTGGCCGTCAGGGAAGGCGCCCTGAAACTCAGTCAAAATGAACCCTCCCTCCCTCCCTCCCTCCCTCCCTCCCTCCCTCCCTCCCTTCCTTCCTTCCTTCCTTCCTTAAGTCTCTTTCGTCAGTATTTTATCACAATAACTAAAGAAACAATGGCTCAGCAAATTTTGCGGGTCACTGAAAACCGTGTAAAGAGCGTTGTGCTCGTGATGGGGGCTGAGTGGTCCTAAGCACCCACTGTGACTAGAGCTTTGCCTAACGTGGGAAGGGGCAGGCCCTGAGGATGGGGCCTCGTGAGAGATTCCTGGCCCCTTAAAGTCCCTGTGAGAGCCTGCTGCCTCTCTCCATTCTGGTTCTGGACATTACTGATTTGATTCTACACATGATCCTGTGGCACATTTTCTACCCTAACCAGAGCTGAGTTCATGCAGGCAACACGCCTTCGAATCTCTAAAACGGGGAGCTGTTTCTTACTGTAAGAGGGCTGTCCCCAGCATTTTGTTGTTGTAACGTGTGCCTGCCATGCACCGCCCATTCCCAGCAGGAAGGGCGCACGCGGCGGCCTCCCCCAGATGAGGACAGCGTATTCTCAGTGACAAACCACATTACCTTTGCGGCAAGCTGCAGTCCGACCTTGTCAGCCTCGGCCTCCAGGGTTCTACTGTACGGTCTGTCAAACATATACTAGGAAGGAAAACAGTAAGGTGGTTTAGCTCGTGGCACAAAGAATGACAAAATATGTTCAAAAATAACTGCATGGAGAATGTAGGGTAGAATTCCTATTTTTTTGTTGTTTGTTTTTCAAGGTAGGGTCTCACTCTAGCCCATGCTGACCTAGAATTCACTATGTAGTCTCAAGATGGCCTTGAACTCATGGCGATCCTCCTACCACAGCCTTCTGAGAGCTGGGATTAAAGGCATGTGCTATCATACCCAGCTAAAATTTCCAATTTTACAATATCTTTATTTATTGATTGAAGAGCATGTGGGGGAGGGGAGAATGAAAGAGAGAGGTGCACCAGGGACTCTAGCCACTGCAAACACACTCCAGACCCACACCACTTTGTGCATCTGGCTTTATAAGAGTGCTGCAAACCAAAACCAAGGCTTCAGGATTTGTAAGCAAGAGCCCTAAACTGCTGGGCCAACTCCCAAGAAACAGAACAACATTTCTACACGTTGTAATTCATATTTAACCACCACAGTGATACAAAACGTAAAATGCAGCTGGCTGGAGAGATTGCTTACTGGTTGAGGCACTCGCCCATGAAGCCTAAGGACCCTGGTTCAATTCCCCAGAACCCATGCAAACCAGATGAACAAGGTAGCACATGCATTTGGATTTGCTTGCAGTGGCTGGAGGCCCTGATGTGCCCACTCTCAGTCTCTCTCTCTCTCGCTCTCTTTCTAGTAAATATATTTCTTAAAATAGGCTCTATTTTTTCATTACAGATGAATACTTTGGCAACAATAAAAAAAAGTAGGAAAAGTCGTGCCTACAGATTCTGAACAGCCTGGGAATTGTTAGCTTCCTTCCCTCTTCCCAACTACAATCTCCACCACTGAGCAGAGTACCTTCCAGACAGCTCATGAGGTCAGCTGCTTACAAGGCCAAGAAACATCCAGATCCTGCAGTTTTAACTGAAAACTGAAGAAACTATAGGCCAACTGCAGTCAATGACATGACTAGACAATCTGTTTCAGCAAGAAAATTAACCACAGAGCAGAATGTTCATTCTTTGACAAATTTTCTTAATTTCCTTTGCCTTTCCTAAGTATTGATTAGTTGGGAAAATAAAATTTTCTTTGGACTTAAAAAAACACCAAGAAATATTATAACTTTAATTTTCCTAATTGCTTGTATTTATAAGAATGCTTCCCAGTTAAATGCTAATTTTCAATAAATACTAAACTGTATGGATCAATAGGCAAGACTTTTGAATAAGGAGCGATTCATCAACAGAGCCATTTTTCAAAGGTAGCCACATGTTTGTGATGGCTAGAAATAACGCAATTAATCAAATCCCTGGTGAGGGAGGGCTGAGGGCGACTTCCTTCCCTCGCAATTGCAGGTTCACGGTGATGAGCTACATCCCCTAGAGCCGGCACCTGCACCCTCACTAGGAGCCCCGCCCGGGCCCCGTGGAGGCCCCAGCACTCTGCTCAGACACTGGCTTGGGACGAAGGGACGGGCAGCGCTGGGCACAGCAGAGCTGGGCACACGGCAGACCCCGGCCGGCAGGGGCGACGGGCTGGGCCGCCAGCTCACACTCACGCCAGCCGCGGCGCTGGGCTGCATGCTTTAACCTGGTGTGGCTTGGTTTCTTGGGGAGATCGGTAAAGGTCCACATTTTCATTTTTATTTTCATTTTTGAGACAGTCACGGTGTTTTCCAAGCGGTCTCCCACTCACGGCTGAAGTGCTCTGAGTAACAGCTCCGAGGCAACAGGCCCTGCGTGCGTCATTCAACTGTCCCAGCAAATGAATGACCAGGAGATGAATGCAGGGAATCCCACTCAGTAACGACTTTTTTAACACCAACCTTCCCTTCTGCTCTGCAAACACAATGAGGAGCTCTGCAGAGGGAACGAAGCATGCCAGTAAAAATCACTGCAGGGGGCTGGAGAGATGGCTTAGCGGTTAAGCGCTTGCCTGTGAAGCCTAAGGACTCCTGTTCGAGGCTCGATTCCCCAGGACCCACGTTAGCCAGATGCACAAGGGGTGCGCGTGTCTGGAGTTCGTCTGCAGTGGCTGGAG
Organism: Jaculus jaculus; assembly: GCF_020740685.1. Classification (NCBI taxonomy): domain Eukaryota; kingdom Metazoa; phylum Chordata; class Mammalia; order Rodentia; family Dipodidae; genus Jaculus; species Jaculus jaculus. The sequence goes on along the minus strand of NC_059122.1, from coordinate 8,998,223 downwards.
GCCCTGGTGCGCCCATTCTCTCTCTCTCACTTGCTCGCTCTCTCTCTCTCGCTCTCTCTCTCTGCCTCTTTCTCTGTCAATTTCAAATAAATAAATAAAAATAAACAAAAAAAAATATTAAAAAATCACTGCAGGGCTTCAGCTCAGGGGACAGGGATTCACTGAAGACCATCTACTTCATTTGCAGGTCAATTATTAAACCGAAAAATTGGTGGCGAGGCGAGATTCAGCGAGTACGCGAAGAGTACGGCAGCTCCCAGGTGCCTGTGTCCCAGCCAGACCTTCGGATTCCACTGCAAACAAAAGGCGTCGGCAGCTACGTGGGGAAAGCTGCCAAGTTCCTCTGACGGCCCTGCGAGTTAGTGGTCTGTCGAATACACACATGGTTCTGTAACCTGAGCACTGTACTTCCTTCTTCAATTGGAGAACTTCGGTTTTACAATAAATGAAGGCATTTACATACCAACACTGTAAACGACTCCCTCAGTCTCAAAAACCATTTTTCTCACAGAATTCTGCACAGCAGACTTGAACAGCACCCAGACGGGTGCCCCGGCACGTCACTACACTGGCAAGTATCAGGCTGCTCCTGCATAACCAAACCCCCCAGGCCAGGAGGAAATATGTGAAGAGCAATATAAAATAATCATAGTCAGCCGGGTGTGGCGGCGCACACGCCTTTAATCCCAGCACTCGGGAGGCAGAGGTAGGAGGATTGCCGTGAGTTCGAGGCCGCCCTGAGACTCCATAGTGAATTCCAGGTCAGCCTGGGATAGAGTGCGACCCCACCTCAAAAACCAAACACAGCCATCATCGCCATCACCATCATGAACAAAGCGGTTGTCAGGATGGCAAGGCTTCTTCTCAGTGACACAGTATTTTAGACAAAATGAGGGGTTAATTTTTGAAATGGAGCTATGCGGACCTCTCCATGTTTTCAACGTGGTACTAATTTAACTGGGAGGGAGAGGGGTGAGAAGTGCTGGAGCGTCCTGTAAAGACTTCTCCAGCCAAAGGCAGATGCTGGGAGGGAACAGCCAGTCCACTGCCTGTCACAGAGAGGAAGGAGGAGGGACTGGATGTTCTCCCCATGAGAGCACCAGCTATGAAAGAAATGCCCCAGCCAAAAGTACTAAATCTACCGGGCGTGGGGGCACACGCCTTTCATCCCAGCACTCGGGAGGCAGAGGTGGGAGGATCGTTGTGAATTTGAGACTGCGTAGTGAATTCCAGGTCAGCCTGGGCTACAGTGAGACCCTACCTTGTAAAACAAAGTAATGGGGGAGGGTCCACTAAAATATGGGACCCATATCCCATGACAAAATGTGCAAGCATTTCTATTACATGTCGCTTTACAATGGTGACATATCTTCCAAACAGACCAGTATAAATACAAATTATTTTACACTCACCTCCTGTAACTTGGACTGTATCCACTGGCCCAAAATTGCCAAACTATCTCGTGGACAAATGGCCCAAATCATTGTGAGAAAAATCATGCCAAGGAAATCCAGCAAATGAACCAAGCTGGCCTTCTCTGCCTGACAACAATCAAGACAGTGAAAATTACAGTTAACAAACTAAGACAGTGCATGCTCACGTTTTCTGGTTACTGCGCAGATCACACTACATTAACTGCGTGTGTTTAACTTGCCCTTGCCCAGCATGATGCCCTTTGCTTTGCTTACGTACCTGCAAGGCTCTGGTGCCTCCAACTGTCTTTTCTGAGCTACCTGCTAATCAGGAGAGAATGACGGCTCCCTGGACATACAGTTTTCATTTATCTGCTAAGCACTAAAACTATAAAATAGGAACAACTATCCCCATTAGTAGATAATGAACCTGAAATGAAGATTTTTTAAAACTTGGGAGGCCGGGCTTGGTGGCGTACGCCTTTTAGTCCCAGAATTCAGGAGGCTGAGGTAGGACAATCGTTGTGAGTTCTGGGCCAGCCTGAGACTGATTTCAGCTCAGTCTGGGATAGAACAAGACCCTACCTTGAAAAAAAAAAAAAAAAAACTTTCGGAAATTCACATAGCTATTAGTAAAGGAAGCCAAAGTCAGGCCCAGGCTGCTTTAGGGGGTAATGCAGACATTCTGTCTTTTCAAACAAGTCACGTGCTTATCAGACCAACTTTCTAGATAAAGATGACGCTGTTGTAACAGATGAAGCCGTTAAAACAAGAACAATTCAGAAAACGATTAAAAGTTTCTTTTAAACAAGTCTTTTGAGGAACCTCGTTCGTGCACAGCGCATTGGTCAGATACATAAGTCTTTGGATTGTTTGACGTAGTACGTGAAAGTCTCACTCATTTATGAAAGTTCACAGTTTCATATGTTTTGTATTTTCTCACCAAAGAACTAGAGTCTGAGTTTTCAAATTTAACTACAGGAGTAACCAAAACACGGTTTTATGTAAAACACTTGTTTCACGTGGTGATGTGACTTTAAGTTGAATGGTCTGAAGGTTCGCTGTTTGCTATCGAAGCTGACTGGGAAGCGTCCGTGTAAGGCTGACAGCAACAGTACCGCAGTCATTGCCAGGGAGGCAAAGTGGCTACAAACGAAAAGCACATGATGACCTTTCACAGTATCATCTGTTCACACAAAACAAGCTTAATTTCAATATAGGAAGTGTCAATGGTTAAAAAAAAAAAAAAAATTATGTTAACATGAAAGACATTATAGCGTTACCAAACAGAATGATCTTGCTATTAATTGTTAAAAATGACTTAGAGCTAGAAAGTTTTAAAAGTGTGTATTTGTTCAACAAAGAGAACAACATCAGACTAGACTCCATCAAAACCAAGACTGCCAGGAGAGAGCACACTGCTGCTAACAGCCTGTCAGGGAAATGCTCCTAAGTGCGGCTCGCCTGGCTGCAGTGACCACGGCCCAGGGAGCACGGCCTGGGGAGCACGGCCCGGGGAGCACGGCCCGGGGAGCACGGCGGGGCTCCGGCTGAGGAGCGAGCTGGGCGCCCGCCCGCCCGCCCGCCGGCCCAAGGCCTTTCCACGCTGCAGTGGCCGAGCCCGGCCTTGGCAGGCGGCCCCCACGGCTCCAGAGGGCAAAACACATACAGCGACACGGCTCCCGTTGCTAAAGTTTGCTCTGGCATGTGTCTGGAAACCCTTTTTGTGACTTTTTCTTGGAAGCGTTGTTTTTTCTAACCTGCCTGTGACTTAGAAGAAATCAGAGGGATTTGCGCTTCAGAATACACGACCCTGACCCAGCTCCTCTCATCACTCTTCAAGGCGGGGACAGAAATTGAGATGACTCTGAGAAGGGTCATAAACATAATTTCCACTTGAAGTTGGTATGATTTGCATTTTTGACTTAGCATTTTGCAAGCTCCTCCATATTAACCTTCATGTTTTCAGTTAAAGAAAATCTACTTCTGACTAATTATGTGGAAAAAAGCACTTCTGTGTTTAAGGAACAGCAATTTAAAATGAGTAAAACAGGGCTGGAGAGATGGCTTAGCGGTTAAGTGCTTGCCTATGAAGCCTAAGGACCCCGGTTCGAGGCTCGGTTCCCCAGGTCCCACGTTAGCCAGATGCACAAGGGGGCGCACGCGTCTGGAGTTCGTTTGCAGTGGCTGGAAGCCCTGGCACGCCCATTCTCTCTCTCTCCCTCTATCTGTCTTTCTCCCTGTGTCTGTCGCTCTCAAATAAATAAATAAAAAATGAACAACAACAAAAAAATTTTTTAAAAATTTAAAATGAGTAAAACAGGGCTGGACAGATGGCTCAGCAGTCAAGGCGCTCGCCTGCAAAGCCTAACGACCCGAATTCGACTCCCCAGGACCCACACAAAGCCCGGTGCTCAAGGTACCACATGCATCTGGGGCTTATTTGCAGAGGCCCATGCTCTCTTCCTCTCAACTACACAAATAAAACATTTTTAAAAAACCGAGTAAAACAGATACATGTGTTATGCTATCGAGGAGCCACACGGCCTCTACCACACGAGCGGGGTTGCTGAGAGCCTTAGCAGGTGTGAGCGTCCTCGTAGATGAAACGGAAGGAACGCACGCGCCCTGTGGGTCCCGAGTTAAGAACGAGAAGGTAGAAGTCCGATGAAGTGTCGTAACCTGTGACGTGACAAGTGTCCTTATTGCTCTGCGTCAGTTATGTGTAACACATCAACCCAGACATTTCCAGAGACGTCCCAAGCTATCCTCTGACGGTGAATAAGGATGGAGGAAAACTGGTTTACTCACTTAAAATAGTAGTATCACTTCCCAAGGTTAATTTCCTGACTGCATTGCAAATATGTTAATAATTACGAGAGGGTTAAAATTTGAAATAATTAGAGGTTGAGAATAATTGCTTTTCAGCAAAAGAGGCAAGTGATAAAAACAGTATTTATGAGAAACACTAATTATTGAGTATAATCTACTAAAAACCATAGTCTCAAAATTAGCTAATCATATTTTTTTTTTCCAGGTAACAGAATAAGGCAATTACATGCCATCATTTATAAAGAAAGAAATGTGAGGAAAGCCAGTTCCTTAAAACCCGCACGACGCTAACTTCAAAGCAGCACCTCGGCAAGCGACGCCATCGGGTACTTACGGCATGGCCCAGCACCGCGTGCGCGATCTCGTGGCCCAGGAGGAAGGAGAGCTGGTGCACATCCGTCACGCTCTCCAAAAGCCCAGTGAAGACAAAGACCTGTCCATTCTGCACCATCAAGAAGACAACGGTGAGCCGTCAGAGCACCACACGAATTAAGGACAGTAAGCGGCAACGGAAATGCACTTGAGGGCGCTTACTTACCGGAAGTACAAAGGCATTTATATCAGGGGAATCCACCACATGAATAACCCAGTTGATCTCGGAGATCCCTGGGATGTCGCCATTACACACAACTAGATGATCCACTACCTCTTTAACAGTCAGGCATCGGGGATCTTTTTCAGCCAGCAGATCGTTTTTAAATTTCTCCATCCACTGGGAAGGTTGAAACCAAAGAAATATTAACACTTTCAGGCACTGGAGAGATGACTCAGCAGTTAAAGGCTCTCGCTTATAAAGCCTGATGGGCCGGATTCAATTACCCAATACCACATCAATCCAGATGCACAATGTGGTGCATGTATCTGGAATTCCTTTGTACTGGCAGGAAGCCTTAGTGTGCCCACACACACTCTCTCTCTCTCAAATAAATAAATAAATAATTCAAGAAGAATTTTACCTCTATGAAAGTTACACTGCTCCATGGAAAGGTATATGGCTAGCATTGAACATTTTAATTTTGAATTATATAAAAACTTACATATACTAGACACTCAAATTTCTGAAATTTGAATTATTCACGCAAAGGCAATATGGTCACTCACAGAGGAATCAATTTTGCATATGAATGTGTTAACATCGAAATCTTAGTCCTCTTTCCTACTAATGGAAGCAAAATGCTGAAGTTATTTTTACCTTCGCAGGCATTTCAGAAACCAAAACACTACCTATCGAACAAAGGTTTCACAGAAAATCTCACAGAACAAACAAAACTTTGCAGGGCCAAGAACGTGCTCGGTTGGTGGAGCGCTTGCCTAACGTGCACATAGTCAGTCCTGCCTCCCAGGCCCAGCACCACATCAACCAGGCGCGGTGGCACTTGGGAGATGGACGCAGGACAGCCTTGGCAACACAATTAAATGCAAGGCCAGCCTGGGACACATGGAACTCTGTCTCAAGAAAAAGGCAAGATGCAAAAGAGAATTATTTTCATAACTTGCTAAACAGAAAAATACCATGTATGTACAGGAAGATTTAACTTTTACCAAAAATAACACCTTATTAATTTTAAAGGGTTCTGTTCGCATAGGTTACAAGGAAATGATTTAAATCTCAGCACTTATTATTTCCTTTACATGACACTGATTGAGAAAGACTAGCACGGGCTGGAGAGATGGCTTGGTGGTTAAAGCTTTTGCCTGCGAAGCCAAAGGAACCAGGTTCAATTCCGCAGGACCCACATGAGCCAGACAGATACGCAAGGGGCACATGCCTCTGGAGTTTGTTGCAATGGCTGGAGGCCCTGGGGCGCCCATTCTCTGTGTCCTCTTCTCTCCTCTCCCTCTCTCTGCTTGCAAATAAATATTTTTTTTTTAAAAAAGAAAAGACTAGCCTGAGGAGGTATGCGTGACTCGCCAGCATGAGAAGCTAACTTCACAGCCCCACATAACAAGCTGGGCACTGTGGCACCGCCTGTCAGCCCAGGCGGGCAGCTCATGGACAGGCCAGCCTTGCCCAGCTGACGGGCTCTGGCCCAGAGGCCCTGTCTCCCAGGAGGTGAGCGGTGCACGTGAGCAGGACACTCAGCTGGTCCTCTGCTCCGTACACATGCAAACAAGCATGAGCACGCAGCACACACATACCAAGGACAAGACCAGCCATACTCTACACGCAAACGTTTTCCTCCTGAAGTTAGTCAAGGGAGATCCTTGCAAATGTTGAGAATGCTGAGGGTGGACTCAAAGCATTACTTTTGCTTCCATAACATGTACAGCATCACTCACACATAAACTAAGTTGGTAATTTTTTAAGATCACATGTACTGAATACAGTACTTTATAATATCTCATAAGGACATGTTTAATTCTCTTATCAAGCAGGCATTTGCATCTGTAAATTAAAAACATCTATGTCTGTCTCCATCTTCCCAAAATAGTCTCTTAGCTGGCCCCTTACTAGGCTAAATACTATGAAGCAATTCAAATCTTTATAGGTGCAGAGCTTAAAAAATTGGTCTTAACTAAGAAAAAAATTTTACATTAAGAACTCATTGTTACTTGTTTTTAAATTTTTGTTTACTTTTATTTATTTATTTGAGGGCGACAGAGAAAGAGGGAGGGAGGGAGGGAGGGGGAGAGAGAGAGAGAGAGAGAGAGAGAGAGAGAGAGAGAGAGAGGGAGAGAGAGAGAGAGGGAGAAAACAGGCGCATCAGGGCCTCCAGTCACCGCAAACAAACTCCAGACGCGTGCGCCACCGTGTGCATCTGGCTTACTTGGGTCCTGGGGAATCGAGCCTCCACCTGGGATCCTTAGGCTTCACAGGCAAGCGCTTAACTACTAAGCCATATCTCCAGCCCTTATTTCTATTTTTAATCCCTTCCCGTGGATAAGGTCAGAAGTTCACTTGTAATAAAAAGGTATCAAGAACCAGGTGTGGTAGCTCATGCCTTTAATCTCAGCACTCTGAAGGCTGAGGTAGGAGATCGCCTTACATTCAAGGCCAGCCTGGACTACGTAATGAGTTCCAGGTCAGCCTGGGCTACAGTGATGCACTTGCCTCAAACGTAATTACATAAAGACCTAGGTATGCTCAGGCCAGTTCCCACTCAACCAGTAGCACGTGGGCACACCCTCTGTATGTGGAGGGGCCTGGAGCCCAGTAATGATCTCCACCCTGGAGCAACTCACCAGGCATGAAGTCACTGTGTGAGTTATGATATGTTCCAAGGAATTAAGATGTTCCAATTCCACCTTTATTTTGCATTAAGAAAATAGGGTTTCGTATGCCTTCACATTCCTGTAACCTCATCCCTCAAAGAACTAAGAAAGAAGGATCACAAGGTAAAGGTCAACTATGGCTACATAGCAAGGGAAGAAAGAAAAAAAGAGGGGGGGGGAGGGAAGGGGAAGGAAAGAAAGACAGAAGGCAGGCAGGTAGGGAAAGGAGAGACAGATGAAGGGAAGGAAAGAAGGGAGGGAGGGAAAAAGGGAATGAAAGAAGGAAGGAAGGAAGAAGAAAGGGAGACAGAACAGATAGGGAGACAGAGGAAGAAAACTAAAGGGAGAAAAGGAGAGAGAGAGAAAGGCAGGGAGGAAAGTAGGACAGGAGAGAGGTGGGAAGGAGGGAAGGAAGGAAGGAGGAAGGGAACACAGTGAAATGCCAAAAGAAGTTGAGGACCAAACACGACCGTATTATTCCTTGCTTTCAAGATATAAACATTCTCAGTACAGATTCATTCATTCATTCATTCAGTAAACACACATTGGGCATTACTTTGCATTCTGTGCTAGTTCTTACTGAACAAGGCTGGAGGCATTGCTAAGTGGTTAAGGCTCCTGCCTGCAAAGCCAAAGGACCCAGGTTCGATTCCTCAGGACCCACATAAGCCAGATGCACAAGGTGGCGAGTGTGTCTGAAGTTTGTTTGCTGAAGGTCCTGGTGCATCCATTCTCCCCCAACCCTCTCTCTCGGCCTCTTTTACTCTCTCTCTCAAATAAATAAAATAATTACCGAAAACTTTTTTAAAAAGCAATAAACAAAACGGACAAGGTTCTCGGCTCCACTGTCCTCACCCTGAGGAAAGATGGGGAAGGAGGCAGTCCTCCCTTCAGAGAGCAGAAGGGCAGAAGCGAGCAGGAGCCCGGCCCACGCCGGGCCCGCCAGCGCGGAGCGGAGCAGCGCAGCCCAGGGTTCTGGTCCTCTCGCCCCTCGCCACCCACGGGGCATCCAGGGTGCTCCCAGGAGAGTGACCGTCAAAGTGCACGGTGGGGACACCTGTCCCAGGTCTGAGGCTTCCGGGCCGTTTCATACCAAGACGGAGCGTCAGAGCGGGCACCCTCCCTCCGAGTTTACGAAGGCCCGGCCAGCAGTGGCGGGAAGGGCACCCTGGCCACTTACGAGGTCATACTCCAGCTCGGACAGCAGCCTGCAGTGCTCTTTGCCCAGCAGCAGCAGCTTCCGCCTCCCAGTGACCGGGCTCTCCTCCAGGTGGGTGAAATAGAACATCACAAAGAGCAGCGCAAAGCCGCCCAGGGCCAGCGACCACTGCCTCCGCTTCTGCCTCAGGCTCTCCTTCAACAGCTCCTTCTTGTTAGGAGGAAGCGCCTGCCACCACTTCCGGATGCCCCTGGAGCAAAGAGAACAAGTCAGAGGCTGAGAATCCTGTCGCCTCCTGTCACCAAACCTCAAATGCATGGGCCAGAACTGTCGATCATCAAACACTTGAGTCTCTGTGTTATACTCCTCTGTAAACGTAAGCTTTTGCTTCATAAAGCTCTTAGCTAAAGAAGAAAAAAGTAATTAAGCATATGGAGCCAGAGTTCAAATTCTTTTGTAAAAAAAAAAAGTTTTTCTGAGCCGGGCAGCATAGTAGTGCACACCTTTAGTCCCAGCACTCTGGAGACAGAGGCAGGAGGATCACCGAGTTCGAGGCCACCCTGAGACTACATAGCGAATTCCAGGACAGCCTGAGCCACAGTGAGACCTTACCTCGAAAAAATAAGAAATAATTTAAAAAAGTGCTTTTCTGGGCTGGAGTGATGGCTTAGCAGTTAAGCACTTGCCTATGAAGCCTAAGGACCCCAGTTCGAGGCTCGATTCCTCAGAACCCACGTTAGCCAGATGCACAAGGGGGTGCACGCATCTGGAGTTCTTTTGCAGTCACTGGAGGCCCTGGTGTGTCCATTCTCTCTCTCTCTCTCTCTCTCTCTCTCTCTCTCTCTCTCTCTCTCTCTGTCGTTCTCAAATAAATACATTTTTTTAAAAGTTCCAATTGTCTAAGCTGATAATGGGAAAAATATTTTTTAAAAAGATTTTTTCTTCCTCCCTCTTTCCTTTCCTTCCTGTTCTTAGAGAGAGAGAGAAGACATAGACACACACAGAGAGAGTATAGGCACACCAGAGCCTCTGCCACTGCAAAGGACCTTGATACATGCACCACTTTGTGCATCTGGCTTTACATGGGTACTGGTGACAAGAGACAGATATTTTTAGGGTAACAAGACCCCAAAAGTAATGGTGTTTTATTCCTTGACTAAAAGCAGGACATGTCGGTAAGCTTGCAGAAACCTGGATGTTATACCGTCCAGGAAAGATCTCTAGATTAAGTTTGCACCTTTGCTAAAGGACAGAAACTCTGGCCCTTACCTAGGATGACTGGCCAAGCTGTAAAACCTGGTTTTTGTCCACTGCACCCTGCTGACCTGGTCCTCCTCACGTAGCCACTCCCAAACAAGCCCAGATCTGAGTCTCGAGGTGGGCTTCTCACAGCCCTCTTCCCTCCCTGGGCAGGAGCTCCACCTTGCCTCCTCGTGTTCCAGGCTTAAGCCCCCGCATCTTCATCCTCCAAAAGCTTCAAACTCTAAGAAAATCCGTCTAAACCTTATCCTCTGGTCGGTGGATTTCATCCTTCGAATTCATAGGACAAGGATCTGGGAACACCCCAAATTATTGGTGTACAAGGAGCCCCAAATTCCTGTGTCACTGGGGAATCGAACCCAGGCCAACAGGCTTTGCAAGTAAGTGCCTTTACTGCTGAGCCATCTCTCCAGGCCCAGAGTGGGCTACTGAATTTTTAACTTGGAGGAATAAAGCTGACTGAATAGCAGAACACTCCTTCAGCATTTAGACCCCTACTTTCCAGAGTCAGCATTGTTCGTGCTGTCCTAATTCACAACAGCTGGCCCAACCTCAACGGTTATAATCTCCCAAACTGAGCTGAGCAGATGCTGTCTCCAGCCTGAAACTTTCATGTTCTTCTATGCCATAGCCTTCTGCTCACACCAGCCCATTTTTACGCAACACGCCCCTGCAAACATTTGCAGGATAGCTGGGCATGGTGGCACATGCTTTTAATCTCAGCACTCAGGAGGCTGAGGTAGGAGAATCGCTGTGAATCTAAGGCTATCTTAAGATTACATAGTGAGTTCCAGGTCAGCCTGTGCTAGAGTGAGACCCTATCTTAAAAAACACAAACAGACAAACAAACAAACAAAAAAACAGTTCTCTGGACATGGGTCTAACAGCAAGCCTCACACTGCCTTTAGCCTAGTCTAGACAATGCTCTCCGTCACACACCAGATCTTTGCAGTCCATAATTCTGTTGACATTCAGGTTCTTCAACTCTCACAAGAAAAGCCAACCAAACTCCACCTACAGCTCTCCAAGGCATCTCTTAGGCAAAGGTTTCAAATCCTTCTACATTCCTCCCATAAATCAGTTCCAAAGGGCCAAAATCCAGAGTCAGGCGTGTACCATCAACCTGCCTTCTCAGGACCCATGTTCTGTTACAGTTAGTCTCACTGCTGGTACAAAACATCCAACCAAAGGCAGCTCACAGGAGGATGTAATTTATTTTGGCTTACAGTCTTGAGGGAAGGCTTCATAGCGGCAGGAAAAGGGGGCAGGGCAGAGGCCTGACCTCACCTCCTGTCCAGCGTCAGGGGGAGAGCGTTAGCATGGGAGCGAGTGAACTGACGAGGGCAGCTAGGCCTGGCAGAGCACCCGGGCCACTCCCGCCTTCGGCAAGGCTCCACCTCCCGAGGTGCCAGCGGCTCCCCCGTCAGGCCCCTCCTCGTAGTGACAAGAGCAGGTGTGGCCCAGGTAGGAAGGACACACCAGTCACGTTGACGTGGCTGGCGGCGGTCTTGGCAGCACTGGCTCACCTGCCCACAATGATGGCCAGGAGCTTCTGCACCGGTTTCAGAACCATCAGCAGGAGAGGGACAGGGGCGGCGTGAGCCCGCGCAGACGTGCGCAGACTCCTGGCTCGGAGCGCAGGGAGAGCGGCCGCCGCTCGGATCGGTTCCCGTCTTGGGGAAGAGTCGAGCCGCCCAGTGCATTTCTGGGCGCTCCAGCACAGTTCCTTACTGTGGGCACTTGAGAGACATCCTGCTCTGCTGTCATGATGAGGCCTGTAGAAATGACAGTTTCTAGGCAGGAAGGTCACCAAATCCCACTGGCTGGCGGAGAACAGTCCCCGGGCCTGTTTGACGGGCTGGAAGGGCTGCCGCAGACCACAGCCAGCGGAAGTCACTGCCAGTGAGGTCCATTTGCTCCGGTCGGCCACCGAGCTGAACCGGGTCAGAAGACAGTTGCGGGCGGCAGGCTGCAGGCCGCAGGGGAAGACCATCATTCTTTCCGCGTGATCATCTGGAACAGACACGCACCGTGAGCCCTTGTGGAAACTACGCACTTACCACACTGGCAGTGAGCAGGCGTGCCAGCTGCCCTAGCTTGAACACCCCCGCCTAGATCCTGCTGGGTTCTGCTCATCACCCCCACGGCAACATGAAGCAGAGGACAGCAACGGACAGTATTTCACCGTACACTGCTGTGAGGAGCCAGTCAGGTGGACGTGGGCACTGGCGGAGGCAAGAGTTAGAAGTAGAAATGGGGACTGTCAGGAGCAATAGTTAGGAGTAGAGGTGCGGTACTCACTCAGCAGCGACAAGATCACTATGGCAACCACGGGCCAAGGCCAGAGACTGACCAGGGATGGCCTAGAGCTGATATGCAAATGAGACAACCCTAAGGTGGCTGTCCGCAGCCATGATGGCTGAGGAAAAAATGGGTGTAAAGCCCCAGCAACAATTTATAATAGCTGGGAAATGGAACCAGCCTAGATGTCCCTCAACTGATGAGTGGATAATGAAGATGTGGCACATTTATACAATGGAGTTCTACTCATTGGTAAAGAAAAATGAAGTTATGAAATTTGCAGAAAAATGGATGGACCTGGAAAGTATTATACTAAGTGAGGTAACCCAGGCCCAGAAAGCCAAGCGCCACATGTTCTCTCTCATATGTGGATCCTAGCTACAGATGATTGGGCTTCTGCATGAGAAGGAAAATACTTAGTAGCAGAGGTCAGTAAGTTAAAAAGGAGATATAAAGGGAAGAGAAAGGAAGGGAGGAGGGCACTTAATAGGTTGATATTATATAGGTGTAAGTACAATGATTGAGATAGGGAGGTAATATGATGGAGAATGGAATTTCAAAGGGGAAAGTGTGGGAGGGGGAGGAAGGGAATTACCATGGGATTTTTTTTATAATCATGGAAAATGCTAATAAAAATTAAAAAAAATAAAAAGATGTGAGAAGCAAAAAAAAAAAAAAAAAACAGCAAAAGCTCAGAACACTGTTCCTCAACTCTTGCTGCCCGCCATGAAAAGCAGCAGCCCGTGGGACCCTTGACAGCCCAGCAGGGTGGACCAACCCCTGATGCTCGCTGCCCCCAAGTGACAGCGCCAGTGAGTGCCCCAGGGCTTAGGCTGGATGAGAGGAGAAAGGAACCTGGCTTAATTAACATGTGTGAAGAGCGGATAAAGTGTGGCAACTGAATCGACATAATCTGCTCTTGACTGATGAGTTTAGAGGTCCAGACAGTGCTTACTTGCAAAAGTTGACTTTTTTCACTTAACTTTTAAAAAATTTTGAATGCATGGAATCTATTTTCTCAGTAAATCATTTGGGAAATAAAAAAATAGATTAGAAGAAAATCAATTGGCAATGGTTTGAGGAGAAAAGTATAATGGGGCAGAAAAACCTGCCTCGTAGAATGTAAACTTTAAAATACAAATACACATCCTTCACATAAAATCCCGGAGCCAGACATGGTGGCGCAGGGCTTTAATCCCAGCACTCTCGGGAGGCAGAGGTAGGAGGATTGCCATGAGTTCAAGGCCAGCCTGAGCTAGAGTGAGACTCTACCTTGAAAAAACAAAAATAAAATAAAATCCTGGGACTTCTGAGTGGGGTCAAGATATAGTAAGAAAGCCCTTACTTCCAGATAATGTAACTTAGAAATATGTATGTAACGAAAGTTCAATACATAAAGCAATCTGCTATGAAGGAGCCCAGGAGATGGCTCGAGAGAACCCGAGTTTGCCCCGGGGCTCCACGTAAAAAGCCGACCATTCCTGTGCCCGTCTGTTACCCCGCGGCTGGGCGGGTGGACGCGGGCGGAGGGTCACTGGGCTCCCCAGGCAAATAGCTGAATCAAGAAGCAGGGACTCCAGGTCCAGTGAGAGGCCGTGTGTGGGGTGAGTCAGGTGGAGGAGGGACGGGAAACACTCAACATCTTCACACATGAGCATACCGTACACATGTAACATGACACGTACCCAATGGGGTTTTAAACACTGGGCACGGTGGCACAGGCCTATGATTCCAGCACTACGTGACATGAGACTGTCGCAAAACAGGCGACGACGGACTAAGAGATGGGGAAGAACAAAGCAAGATGAGCCCTAAAATGGCCTCAGCTGGGTGCCTGGGAAGAGTGTGGGGCCCACACCCCACGTGGGGATGCCCGTGAGTGTCCTAGGCTGAAGGAAGCCACCAGCCGGGAGTCACGGAGCAGCCAGGGAGGCCACGCTCACACACAGGCAGGGGGGGAAAGTCCTCAGGAAATAACTACCAAAACTTGTCCTAACTTGAAAAAACCTGTAAATCAACAATGTAAATCACAATGTCTAATGAAGCACACACTGTCTAACGAAGTACAGAGAGTGTGGAAAACCCATCCAAGAGGAACATGAGGCTTCTCTTTGGAGGCGAGGCGAGGCGAGGCGAGGGCTCCTTGCCAACACTCGGCGGCTCCTGGGCGGCCGGGCACGAGGCGCGCGGGGGCTACTCCGGGCCTCCTTTCGATCGTCCAAATTACTGCGCACGATCTTTAAAAGGCACAAAGAAGGTAAAATAACCAAATGCAATGTAGGACTCTGCATTCCAGTTTGTAAGAAAACAGACATGGGGGGAAGAATGTGAATTCAGACCTGGACTTTAGTGGGCTTTAGGGGGCTGTTACTCTTCTTTACGATGACGATTGTGGTTATGGGGTGAAGATCGTGTTCATGACACACTTGTTGAAGGGCCTGTGCGTGAGTGACGCTTACTTCCAAACACTTACGCACGAGCGCACACGCACACACACCAGAGAGGACACAGAGCCAACAGTGTCATTACACATTATCAGGGTCTCTGTGATTGATGGTTACACGTGGTTTCCTTATAGTTTCCATTTGCCTTCATGTTTTAAATCTTCCTAAAAGTGAAGGGCATATAAAATTATGCCAAAGTGGTCTACTGCAATATTACCTAAAAGGCAGTTCATATCCACCAGTTATTTGAGAGAGAAAGCGTGTGCACACCAGGGCCCCTTGCTCCTACAAAGTGTGGCATGTGCCGCTCCGAGCATCTGGCCTGAACGTGGGCACTGGGGAACGGAAGCCAGGCCAGCAGCTTTTCAAGGAAGCACCTTAACCACTGAGCAACCTCCCTGGCCACACAGCAGCCAGTTCTAATAAATAAAGATATCTGTATATTAAGTGATTTCAAAGTGACTCAACTTCGTATTTTAGCCTACACACTATTAATTTTACTAATGCAATTAATATACTTAGTAATCCATAAAAATAGTATAATATTGATAGCAGCATTACCATTACTACTGCAGTAGTGACATGTAAGTGAACAAAGGCTATGCTAAGTTACGGGAACTCCCTGTTAACTCTGAGTCACTACCAATTTAAAACTAGACAAAACCAGTCTGATCTACAGTAGTTTGACATTACTAGTAAGATGCTTTCTATTTTTTTCTTATTTTGAATGACGCTGACAAAGGGAAAATTAATTGAAGCTTGAAAATCACTTCCAAACCAGGAGGCATGCCCCGTCTAAGGGTGGCAGGGTGGCAGTTAAAAGGGACTGAAGTATTTCCTTCTTTCATGTTTCTGTGCCACTGAATCATTTATATAGGGTGTGTTGTGTGGGTAAACCCCAAGCCAGGTGACCCTTCTTGTAATTTCCATTGGTGTTCTCTACGCTTCAAAAAAACTCGTCATTACGCTGTCTCTACATTCTTCTCCAGGCGCTTTCCTAAACCAGCCTTCACACATTGCTAAGTTCCAGAACTTCTGGTTTGCTGACACCTGGCAGAAAAGAACTCTCCTTTGTGGGCCATGCACACTGTTCACATGGCTCAAGAAAACTGCTCATCTGGGGGCTGGAGAGATGGCTTAGTGGTTAAGGCAATTGCCTGTGAAGCCTAAGGACCCAGGTTCGATTCTCCAGGTCCCACGTAAACCAGATGCACAAGGTGGCACATGCATCTGGAGTTCATGTGCAGTGACTGGAGGCCCTGGTGTGCCCGTTCTCTTTCTCTCTCTGTCTCTCTCTCCGTATCTAATAAATAAATTAATCTTTAAAAAAACCTGCTCATCTGAGAACATATATCAAAATTCTTATGTATTGTGGCAGAAAGTAAAAGCAAAAGACTGTGTCTGGGTATTTATATAATTAAAATCTTTATGAGTCGTATCACTTACAAATGAGTACCATTTAGAATGGCAATGGTAGCTGATAATCTGTAATCATTGGTTTACCCTTAAAACCCGGCTTAAAGAAAAAAAAAAAAAGCTATGCATCTATTTTCAAGGACCTTATCAATAGACTCCGCAGCACCTAAAATTGAATTAGGGCTGACATGCCCTCTTCAATGAACTGTGGCAGGCAAGCAAACATTGCTGGCCAACTTCTAAGGTTACTAAACTCCTGATGGGAGACACTACTAAACAACGTGGATTGTTACCCTCTAGAGCACTTCACACCTCTTAATTCTTCTCACAATGAGTAGTTACCATCTATCCTCCCCACACATGCCTGCAAGACAAGTTTGAGACTCTTGCTGGGAAAAAAAAAAATTATTTCTTCTCTAGTTTCTATAGAAATGGCTATCAGATTGGCAAAACAATAATGATAATAATCATCCCAGCTCAATACACCCAAGACGGAGAGCTTAAAAAAAAATTGTTAAATTAGCACACTTGCTTTTTAAGCTTGCAAACATCCCGCTGCACCCCTAAGCCTATGAACCCAGGTCCTTTCCACATAGGTAGGTGGGAATCTCGGCAGTGCCAGTGCGTACGGAATCCCACCCAATACCCTCCCGTCCCGAGACGTTTTGCCCAGCAGTACAGAACTGCCGCTCTGTGTCCTTGGGGCTGGTGACAGGTAAATACTATACAAAGTGGTTTTTTTTCTTTTTAATTATTTATTTACTTGCAGAGAGAGAAGGAGAAAGAGGGTCTCCAGCAATGGCAAACGAACTCCAGATACATGAGCCCCCTTGTGCATCTGGCTTATGTAGGTCCTGGGGAATCGAACCTGGGTCCTTTGGCTTCGCTGGCAAGCGCATTAACCGCTAAGCCATCCCTCCAGCCCAAAATGATCATTTTTTTTTTGTGGATGCACCAGGTCCTCTAGCTGCTGCAAACGAACTCTGGTCGCATCCGCCACCTTGTGCATCGGGCTTTATGTGGGCACTGGGGATTCGAACCCCCGTCCTTAGGTTTTGCAAGCAAGCGCCTTAACCGCTGAGCCCTAGAAAGTGATTCTTGTACATGAGTACTGTTCTTTATTTTTTTCTTAAACTTTCCTGAACTGTCAAAGCAGGAACCGCGTTGCTTTTCGCCAGCGAGGAAACCTTACTCCTTCCTCCGACCAGCAGCCTCGGGGTCCACGTTTGGGGGGCCCGCGCAGCACCGGGACGGTGGCCGGCGAGGCTCAGACTTAGCGCGGCGGGGCCGGAAGTCGGACGAAGGGCCGGCGTACACCGACCCCGTCCGCTTCCGGCTCCGGGCCTTTCCCTTCCGCCCCCCCCCCCCCGCTCCCCCCTCCCGCTCCTTTGCCGCCGCCCCTCCCTCCAGATCCCCGCCCCAACAAACGGCCGCGCTCCGCCGCTCAGAGCGCGCGCGCATCCTCACCGGGAGGACCGACCGCAGCCACGGACCGAGAAGGAACTCGGGAGACACGGCCCTCGGCGCGCCGGCGCGCTGCGTCCCGCAAGCCCCGCCCCCCACTTCCGGGGCTCTGGCCACGCCCACCACGAGGGGGCCCGTCCATCAAGACTCGCCACCCCAAGCGCGCTGTGGCTGCCCTGCGCGCCCCCGCGTGGCCGGTGGAGGACTTGCAGGGTGGAGCTGGGTTGTCCAAAGGGTGAGCTGCCAAAGGTCGGCCCTCTGCAGCTTCTTTTTTTAAATTTTGTTTTATTTTATTTTTTTCCCCTCAATTTTTATTAACATTTTCCGTGATTATAAAAAATATCCCATGGTAATACCTTCCCTCCCCCCCCTTTCCCCTTTGAAACGCCACTCTCCATCACATCCCCTCCCCCTCTCAATCAGTCTCTCTTTTATTTTGATGTCATGATCTTTTCCTCCTCTTATGATGGTCTTGTGTAGGTAGTGTCAGGCACTGTGAGGTCATGGGTATCCAGGCCATTCTGTGTCTGGAGGGAGCACTTTGTAAGGAGTCCTACCCTTCCTTTGGCTCTCACATTCTTTCTGCCACCTCTTCCGCAATGGACCCTGAGCCTTGGAAGGTGTGATCACACCTCTGCAGCCTCTAAACCGGTTTTGGCCCAGTTGTAGACATTTTTTTGGAAAGATCACTCTTAACAGTCATGAGTGAAAGTAGCGGGGTTTATTATTATCCGGGGCCCAAAAAGTTTGAGGTAAGCCTTTTAAAGAAGTCTTGGCCCCAAGTGCAGATTTTATTTTTATTTTGTAGTTTTTTTTTATAGTTAAGGGGAGAGGTAAATGAACAAACAAGATGTGGAAATTTGCATATCAATCACTTCTGTAGTCAGGCCACCCTAACAGTGAACTCCATTTTACTTTAGCCTAAACTGTCTTTTTTTTTTTTTTCTTTTTTTTTTCTCTAATCATCCTTTTGGGCCCTTTCTGGACAGCTTCTTTTTTGAGACTTTTTTCCCCACCTGCTGCCAAAGAAAAGTTTTTAAAGCTCCTCAGCAGTTAACTCTTGCAGTAACTCAGTGAACCAGTTTTCTCAACAATTAACTCTTACAGTAACTTAATAATAAATCAATTTAACTGTGAACTTCTTTTCTACCACAGCCCAAAGGAAAGCGAGACTGAGGACTGCAGGACCTTGCAAGGGTTTTGGCTTTCGAAGATGCACCCGACTTGGGCCAATTGTCTATCTACAATCTCGTGAGTCATGAGTCCTGGACAGAAATGGATGCAATCAAAATATGATTTATGCTGGACATGGTGGCGCACGCCTTTAATCCCAGCACTCAAGAGGCAGAGGTAGGAGGATCACTGTTGAGTTTGAGGCCGCCCTGACTATGTGGTGAATTCCAGGTCAGCCTGGGCTAGAGCAAGACCCTATCTCAAAAAACCAAAACCAAAAAAAAAAAAATACAAGGGCTGGAGAGATGGCTTAGTGGTGAAAACACTTGCTTGCAAAGTCTGATGGTCTGAGTTCCTCAAAAAAAAAAAAAAAAAAGACTTAAATATGGAAGGGCTGTCTCTGAGGCACCCAACTTTTTTTTGGGGGGGTCTTTCTCTAGCCCAGGCTGACCTGGAATTCACTATTATCTCAGAGTGGACTTGAACTCACTGGGATCCTTCTATCTCTGCCTCCTGAGTGCTGGGATTAAAGGTGTGCGCGGCCACACCCAGCCACCAAATCCCAAACTTTTTTTTTTTTTTTTTTTTTGGTTTTTCAAGGTAGAGTCTCTAGCCCAGGCTAACCTGAAATTCACTATGGAACTCACGGCAATCCTCCTACCTCTGCCTCCCAAGTGCTGGGATTAAAGGCGTGCGCCACCACGCCCGGCTTCAAACTTTTTTTTAAGAGGTCCCCAGCATTCACAACAACAGCTCCCCTAGTGACCTGAGAGCAGGTTCAGTGAGAGAATGGTTCACCTACGGGTATGAATACTGAAAGGCAGGGATCCTTAGAAGCCATTTGTGAACCAGCCTAGCCACAGAATGCGGCTGTGAATGTATAAAAAACAAACACACGAAAGCTAAAATCATGCATTTATTGGGTCAGCAACAACAAACATTTGGCTACTGTGTGGCAGACACTATGCATGGTGGTGATGTTAAAATGAACACGAGGATTCCAGGGTCAGCCTGGGCTAGAGTGAGACCCTTTCTCGAAAAACCAAAACCAGGGGCTGGAGGGATGGCTTAGCAGTTAAGGCGCTTGCCTGCAAAACCAAAAGACCAAGGTTCGACTCTCCAGGACCCACATAAGCCAGATGCACAAGGGGGCGCATGTGTCTGGAGTTGGTTTGCAGTGGCTGGAGGCCCTGGCGTGCCCATTCTCTCTCTCCCTCTTCCCCTGTGTTGCTCTCTCAAATGAATAAATAAATAATTTTTAAAAAAAAAAGAATACAAGGGCTGGTGAGATGGCTCAGTGGTGAAAGTGCTTGCTTACAAAGTCTGATGGTCCGGGTTCGATTCCCCATACCCATATGACATCTGATGAAGAGGCACGTGCCTCTGGAGTTCTTTTTAGCAGTGGCAGGGTCCCTGGTGTGCCCGTACTCTCTCCCACTCTCTCTGTCTTCTACTTCTTTCTCTGTGTCTCTGTCTCAAATAAATAACTGGTTTTTTTTGGGGGGGGGGTGAGGGTTTCAAGGTAGGGTCTCTCTAGCCCGAGCTGACCTGGAATTCACTCTGTATTCTCAGGCTGGCCTCGAACTCACGGAGATCCTCCTACCTCTGCCTCCCGAGTGCTGTGATGAAAGGCGTGCACCACCATGTTGGCATAAATGACAACGTTTTTTAGTGAGTATTATATGCTGCCTCAAATGAACACAGACCTGGGAACAGCCAGCTGCAGTGGACTGGTGTTGGGGCAGTGTGGGAACACAGTGTAGACCTGCTCCATCCGTCATGTCTGTTGGGAACCCCGCTGTAAACATGCACAGGCAGGTATGAAATAAAATTGCTCTCCAGAGCTGAGACTCTAAGTCCAGGAATCTCCAGCAAGAAGGAACCGATGTGAGCTTTGGAAATGGGACGGAATTACCTCAAACAGGCCAGTAAGGATCTGAGGATGGGGGAGGACAGAAGTTGGAAGACGGGACCATGAAGAACCCTAATAAAAAGTTTTCTAGAGGAAGGCCAGATGTGGTACTGTGTACCTATGACTTAGGAGGCTGAGTCAGGAGGACTACCACGAGTTCAACCAGAAATAAACTCCTAACCAAAGGAATGAAAGAAGAATTTTTGTTGTTGTATTTTTGAAGTAGGGTCTCACTTTAGCTCAGGCTGACCTGGAATTCACAATGTAGTCTCAGATTGCCCTTGAACTCATGATGATCCTCCTACCTCTGCCTCCTGAGTGCTGGGATTAAAGACGTGCGCCTGTCACGCCCGCCTCACCAGCAAGGAGGACGCCACAATCAGGATTCTTCTGAACACACTTTATTGGGGACTGCCAAACTGCTAGATGCGAAGACGCGAAGACCCAGAACCACGAAAGGCAACTGTTTATATAGGGTTTTAGGCCGCTTACCCACAAATGATTGGTCAACTGCGGATATGTGGCCACCAGTGATTGGTTACTTTCTGGATGCCTCATTAGCATCGGCCCACGACGGGTTGGAGCATGCGCACTGTGCTTGATTTACACCAGCTGTGACCAATAAGAGGCCAGAAACCGGCGCCAAGTTGTAATAGCGTCTGCACGGCTCCTAACATGCGCCACCACACCCAGCAAGATGAGAATTTAAATGAGGACAAAGATTTCCAAAGGACTTAAAAGTGGAATTGGAGACGGCAGTCATCACTTTATAACTAATACCAATTTATCAACATTTTATTTTGCATTTACTTTAAAAGTAATAGTATCTGATGGGCCCGGTGACAAAGTCCTCTAACATTAGAATTGAGGAGGGAGAGGCAAAAGAACGGCTGCAAGTTCAAGGCCAACCTGAGCTTCATAGCAAGTTCCTATTTAAAAAAAAAATAAAAGAGAGGCTGGAGAGATGGCTTAGTGGTTAAGGCGTTTGCCTGCAAAGCCAAAGGACCCTGGTTTGATTCCCCAGGACCCACATAAGCCAGATGCACAAGATCTGGAGTTCACTTGCAGTGGCTGGATGTCCTGGCACACCCATTCTCTCTCTCCCCCTCTCTCTGTCTCAAATAAATAAGTAAATAAAATAGATAAATAAAATGTAAAAAAAAAAAGTGGGGGGCTGGGGAAATGGCTTAGCGGTTAAGGCATTTGCCTGCAAAGCCAAAGGATCTGGGTTAGAGTCTCCAGGACCCACATTAACCAGATGCACAAGGGGGTGCACGCGTCTGGAGTTCATTTGCAGTGGCTGGAGGCCCTGGCGCTCCCATTCTGTCTCTCTTTCTCTCCCTACCTCTTTCTCTCTCTCAAATAAATAAAATATATTAGAAAAAAATGAAGACAGTAATTGAAACATTTAATAATGTCAGAAAGTCTGTTTCTACTCGTCCTAGATAAACAGGGCTACAAGAAGAAGCGATTCCATTCAAGCCTAGCTTGGCAAGCCGGTGTGTTTGCTGTGGCTCCTTGGGGAGGGTGAGTGACTGTGGCAGCTGCTTCATGAAAGGCGGCACCAGCGTGTACGGTGACCTGAGAAGGTTGTCCCTTTACCACGCACTCTTTGGCCACCTTCCACCCCCTGCAGATGTCAGCATGGCCAGAGACCGTGGAGCTGAGGCAGGATTACAGGCAACTGTGGCTGGGTAGGAGAGAAGAAATAGCCGTTCTCTCACATAAAGAACTGATGACCACCCCTCCCCACTAGTGAATAAGAATAAGCCTAATCTTGGGCTGGAGAGATGGCTTAGTGGTTAAGGCACTTGCCTGCAAAGCCTAAGGACCCAGGTTCGAATCTCCAGCCCCCTTCCCACAAACAATGAATTAAGAGGATAACAGCAGAGAAATAGCCATGTTTGCCACAGGACCCAACACAAACAACTCTGTGTGTGTGTGTGTGTGTGTGTGTGTGTGTGTGTGTGGTGTGTATGTCTGCATCTTCAGGAATATCATCCAGTTTCAGAAGATAAATAATTTCAAAACAAAATGTGTTCTGGGCTGGAGAGATGGTTTAGCAGTTAAGGCGCTAGCCTGCAAAGCCTAAGGACCCAGGTTTGAATCTGCAGGTCCCTCGTAGGCCAGATACACATGGTGGCACATGCATTTGGAGTTCGTTTGCAGTGGCTGGAGGCCCTGGTGCAGCCATTCTCTCTATCTCTCTCTCTGTCGCTCGCTCTCTCTGTCTCTCAGTCTCTAATAAATAAATGAAAATAAATCTTTAAAAAACTTTTTGAAAGAGAGAATAAGTCTAATCTTGCTAGGGTTTATCCACTGCTGCTCTGGTTTTGAGGTAGAGACCATACAGTACCTGTGGTTTCAGCAGAGTGGATAGAGCTGTCAGAATTTTTAATTCATGTTGCTCCTCGCTGGCCACAGTGGTGCATGCCCGTAACCCCAGCCCTCCAGAGCCTGAGGCAGGAGAATCAAAACTTGAGGCCATCCTGGGCTACACAGTGAGACCCTGCTGGGAGGAGGGGGGGCGTTGGTGTGTTCCTGTTTTATGCGGAATGTCAACATAAAGGGTGAAATCAGGCCTCAGCTGGCCACAGGAAAAAACAGAGATGTACAAAGACAGACAGCGGCTTAAGTACTGGTTTAGTGAGGAAGTGAGATGTTGGTGTGGGAAGGACGGGACGTTCGCCGTTGGGGGAGAGGTGCCCAGGCCGGCCACGCTGCACCCTATGGCAGCCTCCCCCATGGCACAGAGTGTCTGCAGACCTGCGGTGACCCGAGCAGCAGCCCAGCTTTCCACCAGAGACACGCACACTCCGGGCAGCTTGTGTTGCAGCTTTTTGGGGGGAGATGTTGGTGTTGCGTCATTATTAGTACTTTTAAAGTATAGACTGCTTTAGCATGCTGCCATTGCCATCAAGTGGTGAAAGATGGTACCGAAGAAAGAGCACATTTTTAAAAAATATATTTTATTAATTTATTTATTTGAGAGGGGAGAGAGAGAGAGAAAGAATGGGCGCGCCAGGGCCTCCAGCCACTGTAGATGAACTCCAGATGCATGCGCCACCTTGTGCATCTGGCTAACTTGGGTCCTGCGGAATTGAACCTGGGTCCTTTGGCTTTGTAGGCACATGCCTTAACCGCTAAGCCATCCCTCCAGCCCATTCTTCAACATTTTTTGTGGGATTTTTTTATTTCGAGGTAGGGTCTCACTCTAGCCCAGGCTGACCTGGAATTCACTATGTAGTCTCAGGGTGGCCTCGAACTCACGGCGATCCTCCTACCTCTGCCTCCCGAGTGCTGGGATTAAAGGTGTGCGCCACCACGCCCAGCTCCATTCTCTTTCTCTACCTGCCTCTTCCTCTCACTGTCTGTCACTCTCAAAAAAATAAATAAAAATGAACGAAAAAGATTTTTTAAAAGCTTTGAAATTCATTTGCAAGCACAGAAGACCTAGGATAGCCAAAAGAAAAACAAGTGAGGCTGAATGTACCATGATACAGTGAAATACAATTGCAAACAGTGTGATAATGGCATTAAAAAAAAGACATGCAGGCACACGCAGAGGTCAGCACGGCGCCCGCGCAAGGATGACGCGCGGCCCGCCAGTGCCCGGGCTGGGGCTGGTGTACCTAGGGCAGGAGCTTGGAGAAGTGCTTCATCGACTTGGGTAGGAAAACAGGTTTCATCAAATGTGACAGTTCTCGACACATAATTGGGTAACTGTGTTTATGAACAGTGTAAAGCTGAAGGGGGACTCAGTGGGTCGGCCATGATTGTCTGTCTTGAGCACAGGCATGGATTTTGGAGATGCCACGTGAGTTAATTTTGTTCCATTTCCAAGTCATATTCTCAGAAGAACAGGGAGGATTCCACTTCATCTCAGCAGACCCATACTTGCCGAGTAACCACTGGGAGAAGTTCTGACAGTCCCGCCTACAGATGTGACCAGAACCCAGGGTGGCCATCTGCCGAAGTTGGTATATGTTGCTGAGTACTGGCAAGTACTGAGCTTAGTTAATTTTCCCTATATAGAATAGAAAAAAAAAAAAAAACCCGGAAAATTCCAACATAGTGGATGAGAGTATACTGCCAAGTGAGCAGGATGGTGGTTTGAATCAGGTGTCTTGATAAAATCGTGTGTTCTGATTGTTTAGTTCCCAGCTGGTGGCAATTTAGGAGGTGAGTCTTTGCTGGAAGAGGTGTAATTTAGGGGGCAGACTTAGGGTTGTTAGAACCGTCTCCCCCAGCCAGAGTGTTGTCCACTGCTGTGCAGAGGTGATGCCCAGTCTCTGCTCATGCCATGGTTTTCCCTGCCATCATGAAGCTTCCTCTCAAGACTGTAAGACAAAATAGACTCTTTCCTCCCATCAACTGCTTTTGGTCGGGTGACTACAACATGGACATAAAAAAAGAAATAATTACCGTAGCTGCTGGAAGAAAATTTTAGGACAATAACAAGACACCAGCAATGGGTTTAAAACAAGGAAATAAAACCAGATACCCAACATGAGAGAGTAGCGAGTACAGTAAAATGACGTTTGCTCAATCTTCTCTAGGATTGTGGTTCTTTTAGCTGCATGATTAGTTCTTTTGTCTTAAGCAGTTCTCAGTTTTGAATATGTATTGTTTAGGTGATAAAAATTTGAGTTTACCAATTAATCTGCATTCAATAGCTTTTGGCATACTACATTGAAAAGAAGTCTGAGGTTCCAGTTTGATTTCCATCCAAGTTTTATTTTATTTTATTTTTTTATGACAACAAGTATTTAGTGTTTCATGAGTGAGTAGGTTTTGGGCTGGAAATCATCTGAATGAATTTCTGGTTCTTTTAGTTGTTATCAAAGAATAAGCTCTCTGATTTTCTTTTTTTACTTTCAGGATTTATGAAGTGTATTTTCTGTAGATTCTTTTTTGTGTTTATGTTTGCTGTATATGTTCTGCTGCTTTATGAGAGATTAGGATTAACTAGTTCACTATGACACTTACTTTGCTAACATCTTCTTATTATTCAAACTGCTTTTAGTATATTGCTATTTAGATTCATAAAGGTTCATTAAAAGGTTTTTCTCCTTTCAAAAAAAAAAAAAAAAAAGACATGCAGCCGGGCATGGTGGTGCACACCTTTAATCCCAGCACTCAGGAGGCAGAGGTACAAAAATCACCGTGAGTTCAAGGCCACCCTGAGACTCCATGGTGAATTCCAATTTAGCCTGAACTACAGTGAGACCCTACCTCAAAACAACAACAACAACAAAAAAGACATGCAGATCAATGGAACAGAATAAAAGGTCCAGATAGAAACCCATATGCAACTATGATCATCTGATTTTCTTTTATGAAAATGCCAAAAATACTCAATGGGAAAAAAGACTTCATCTTCAACAAATGGTGCTGAGAAAACTGAACATCTATGTGTGCACTAAAATCAACTGCAAATGGATCAGAGACCACAAATGTAAAACATGAAACTCTGAAAATGCTAAAGGGAAAAAAACAAACTGTATACTACAAGATTCAAGTTCAGCTCTTACCTACGGACTAGGTCTCCAGTGGCTTAGGACATAAGGCCGACACATGACAAACGGGAATGCACGGAACTGAAAAGCTTTTGTCCAGCGAGAGAAATTGCTAATCAAGCGAAGAGGCCGCCTACAGGATGGGAGAAAAGCATAGCCAGCTATACACCGAAGAGAGAGTTAATATCTGAAACTAAACATCATGAAAACAAATAACCAATTAAAAAAAAAATGGGCTGGAGCCAGGCGTGGCGGCGCACGCCTTTAATCCCCGCCCTCAGGAGGCAGAGGTAGGAGGATCACCGTGAGTTCGAGGTCACCCTGAGACTCCATAGTGAATTCCATCCAGGTCAGCCTGAGCTAGTGAGACCCTACCTTGAAGAAAAAGGTAGGGGGCTATACAGACACCACCATGCCATTCAGTGAACAACTTTAGAAATGGATTTCTGGATTTTTTTTTTTTTAAATGGAGGAAGGGATATTTATTGATGCTTAAAGATCCAGGGGAAGTTCCATAATGGCGGAAGAAGCTGGCCTGCCTTCACAGGTCCGAAAGAGAGAGAAAGCCAAAAGCAAAACCATCCAGCACACTTCAGAAACTCCAGGCAGAACTAGGTATTTTGCATGTCTTTAAATTGAAATCCCAAGCCCACCATTGCCCCTTAAGATTCGCCCAGTGACACCTCCTCCAGCCAGGTGGCTGCAGATCCGAACTACAAACTAACAAATCACTGACTATATTTGGGGGCCATCTATTCAAACTACCACATTCCGCCCCTGACCCCTCAGTAGATTCAAAACCTTCACACATTGTAAAATGTAGTCAATCCAGTTTCCAAGGTCCCCACAGTCTTTACCAATTGAACACAGTTACAAAGTCCCAAGTCTTTCCTGAGATTGGAGATCGTCTCTTAGCTCGTAGCTTATAGGAGTCCTGTAAAATCAAACACGTTATATCCTGTCACCACGTAAAGGCTCCGAGCTACCGTCTTACACGGGTGTAAGGCACAGCAAGGAGGCGCCAGAACAGTGCCAACTCAACGGCCATCAAGCAAACACCAAACTTCTGCGGTTCGAGTCCAGTGACTGGCAGTTTCCTGAAGTTTTCCCTGGCGACTCAGGCCAACTGGAGTGGGGGCTTTCTGGATCTTTCCAGTGAAAGAGAACTATGCCTCTCATTCGTTCCTGGTCATGGTCGCCTTCTCTGCTCAGTCTTGGGCCTTGTGGGCCCAGGGCTGTTTTCACTTTATCGCCTGCCAGTGACAATCAGTCTGCCCTGCAATCTTCCAGCGCCTTCGACCTGGGCACCCTTCATCTCCCTCCTTGATCTTTGAGGGTGTGGGGAAAGAGGAACCCCGACTCACTCTTGGTGGACTGTAAGCTGGTGCAAACATTGTAGAAATCTGCATGTTTTCTCACACAGCTAATCTAAAATATGTCTGCCACATGACTCAGCCATCCCACTGCTGGGCATGGACCCAAAGGATTCTATGTTACAGACTCTACGTTGCTGCGCTACTCACAATCCCAGGAAATAGAGTTAACCTAGATGGCCATAAATGGATGAATGGATAACGAAGATGTGCATATACATAATGGAGATTTTTCTCGCCTATAAAGAGAAAAGTGAGTGTAGCCGGGCGTGGTGGCGCACGCCTTTAATCCCAGCACTTAGGAGGTAGAGGTAGGAGGATAACTGAGAGTTCGAGGCCACCCTGAGACTACAGAGTGAATTCCAGGTCAGCCTGGATCAGAGTGAGACCCTATCTCAAAAAACAAAAAAACAAAACAAAAAGGCTGGAGGGATGGCTTAGCGGTTAAGGCGTTTGCCTGCAAAGCCAAAGGACCCAGGTTCGATTTCCCCCAGGACCCACATTAGCCAGATGCACAAGGGGGCGCACGCATCTGGAGTTTGTTTGCAGTGGCTGGCAGCTCTGGTGCGCCCATTCTCTCTCTCTCCCTTTCTCTGTCAAATACATCAATAAATAAAAGTAAAATTAAAAAAAAAATGGAATTGTGAAATCTACAGGAGAACAGATGGACTTTTGCCTAGGCTCAGCAAGACAAATGACCATAACTGAATTTTCCAGAGGAACTACCATCCAGGACCTGACAATACCTTGCAAGGTTTGAGAAGCATGAGACTCAACAGCTGTGTCTTGACTTGGAACCGCAGTGGACTTAAAAAGAAAACTATGAGGGCTGGAGAGATGGCTTAGTGGTTAAGCTCTTGCCTGGGAAGCCTAAGGACCCCAGTTCGAGGCTCAATTCTCCAGGACCCACGTTAGCCAGATGCACAAGGGGACGCACGCATCTGGAGTTTGTTTTCAGTGGCTGGAAGCCCTGGCGCACCCATTCTTTCCGTCTACCTGCCTATTTCTGTAGCTCTCTCTCTCAAATAAATAAATAAACAAAAATAAAATATTAAAAAAAGAAAAGTATGAGCAGTGTTCTTTTCTCCCTCCCTGCTGGACTTGACAGAAGCCCAAACTCACTTCAGTTAGAGGAGCGCTCTAGTTAGGATTAAAACAGCACATGTGGGCTGGAAATATGGCTTAGTGGTTAAGGCATTTGCCTGTAAAGCCAAAGGACCTTGGTTCGATTCCCCAGTACCTATGTAAGCCAGGTGCACAAGGTGGCACATGCATCTTAAGTTTGTTTGCAGTGGCTGGAAGCCCTGGCATGACCATTCTCTCTCTCTCTCTGTCTTTCCTTCTCTCAAAATAAATAAATAAGAATAAAATAATTCAAAGAAAAACAGCACATGCTTCCAGTTTGCAATCTATACAATTGTCTTGGGATTTACCCATTAACTATGTCTTGCTAATAAATTCCCAGTATACATATGTTTCTCGAATTCTCCTGGGTACCAGCTTTAACATTTTGCAGTTTCCCTTACTAATTAATGAGTTCAACAAAATCCCAGATATGTTCACTTTATATTTGTGAGTCAGGCTTTTGCCTTTCTAAATGTTTTTTATCTTTGACTCATTTTAGTTCTTTTAATTATATAAACTACAATAGAAAATGGAATTCGGCTAGCCTTTGCAATGCTCAAACGTTAATAAAAATAACTTGAAATTTTGAAAAATAAATCTGTTCTTTTTTGTTTATTTTTATTTATTTATTTGAAAGTGACAGGCAGAGAGAGAAAGAAGCAGATATATATACAGAGAGAGAAAGAGAGAGAGACTGAGCACACCAGGGCCTCCAGCCTCTGCAAACGAACTCCAGATGCATGCCCCCCCTTGTGCATCTGGCTAATGTGGGTCCTGGGAAATCGAGCCTCAAATGGGGGTCTTTAGGCTTCACAAGCAAGCGCTTAATCGCTAAGCCATCTCTCCAGCCCAAATAAGTCTTTAAATATATTTTATTTATTTCTTTATTTGATACAGAGAAAGAGGCAGAGAGAGGGAGAGAATGGGTATGCCGGGGACTTTAGCCACTGCAAATGCACTCCAGATGCGTGAGCCTCCTTGTGCATCTGGCTTATGTGGGTCCTGGAGAATTGAACCGGGATCCTTTGGCTTTGCAGGCAAATGCCTTAACTGCTAAGCCATCTCCCCAGCCCAGTAACTTGACATTTGAAGCAGATAAGCATAGAAATGTTGTAGACGTAAGTTGTGTTTGATCAAACGAGACTCCATGGTCTAGCCACGTGGATGCATACGGCTGATCACCACACTTGCTGTGGTCAGTACTGATGGCCGTCTCGATTCGATCAAGGAACATTCAGGCGACAAGGAGACCTGCGTGAGGTCATCTCCAGAGAGACTAGGTTTTGAGCAGCCGGACACAATGAGCAATAGAATGGCATACTTGGGAAAGGTAGGAAGTGGGTGAGCCTTGGAGGAAATAGTTTCCTGGTGGCATGACGATGGGAAATATCCCGCCTAGCCACTTCCTACGACAGTTCTTTGCTTCCTTCCCACTGTGATGAAAAACAGCTTCTCCTGCCACATTTTGCAGTTATCTTCACGTTGCTGGCACAAAGTGTAAGACCCCCAAAACAAGGACCCCACGCTCTGCCCAGATATGGCAACACCCCAAATCACTCACGAGAAGTGGTCTTGATGCAAACTGCAAGAGGATTTTATTCCAAGCGCGCTGGGGCCCACAGTCGTACACCTCACAGGGGTAGAGGACTGCAGAGCCCCGAATGCAGGAACGGGACAGTGTTTATAGGGTTTCTAACAAAGCCTGTGCATTAGACCAATCATTTTTTTAACATCAGGAGCCCGCGGGGTGCGAGCCAGTCAGTTTGTGACACCCCATAGTTTCTAAGCCAATTAGTTTAATTTGTTCAAGCCCCTCGTGGGCCAATCATTCTCTTATGACCTTGGTGGTCAGCATTTGCGCAGGTCCTTGGGTGGGAGTAGCAGAGTGTGGTACCAGTCTCCTATGACCTTGGAGGTCAGCATTTGTGCAGGTCCTTGGGTGGGGGTAGCAGAGTGTGGTATCATTCTCCTATGACCTTGGAGGTCAGCATTTGCGCAGGTCCTTGGGTGGGAGTAGCAGAGTGTGGTACCAGTCTCCTATGACCTTGGAGGTCAGCATTTGCGCAGGTCCTTAGGTGGGGGTAGCAGAGTGTGGTATCAGCCTCCTATGACCTTGGTGGTCTGAGGCAGGCTGCTACGGCTTATGGTGTGGGCTACTAAGGCTTACAGTGTGGGCTATTAAGGCTTATGGTGCAGGCTATTTACAGAAACCAAATAAGCGGTTCACTTCATTACTCATTTCCCATCCTCGAGGGCCATCTCATGCCCTTTTTACCTAGTTTTATATTAGGAGCGGGCTCTGATATAATGAGGAGAGGGATTCTTTACTTGCTTCCAACAGAGAGTAAAGCCTGGAGTTTGAGGTATGCAGGGGCCCGCTTGAGCTCCCTTTGGAGCGTGATAGTATTTCTGGGCTTCTGAATTCTTAGGCCTTTCAGAAGCACCCGACCAAAAGCAGCTGGTGGGAGCAATTGCTTATCTTGGTTTACAGACTCGCGTGGAAGCCCCGTGATGGCAGGGAAAAGGACGCGACGGAAGCAGAGGCCGGACGTCACCTCCGCCGTGGCAGGTGGAACGCCGCACCGTGAGAGTGTGCCGACTGACACTGGCAAGCCCAGGGTTAATGAACCTCCAGGTCTACTTCCTCCGGACACACCAACACACCAACACACTTCCTCCAGCAAGGCTCCGCCTCCCAGCTTACCATCAGCTTGGGAGGAAGCATTCAAAACGCATGAGCTTTACGGATGCCACGCAATTCAAACCAACACGTACAGGGTCACATGATCATGCAATGACCCTCAGAAACTGTGGCCCCAATAAATCCTTCTTCCCGGCCGGAGAGGTGGCTTAGCGGCTAAGCGCTTGCCTGTGAAGCCTAAGGACCCCGGTTCGAGGCTCGGTTCCCCAGGTCCCACGTTAGCCAGATGCACAAGGGGGCGCACGCATCTGGAGTTCATCTGCAGTGGCTGGAGGCCCTGGCGCGCCCATTCTCTCTCTGTCTCTCTCTCTGCCTCTTTCTCTCTCTGTTGCTCTCAAATAAATAAATAAAAATAAACAAAACAAACAAACAAAAAAAAGAGACAAAAAAAATCCTTCTTTCTAAGGATAGATTCTGCCAGTTATTTATTTATTTTTTGGTTTTTCGAGTTAGGGTTTCACTGTAGTCCAGGCTGACCTGGAATTCACTGTGTATTGTTGCAACACTGAGAAAAAGATCAGTGCAGTAAGCTGGACCTGGAGAGACGGCTTAGTGGTTTAGGTGCTTGCCTGCAAAGCCAAAGGACCCAGGTTCAATTCTCCAGGTCCCACATAAGCCAGATGCACAAGGGGGCGCATGCATCTGGAGTTCTTTTGCAGTGGATGGAGGCCCCTGGTGTGACCATTCTCTCCCTCTCTCTCTCTCTGTTTCTCTCTCTTGCGCGCGCCCTCTCTCTCTCTCTCTCTCTCTCTGTTTCTCTCTGTCTCCTTCTCTCTCTCTCTCTCTCTCTTGCTCTCTCTTTGCTTCTTTTTCTCTCGCTCTCTCTCTGCTTTTGAAAGGCCCAAGAATTCAGAAGCCCAGAAATACTATCACGCTCCAAAGGGAGCTTAAGCGGGCCCCTGCATACCTCTAACTCCAGGCTTTACTCTCTGTTGGAAGCAAGTAAAGAATCCCTCTTCTCATTATATCAGAGCCTGCTCCTAATATAAAACTAGGTAAAAAGGGCATGAGATAGCCCTCAAGGATGGGAAATGAGTAATGAAGTGAACCACTTATTTGGTTTCTGTAAATAGCCTGCACCATAAGCCTTAATAGCCCACACTGTAAGCCTTAGTAGCTCGCACCATAAGCTGTAGCAGCCTGCCTCAGACCACCAAGGTCATAGGAGGCTGATACCATACTCTACTACCCCCACCTAAGGACCTGCGCAAATGCTGACCTCCAAGGTCATAGGAGACTGGTACCACACTCTGCTACTCCCACCCAAGGACCTGCGCAAAGGCTGACCTCCAAGGTCATAGGAGACTGGTACCACACTCTGCTACCCCCACCCAAGGACCTGCGCAAATGCTGACCACCAAGGTCATAAGAGAATGATTGGTCCACGAGGGGCTTGAACAAATTAAACTAATTGGCTTAGAAACTATGGGGTGGCACAAACTGACTGGCTCGCACCCCGCGGGCTCCTGATATTAAAACAATGATTGGTCTAATGCACAGGCTTTGTTAGAAACCCTATAAAAACTGTCCCGTTCCTGCATTCAGGGCTCTGCAGTCCTCTGCCCCTGCGCGGTGTACGACTGTGGGCCCCAGCGCGCTTGGAATAAAATCCTCTTGCAGTCTGCATCAAGACCGCTTCTTGTGAGTGATTTGGGGTGTCGCCATATCCGGGCAGAGCATGGGGTCCCCCTTCCTGGGGTTCCTTCACTTTTTTCCCTTTCTCTCTCTGTTTCTCTTTCCTTCTTTCTCTCTCTCTGCTTTATTCTCTCTCTCTCTCTCTCTCTCTCTCTCTCTCTCTCTCCCTCTGCTTCTTTCTCTCTTCCAAATAGATAAGTAAATAAAAAGAGAGAAAGTGGTTAGAAGAGTGAGGCCGCTGTCCACATGGCTCTCAAGCTCTGGGAACTGGTTTGGCTGGGGAATGTGGAAGGACTGGAAGGTTTCCTGCGAGTGGACAGCAGAGTCCACGGCGTGTGGACAGTTCAAGCCTGGGGGTGGAGACCACAGACAGGAGGTGACAGACGCGAAGGAGGACTGTATTGGAAATGACACCGGAGGCTGCTGGCTTAACACTCTGGTGAAGAGCTGGTCAAAACCTTTCCCATGCCCTGTAACTGTGGGGGAGACCAAGCCTAGGTGGCATACAATTAATTTGGTGAAAGAAATTTCAAGACGGCGTGGCGTTCACACAGTGGATTGGGTGTTAGTGGTTGCTTTGAGCTAAACTTAAGGTGAGACTTGAGAGCCAGAAATACATGGAAAAACCCAAGAAAGGTGCTTTATTCAGGAAAGGGTGTGTAGAGTCAGGTCTAAGAAGTTGTAATTTCTTTCTTTCTTTTTTTTTGTTTTTGTTTTTCAAGGTAGGGTCTCGCTCTAGCTGAGGCTGACCTGGAATTCACTCTGTAGTCTCAGGGTGGCCTCAAACTCACGGCGATCCTCCTACTTCTGCCTCCCGAGGGCTGGGATGAAAGGCGTGCGCCACCACGCCCAGCAAAGCTGCAATTTCTAAAGAGAAACTTTCACATCATTACAAAGAAGCCAGATAACGGGCTGGAGAGATGGCTTAGAGGTTAAGGCACTTGGCTGCGGGGCGTGACAACCAGAGCTCACCTTCCCAGTGCCCACATAAAGCCAGATGTACCAAGTGGCACATGCATCTGGAATTTGTTTGAAGCAGCACCCATTCTCTCTCTCTCTCTTGTCTCTAATCTCTCTGCTTGCAAATAAATTAAATTTTTTTTTAAAAAAGAAGCCAGATATTCTTCATTCCATTAACAGAAAAGATCTCTTGGGGACATCTCTGGAACAGACAGTACCCTATTACAACCTTGGAGTTTAAAAGTATAAACTCCTTTTAGCTGGGCGTGGTGGCGCACGCCTTTCATCCCAGCACTCGGGAGGCAGAGGTAGGAGGATCACCGTGAGTTCAAGGCCACCCTGAGACTACATAATGAATTCCAGGTCAGCCTGGGCTAGAGTGAGACCCTACCTTGAGAAACAAACAAACAAACAGAGTGGTGCTTGGACTTTCCCATGGTCCAACCCCTACTGTATAATTTCAATGGGGAAAGTGAAGGGAGGGAGGGAATTACCATGGGATATTGTTTACAACTATGGAAGTTGTCAATAAAAATGAAAAAAGCATAAACTCCTTTTAAACACTATTAGGCTATCAGGTGGAGAGAGACCTTCACTAACTCGGTGGGTGCAAACAGCATTATGGCAACGCGGAGCCCTCACTCACTACAGACTTTCAGAGAAGCAAAGGCATTGGAGGAAGTAAATTGTTGGCAGCAAGGGAGGCAAAGAGACACCAATGATGGTGGGCATGGAGGTCCGC